>NW_028258336.1:2019674-2645855 GCF_053883595.1 Heterocephalus glaber
GGTTCTCCCTTCTCTGTTTCCCGACCACCATGGGGTGTGCTATTTTCTGCTTCCATGCTGTTCTTCCATGGTGTTACTGTCTTGGAGCCACCTGAGTATAGCTGAACACACTGAAACTGCGAGAAAACAATCTCTCCTTTAAATTGAAGGCACTATATTCCTTTGAAGCGGACCTTTGCCAATTGCTGTTACATTTGTTACACTTTCAACTAAGAATGCTGACCTTGACCATTAGCGGGAAAGAAGCTATACAGGCATTTTTATCTATTTGTCAAAATAGAAAGGACTTGGCCCAAAAGATCATTTGCCAGAACTGACCTCTTCTTCATTACCTAGTTCCTGCGCTAAGCAAAACAGATGTAAATTTGGAAAGGGGACCAAAATAGAAGGTTAAGAACTGAACTGAGTTAAAGCTTTTGGAGCAGGCAATCAGGAAGCCTACTATGGCTGATATGCCTGAACTTTTTGTTTCCTTGGCCCCCTCTGTGCCTTGTGCTGAATACATTCAAATTGATTTCTCCCTGTATGCAGGCTTGCCCATGGCTATCATGGTAGCAGCCTGGTAAACCAAGCTTCTTTCCTGGCACTGTGGCTCCTACTAGTTGAGGGCAAGGTGCCAAACAGGCAATAGTGTGAGCTTCCTCAAGCTCACAGTGCACACTTGAAATCTCACTCAAAGAGTTCAAGCTTAGTTTGTTTTGAGACGAAATAACAAAATGGTAATTAAGCATTTTCATTTATTTCATAATATGTGTGTAACAATTTTATAGTTATCAAAAACAGCTATCTGTCATGGAGGAAACCGAGGCCATGTTGAATGGTCTATGTCTCTTATCAATGAGATAGTAATTGCCTATATTTAAATATATCTATGTCTTATATTTAAGTAGTGGTTATTTCCCAAAGATTTGGATTTCTACACTGAGCTTCCTTTGGGGAAGAGACAGTATCTAATTCACTGTTTCAACCTGAAAAGTTAACACAGTACCTAGCAAAGGTACACAATAAATAATAAAATAATAAAGTATTATAGACTGTTTTGTATAAACATATTTTAAGGTCATCCTAATGTTATAAATCCGTTCCTTAAATCTATGTTTAAGAGTCCCAAAAGTTCTGTAGTCGCTATTTTTATTCTCAGCTCTAAACACTTTACAGTATTTTAGATCCCTTCAAAAAAAATCTCTGCAAGTCTTGTCATTTTTAGTATATTAGTAAAAAGTTAAAATTATAGGAAAAGGTTTTTCTCTCAGGATAGCAAACAAACCAAGCTGTAGCTCTTGGCCAGCAGCTGTGTAGGATGAAGCACTGGCGCTGCTACAAAGGAAATTGCACAACCTAGTGCTGCTGAGACCTGTTGTTTCCTAGAGAAAGTCCTTTTGAAGCATTTTACCATGGTCCTTTCTTTCTCAGATTGCAGTGGCATTATTGTTGACATCCAAAATGTTCCCCTCAAAGGCTCATTGTACTGAAAGTTTGGATGATGATGAGCTTTGGGGAAGTCATTGGATCATGAGTGCTTTAACTTGATCATCTGATTAATTTGATCATAGTTCAATGGCATTATTGGGAAGTGATGGAAACAGAAAGTGGGGCCTAGTGGAAGGGAGAGGATGCTGAGGGCATGACCTTAGGGACTGTTCCTGGCTGCCATGACCTGAGCAGTTTGGCTCCCCCATGTCCTCTCTGCCATGATGTTCTGCCTTACTTCAAGCCCAGAAGCAACAGAGACAAGTGGCCATGGAATGAAATTTCTGAAATCAGTGAGCCAAAATAAAACCTTCATCCTTTTAGCTGTTTTCCTCAGGTACATTGTCACAGCAACACAAATATCAGTTCCTAAAGGAAAAATAGAGTCGTCAGAATTAGAAAACAATCCACAGGATAATATTCAATGTTTATGTAGTCTATGTTGTCTAACAACAAATTTGGTTGATGTTAACAGAGAGATCATGAGTATTCAGGAAAGTCTCCTTTAAAAAGAATGTTGTCCTTTTCTTCCTATTTTACATTATCGATTATTCATTCTAATCACTGGTACAGTTTAGGTATACAATATAATGACATTCATCATTGGAAATTTGCACCTTTACATATTCTCTCTTGGTTCTTATTTTTTTCAATGAATAATCGATAATGTAAAATAGGAAGAAAAGGTCCAAAGGGGTAGGGGGAGGGGCAGGGGAAAGGAAAGAAGGGAAAGGAAAAATGATGAGAAATGGAAAAAATGGAAATAAAGTCTTTGTAAATAGGGAAGGGTGGAGGGCGTGAAGGGAGGGCTAGGAATGGGGAAAAAATAAGAACCAAGATGCATTATGTAAAGGTAGAATTCCCAATGAGAAATGTAATTGTGTTGTATACCTACAATGTACAAATAAAAGAATTTAATACAAAAAAAAAAAAGAATGTTGTCATTCTTTTTAAATGATACCTTCTTGACCTGGGACCCAAGAATCCCAAGAGAAAGCATGGTCCAGGCAAACAGATATCTAGAACAGCTGGAGAAGAGAACACCATCAGCAAAGCACAAGAAGGTCTGTCCACCACTGGCCACCACATGCCATATTTCATGTCATATATCCAATATGCAAACATTTGAGATATACAAAAAAGATGAATAATGAAAGGTAATCACAATTAAAGCAGTCATGGTAGTAGCTAAAGCTAAAACATGGACTTGAAAAGAAAGACCAGTCACCTGAAAATTTATATAAAGACATTATTATTCCAAGAAAACCTATGCAGTAAAAGCCCAGAGAGATGCAGGATGGCCCAACTTGAGCCAGCATCAAGGGGGAAACATTGCTTCTCAGCACTGGTGAGTTGAGGATTTTGCTGACCTGTGGGGAGTGATCCAAGTTAAAAGACAATACATGTGTTTAATGCTATTATGTATGTGTTCATTCATTGATAATAAGTTCACATTTTTTTTAAAAAAGATTTTTGTGTGTTTCTGCCCATATTAGCTTAAAAGCTTTTACTTCATGATTTTTCCCAAGACAGTGAGTTTGTTGATTTGGACAAGCGTTTTCATATATATTCTTCTCATGAAGCAATGAATCACCTCATTGAGATTACTCATGTTATAAGAAAGTTTTCCATTTTTACAGCCTTGGAAACAAGATATTCCCAATTTTTTCCTCAAGATGTAAGACCCTTCATTTGGCCTACATTCCTTTTAGGCCTATTTACCGGTTTATTTCTGATTTTAAACATAACTGGCAGGAAGATCAAAGAATGGCTAAGAAATACTTTCAATATATTCAAATCAAGTGTGCTTTATTTAATAGATAACAATAGAAAGGTTGGGAATACAATCTTTCTGGTCTTTAAAAATGCCATTTGATCTGTTTACTAGTTTTCCTTCCAAAGAATAACTTGAATCAATGATTTTAAATTTCACAGGGTTTTAAATTTCACAATTCTTTAAAGTTAGGAAAACTAATCAGATCAGAGGAACTATATAAATTATTGATTTTCATACTGTGTAAACATATTAAAATTTTCCCAATGACTATCTTCATCTTGTTATTTTTCAATATAATTTTAATACCTCAAAACCAAGAAGGATACAATATGAATATATAAACAAGAAAACAGTTTAGAATTACAAAAGCTTATTAATTTTCCTAAATTTATTATGTACCTAAACTTAAGGCACATTGGGACTAACTGGTTTAGGCTGAAGTGACAAGATTTCCCTCTCTGGCTAGGAAAAGAGCACATATTTCGGAAGCCATTGCTGTGGGTAGATCACTATACTGCCCTGGAGATTTTTTAAAAATCAGAATTAGAAGTAAACATCAGCCAGTCTGGACAATTTAGAGTCACTACAGAGTTATGTCTTGTCTTTTCTGCTATTTTGCTACTGACACTTACACTGATCTTTTAAAACATCACAAACAGAACATCTATTTTACCCTGTATGTGCTGATTTGACCCAGAAATACTCTCATGCAATTATGTGTACAAGATATTAATACTGGAAACCTAAAACTCCTACATCCATTTCCATAGTCAAAGTGAGACTCATATTTAATAAATAAACTTTTAGCTCATTACCAGTTGTCTCATTTCACACACACTGCTGTACATGAGGCAGAAGAGAACATTGCGTTCAGAAGACAGTTTTGGTTCAGCATGCACTGGGATTGAGTTATCATGCCTACTTGATTTACTTCTCCACTCCTGTATCCATCAAGCCAGAAGGGCATAATTGAGAAGAAAGACACTCATAAGCATTAAAAGTGTAACACTACAAGCCAGGTCAAAGAGACATGAATAGCAGGGCTGGACAGCTTCTACTTACGCAAACATCAGAGTTACTTCTCAAGATGATACCAACCATTAAACAGAATTTTTATAGAGATCATTAAGATTTACTTTCCGTCCTTTCTGAGCAAAGTATGGAAGGCATAGTTCTCTAAAGTAACCTTAAATTTTATGAGATCAATTATTCCTGGTTATAATCCATTTGCTTTCTCCATTGGTAATTTTTTTTACTTAAAAAACTATGTGTTTGTTTACAGTTTATGTTATTCTTAATTTTTTGAAAAAATACTTTCCTGTGGGACATATAATTAGGGGTTGTCCTTCATTCAAGGTTACTGGTTTTCTTCATACTTATTAGAGAAAAATATTTACTGGCTACATTCTGTCAGCCACACTTTACAAATCAATCCCCTTAAATTTTCAGGCAAGACCTGGTTCTATTCACAGACCATCTACTAAACCAGAGCCATGAAGACCAAGGAAAACTTGTTCCATTAGACCATTGCAGTAGTGTATCTGCTCTAAGTCAGCATTTTAAATTTAATTCTCAATGACTTGTGTCTCCTCTTGTGGACCCATTTTCTTTCTTATAAACAACCCACGTTTTTCTTCTTTGCTATTCCTTTCTACTACAAGAGAGTAAAGTAACTCAGTATTTCTTGTTGGAGTATATGACTTGCTCAGTGTGTATAGAAATGTCAAACTTTTGAAACAAGCAAATTAAATGACTAATATTGGAAGGGGGCTTTCAGGGAAGAGAGACAGGGAATAGGATGCACCATCAGCTTGGAAGCTGCGTGTGATAGCTGGAGTTTCAATTGTCCTTAACAATAAAACATCTCCCAGAAAAGCATTATTTTATTTATAAAATTGCCCCCAAGATTTTAATGTGTATATGTGGGGAAAATATATTGCCATCTACCTCTTTCCAAGAAATTTACAAATAAATTCTTTGTGAAACATTACTGTGCCCAGATGCCTCTAGTCAATCCATTTTTAATAAAGCTTTTTGTCTTATGAATGCAAAGTATCGAGGTATTTACTATATTACATTGAGTTTCACTCAGTCTGGGTCTCTTTGACACCCAGTCAGTTTTAATAAACTATCTGTCCCCTCCCAAGGCCATTTCTTCTGAATTACTCTCTCATATAAACTAAACACTGTATATAAAATACTAAAATATGTGTTATTATTATTTTAAATACTTTCTGGATAAAATAAAGAAAATAGGACAATTAATAAATTATAAAGACCTGGGTAAAAGAATCCAGAAAGAGCTGCAGGATTGGGGTGTGGCCACCCAGGCCTCCCCTTGAATGATACTCCTTTCATTAATGGAACAAATCATGGCTAAGCCCTTATAATATATTCCTGGGCAAAAAATGGAAAATTATCTTACATAATTACAATGTCTGTGTGTAGAAGTAACTGACAATTTAGATAATTAAACGCCATTTAGTAGGGAAGAGAGGGAGAAGAAACCTGGAAATAAGGGAAAGGATGTCCACTGTTTGGAGAACCCTGTCCTCTTTTGATATTTTCAATCTTCTGTTTCTGAGGAACACAGTGAGATTCATCCACTGAGGGCTTGGACTCCACTGAGCAGATTCCTCTTTTCCTTCTTCTCTAGGGCCTCTTTCCACACTGATTCATGATACTCCTTTAAAAATTCCTCATGTACTGCCAATAAAAACATTTAGCTAGATTGAAGGTTACAAGGTCAGCACTTGGAAATTAATTGTATTTCTATATATAAATACTGAATAAATGGAAACCAAAACTTATCTACATTACCATTCATACCACCAAAATATGAAATACTTAGGTATAAGTCTTGAAAAATATATGTTCAAGATCTGTATGTTTAAAAAAAAATGTTCATGAAAGAAATCAAGGACCAAAAGAAATGTTAAAGTATCCCATGTTTATGGATTGGAAATCTTAATACAGTGAAAATGTCAGTTGTCACTAAATTGGTTTACAGAATCAATACACTTCCTACCAAAATCCCAGCAGGATTTTATGTAAGTATTGAAAAGCTGATTTTAAAAGTTGTATGGAAGGGCAAATGAACTAGAACAGCTGAAACAATTTAGAAAAAGATCAAAGTTGTAAAAATTGCATATCTCATAATAAGACTTACATGATAATGTGGGCTTGTTGAAGAAACAAACACAATGCATGTACTAGCAGAGAATCCAGGAAGCATAGAGCAACACAAATAATGACAATTTGACCTTGACAAAAATCTAAAAGCAACCCAATGATAATAGTTTAGATAAGTTTGAACAATAGTTACTGATATACAAGAAAATAACCTAAATCAGGTATGGTGGCACACACCTTTAATCCTAACACTCTGGGTAGCTGGAGCAGGAGTATTGCAAGTTCAAGCCCAGCCTGGTCAATTTAGCAACTTAGCCTTGTCTGAAAAATGAAAAAAGGACTATAGGTATAGCTTAGTGTGAAGGCTCTGTGTTCAAACTTCCATAATACCAAGAAAAGAAAAAAAGAAGGAAAGATGGATGGAAGGAAGGAAAAAAGAAAGGAGGAAAGAAAGAAGGAAGGAGAGAGGGAGGGAAGGAAGGAAAGAAGGAAAAAAGGGGGTAAGAAAGGAAACCTAGACCTAAACTTCATACATTATACACAGATTAGCTCAAAATGGACAAATATATAAATGTAAAATCATAACACTTGTAGATGAAAGCACAGGAAAATGTCTTCATGAGCTTTGATCAAATGGTTCTTAGAAATCACATGCAAAGCACAATCCATGACTATATAAATGGATATGTTGGGCTTCATCAAAATTAAAAGTTGTTTTTCTGCCAAAGACTCTTTGAAAGAAAAGGGAAGGGGACCAAGTGATACAGAGAAGGGGGAGAAAGAGGAGGAGAAGGGGATAAAAAAACATGTTACATACAGGTGCCAACCACCCAAAATGAATGTAATCATTATGTACTGCAGACATGTACTAACAAAAGATAAAATAAAAAACAAAGACATTATCAAGAGAATTAAAAGATAAACTACAAACTGAGATAAAATCTTTTCAAATTCCAAACTAACAAAGGACATGTATTCAGAATATAAAGAAATCTCAAACATTTAACAAATACCATATGAGCAACCTTATATGTGGAAACTAAAAAATTCAAATTCATAGAAGTAGAGAGTAGAATAATAGTTACCAGAGACTGGGGGTGGATATCAGACAGGGAAAGGAGAGCCAAATGTACAAAGTTTCAGTTAGGGGGATAAATTCTATTGATCTAATGCACAGCATGATGACTATAATTACTAATTGTGTATTGAAAATTTCAAAACTTCTAAGAGTTGATTTTAAATGTTCTCACCACAAAAAAGGATGACTATCTGAGGTGATGGATATGCTAATGAACGTGATTGTAACATTCTATCATGTATATATGTATCACACCATCAAACTGTACCCCATAAATGTACACAATTATTACTTATCAGTCTAAAAATAAGTAAAACTCAGCTTAAAAATATGCAAAGGACCAAAGAAGATTTAAGAGAGCAATTAAGCACTTGGAAAGAGGTACAACACACTGACCATTAGAGAAATGAAAATTAAAATCCCCAAAATGTACTGGTATATCTTCAGTAGAATGGCTAACATGAAAGGTGCTGTTCAAACTAAGTGCTGCAAAGGATGCAGGACAGCTGGAACTTCTTTACATTGTTCACAAATGTTAGTATACTCACTCTGGAACACAGAAATCCCACTCTTGGGTATTTACCTTAGAAAAGTGAACACTGTGTTCACACAAAGTCTTGTGCATGATTTTCCATGGTACCTTTATATGCAATAGCCAAACAGTGCTATAAGTAACAGTATTGGTAAACAATACAAACACCTTCAGCAAGACAATGGACAGTATGGAGTGGCACATCCTTATAATGGAATCCTACCTATGAAAGAAGATGAACTATTAATACATGAGGCAATATGGATGAAGCTCAAAGTCACAATGTGGAATGTAAGAAATCAGCCTCAAAGGTTTATACATTGTTTAATTTTATTTCTATAACATTCTCAAAAAGACAAAATCATAGTGATGGAGGTTGGTGGTTGCCAGTGGTCCTGGATTGGGAGATGATGTGATAATACCAGGGTTTTTATACAACTGCTGTATCCTTACTGTAAGTGAGGTTTATATAAAATTCATAATATTGCACACCAAAAATATTAGTATAGCTATGCAATCATTTTAGAAATAAAATGTAACACTACATTTGGCCATGCAAATTTTTAAAAGATTCCATCTACATCCCAGACAATGGACCAACAGCCACATTATCTACCCTGGACATGAAGAAAGATGAGACTGTTATCTTGCAATTATCAAGAAGAACAGAAGAAAAGATGTCACTTAGTGGGCCCTGATAATAGTGCTCAAGGCAAGAGTTTGAGAGAGGGTTGCCATGGTTGTAAAGTAGTGTAAGTTAAGAAAGAAGCAAGAAATGGGAAGTTCCTTCATTCTCTAGTGTTCATAAAGGTTGTATACTCACCATCCCAGTTTTTGTAGGTGTTTCTAACACCTCACTGTCACCCTTACTCATTTACTTAGTTTTGCTTCTTACGTCCTTTTCTTCTATCTATATTCTTCATTATACTTCTATTAAGAAAAGCCAAATCATAAGGTAATATCAGGGATTTATTTTAAAACAGTGGTTTAGTAGAGGTAAAACTCCACTTCTCAGGGCTTCCATTTATATATAATTCTGCATAATAATGACTGAGCTGATTTTACTAAATTTTTTTTGTGTTTTATTATGGAACTTTCTGATGTGTTCATAGATTCAAATCTGGTCAAATGATTTTGGGATAGTTTTATTGTCAAGTGTATTATATTCAAATTCACATATCAAAATGCTTAATCAGAATATTCATTCAATTAAAAGTCAGTTTTACTGGAGATAAACAACCTTTTTAAAAATTAGAGAAGTCCACTATTGCTAAACCACAAGGACTAGGCAATGAAGTCATCATTGCTTTGTCAGTCTCATAATTAGAAAAGTGTTTAATAGGTATTTATGAATTGTAAAAAAGGAAAGCTGGTGGTTATAATTCTTAACTTTAAGGCCCTGTACTTTGTTTCATTTCTCAAAGAACATTTTAACACACCTCCCAGAAAGAAAAAGCCTCAATTATTTAGTAGTCTGAATAATTTAGCTGCCCTTTATCACTCTGTTTCCTATACAATGAATGCTTCTTACATTTTGTCTTCACAAGTGTAAATGTCTTGGCCCTCCAGATAGTGACTACAACTTTAATTTTAAAAGTTTTCGAATATAGGTAGCACTTACTAAAAAATTATTAAATGAATGAAGAAAGGAATATAAGAACGAAGTGCCATGTAAAAAGCAATAAACGATTCTGCTAGTTATGCCGGTGAGGATGGTTCTAAGGTTTGCAAGCATCCTCCAAAGGCCCATGTATGAAGGCTGGTCCCCAGTGCATGGAGGTACTGTGAGGTGCTGGGGTCTCTAAGGGGTAGGCCTAGTGGAAGGAAGTTGCATTAATAGGGCTGTGCCCTTCAAGGAGATGTTAGGATCTAGCCCCTTACTTTTTTTCTCTCTCTGCTTCCCAGTTGCCATGAGGCAAGCAGCTTCCTGTACCACACGCTTCTGCCATGATGTTCTGCCATAGCATAGGCCCAAAACAATGAGGTCAACCAAACATGGACTGAAACTTCTAAAACTGTGAGCCAAAATCAATCTTTCCTCCTTATAAATTATTTATCCAATGTATCTTGACATGGCAATGGAAAGCTAACACAGATGCTAACCAAAGACAGCTAGCCATCATGCAAGAGGTACCCCTCCCCTGGGATGAGATGAAGCCATGGTCACTGGGCTTTCTGGTAGACCCATTGTCTTATACTGTATCCCTTTCCCCCAACTAATTACAGCATTTCTTCTGAAAGGCATCAATAAATTTAAAAGGCCTCAAACTAGATCTTTGTGACAAGCTGAAACATTCTGGCCCAGAAAACTGCAGTCTCTTCATCTGGGTGACATAAGCCCTGGCCTTGGCTGTACCCAATTTAGACATCAGAAACTTGTTCTTTTTGTACGATGCTATTTGCCCATTATACTCATTCAATTTTCCCACATACCTCTCCCAATTATCTACCAATTTAATCCATTTAATCTATCTCTACTACCATAAATATGTTCCCCTTTAGCATTTACTACCGCTTGGGCTGAACTTCAAGGACCTCTAATAGGCTTTGTGATTCATTTATTTTTCCTCTTTCTGTTCAATTTTGTACTACTTATCACAAAAATGGATGCTGCTGCTGTAGACAAATGTACTAGCAAGAACCTAACTGCACAATTGGCCATTTAGTCCTGAAAAACAGAATAATGGCTGCAAAATGGATCTGGGCCACAGGGCAGAAACCATACTTAAACTTCATTCAGCATAGCACCTGCCACAGAGCTGATGTAGTGAAAAGTTGTATCATGATGAGATGTCCTGGATCTGTGTGCCATTTACTGTCCTTTCCATTATTGCTGATAATGGCAGTGTTTTCACAAATGGAACAACATTTTTCCTGCTGCAGATCAAAGGGACTTAGAAAAATGTCCTATCATCCTATCTGAGAAACCAATCAAGTAATAATTCAATTTTCTCAGTGTTGCTGGGATCTTTGCAGCTAATATTAATCATTATCTCCAGCCATTGGTCACCAGAGGAATTAGTGTTTCTAAACTACAATGAAGTTTATTTGTCTAGTTTGTTTTGCAGGAGAATTTGCCGATTCTGACTTTTGGGAAGAGAACTAGTCTGACTCCTCTGACTCAGACACTTCTCTCTGGCGTTTCAGAACACCCCTAACTTTTCCCTTTGACATAAAGATGCTGAAGGCTGGCCTGTAGTCACATAATGAGGTATGATTGAAAAATATAAAATATAGTGTGGGCTTATTTAAAAATATTTGTTACAGTAAAGGATGCACTACCGTTAATACTCCTCAAAATATTTGTTTCTTTGAACACACTTAGCCCGTCATTCTTGTCACTTTTCTGAAGCAGTTCTGAAGTCCTCATTTGAATTTCTTAACTTGCATGATTTTGGCTGCCTTGATGTCCAAAATTGATTCAAAACATTTACTTTTCATGGTCATCTTGACTTTGGGGAAGAGCTGAAATTTGCACAGTGCTGGATCTGGTGACTAAGGACACATAATTGTGATGGTTTTACAATCCTGCTTTTCTATTGGATGGCACTCAGCAGCAGCATTCACCATATTTTTTAATCACATCTCATAAAGGCACTCACAAAAGACTTCCAGAACTTCTTCAGAAAGTGGCAAAAATGATGGAATAAATGTGTTCAAAACAAGGGGGATCATTGTGACAGGGATTAATGGCAATGTGTCTTGTACTGTAATAATTTTTTGTTTAAACATTCACTATATTTTTCAATTATTATGGATATATACACATGTGTATTTGCATCCCATTAAAACTTGCATTCCATTATACCTGTATCTCCCATGGGCCAAGGAAAATATTTCCACACTAAAGAAAAGAAATGCACATGGGACCTCAAGAACATCATCTGCATTATGAGTAAAATTATTTATCCTATGGAAAGATAATCATTTGGTAACAACTCAAAACCCTATTAGAGGATTTTCAAACTCATAAGAACCTTATAAAGGGACATACTTGGAAAATGGAATTACTCATTGGACAGCTTTTTGAATAGGGTCCATCCTTGTTTGTGGCCAGTTTGGAAGATCTAATGAATGCACAAATTTCTCCCACAAAGACTAGAGAAAAGGAAGACCCTAGTCACCTGGTAAGTCTGACAACAGCCACACAAGCCTTCACCAGCTAAGATTTGAAAAACAGATGGAGGCAAGGATTGCTAGCTAACTACCTGTTTGTCTATCTCCCCCCTCTTCTTGATTTATAAAATCTGATTTTTATCTAGAAGGCAAGATCCCCATCTAAAATATTATATTTCCTAGTCTTTCTGCAACTAGTAACAACTCATGAGACTGACATGGAAGTAATTGGATAGGGCTTCTGGGAAAGCACTTTCAAGAGCTGATTCCCCAGGAGGGTGTTAATTTGCAGCCCTCTCCACCACTGACAAACCACTTCTTTCTGACTAGAACAAGAACACAGATAGATAGCAGTGCCCCAGAAGTCATCTTGGTCTCTTCTGAAAATGAATGAGAGGTGCCAAGGATGAGAAAACAGTATTAAGCTCTAGTTCCTCATGATTGTGGTGCTGACTAGCCAGCCCTCAACTTCCAGTCTCTAAAACTCACACAGAGGAGAAAAAAAATGTGTCTTTTAATGTTATAGGTATTTAGGTTTTCTGTTCAGGGTATTCTGCCAGAGCCAATGTTGAAAACTTACTCAAGAAATTGTAATAATTTTATTGAGTTCTATCTACATCTTAAAATTGTGCTATGTACTTACATGTATATAGAAGTGTATCCTTGCCCTCTCCTTTAACACTTATTTTAAGAAAGAATGACATTGAACATAATGGTGTATCCAAACTTCTTTTGGAAAACCACGTGAACTCACATAACTACATTTCTGTTATGGTGCATTTTTCATATGATTTTTCCTTTTTAATAAGACTGTAGGGCCCTTAAAAGAAAATCTATGTCTATTGCATGAACTGAGTAATCATAAAAGCATTATAGCAGTTGACACAATTAAAATTATATTGTGTTGGAGGAGGGAAGTGGGTACAAGAAAACAGTGAATTTGAAGATGACTTGGTGGGCATGTTGTTCCTTCAAAGAAAGGACTTTTTCAGATTGTATACTTTGCCTGTGACATCCCTGGGATCTGATCATATGGATCATGACTTTATATAAGCATCATATAATAAGTGATAGTATATATTCAAATAAAGAAATAATGGGACATTTTAGGAGATCAGCAATGAGAGAGATAAATGGACTGGAAAAGCCAGTGATATTTACAGCATTGAACCTTGACAAAGGGATAGAATTGAGGTAAGCTGAACATGTGAGAAGAGGCTCATGGGGAACTTCTGAGCCTTTCAGCTGCCTTCAGTAGGGAAAATCATCAGAGCTTAAATGCACATCGTCAACTTGAATTTGTGCAAGTCAATTAGTTAATCTCTGTATGGATACCTGGTATACACTGCCTCCCTAGTTAGCCTTGTATGTCTATTCTGTCTATGTGATGATATCTGTTAAAGTCTCTCAAAAACAATAATGCCCTTTATAAGTAGTTATCAATATCATTATTAAGCCATCTATTGTGGAATAAAAGTCATGTAGATTTTCTACTCAAATTCTCAATAGTGGTTACCAGAACAGCTCTGTAATGGAGAAGAGGAGAATCTAACCCATAAAGAGAGTGATATCATATGTTTCAAACATAACCTTTGCCCCATTAAACTTGCCTGACCAACTCGAGTGAGATCCAATGATACCACTTTATACTTAGATTTTCTATTTTAACAAGACACCAACAGGTTTAGTGTATGTTGCAATGAGCTAGTAAATATGTCCAAGCAATAAATCTGCACCTAGATATTCAAAATAGCATGAAGAAAATGTGCTTCACTTGCTCCATTGTAATTACAACAAGTAACATCTTTTAACTAATTATAGATACATACGAATTTGTACAGTATTCATGATCTAGGGATAGCATTCCCATGTGGTGTGACTTATAAAGACCTTAAATCTCATACATTACTGTGTAATTGAGAGAACATTTTGACATTATGAATATTCTATATGTTACATATCATAAAGTTATAGAACATGGTGAACCAAAGTCATCACCTATTCTGGGTCAAAAACTGCAAGTACTAGCTGAGAAAATGATTTCCTATATCTCTAGGCCTAAGTTTCTCATTTCTAAATTGATTTTATTATCAAAACCATCAAACAAGATGGTGAAAAGTTGGAAGAACAGAAGAATGTTCTGGGGAACCAAATATTCACTGAGTATTTATAATATGGGGCATGGAATTATTTTCATACAAATTTCCCCCCATGGATAGTAGAATGAAACATCAAGACTTAAAACAGAAATAAACATAGCAGTAAACTCTTTCAATTTTTAAGAAAAATAGGAGTTATCATTCATTCTCATTTTTATCCTTTTCTCTGGCAAATAAAAACTCTATGTCTTATAAAATAGCAATAAAATTATTCAGAGAAGTTCCACTTAGCTAGATAATTGAATTTATTATTATAGATCAAGACTTTAAAAACACATGGCTGAAGGAAAACATTATTGCAAAGTAGAAAAATTTATTTCTTAGACCAAGAATATATTTGAACTAATGTCATTCATCTTTTTAGTTCACTAAATACACTAAACAACTTTTTTTTAACTTCAGTTCCTCACAGTGGCTCAGCCCATCTTCCCAATAATATTACCCTGTTGGTCATCAGGCAAAACTATTATTGATTACATATAAATAAAAAGTAGGCACATGATATAATAGTTTTGGTTTAAAAGGTGATAACAGGTTGTTGTTACTTTGAGCACTATTGCCATTGTTTTTCCAAAGCCCTGGCACAGTGGTAACATATAATGGGTGTTGAATACATGGTGATTGAATAAATAAATGCAAAGTAGCAGGGATCTCTTATAAGTTATAAACAGTAAAACATCTCAGAAATGTATAACTCATGCTGGCAAAAACATGCAACCTATTTTAAAAATTATTAAGTACTACAATATATTGTTTTTGTCCTATACTATTTTCCTAAATGCTAAAAAATTAAAAAGTAAGATTCATAGTCTGGTGGTAAGAATGAATCTACAAAATGAGACAATTCATACACTGAGACCAAAGGTTCCCAGACCATTTTCCTATGTTCCAACAGATAGTTACTAAATACACCATCCTGCACTTCACACACTAGTGCCTTAGACTGAGTCAATATGTGAATTAACCTATTTCTCCTTTGCTGTTCTATTCATTACTCCCATCCCTTGAGAATGGTTATTTTAAGGTATCTCTGGTTTGCTTGGGTATTCAGGTGGTTTTATCTCTCTGTAGATAGCAGTAGATAGATGTAGGCTGCAATGACTTAGGTATATTGTTTTAAGGTTTTGTAAAACAATATAGCTAAGTCATCTCAAATCTGTACTGCCAGGCTTTTATTCTCAGATAATATTGAAAAGGCATTCTCTCTGATGTCAGGTGGAGAAATGAATAAACCAATGGGTTCATGGGCCACCTTCTATTTTTAAGAGACATTGGGGCAGCTCCCCACTCCCTTAGATTTGTACATTCAAGTCTTCCATACCATAACCTAGGCACTTCCTTTTGAGGTTTTGTCTCCATAGCACTGCAATATAGTCAATAATAATGAGTTCAGTGCAGGAATCATTCACAACAAAGAAAAAATGTAACTACCAAATGCTTTGATTTCCTGGGAAACAGTGTAAACACAGTTTGTCATTTGTACGCTGAGACCTTGCCCATGGATTCGGCTCTCAGTGCCATGTTGCCTGTGCATTCTTTCCAGATAAACAGCTTTTTACTGTTTGATGTTTGAGACATGCTAATTCAAGCTTTATAATTTATATCCAAACTTTTCTTTTTTGGCTTAAAAGAAAAATATCTTATGCCCATAACCATGCCTTTTTCCACCTCTTTAAAAATATGAGGCTCTTTGTTGGCCTTTCAACAAAAAGTATTAATATAGGAGAGTCAAATTCCACTAGACGATGTGATTTTTTTAGTTTGATATTCGGTCTTTCCTCTGGGTTCAGATTCCATCACTCTCAAAAATGAGGGCAGCAGAAGACACAATCTTAGGCCATTTCTCTAAATGTGGCCTATGACAAGATCATCTGCATCAGAAACACTGAAGAGGGCTCCATGAGAACAGATTAGGTGGCATCCTGGGCTTCATTCAACAGAAAGATTTGTTTGAGGCATTTTTAGTAAGTAGGTCAACCATAATTATCCACGATAAAGTTTAGAATCCGCAGCTCCGTGATCAGCAATTGATAAACTCCTGGTTTCAGGGCCTTCTATGTAGAGGCTCAAGCTATGTCATTCTGTTTACACAACAGCTATGAGAAAGACAACTTTGGTTGGGGTAAAGTCTGCCTTACACAACACCCTCCCTCAGAATATTTTGGGCTGAGCCACAGCGAGCTTCTTGAGGCAGTGCGGTATAAACAGGTGCCCCCAGTGGAAGTAGTCTCATCTCTTGATGAGATGAGAAGCAAGATAGCAAAGTGATCTTGAAGATAGCAAAGTGTAGGTTTTCTCCCACTCTATCCATGTATCAGCTTTTACTAGGTTTTAACTCTAAGAAGCATAATGAGAATGCATGGTCTCACACAAACCCCATCATCTACATACAGATTATTCTATTTAATTGTCAGGATAGAGTCAGTTTTTCTTTTCCTGTTTGGAAGCAGCATTTCTTATGAAACTCACCACAAATGTTTCCTATTAAAACTTTTCTGAGATCAATTGCTAGTAAATAGCAAACGCATGCTCTAAATCCCTCTACTTTTATTGATTTAAGAAAATAATCATCAATATATTATTATATTTATCTGTAAGAGTCACTCTGAATAGCAAAAGTATTAGAAACATTCTAAATATGTATCAAATATTATTGGTTCAATAAATTATGTGTGTAAAATAAAATATTGTGCATCTATTAAATAATGAAGTATAAGAATATTTAATGAAATAGAAATATGTTCATGAATATAATGTAGAGAAAATTAAAACAATAATTGCTACTTGAGCTATTTTAAAAAATAAAATATACTGAAAGAAGCAGAGAAAAGGTATTAAAATATTAATAGTATTCTCTATGGTGATGAAATTATAAATGATTTCTAATTTACTTGTATTCATATATTTTCTGCAGTTAACATGCAATAAAATAGTTAATTTTTAAAAATTTGAATTGTTAGAGTTGAAACTATTATATTGTTCCAAAACCTAACTTTTGACCTATTAATCTATACTTTGATACTTACATCACTATATTTTCCTTCTTTGTTTTATCTCTTATTGAGTTTTCTAGTGTAGATGGGAGGAGTATGGCAGAGATTCTCTAGTGTGACCTGCAAGAGACCATGGGCAAAAAATGTGTTTCATGTGAATATTTCTCCAAGAGTTCATCTGTGTGTGTGTGTGTGTGTGTGTGTGTGTGTGTGTGTGTGTAAGGAAGAGCACATAAAACACCACTCATAGTGGATGTGAAATAAGTCTGCAAAAAAAAGACTAAGAGTTCCAATTGTTATACATAAAGAGGGAATTTCACTTAGAATAGACAGAATATATTCCAAGGTGCCTCTTCCTGTTGGAATTTAGGAATGGTTTAGCTGGGTGGTTCTGGCTTAGGATCTGTCATGAGGTCACATTCAAGACATCAGACATGACTATAGTCATCTGCAGATCTGAACAAAAAGGGAGGACTTTTTCACTGTGGCTCGGTCTCATGACTGGCAGGTTAAAGCTGGATGGTGGTAGCAAGTTCTGGTTGCTCCCTATTGGACCTTTTCCAAAGGCTGTTTGAGTGTCCCCACAGCATGGCTCCTTCCCCACACCCGAGATTATGACCTTGCCTTGGATGTCAGCCACATCACCTCTGCCACAATTCTTGTCATTAGGTTGAAACCATTTTGTCCATTCTAGGAGAGAAATTTGATTTCACCTTTTAAAGAGAGGAATGTTGAAGAATTTGTGAACAAATTTTAAAATTACTGGAGAACTTTTCTTTAAGTCTGATGTGGCTACTGCTATTGCCAGCTGCCCAGTCTTCCAATAGCACAGCCCAAGAGCTAACCTCTGATATGACTCCATTACACAGGGGACTATACTTGAGTATATTATATCATTCCATTATATCAATTCCAAAAGTGGAAGGCACAAAAGTGTAGCCTCATTGGAATAGATACATATTCCAAATATGGCTATCTCCTGAAACTTACAATGCTTCTGTCTTTACAACACCTATGGGCATGGGATGCTTTTTCATGTTATGGTATCCCACACCCATGTGCTTCTAAAAGAACTATGGTGAAGTTGTGTGATGATGGTCTCTTTGGGACAGAATAATGTAATGGTTACCTGAAGACTCAGGGTCATCTAAGAGACCACTATTTAAAAGGTTCTATTTTAAAGGGTGCAGCCAATAGTTTTAATCCTAGCCAATAAGTGGTACACCTCATTTGCCCCACCCTCCAAGAAACTAGGATATACAGTTTTGAGAATCAAGAAATGAAAGTCACAATGTCTCACTTCAATGAAACGTCTAGTAACACAGAGATGGTTACTTCCCATTGCTGCAACTGCAGTTGTGATGGCTTAGAGGTCCTTGTTCCCAGAGAAGGATGCTTCTCTCAGAGGAAGTGACAGTTATTCCATGGAAATAGAAGCCCAGGCCTAGCCTCTCTGGATTTTTAAAGCTATGGAACCCATATTAAAAGAAGAGGATACCTATCCTAGCTCACCTGAATATCATCAGCTTCAGGTCACATTCTCCCTGATCCCTTTCTGAGCACAGGCATTCTCACTACGGATGCACCCAGACACCACTATTTCCTTCTTTTGTGTCTTAGATTCACATCCCAACACCTAAATAATTTACTGAGTTTATGTTTCACACATCTGACTTTTAAAGGCAAGATTTCCTTGGTAGTTAACATGGGATGTGCTTTTGTCTTTGCTGTCCAGAGCAGCACTGATCAGGCCCAAACCTCAGCTTCTTCTCAAAGTCTCATTTTTTCTACCTTTCCTGTATAATAAGTTAATTCTCCTTGTGCTGCCATGGCTCACAGAGACTAGGACTTACTGCAGAGGTTCTAGTAATGTCCTCTTTCACTGTTCCCTACAAGTAGTGGCACCAGCTCCTTTCTAAATGTCTTGTAGAATTCAGCAGTGAACCCATCAGGATGCTGGCTTTCTTAGTTGTTTCCCCAAAATTTCCGTGATCTGGTCAATGTGCCACAGCTCCCAGCCCAGAGGATGCTTCCAGGTAGGTGTGCCACAGCTCCCAGGGCAGGGGAGGCTTGCGGGTAGGTTGCCACAGCTCCCAGAGCAGAGGAGGATTCCAGGTCAACATACCACAGCTCCCAGTGCAGAAGAGGTGAGCCATGTGAGTGCCAGCAGCACCACAACCAGCCCCACACCACCACTGTCAAAATGAGAAGACACAAAAGCCTTAGAACCAGACTTCCAGATCACCTACAGCAACATGAAAGGGGAAAAAGATGGAACACTCTGATACTCAAGCACCTGGACTCCCTGAACTAGCAACAGAAGAGGATCTGGAAAAAATGAAATCAGGAATAATTTCTCACATAACAGCAGAGATTGTGCCCATAGTGGAAGACATGACTAATAAATCTAGAGAAGACACAGACAAAAAAAATACACAAGCTGAGGAACATGATGGAATCCCAACATAGGAAACAAATTGAATACATAAAATAGATGCAAACAGATTTCCAGGGGATTAAAACTCCATTGAAAGACTATGCAGCAGAATGAGCCAATGTGAGGACAGAATTTCAAATATAGAAGATAAAATTGCAATTAGTGACCAGGAAAAGAAAAATTGCTTTAAAATTGTAAGGGACCATGAGAAAGCAATCCAGGAGCTGCTAGACAATGCAAAGAAGAATAACATAAGACTGATTGGAGTCAATGAAGAAACAGGAGAATGTGTAGATGACATAAAAAAAACTGTTCACAGAAGTGATGGCAGAAAACTTCCGGAACAGAGGAAAAGAACTTGGCATACAGATAAGCAAGGCATATAGGACTCCAACTAGCCTTGAACAAAGCAAAATTTACACTTAGGCATATAATTGTTAAGATTCCAGAAACCCAACAGAAGAACAAAATTCTACAAGCAGTTAGAGAAAAGAAACAAATCACATACAAAGGAAAGCCCATCAGAATCACAGCAGACTTCTCAGTGCAAACCCTCAAGGGAAGAAGAGGTTGGAATGATGTATTTCAAGCCCTAAGGGAAAACAACTTCCAAGCCAGATTGATGTAACCTGCAAAACTATCTTTCAAAATTAATGGTGAAATAAGATACTTTCATGACACAGAGCACCATAGGAATTTCATGGATATCAAAACAGCACTCCAAAAAATTTTAGACAAAATCCTAGGAAAAGACAATGAGGATTATAACCCCAAGAAGCCCAGCAGGATGAATCCACTGGCTACAACAAGAAATTAAGCACAAATGGGGAGAATCAGACAAAAACAAAAAGCCATGTCAATGATAACTCAATATGTATCAGTTATAACCATCAATGTTAATGGTCTCAACACACCAATCAAAAGAAATAGATGGGCAGAATGGATCAAGAAGCAAGATCCAACAATATGCTGCATACAAGAAACACACTGAATTCAAAATGAAACTCATAGACTGAAAGTTAAAGGGTGGAAAACAATACTGCATGCAAGCAGAACCTGAAAAAAAAAAAGCAGGAGTAGCTATCCTCTTTGAAGATAAAGTGGATTTCAAACCCACACAGATGAAGAGAGACAAAGAAGGACACTACATCCTTGTAAAGAGAATAATCCAAGAAGAACAGATGACAATCATAAATATCTATGTACCAAACACTAGTGCAGCGAACTATATAAAAACAAATACTAATGAACATGAAAAATCATATAAGCACTAATACAATATTAGTGGGGGACCTCAATATCCCATTGTCACAAATAGATAGATCAACTAGACAAGAAACAAGCAACGAAATACTAGAACTCAATCAAACTCTTGAACAAATGAACTTAACAGATGTTTACAGAGTGTTCCACCCCACAAAATCAGAATACACATTCTTTTCAGTGGCACATGGGCTGATCTACAAAATAGACCACATATTTGCTCATAGAACATGTATAAGTCAGTGCAAAGGAATTGAAGTTATCCCCTGTATATTATTAGATCATAGTGCGATGTAATTGGAAATCAATAGCAAAAGAAACTGCAAAAATTTCATATAAACATGGAAATTGAACACATTTCTGAATAACCAATGGGTCACAGAGGAAATTAAAGAAGAAATCAGACAGCTCCTTCAATTAAATGACAATGACAATACAACATGTCAAAATCTATGGGAAATAATGAAAGCAGTCTTACAAGGGAAATTCATAGCAGTGAATATTCATATTAGGAAAACAGAGCAAGCCCAATTAAACAACCTGATGCTGAATCTCAAGGTTCTAGCAAAAGAAGAGCAGGACAAACACAAAGCCTATAGAAAGGAGGAAATTATAAAAATCAGAGCAGAAATGTATGCAATGGAACGATACAAAAATCAATGAAGAAAAGAGTTGGTTCTTTGAAAGAATAAACAAAATTGATAAACCCTTAAAGAACCTTATCAGAAAAAGGAAAGAAAAGGCCCAAACCCACACAATTAGAAATGAAAAGGATGAAATTACAATGGACCCAGCAGAAATTCAGAGGATCATCAACACCTCCTTCGAGAAGCTATATGTCAATAATATGGCAAACAGTGAAGAAATGGACAGATTCCCGGACATGTATGAATTACCTAAGTTGAATGAAGAAGACTTAAAAATTCTAAACAACCCAATATCAATCAATGAAATTGAAAATGTAATTAAAAACTTACCAACTAAGAAAAGCCTAGGTCCTGATGGCTTCACAACTGAATTCTATAAGACATTTAGAGAGGAACTACTGCCACTACTGTTTAAACTCTTCAATGAAATTGAAAGGGAAATGATACTCCTGAATTCATTCCTGGAAGCAAGCATCACCTTGATCCCCAAAGGAGAGAAAGACCCAACAGACAAAAGAGAACTATGGGCCAATCTCACTAATGAACATAGATGCAAAAATCCTTACTAAGATACTGGCAAATAGAATGCAGAAGACCATCGACAAGATCATACAGCCTGACCAAGTGGGATTCATCCCTGGGATGCACGGATGTTTCAACATGAGCAAATCAGTCAATGTAATACACTATATCAATAGAGCCAAGGACAAAACCATATGATCATCTCAATAGGTGAGGAAAAACAATTTGAGAAAATCGAACAGGGCTTCATGATAAAAACCTTACAAAAAATTGCAATAGATGATCTCTACCTGAATTTGATAAAAACCTTCTATGAAAAACCAACAGCAACTATCATACTAAATGGTCAAAAACTGAAATCCTTCACACTATAATGAGGAACAAGACAAGGCTGTTCACTATCACCACTCCTGTTCAATATAGTTTTGGAAACATTAGTCACAGCAATTACACAAGAGAATGAAATACAAAGAATAAAGAGAGGAAATGAAGAGGTCAAATTGTCATTATTTGCAGATGACATCATACTCTATACAGAAAACCCCAAGAACTCCACCAAAAGTCTTCTAGACTTAATAATCCAATTCAGTAAAGTAGCTGGATACAAGGTCAACACACAAAAATCAATAGCTTTCCTCTAGATGAACAACAAATTCACTGAGAGAGAAATAGGGCATACAATTCCTTTCACAATAGCATCCAAAAAACTGAAATACCTAGGAATCAACCTAACAAAAGAAATCAAAGAAAACTGTAGCACTTTGAAAAAAGAGATTGAAGAGGATATTAGAAAATGGAGACATCTCTTGCTCCTGGGTAGGAAGGATCAACATAGTGAAAATGGCCATACTTCCCAAACTGCTATACAGATTCAATGCAATTCCAATTGAAATCTCAGCAGCATACTTCATGGACCTTGAGAAAACAATCCAAAAATTCAGTTGGAACAAGAACAGACCTAGAATAGCAAAAGCTATTCTAGGCAACAGAGACACAGCAGGGGGTATTACAACCCTCAACTTGAAATTATACTACAAAGCTACTGTTATGAAAACAGCATGATACTGGCAAAGAAACAGATCTCAGGACTAGTGAAACAGATTAGAAGATGCCAAAACAACTCCAGACACACTCAGTCACCTCATCTTTGACAAAGGAGCCAAATACCCTCATTAAAGGAAAGATAGCCTTTTTAATAAATTGTGCTGGAAAAATTGGGTTTCAACTTGCCAAAGATTAAAACTAGACATATCTCTCACCATGCACTAAACTAAAATCAAAATGGATTAAAGATCTAAATATTAAAACAGAAATACTGAGCTGGCTGTAACAGAGCTTAGGTAGAAGTCTTGAAGACATTGGTGTAGGAAAAGACTTTATGAACAAAACCTCAGTTGCCCATGAACTAGCACAAACAATCAATGAGTGAGATCTCTTCTTACTAAAAAGCTTCTGCACAGCAAGAGAAACCACCAACAGTGTGAAGAGACAACCCACAATGTGGGAGTAAATTTTCACCAGCTATCACTCAGACAAAAGTCTACAATCTCAAATCTATAAAGAACTTAAAAAAATCAGACCTCCCAAATTTAAAGACCCAATCCAAAAATGGGCATCTGAAATGAACAGACATTTCTCAAACAAATAAGTAGAAATACCAAATAAACATATGAAAAAATGTTCAACATCACTGGTTATTTGAGAGATGCAAATGAAAACAACATTGAGATTCCACCTCACCCCAGAAAGAATGGCTGCTATCAAGAAACCAACTAATAACAAATGCTGGTGGGCTGTGGGGAAAGAGGAACCCTGCTCCACTGCTGGTGGGAGTGCAGACTGTTGCAACCACTGCGGAAATCAGTATGGAGATACCTCAAAGAACTAGGTTTGGAAGTTCCATTTGACCCAGCTATTCCCCTGCTGGGTATCTTCTCCAAAGAATTAAAAGTATCATACCATAGTGATATATGTGGACCCATGTTCATAGCCACACAGTTTTAATAGCTAAAACTTGGAAGTAGCCCAATTGCCCATCAACTGGAGACTGGATAAAGAAAATGTGGTTTTTTTCTAAATTGGAGTACTTTCGCCCATAAAAAATTAGAAATTAGAGACATTTATTGCTAAATGGATGCTCATTGAGGCGATACTCTTAAGTGAAATAATTAGGACACATATGTGTAAATACCAAATAGTTTCTCTAGTGTGAGAAATTGAAAGTGTAAATAAGGACTAAAAAGTATAATAGATAATGTGAAATAGGAAGAAAAGGGGCAAAGGGGAAGGCTTAGTGGGAAGGGTAGGGCAAAGGAAAGAAGGGAATGAAATTAATATGAGAAAATGAAAAAAGGAAACAAAGTCTTTGTAAATAGGGAGGGATGGAGAGGTTGAAGGAAGGGCAGGGGAATGGGGAAAAAATAAGAACCAAGAGAGACTATGTAAAGGTGCATATTTCCAATGATGAATGTCATTATATTGTACACCTAAAATGTACCAATAAAAGGATATACAGTTAAAAAAAATGGGACAGATACTTAAGTGTGTGGTGACAGAATGAAACACTGGCTTATGAGAAGAATGATACTTGGTCAGGGACAACATCTGCCTCACCCTCCACAAAATAACTTAAGAGAATTAGATCCAATATATATTTGCTCATTAAAAAGTAGAGCAGGTTTTAATTATTTCAATATCACTATATCTTTCCTTCAAAAAGGAAAACTTTCTTACTTAACCATTTTATAAAATTAGGAAACTAAGATTCAGAAAAGTTAAAATTGTTCACCTAATATCACAAAACACCTAATAGCACAAAATAGGAGAACCAGGACCAGGCCCAGCTTTAGGTTAATACTTCTCATAATATGTAACATACTGACTCTCAAAATTCATACAAAGCACCAATATAAAAAAGGAAAGTAGACAATAATACCTATGAGCTTTCAATATATATTGAGTAGACATCATTTTTTTTCACTCCATTTCACCTACAGAATACCAAAACATATACTCAACTATTTACTATCTGGGTCAAATGAACATTTTTATTTTATGTTTTATACTTTTTATAATTTTATAAATAATTACAGAAGTAAGAATAAAGGACTAATAGGGAAAATTTCAGCTGAAATTTTAGTAAGAGACAAAAGGAAGGAAGGAACAAAGGAAGGAAGGAATGAAGAAAGAGAGAGGAGAAGGAAAGAATTCAATGTTCTTTGAGTAGAACTAACAGCTCATACCATCAGATATCAATCAGGGACATATCCAACTTATAAATTCTTAGTCCAGATTTCAAATATATCTTTGGAAGGTTTCATGATGTCATACTTATGATTCCTCTACATGTGCTCATTAGTCATCAAAATGTTATGTTTTGCAAATACTGATGGCACATAATTTTTTTAAATGAATTTTATTGATACATTTTAGGTATACAATATAATGACATTCATCATTGGAATCTGCAACGTTACATAATCTCTCTTGGTTCTTATTTTTTTTCCCATTCCCCTGCCCTCCCAACAATCCCTCCATCCCTCACAATTTCCAAAGACTTTGTTTCCATTTTTTCATTTTCTCATATTAATTCCACTGCTTTCATTCTTTCCCCTCCCCCACCATCTCCCCTTCATCTTTGCCCCTTTTCTTCCTATTTCACATTATCTATTGTACCTGTTAGTCTTCATTGACATTTTCAGTTTCTCACACTAGAGAAACTATTCAGTATTTACACATGTGTCCTATTTATTTCACTTAAGAGTATCGCCTCAATGCGCATCAATGTAGCTATAAATGTCTCTAATTTCTCATTTTTTATGGCTAAGTAGTTCTCCATTTTATAAAAAAACTACATTTTCTTTATCTAGTCCCAGTTGATGGACAATTGGGCTGCTTCCAAGTTTTAGCTAAATTTTGCTGCTATTAACATGGGTACTCATATCTTTGCATTATGATTCTTTAAATTATTTGGGGAAGATACTCAGCAGGGGAAGAGCTGGGTAAAATGGGAATTCTAATCCTAGTTCTTTGAGGTATCTTCATGCTGATTTCCACAGTGGTCGCACCAGTCTACACTCCCACCAGCAGTGGACCAGGGTTCCTCTTTCCACACAGCCCTGCCAGCATTTGTTATTGGTTGATTTCATGATAGCAACCATGCATTCTGGGGTGAGGTGGAATCTCAACATTGTTTTCATTTGCATCTCTTGAATGACCAGTGATGTTGAATATTTTTTCATATGTTTATTTGCTATTTCTACTTATTTGTCTGAGAAATGTCTGTTCATTTCAGACGACCTTTTTGGTATTTGGTTTTTAAATTTGAGAGGTCTGATTTTTTTAAGTTCTTTATAGATTTTAGATAGTAGACTTTGTCTGAGGGACTGCTGGTGAAAACTTTTTCCCATATTGTGGCTTATCTCTTCGCACTGTTGGTGGTTTCTCTTGCTGTGCAGAAGCTTTTTAGTAAGAAGAGATCCCACTCATTGATTGTTTGTGCTATTTCATGGACAACTGAGGTTTTGTTCATAAAGTCCTTCCCTATACCAATGTCTTCAAGAGTTCTACTGAACCTCTGTTCCAGCCAGTTCAGTATTTCTGTTTTAATATTTAGATCTTTAATCCATTTTGATTTTAGTTTAGTGCATGATGAGAGATATAAGTCTAGTTTTAATCTTTGGCAAGTTGAAACCCAATTTTTCCAACACCATTTATTAAAAAGGCTGTCTTTCCTCCAGTGAGTGTGTTTGGCTCCTTTGTTGAAAATGAGGTGGCTGAGTGTGTCTGGAGTTGTTTTGGCATCTTCTAATCTGTTCCACTAGTCCTGAGATCTGTTTCTTTGCCAGTATCATGCTGTTTTCATAACAGTAGCTTTGTAGTATAATTTCAAGTTGAGGGTTGTAATACCCCCTGCTGTGTCTCTGTTGCCTAGAATAGCTTTTGCTATTCTAGGTCTGTTCTTGTTCCAACTGAATTTTTGGATTGTTTTCTCAAGGTCCATGAAGTATGCTGCTGAGATTTCAATTGGAATTGCATTGAATCTGTATAGCAGTTTGGGAAGTATGGTCATTTTTACTATGTTTATTCTTCCTACCCAGGAGCAAGGGATATCTTTCCATTTTCTGATATCATCTTCAATCTCTCTTTTCAGAGTGCTATAGTTTTCACAGGAGAGGTCTTTGATTTCTTTTGTTAGGTTGATTCCTAGGTATTTCAGTTATTTGGATGCTATTGTGAAAAAAAGTTTGTCCTATTTCTCTCTCAGTGAATCTGTTGTTCATCTAGAGGAAAGCTATTGATTTTTGTGTGTTGACCTTGTATCCAGCTACTTTACTGAATTTGGTTATTAAGTCTAGAAGACTTTTGGTGGAGTTCTTGAGGTCTTCTGTGTGGAATATCATGTCATCTGCAGATAATGACAATGTGATTTCTTCATTTCCTATCTTTATTCCTTTTGTTTCTTTCTCTTTTCTAATTGCCTTGGCTAATGTTTCCAGAACTATCTTAAACAGGAGTGGAGATAGTGGACATCCTTATCTTGTTCCTTATTATAGTGTGAAGGATTTCGTTTTTTAACCATTTAGTATGACATTTGCTGTTGGTTTTTCATAGATGGTTTTTATCAGATTGAGGTAGAGACCATCTATTCCAATTTTTTGTAGGGTTTTTATCATGAATGCCTGTTGGATTTTTTGAACGCTTTTTCTGCATCCATTGAGATGATTGTATGGTTTTAGTCCTGGGCTATATTGATATAGTGTATTGCATTTATTGATTTGCGTATGTTGAACCCTGCATCCCTGGGTTGAATCCCATTTGGTCAGGGTGTATGATCTTCTTGATGATCTTCTGCATTCTATTTGCAAGTACCTTAGTAGGGATTTTTACATCTATGTTCATTAGTGAGACTGGCCTATAGTTTTCTTTTTCGGTTGGGACTTTCTCTGCTTTGGGGATCAAGGTGGTACTTGCTTCCAGGAATGAATTTGGAAGTATTGCTTCCCTTTTAATTGCATTGAAGAGTTTAAACAGTAGTGGCAGTAGTTCCTCCCTAAATGTCTTGTAGAATTCAGCAGTAAAGCCATCAGGAACTGGACTTTTCTTAGTTGTTAAGTTTTCAATTATGCTTTCAATTTCATCAGTTGCTATTAGGTTGTTTAGAATTTTTAGGTCTTCTTCATTCAACTTTGGTCATTCATATGTATTTAGGAATCTGACCATTTCTTCTGTGTTTTCCATTTATTGGTATATAGGTTTTTGAAGTAGGTATTGACAATCCTGTGGGTTTCTGCTGGGTCCATTGGAATTTCATCTTATTCATTCCTAAGTGCATGGATTTGGGCCTTTCCTTTTCTTTTTCTGATAAGGTTGGCTAAAGGTTTGTCAATTTTATTTATTCTTTCAAAGAACCAACTCTTGGCTTCATTGATTTTTTTGTATCATTTTTTTAGTCTCCATTGCATTGATTTCTGCTCTGATCTTTATAATTTCCTCTTTTCTATGGGCCTGGAATTTGTCCTGCTCTTCTTTTTCTAGAAGCTTGAGGTTCAGCATCAAGTTGTTTAATTAGGCTTGCTCTGTTTTCCTAATATGAGTATTCACTGCTATGAATTTCCTTTGTAAGACTGCTTTCATTATTTCCCATAGATTCCGATTTGTTGTATTGTCATTGCCATTTAACTGTAGGAACTGTCTGATTTCTTCTTTAATTTCCTCTGTGACCCATTGGTTATTCAGTAGTGTGTTGTTCACTTTCCATGTGTTTATGAAATTCTTGAAATTTCTTTCACTATTGATCTCCAAGTTCATCACACTATGGTCTGATAGTATACAGGGGATAAATTCAATTCCTTTACACTTACTTAAACTGTTCTATGAGCAATTATGTCATCTATTTTGGAGAATTACTTGTTTGCAGCTGAAAAGAATGTGTATTCTGATTTTGTGGAATATCTGTAAACATCTGTTAAGTTCATTTCTTTAAGAGTTTGATTGAGTTCTAGTATTTCATTGCTTATTTCTTGTCTAGTTGATCTATTTGTGACAGTGGGATATTGAGATCCCTCACTACTATTGTATTAGGGCTTATTTGATTTTTCATGTCCCTCAGTATTTGTTTTATATAGTTGTGTGCACTAGTGTTTGGTGCATATATGTTTATGATTGTCATTTCTTCCTCTTGGATTGTTCCCTTTACAAGGATATAGTGTCCTTCTTTGTGTCTCTTAATCAGTGTTCATTTGAAACTCACTTGATCTCCAAAGAGTATAACTACTGCTTTTTTTCAGGTTCTTGTCGTATGGAGTATTGTTTTCTACTCTTTAACTTTCTGTCTGTGAGTTTCTTTTTGAATTAAGTGTGTTTCTTGTATGCAGTATATTGTTGGATCTTGCTTCTTGATGCATTCTGCCAGTCTATTTCTTTTGACTGGTGAATTGATAGCATTAACATTGATGGTTATAACTGATATGTTTTGACTTTTCATCATCATGACTTTTTCTTTTTGTTTGATTCTCCCCATTTGTGCTTAATTTCTTGTCATGCCCAATGGATTCATTCTGCTGGGCCTCCTGGCATTGTCATCCTCATTGTCTTTTCCTAGGATATTGTCTAAAATTTTTTGGAGTGCTGGTTTGGTATTCATGAAGTTCCTAAGGTGCTCTTTGTCATGAAAGTATCTTATTTCTCCATCAATTTTGAAAGATAGGTTGCAGGGTACATCAATCAGGGCTGCAGGCTGTTTTCTTTTAGGCCTTGAAATATGTCACTTCAAGCTCTTCTTGCATTGAAGGTTTGCATTAAGAAGTCTGCCGTGATTATGATAGGCTTTCCTTTGTATGTGATTTGATGTTTTGTTTCTTTTCTCTAACCACTTGTAGAATTTTGTTCTTCTGTTGAGTTTCTGGAATCTTAACTATTGTAAGCTTATTTGTAGATTTTTTTTTTTGATCAAGGCTAGTTGGAGTTATATATTCCTCACTTATCTGTATGTCAAGTTCTTTTCTCCTGCTTGGGAAGTTTTCTGCCATCACTTCTGTGAGCAGTTTTTTTTTTATGTCATCTGCACTCTCTCCTGTTTCTTCATTGACTCAGATCACCCTTATGTTATTCTTCTTTGCATCATCTAGCAGATGCTGGATTGATTTCTCATGGTCCCTTACAATTTTAAAGCAATTTTTCTTTTCCTGGTCACTAATTGCAATCTTATCTTCTATATCTTCTGTCCTCACATTGGCTCATTCTGCTGTATAAACTTTCAGTGGAGTTTTTAATATCCTGGAAATCTGTTTGCATGTGTTTTATGGATTCCATTTGTTTTCTGTGTTAGGATTCCATCATGTTCCTCAGTTTCTCTATTTTTTTTATCTGTATCTTCTCTAGATTTATTAATCATGTCTTGCACTATGGGCACATTCTCTGCTGTTATTTGAGAAATTATTTCTGATTTTATTTGTTTCAGATCCTCTTTTGTTGCCAGTTCAGGGGTCCAGGTGGTTGAGTATCAGATTTTTCCATCATCTTTCCCTTTGGCATTGCTTTAGGTGATCTGGAAGTCTGGTTTTGATACTTATTTATGTTTCCTCTCCTTTCAATGGGGGCGGTTTTTGAGGGGATGTGCTGCTCTCACAGGCACAGCTAACCTCCTCAGCACTGGATAATACTCTGCTCCTCTGAGCTGGGGGCCATGGTAAGGTGGGACAAAATGCTCACACCCTTGGCACTGCATGGGGCTCTGATCCTCTGTGGTGGGGGCAGTGGTATGGCAGCCAGAAAGGCTCAGCTGCTTGGTGCTGGGGGCCTCTCTGGCACATAATTTTTGATGGCACATAATTTTATTAAAAAGAGACTGGCCATCATTGCTCCAAAACTATAAAACATTTTAATTATTAAATTTATAAACTCCAATTAAAATAATGAAGCCAAGGCCCGGGGATTTAGCTCAGTGGTTCTAGCACCTGCCTCGAAACCACAAGGACCCAAGTTCAATTTCCAGTACCAAAAGAAAAATAATAATGAAGCCAATTAAAAATTTCATTACTATGTCTTATATGTTTCTGCTCACCTTTGTATACATAAATATCTTTTCATTTATTATTGATATCAACTAAATCATGGCACACAAATATCATAAACAAATAAAGAGTATGACTTGTCTTTTGTCAAAAGGAAATGATCTACATTGTGGCTGCAAAATATTGCATGATGAAATCCTTTCTGTTACTCAATAAACATTGAAAATATCATGTTTCCCTTTTCACCTTAGCAATGTGTTGTTTGGTTATCTAATCTTCAGTTCAGGAAAATTTACCTGTGATATTATCCCTTGAAGTCTCACAGTCTGAGATTTGATTATTCAATCAATTTCACATCCATCATTAGAATCTAGCAGAGTATTCCTATCATGAAATAATATTGTGATACATCTGAAACTTTCGAAAACTCTATCAATTTTTCTTTGCCATTAAGAAAGAAAATCTTTAAATTACTGATTCTCAACTATATTTAATTAGAGCAAAAAATAAATAAATTCTAATGATGATGGGTCCAGATTTCTATTACATGTTCTTAAAAGATGATACAACACTTTAAGCAAAATAATAAAAAACTGAAGGATGGTATGATAATGATTATTTATTTGACTGTTATTTTATTTCTCTAGGTTATTGCATTATTTGTTTTCAGTATGGCCAGGAATAATTTATAAATAGTGATTAAATAATACCTAGGATGATTAAATAGGAAAATGCAGCAAGATACAGGAAAGTAAGTTTACTGAGATCTCATAATGCATCATAAATTTGTAAAGGAGCCCAAGATAGGCACATAATAATTGCAATGTAAAATGAGGTTACTATGTCTTTTGAATAATAAGTGAATATTTTCTTTTTTCTTTGGAAGACTTCTAAGGAAAATGTAAATGCCATGAAATGTCAATATTTACAATAAGAGAATTCCCCCAAAAGAAACTAAAAATCTAAAATTTGGTCCAGTTGGTTGTATCTTTTCACTTAAAACGATCTACCCAATGAACTGAAAACTGTGAGTTTGGATAGAAACCATTGCCTCTGTTTTTCTGGCCCTGTCTTGAATAAAGGTCCTTATACCATCTCTCCCTGCCTGGTTACCTGCCATGGAATTCCTCACTCCCACCAAGTCTCACCTACAGATATGACTGCTTTGACTTCACAGAACCTATTTGAAGCAATCCTAGGCTGAAAAAAGAGCCCTTGCTCACAATTGCAGGTTTGCATTTATGAACATCCTTTCCCAGGTGGTAGGCAGCTCTGCTGGGCAGTCATGGCCAGCTCTATCTCTATCAGGAAGAGCACTTTTACAGAGAAGAGAATGGAAACCAGGAGGGCAACATCTATTCCAATTCTGGTGCTGAAACTGAGAGGACTACACACTGTAGAAAGATTCTGAGTGGTGTCTTTTGGTGTCTTTCCTAAGCTGTGCACTGAGCCTGTCTCTTTTCTGAATTCTTTTGTCTTAGCTTATATCATTGCAATGCCACATGAGCCCAGCTCAGCAATAGGAGACAGAGGGTGTATTTAATGGTTTTAGGAAGTACTCCTGATGGAATGTCATCACTCTCCTGAGAGCAATTTCAAATTTTTCAAACCTTTACTACAAGACTGAATCTGTAAACTCATGGTCCACAAGTTGAGCGTTAGCTCTCTCATGTGATTTATCCACTTGAGTATTACTAGATAATGACTTCTTTTATATATCAAACATTTCTATTATTTGTATTCTGCCTTTTGCACACTACCTGTCTCCTTAGTAGAGCATAGGTTATAAAAATATCTGATTCTTAGCTTTTGCACCTTTACATAAAGAACTTCCAAAAATGTCTTTTTTCTGACACACTTGTGGTAAAATGGATATACCTGGGAAATATAATGTTGAGTAAAATAAGTCAGGCACACAAGCTTAAATACTGCATGGTATCTCTCACTTAATGAAAGTGTAAATAAAAAGCAAAATAAAGGATTGATAAAAGGAAACCAGGAGATACTTCTTTCACAACTCCAAAAGGTTCCTGGAGAATCAAGGTGAGGGGAAGCAGAGAGGGGAAAAGGAAGTAAAAAAATTTAAGATGTGTCACTTACATGTACCAAATACCCACAATGAATCTAAATATTATATGTAATAAACATGAACTAATAATAATAATAATAATAACAATAAAAATGGAGATGGAGAAAGCATTTTTAGAGATGAAGAGAGACAGGTGACTGGGAAAGGCAAGAGGATTAAAAAAGGATCAAGCTGGGTTATGTACTGAACCTACTCCATAAGATAAATGCAAATTTCATGTGCTGCAAACATCTACTAATAGAATTTTTTTTTTGGTACCGGGGATCGAACTCGGGTCCTTGCACTTGCACAGCAGGCGGCGAAACCACTGAGCTAAATCCCCAGCCCAAACATTGGGTTTTTTTGTTTTGTTATGTTTTGGTACCAGGGATCGAACTCAGATCCTCAGCTTGGGAGGCAGGCGCCAGAACCACTGAGCTAAATCCCCGGCCCTAAGCATCTACTAATAAAAAATTTCTTTTGTTCTGTCCTGCAAGAACAGTTCATCTTTAAGGGATTCTTTTTAGTCTATACAAAATAAAGGAAATGAAATATGAAATTTTAGAACATCAACTTTAACCTTAGAAACAAAAAGGTGATTGCATGACTTTTCTCTCAACTAAAAAATGTTTCCCATCTCACAAAGAACAATATAGAAGAACTACATGATGCACTCATCTTTAAGAGAAGGAGACTGCAGGTGGGTGGCATAAGACATTTCTTTGCATGGAGGGAACAGTTCTTTATCTTGGCTGTGGTGGTGAATGCATGAATCTGTATGTGCAATAAATTTTCTTAGAAACTGCACATATAAAATAAGTACTTATTAAAAAACTGGTGAAATTTGAGTGAGATCTGCAGTCCGGTTAATCGTATTATGCAATGTCCATTTTCTGGTTTTGATAATGAACTCTAGTTATCAAAGACATTACTGTGAGGACTGGGGATCAGGTAGCTAAGTGAAGAGTACAACATTACTACATTATTTTTGCAACTTCTTACAAGCCTATGGCTAGATAAATTAAAATATAGGAAGATTGTGAGTTCAATCCCTCATTGACTTCCCTTCAAAGAAGCTGGTAGCCAGTGCTTTTGCCACAGTGCCTGTTATAGGTGCAAAGAGCAGTTCATTTTATTTGAAAAACTCAGTGGAGTTCAGGGTCATCTTTACTAATCACTCATCACCCTTTAAAACTCGAGCTAAATTCTACAGAACATAAATTCCCCCAAAGTGAAACTTGAGCAGGTGCCTTAGCTCAGTTATACACGCAGATTCCTCAGACTTTGAAAGGCTGTCAAGAGATTTATGATTCAGCCCTGGGCCATTTGGTCACTTGAGGGAGTTGTCTCTTTTAACTCTTCTCTGTAAACACTTGCTTTTTCTTCTCTATCTCTTTTTCCTTCCTCTCACTCTTTTACTTGTTAAAACATTTTCTTCTTGGAAGTTCTTGGATTTCTCCTCCAGAAATTAGATCCACCTTCACTACTCACCATGGCTTGTTTCTGGGGATTTGAAATGTGCTTTCCTGTAAATGTCTCCTTCTATGTTAAGGAGAGCTGGAGGAGCACATGCCTGCTCCACTCATTCTCTTCTGATATGATTACCAAGAAGGAGAGGTGAGTTGTAATGCCAAATTGTTTCTCAAGAACATATCAGAAGCCCCAGTTTTAGACTCAGCTATTGACAATAAACCCAGACAAATCTTACATGTGTGTTTTGGGGGTGAAGACAGGAACAGGTAGGGGATGTAAAGTATGTTAAAAGGAAGGAGATCTCAGTGGAAAAAAAGGGAAGCCTGTCTACTGAGGAAAGGAAGTCTACTATCTCTCTGAGCTTCAGTTTCTTCATGTTTTAAAAAGAGAATATTGCCTGAAAAGTCCAATACAACTCTAATATTCTATTATTTAGAACCCTTTAGCAACTTAATCCAGGAAGCAGAGAAAATTGTCTCTCTAATTGAACTTTATTTAGTACATCAAATAGGCACTTTTTTCCTACTTTGTCTTGGAGAATTCAAACACAAGGAGCAAAGACAGATTTCTGAAATAACTGTATCTCTGATTTTATTCATAATTAGAGTGCATTCATCAAACTTCCTTGATAGTGTTCTTGACCACTATCTCCTGTCTGTTTCCAGAGCTTTTTCTGAGTGAGTACAGGGATGGAGAGAATGATCTGAAGCTCTTACTCTTTCCTTATGTTCAACCCACACTGGAAATTAAAAAAAAAAATCACTGTAGTGCAGGCTCCAGAGCTGCCTTGTCAGTTACACTGCCAGAAAGAATGTTTTCCTATCTTTATCTGTCTTTGCCCCCCCAAGATTTATTGACCAGGAAGGCCTCTGGATCACCTCAGTTCATATAAACAGGAAACACAATTCCAGGTAAAGAAGAAAAGGAGAGAAAAAGCTGGAATAAGCCAAGCACTAAAGGTACAATGCACAAAGAAAATTAGCATGCTGCTAAATTTCCTTTCCTCATGATTATGTGATTCTGGACTTCCAAAGAGCTTGAAATTGTATATAGTTAATATAAATCAGGTTCCTCAGAGTCCCAGATCAGAAGTTCATAAGTCTGAAGTTTGATGGAGTATGAATAATCTGTTGTAGATACTAGAGATAAGATTTCAATCTGTCTGGGTCATACCCTCTTTTGAAAGGTAGCCCCTGTAAATACTAAAGTGTTGTGGAAATGGAATTATCATTTGTATAAGAAAAAATGCATTTAGGAATTGAGGACCTGAAGAGAATTTAATTTTACAGTAAATGGCAATTTACCGGAAATTGTACACGATTGGTATGGAAAGTTGAGGCTAAGCTTTTGAAGTCAAAAATTTTGAAAATAATGAAAACTTATGATTAAGTATGATATGTCCTTATCTATTTGTAATCCTGTTTTATTTTTCCATGTATAATGCATAATTGAAAAAATGCAGCTATACATTTTGACCATTCCCAGACTTGTATTTTATTTTCTGCTGCTACAATAATGAGTTAGATAGATGCATCAAGGGGTCATAGATATCATGATATTCTATTAGTGCAGTGATGGCAAAAATGGCAAAGATGTGACCCTTTCAATGTCTGAGTCTTCCTGCATACATATATGCATAGTTGCAGTGACAAGCTATTGCCTTAAGATTATGTTTTTATTGGGTAAGATTTTAGCTGGTGTCCAGAAACTACTTACTAGATAAAAATTGCAAGTTTTGAATATTCTGATTAGGAGAAAGAGGTGGGAGAAATAAATCCTATTTGATGCCCTATTATGGCTTATATCTAGATATCCCCTCAAAGCCCCATGTGCTCATAGGTGGGGCTTTGCGGAGTGACTGGATCATGGGTTGTGATACTAGATTAGTCCAGTGATTGGTTTAGCATAGCTCTGGGTGTTGATGATGGATGTACTGAAAAGGAAAGACACCCCCCTCCCTGGGTGTTGGTAGCATCAACTAGTAGACTTGTAGCCTGGAGGGAATTAAGAAAAAGAAAGAAGGAAGGCTAGCTGCATCCTGCCTACCCTGCCATGGGCTGTTTCTTCTCTGCCATGCTGCCCTGCCTTGGAGCCAGCTGACTATGGACTGAAACCTCTACAAACTGTGAGCTAAAATAAACCTTTCCTCCTTTAACTTGTGGATGTCAGGTATTTTGTCTCAGCAATGAGAAAGTAACTAAAACAGGCACCCATAGCTTTGTTTTGGACAGATAAATAAGCAGAATCTGAATATATATGTGATTAAAGTGCTCTGGGGGATTGGCATGTTCTAGAAATTTTAGAAAAGATTTTCTGAAAAAAGAAAAGTGATCTGAGCAGGGGAGAAATAAGAATAAAGTAGGCTGAGCAGAAGGAATACTTTATGCCAAATGAAAAAAATAGAAAGATCATATGTTTCATTGAGGGCAAAAACAAATATGCAGCTTTGCTATGGTTGGATGACAGTGCCAGGAACTGGGTATTGGTAGCATCAACACTGGCCTTATGCACCCTATTAGGAACTTTGAACTCTATCCTTAAAGAGACACAAAATGGAGACACAAAATGTTTTAAGCAAGGAATTAGTGTGTTTTGATTTACTTCTTTAAAAATCACTTTGCCAATTATATGATGAATGACTTTAAGGAAAGTGAAACAGGAACCTGTTGGAGGGATTCAAGTCAGAATGATGAGGTCTTGAACTAAGTCAGAGGATCCATAGAAATGGATCAGGGGAGCATGAAACTGACAGATAATGAGGAGACAGACTTAGCAGAACATGGAGTTAGACGAGATGCAGAGGACTAGATGCAGGAACTAAAGTCAGATTTAATGAGCAGGTGGACAGTGGCATCACTCAAAAATATTGAACATGAGAAGGATTTGGAGAGTGATGAGTTTGATTTCAGACAGGTTTACTGTGAAGTATCCAAGCAGCATTTTAAAGTGAGTAATTTGTAGCAATCAGGGACTCCAGGGGAGAGACATCTGTCTAGAATGGAGATGCAACTACATGATAATCATAGTGTTACTGACTGAAGCTGTGAGACTACAGCTCACACATGAGGAAATAGAACAAAGAGAATTCGACTCATTGAAACTCATCCATTGGAAGTGTTGATAAATGGAGTGGTACCCCAAAAATCATCTGAGAGGAAGCAAGACATGGCATGAACAAGGCAGGAGAGTAGTAAAAAGAAGGTAACAATCAGCAGAAAAGACTGGAGAAATACAATGGATGATTTCCTACTAGATTTGACAATTTTGGTAGGAGAGAGGCCCCCAAAAGCAGTTGATAAGTGGAATTGTGAGAGCCCTGGACAAACTCAAGTACTGAGAGTATGGATCATTAGAAGTGATGTAGCTGAAGATCTAGAAGAGAGAATCAACCACTTATAAAGTAGAGCTCACAGAATCAGTGTGTGTTGGCAGTGTAACCAGCAAAGTGTTTCAGAACACAGTTGAAGAAGTTATCCCAGAACAAACAAATAAATGTGTCATTCACTGAGTCAGAAATAAAGGAGAGACATGTAGAACACTGAAAGAGACTTTCTTATGATAGGTTCTATCTTCTTCAAGAAAAAAAAAAGAGGAAAAATTATCAGTTCCTAGTAAATGGAGAAATAAATTAGGTAAACAAAATGAGTCTAGTGTGAAAGTTTCATTCATTCAGGAAACAGTTGATCAATATCTACCATGGGCCAGGCTGGAACTTATTTACAATTGTATATCAGGAGAAAGGTCTAGAATAACCACCAGAAAGAATTTGAACAACAGATGATTGGTTACAGACTAAAGGCTGGAGACTGTGCATTGCCAATGGCATCAATATGAACACTTGAATGGAGAAAATTTTTCTCTAACAGTATCTAGGGTCTAAGTATTGAAGCAAAATGCAAATGACTAAATGAATCCAGAATAGGATATTTTGAGCACAGTGCAGCAGAAAGACAAAGAGAAGATCTACAGAGCAAAAGTACAAGGTATTGTTTTTAAAAAGTGAGATAGATAAGATTTTAGATAGAAAGGATTGTTCTTCAAGAGTGAGACAGACATGATTTCAGAAGATAAATTGTTGTAGAATGTGGCTTGCTGAAATAGAGGCAAAGTGACTAGGAGATTAAGAATCTTCGAGGATAAGGTACTGGAATTGTGGGCCACATGGATATTGGAGTGATGAGCAAGATTCTGACTTGTGCGAGAACTGGGTCAAGAAATGATCACTTTGTAATATTATGGACCTCAAATGATAAACACTTTAACACAGAAATGACAGTGCATTAACCTGGAAAAAGAAACAGATACTTAGGGGGACTCGATCAGTGTTGGCCAATGGTATGTGGAATATAGAAGTAAGCAACATCCCAGGATTAAACAGAAGTAGTGTATTCAGAGATATGGTGGATTACAATAACTGAAATAAACTGGGAAAATTCTGGAAGGAGAATTTTGGGGATATTTGTTGGTGGGAAGGATGAGGATGAAGGCAATAGGAAATGGGGTAGGGAAGAGAAACACTAGAAAATAAGGGAAAAGAATAATAGAGTGAAAAAAAAAGAATAGTAGAGTGAATCCTGAAGAAGCTAGAGTTTTGGGAGAGGGCTAGGGATGAAGATGAAGAGTCAAGTTAACTCAGGTGCAGATGCAGCTCTGATTTGGTGAGTTATTCAGTAACTGTTGAGGCTTACCTAAAGAAACTGTCTGGCCACTCTGTCCAGTTGATGGCCCAGTGAAAAAATGATGCAAAGACACATCAAAATATCATAAATAAGAATTTGGAGAACAAATTGAAAGGAATTGCTATGTTAGGGCTGCCAAAGGAGGGAAAGAACAAAAAGGAGGAGACAACATTCCTGAGTGTCTTTAAGTTTCCATTGTAGTTTGTATGTATTAAGTAAATGTTTCTCATATTCCTACCATTTTTTCCCTGTGGACACTGTGAATCATGTCACTGTTCATGTTTATTTTCACTGGCTTCCAGAAAACTCAAAAGAAAACTTTTTCTCTACTGCTTCTAGATTTTAAAGCATACATTTGGAGAAAAATATATGTCTCCAGTCTCATCTTATATGTACAAACTTACTCCTTTCCTTTACTAATTTTCCTTACTTAATTTTCCTTCTTGCAAGGCTTGTGTTTAAGATACTTACACCCTATTTAAAATGATACTGGGTATAAATAATAAATATTTTACTCTGTGATTAATTCAAGCTTTGCACAAATTATGGCTCCACATGAACTGTCAGAAAAGCATATTCATGGTAATTTTGGCAGTCAGGGTTAAAAAGATCTAAAAGAAGCTTTGCCCTTTTTTCTCAACACTGTACTGTAGTGATCCCACATCCACATCTCAGATGGTTCTTTCATTCTCATATCTGGCTACCCATTGAAATGTCAAATAGAAAAATGTAGGGATAATTCCAGTCTGATGAGAGTGAAGAACAAAGGGAATTTCTGATAGAGATATGGACTGACAAACTTACAGTCCTGAAGTAAAATCCTGAAGACCACCCACTTGGGAAGGATTTTCCTACTCTGTAAGATTTCTTGCTCTCAAATCTGAGCATTTATACTAAGTATCTTAAGATAGCATATGGGGGTTGAGTAATTGAAACTTACTGCTTCTTTTTCTCAGGTCACTGTTAAGCAATGCATGCTTTTGGAGAGATGGTTCTAGCAACTCCATGAATGCTTTATCCACTCTGACCGTAACTCTGATGTTCTTTCTCCTGCCAAGTCATATGCCTGGGTGCACTGGTATAGGAAGCAAAGACCTCTTACTTTAACTGCAAGTTTGTAAAACTGAAGGGTATTTGGTCCCAGAGAGGTGCTAATAGTGAATTGAATGTTAGGCCTACAAGGGTGAAATAAATCCCGAGCTGCAGGATGGAGCTGAAGCACAAAGGAATGTTGGGAACCTCCACAAACAAAACAAATGGGAGCCACCTGGCCCAGGTTAATAGGATCCTTTTATCTACTCCTAGACCTTCTCATTGGGTGTCAGTTTATTTTCACATCTATTCAAAACCTGAGAACCATTTGGATATGACATTACATTCCATGTGGTTCAGATTGCATTCATTTGGGATTGCCTCTCTTCATAGACCTTGAGATTGAAATTCAGAATGAGATTAAAAGTAATGTGCAAGTATTTTATTTTTTCTATTTTTTTCCTATTTTATTTATTTATTTATTTATTAGTAAGTTCTTTTATTGGTACATTGTAGGTATACAACACAATTACATTTCTCATTGGGAATTGTACCTTTACATAATGCATCTTGGTTCTTATTTTTCCCCATTCCTAGCCCTCCCTTCACCCCCTCCACCCTTCCCTATTTACAAAGACTTTATTTCCATTTTTTCCATTTCTCAGCATTTGTCCTTTCCCTTCTTTCCTTTCCCCTGCCCCTCCCAATACCCCTACCACTTTGGACCTTTTCTTCCTATTTTGCATCATCGATCATTCATTCTAATCATTGGTACATTTTAGGTATACAATATAATGACATTCATCATTGGAAATTTGCACCTTTACATAGTCTCTCTTGGTTCTTACTTTTCACCCTTGCCCAGCCCTCCCTTCAACCCTTCCATTCCTCCCAATTTACAAAGATTTTGTTCCTATTTTTCCATTTTCTCATATTAATTTTATTCCCTTCTATCCTTTCCTCTAGCCCTCCCACTTCCTTCCCTTTTGCCCCTTTTCTTCCTATTTCACATTACCTATTATACATTTTAGTCCTTATTTACACTTTCAGTTTCTCACTCCAGAGAAACTATTTGGAATTTATTCATGTGTGTCCTATTTATTTCACTTAAGAGTATCACCTCAATGTGCATCCATTTAGCTATGAATGTTGCTACTTTTTCATTTTTTATGGCTGAGTAGTACTCCATTTTATAAGAAAACCATATTTTCTTTATGAAGGCACCAATTGATGGGCATTTGGGCTGTTCTCAAGTTTTAGCTATTACAAACTGTGCTGCTATGAACATGGGCACACATATATCACTGTGGTATGATTCTTTTAATTCTTTGGGGAAGATCCCCAGCAGTGGAATAGCAGGGTCAAATGGGACTTCCAGTCCTAGTTCTTTCAGGTATCTCCATATTGATTTCCACAGTGCTTGCACCAGTCTACACTCCCACCAGCAGTGGAGCAGGGTTCACTTTCCCCACAGCCCCACCAGCATTTGTTATTGGTTGATTTCATGATAGCAGCCATTCTTTCTGAAGTGAAGTGGAATCTCAGCATTGTATTCATTTGCATCTCTCAAAAGACCAGTGATGTTGAACATTTTTTCCTGTATTTATTTGCTATTTCTACTTCTTTGTCTGAGAAATGTCTGTTCATTTCAGATGCCCATTTTTGGATTGGGTCTTTAAATTTGGGAGGTCTGATCTTTTTAAGTTCTATACAGATTCGAGATAGTAGACCTTTGTCTGAGGAAGAGCAGGTGAAGATTTTTTCCCACATTGTGGGTTGTCTCTTCACACTGCTGGTGGTTTTGCTTGCTGTGCAGAAGGCTTTTGATAAGAAGAGATCCCACTTGTTGATTGTTTGTGCTAGTTCATGAGCAACTGAGGTTTTGTTCATAAAATCTTTTCCTACACAGATGTCTTAAGGGTTCTACCTAACCTCTGTTCCAACTGGTTCAGCGTTTCTATTTTAATATTTAGCTCTTTAATCCATTTTGATTTTAGCTTAGTGAATGGTGAAAGATATAGGTCTAGTTTTAATCTTTGGCAAGTTGAAGCCCAATTTTGCCAGCACCATTTCTTAAAGAGGCTATCTTTCCTCCAGTGAGGGTGTTTGGCTCCTTTGTCGGAGATGAGATGGCTGAGTGTGTCTGGCGTTGTTTCTGCATCTTCTAATCTGTTCCACTGGTCCTCAGGTCTGTTTCTTTGCCAGTACCATGCTGTTTTTATCACAGTAGCTTTGTAGTATAGTTGCAGGTTGGGGATTGTGATACCCCCTGCCATGTCTCTGTTACCTAGAATTGCTTTTGCTATTCTGGGTCTCTTCTTGTTCCAAATGAATTTTTGGATTGTTTTCTCAAGGTCCATGAAGTATGCTGCTGGGATCTCAATTGGAATTGCATTAAATCTATATAGCAGTTTTGGAAGTATGGCCATTTTCACTATATTAATCTTTCCTACCCAGGAGCAGGGGATGTCTGTCCATTTTCTGATATCATCTTCAATCTCTCTTTTCAGAGTGCCATAGTTTTCAGAGAAAGGGTCTTTGATTTCTTTTGTTAGGTTGATTCCTAGGTATTTCAGTTTTTTGGATGCTATTGTGAAAGGAATTATTTGCCCTATTTCTCTCTGAGTAAGTCTGTCATTGGTGTAGAGTAAAGCCATTGACTTTTGTGTGTTAACCTTGTAACCAGCTTCTTGACTGAATCTGGTTATTAAGTCTAGAAGACTTTTGGTGGAGTCCTTGGGGTCTTCTATATAGACTATCATGTCATCTGCAAATAATGACAATTTGACTTCTTCATTACCTATCTTTATTCCTTTTATTTCTTTCTGTTGTCTAATTGCTGTGGCTAATGTTTCCAGAACTATATTGAACAAGAGTGGTGATAGTGGACATCCTGGCCTTGTTCCTGATTTTAGTGTGAAGGATTTCAGTTTTTGACCATTTAGTATGATATTGCCTGTTGGCTTTTCATAGATGGCTTCTATCAGTTTGAGGTAGAGACCATCTAGTCCAATTTTTTGTAGGGTTTTTATCATAAATGCATGTTGGATTTTGTCAAATGCTTTTTCTGGGTCTATGGAGATAATCATATGGTTTTTGTCCTTGGCTCTATTGATATAGTGTATTACATTAATTGATTTTCATATATTGAACCATCCCTGCATCCCTGGGATGAATCCCACTTGATCAGGTTGTATGATCTTCCTAATGATCTTCTGCATTCTGTTTGCCATTATCTTATTAAGGATTTTTGGATCTATGTTCATTAGTGAGATTGGCCTATAGTTCTCCTTTTCGGTTGGGTCTTTCTCTGCTTTGGAGATCAAGGTGATGCTTGCTTCCAGGAATGAATTTGGGAGTATTGCTTCCCTTTCAATATCATTGAAGAGTTTCAACAGTAGTGGCAGCAGTTCCTCTCTAAATGTCTTGTAGAATTCAGCAGTGAAGCCATCAGGGCCTGGGTTTTCTTAGTTGATAAGTTTTTAATTACATTTTCAATTTCATTGGTTGATATTGGGTTGTTCAGAATTTTTAGGTCTTCTTTGTTCAACTTTGGTAATTCATATGTCTCTAGGAATCTGTCCATTTCTTCTGTGTTGTCCATCTTATTAGTGAATAGGTTCTGGAAGTAGGTATTGATGATCCTCTGGACTTCTGCTGGGTCTGTTGTAATTTCACCCTTTTTATTCCTAATTGCATGGATTTGGGCCTTTTCTTTCCTTTTTCTGACAAGGTTGGCTAAGGGTGTGTCAATTTTGTTGATTCTTTCAAAGAACCAACTCTTGGCTTCATTGATTTTTTTGTCTCGTTCTCTTGGTCTCTATTGCATTGATCTCTCCTCTGATCTTTATAATTTCCTCCCTTGTATGAGCTCTGGGGTTGTCCTGTTCTTCTTTTAATGGAAGCTTGAGGTTCAGCATCAGGTTGTTTAATTGGGCTCATTCTGCTTTCCTAATATGCATATTCACTGGTATGAATTTCCCTCGTAAGACTGCTTTCATTGTGTCCCATAGATTCCGATATGTTGTATTGTCATTATCATTTAATTGAAGGAACTGTCTGATTTCTTCTTTAATTTCCTCTGTGACCCATTTGTTATTTAGAAGTGTGTTGTTCAATTTCCACATGTTTATGCAACTTTTTCAGTTTCTTTTGCTATGGATCTCCAATTTCATCTCACTATGGTCTGATAATATACAGGGGATAACTTCAATTCCTTTGCACTTAAACATGTTCTATGTGTGAGTATGTGGTCTATTTTGGAGAATGACCCATGTGCAGATGAGAAGAATGTGTATTCTGATTTTGTGGGGTGGAAGACTCTGTAAACATCTGTTAAGTTCATTTGTTCAAGAGTTGGATTGAGTTCTAGTATTTCATTACTTATTTTTAGTCTAGTTGATCTATCTGTGACAGTGGGGTGTTGAGGTCCCCCTCTACAATTGTATTAGTGCAGATATGACTTTTCATGTCCCTTAGTATTTGTTTTATATAGTTGGATACAGTAGTGTTTGGTGCATAGATATTTATGATTGTCATCTCTTCCTCTTGGATTCTTCCCTTTACAAAGATGTAGTGTCCTTCTTCATCTCTCTTAATCAGTGTTGGTTTGAAATCTACTTGATCTGCCAAGAGGATAGCTACTCCTGCTTTTTTTTGGGTTCCTGTCACATGCAGTATTGTTTTCCACCCTTTAACTTTCAGTCTGTGAGTTTCCTTTTGAATTAAGTGTGTTTCTTGTATGCAGCATATTGTTGGATTTTACTTCTTGACCCATTCTGCCAGTCTATTTCTTTTGATGGGTGAATTGAGACCATTAACCTTGATGGTTATAACTGAAACATATTGACTTGTCATTGCCATTACTTTTTCTTTTTGTTGGGTTCTCCCCCTTTACATTTAATTTCTTGTCGTGCCAGATGGGTTCATTCTGATTTGCTTCCTGGGGTTGTGATCCTCAATGTCTGTTCCTAGGATATTGTGTAAAATTCTTTGGAGTGCTGGTTTGGTAGTCACAATGTTCCTAAGGTGCTCTTTGTCATGAAAGTATCTTATTTCTCCATCAATTTTGAAAGATAGTTTTCTAGGGTACATCAATCTGGCTTGAGGCTGTTTTCTTTTAGGGCTTGGAATATGTCACTCCAAGCTCTTCTTGCCTTGATGGTTTGTGTTGAGAAGTCTGCTGTGATTCTGATGGGCTTTCCTTTGTATATGATTTGTTTCTTTTCTCTAACTGCTTGTAGAACTTTGTTCTTCTGTTGAGTTTCTGGAATATTAACAATTATATGCCTATTTGTAGGTTTTTTTTGATCAAGGCTATTTGGAGTCCTATATGCCTCACTTATCTGTATGTCAAGCTCTTTTGCCCTGCTTGGGAAGTTTTCTGCCATTATTTCTGTGAAGAGATTTTTTATGTCATCTGCACTCTCTCCTGTTTCTTCATTGACTCCAATCAGTCTTATGTTATTCTTCTTTGCATCATCTAGCAGCTGCTGGATTGATTTCTCATGTTCGCTTTTAATTTTGAGGCAATTTTTCTTTACCTCGTCATTAATTGCAATCTTATCTTCTATATCTGAAATTCTGTCCTCACATTGGCTCATTCTGCTGTGTAGACTTTCAATGGAGTTTTTCATCTCCTGGAAATCTATTTACATCTGTTTTATGGATTTCATTTGTTTCCTATGTTGGGATTCCATCATGTTCCTGAGCTCCTCTCTAGATTTATTAATCATGTCTTGCACTAGGGGCACAATTTCTCCTGTTATCTGAGAAATTATTTCTGATCTCATTTTTTCCAGATCCCCTTTTGTTGCCAGTTCAGTGGGTCCAGGTGGTTGAGTATCAGAGTGTTCCATCTCATTTCCCTTTGGAGTTTCTGTAGGTGATCTGGAAGTCTGGTTTTGAGACTTATTTATGTGTTTTCTCATTTTGACTGTGGGGGGGGGGGGTGCCGTTGCCTCCTGCAGGGATTACCTCCTCTGAGCTGGGTGAGGTGGGACAGGGGCTGGGAGCAGCAGTAAGGATGGTGGCCCAAAAGCCCTTTCCTGTGTGCTGGGAGCAGTGGGAGGGATGGTGACCGGGATGCCTCTTCCTCTGGTCCAGGAGCAGTGGGATGGTGGCTCAGAAGCCCCTCCCTCTGAGCCGGGAGAGGTGGGAGGGATGGTGCCCCAAAAGCCCTTTCCTCTGGGCTGGAAGCAGTGGGAGGGATGGTGACCAGGAAGCCCCTTCCTCTGGACCAGGAGCAGTGGGACAGTGGCTCAGAATCCCCTACCTCTGGGCCGGGAGCAGCAGGACTCAGTACCATGGTCTGGTGGTCTGGTGTCCTCTGTGTCTTTGTAGTGTGGAACCAGGTGGCTGTACAGAGTAGTGGGGGGTGGGGTCCAGTGGATTGTTGCTGGGGAATGGGCTGATTTGGCTTGTTCCACGTGTCTCAGGACCTCGGTAGGGCATGCGCAGACCTGCCTGTCTACAGCCAAGCAATTATTTTAAATATCTATACAGAGAATATAAGCTCTGTGTATGTGAGTATAAAATATTTAGTTCAGTTTTTATACAATGAAATTAAACATCCATTGGAGTTACTAATGATGATAATGATTAAAGTTATGCTACTTTTTCTAAAAAGCATGATTTTCTCTATGTAATTTGCTAAGCAACATGTGTGCATTTGTTTGTTGATCTATACAATCATCCCACAAAAAATATTGCCATCAAATCTAATATACAGATGATAAAACTAAAAATAGCTAAATGTAAAAATAATTTTAAGCCATTTATTTAAAGACACAAAACTAGTTAGTTCAAAAGCTACAGTTTAAAACCAAGCTGTATCATTTCCAGCTGTAATCTTTTTAAATTTATTAATGGAATTTCCAGAAGGATTCAGTACAAATGATTTTTATTCTTATAGCACATTTAGAAAAGATTAGTAATACAGCAGCTTCAATTAAATGCCTTCCAAATTCTTTCTACCTTTCCAAATATGCTTAATCAACATGTTTGATTTTAAAAACTCGAAGAATTTAACATATTTATTATCAAGACATTTTCTTCCACAGTTTCAGTTCATGGCTTGTAGGTTTGCTAATACCTTCAATTCTAAGGTATGTTTTTGAAAAAATAAAATGTTTCAATTGTTTGCACATTAGAAAAGAATTATATGTTTTATTAAAAGAAGGTGAAACAATACAATTTTTGCTATATGTTGTAAATAATATAAAAAGATGTCAGTTTATTCTTCTACAGTTTTATAAATCATTTACTGAACCTACTCAGAAAATATGTAAGTCATCAAACTTTATTCAAGATAATAATCTTTTCTTTGTCAGTGTGTAAAAAATAACTTCAGAGTATATTTATCAATGAGAGAATGAAACATTAACCAGAAGACTCTACTAATGTGAATCATTTTTCTATAATAGGAAGTAGGTAACGATTGCCCTGATCTGAATCAGTCTGAAATTTTTTTTGATCTGGTCTCAGTTTTTTCTCACTTAAAACCCCACTGTTCTTCCCCATGGGGATCGGACTTTATTGTAGCCATCCTGTAAAATTCCATATGAGAGTCAAAGCTCAGTTTCACATTTTTCTAGAACAAGTATCTATCTTTTTAGAATTATTACAGATGGCAGCTTCTCCACTAATGATGAAACCAAAAATCTTGACTTTCCTTAGTCCACAGGTGCCAAAATATAGAATGTTGAAACACAGCTGCTGTCTCTCCACTCTGCACGGATAGCACCACTTTTGTTATCCTTAAGTATCTCACACAAACTGCTTGCTAACCAACATCCTTTACATAGTTTTCAACTAAAGGGAAATTTGACTAAGTCTGGTTGGAATTTAAACTATGATCTGATCATATGTAACTCTATAGGAAAAAAGAGGAGTGGTAGATTCCACTTTGTTCAAGAAAAAGAGATGTACAATGGACCCTCAAGTTCCTACTGGCCTGTCATATGAACAACTTGGGTTAATTAGGTTAATGGAAGATTCATCTGCCTCTTGTTATCTGTAGCATGTACCCAGGTAAACAGCCAAGATTCTCAGCTGTATTGACTTAGTTACAACCAGCCCTTGGACCGATTGAGTTGATAAGTCAAGGATCCACTATATTTAAGAAAGATTTGTAAGGGACTCTCTATGCTTCATAAAAAGAGAGGGGTTCATGGGAAAGAAAAACAAGCAGGAAACAAAGAAAAGAAGTCCCCTTCCCACAGGCCAACATGGCATCTACTGTGAAAGGCAGCCAGCTTCTTCACAAGGGACTTGGCTGCAAAACTAACCATGTGTTTATGGACAGGGTCTGCACCCTGGAGACATGTGGTCATAGCCTGGCTGCACCTGCTGTATAGCTTAAGCAAGTTACCCAATCACTCTCACCTCAGCTCCAAACTAGGGTGATGATAATAATCCTATCTATTCACTGAATTATCTTGAGAATTAAATGAGGCTGCCAACTATGTGTTTAATGCAATGATTGACATAAACTATTATTTATAAAAAGACAATTAATTTATTTTTTCATATGAAGTCCTATTGCTAAGAAATGTTTGTAAAATCTAGTAAATTTGGGATGTTTATTTTATTTTATTTTTAAATTTTTTTTGGTACTAAAATCTCTGCCAAAAGACTTCTAGACTTAATTGACAGATTCAGTAGAGTAGCTGGATACAAGGTCAACACTCAAAAAACAATAGCCTTCTTGTACACAAATAACAGAATCACTCAGGGAGAAATTAGGGAAACAATTCCTTTCACAATAGCATCCAAAAAAATAAAATATCTAGGAATCAATCAAACAAAGGAAGCAAAAGACCTCTGCACTGGAAGCTACAGCACTCTGAAAAAAGAGATTGAAGAGGACATAAGAAAATGGAAAGACATCCCTTGATCCTGGGAGGAAGAACCAATATAGTGAAAATGGCCATACTTCCAAAACTGCTAGATAGATTTAATGCAATGCCATTTGAAATTCCAACAATAGATTTCACAGAACTAGAGAAAACATCCAAAAATTCATTTGGAACCAGAAGAGACCTAGAATAGCAAAAACAATTCTAGGCAACAGAGACATGACAGGGGATATCACAATCCCCAACTTGAAACTATACTACAAAGATACTGTGATAAAAACAGCCTGGTACTGGCAAAGAAACAGATGCAAAGATCAGTGGAACAGATTAGAAGATGCAGAAACAACTTCAGACATACTCAGCCACCTCATCTTTGACAAAGGAGCCAACCATCCTCACTGGAGGAAAGATAGCCTGTTTAATAAATGGTGTTGGAAAAACTGGATTTCAACCTGCCAAAGATTAAAACTAGACCCATAGCTATCACCATGCTCTAAACTAAGATAAAAGTGGATTAAAGATCTAAATATTAAAACAGAACACTAAACTTGCTGGAAGATAAATTCATTAGAACTCTTGAAGACATTGGCATAGGAAAAGACTTTATGAACAAAACCTCAGCAGCGAGAGGAGGCTTCTGGGTCAATGTGCCACAGTTCCCAGCACAGAGGAGGCTTCTGGGTCAATTTTCCACAGCTTCCAGAGCAGAGGAGGCTCCTGGGTCAACATGCCATGGCTCCCGGCACAGAGGAGGCTTCCAGGTCAGCATGCCACAGCTCCCAGTGCAGAGTAGGAGGCTTCCAGACCAACCTACCACCACTACTACCACAGAGCAGGTAAGCCCCATGGATGCCAGTAGAACACCCCCCCCCCAATCAAAATGAGAAGACACAGAAACAAGCCTGAGAAACAGATTTCAAGATCACCTACAGCAACCCCAAAGGGACACAAGAAGAAACACTGATATTCAAGCACCTGGATTCCCTGAACTAGCAATGAAAGAGGATCTGGAAAAAATGAAATCAGAAATAATTTCTCAGATACAGCAGAGATTGTGCCCATAGTGCAAGACATGATTAATAAATCTAGAGAGGACACAGATTAAAAAAATAGAGGAGCTGAGGAACATGATGGAATCCCAACATAGGAAACAAATGGAATCCATAAAACATGCAAACAGATATCCAGGAGATTAAAAGCTCCATTGAAAGTCTATGCAACAAAATGAGCCAATGTGAGGACAGAATTTCAGATATAGAAGATAAGATTTCAATTAGTGACCAGGAAAAGAAAAATTGCTTTAAAAGTGTAAGGGACCATGAGAAATCAATCCATCAGCTGCTAGACAATGCAAAGAAGAATAACATAAGAGTGATGGGAGTCAAAGAAGAAACAGGAGAGAGTGCAGATGACAAAAATCAAAAAACAAAAAACTGTTCAAAGAAGTGATGACAGAAAACTTCCCAAGCAGGGGAAAAGAACTTGACATACATATAAGTGAGGCATACAGGACTCCAACTAGCCTCAGTTAAAAAAAAAAAAAAAAAAAAAATGTACACACAGGCATATAATTGTTAAGATAACAGAAAAACAAAGTTCTACAAGCAGTTACAGAAAAGAAACAAATCACATACAAAGGAATGTCCATCAGAATCACAGCAGACTTCTCAATGCAAACCCTCAAGTCAAGAAGAGGTTGGGGTGATGTATTTCAAGCCCTAAAGGAAAACAATGTCCAACCCAGATTGATGTAACCTGCAAAACAATCTTTCAAAAGTGATGGGGAAATAAGATACTTTTATAACAAAGAGCACCTTAGGAACTTCATGAATAGCAACCCAGCACTCCAAAAAATTCTAGACAAAATCCTAGAAAAAGAAAATGAGGATCACAACCACAGGAAGCCCAGCAGAATGAATCCGTCAGACGTGACAAGAAATTAAAAGCAAAGGGGGAGAATCCAACAAAAACAAAAAGTCATGACAATGATAACTCAATATGTATCAGTTATAACCATCAATGTTAATGGTCCCAATTCACCAATCAAAAGAAATACACTGGCAGAATGGGTCAAGAAGCAAGATGCAACAATATGCTGCATACAAGAAACACACTGAATTTAAAAAGAAAATTAGACAGAATGATAAGGGTGGAAAACAATACTCCATGCAACAGGAATCTGAAAAAAAGCAGGAGTAGGTGTCCTCTTTGCAGAACAGTGGATTTCAAACCCACACAGATTAAGAGAAACAAAGAAGGACAGTACATCCTTATAAAGTGAACAATCCAAGAGAAAGAGATGACAATCATAAATACCTATGCACCAAACACTAGCTCACCCAACTATATAAAACAAATACTAACAGACATGAAAAATCATGTAAGCACTAATACAATAGTAGTGGGAGACCGCAATACCCCTCTGTCACAGATAGATCAACTATACAAAAAATAAGCAACAAAATACTAGAACTCAATCGAACTCTTGAACAAATGAACTTAACAGATGTTTACAGAGTGTTCCACCCCAGAAAATCAGAATGCACATTCTCTTCAGCTGCATGTGGGTCGTTCTCCAAAATAGAGTACTACTCAGCCATAAAGAATGAGAAACTAGAGTCATTTATAGCTAAATAGATGCATATTTAGGCCATACTCTTAAGTGAAATAAATAGGACACACATGTGTAAATACCGAGTAGTTTCTCTAGGGTGAGAAACTGAAAGTGTAAATAAGGATGAAAATGATTAAAACAAATAATTGATAATTTGAAATAGGAAAAGGTCCAAAGGCATAGGGGTGGTGGGAGGGGAAGGGGAAAGGGAAGAAGGGAAAGGAAAAATTATGAGAAAGAAAAAAAAAATGGAAACAAAGTCTATGTAAGTAGGGAAAGGAGGTGGAGGTGAAGGGCAGATAGGTAATGGGGGAAAAAAATAAGAACTAAGATACATCATGTTCAGGTACAAACACCCAAAGATAAATGTAAATGTATTGTATACTTAAAATGTACCAATTAATATAAAAATAAATTTAAAAAAGCAAAAACAAAATAGACCACATACTCGCTCATAGAACATATTTAGGTAAGTGCAAAGGAATTGAAGTTACCCCTGTATATTATTAGACCATAGTGTGATGAAATTGGAGATCAACAGCAAGAGAAATCGGAAAAATTTCATGAACACATGGAAATTGAACAACACACTTCTGAATAATCAATGGGTCACAGAGAAAATGAAAGAAGAAATCAGACAGTTCCCTCAATTAAATGACAATGACAGTACAACAAATTGGAATCTATGGGACACAATGAAAGCAGCCTTACACGGGAAATTCATAGCACTGAATACTCATATTAGGAAAACAGAGTGAACCCAATAAAACAACTTGATGCTGAACATCAAGCTCCTAGAAAAAGAAGAGCAAGACAAACTCAATGCCCATAGAAAGAAGGAAATTATAGAGATCAGGGCAGAACTCAATGCAATGGAGACTAAGAGAACAATACAAAAAAAATCAATGAACCCAAGTTGGTTCTTTGAAATAATACACAGAATTGACAAACCCTTAGTGAAGCTTATCAGAAAAAGGAAAGAAAAGGCCCAAATCCATGCAATTGGGAATGAAAATGATGAAATTCCAATGGACCCAGCAGAAATCCAAAGGATCATCAATACCTACTTCAAGAACCTATACACCAATAAGATGGAAAACTCAGAATAAATGGACACATTCCTAGATTCATATGAATTACCAAAGTTGAACAAAGAAGCCCTAAAAATTCTAAACAATCCAATATCACTCAATGAAATTGAAAATTTAATTGAAAACTTACCAACTAAGAAAAGCCCAGGTCCTGATGGCTTCACCGCTGAATTCTACAAGACATTTAGAGAGAAACTACTGCCACTGCTCTTTAAACTCTTCAATGAAATAAAAGGGAATCATTACTCTTGAATTCATTCCTGGAAGCAAACATCACCTTGATCCCCCAAACAGAGAAAGACCCAACCAAAAAAGAGAACTATAGTCCAACCTCACTAATGAACATAGATGCAAAAATCTTTAATAAGATACTGGCAAATAGAATGCAGGAGATCATCAAGAAGATCATTCACTCTGATCAAGTGGGATTCATCCCAGGGATGCAAGGATGGTTCAACATATTCAAATCAATCAATGTAGTACACTGTATCAATAGAGCCAAAGACAAAAGCCATGTGATCATTTCAATAGATGCAGAAAAAGCATTTGACAAGCTCCAACATGCATTTATGGTAAGAACCCTACAAAAAATTGGAATAGATGGTCTCTACCTCAATCTGATCAAAACCATCTATGAAAAACCAACAGCCAATATCATACTAAATGGTTAAACACTGAAATCTTCCACACTAAAATCAGGAACAAGACAAGGATGTCCACTATCACCACTCTTGTTCAATATAGTTCTGGAAATATTAGCCACAGCAATTAGACAAGAGAAAGAAATAAAAGGAATAAAGATATGAAATGAAAAAATCAAATTGTCATTATTTACAGATGACATGATACTCTATACAGAAGACCCCAAGAATGCCAGCAAAAGTCTTCTAGACTTAATAACCAAGTTCAATAGAGTAGCTGGATGCAAGGTGAACACAAAAAAAATCAATAGCTTTCCTGTACATGAACAAAAGACTCACTGAGACAGAAATAGGGCAAACAATTCCTTTCACAGTAGCATCCAAATAACTGAAATACCTAGGAATTAACACAACAAAAGAAATCAAAGACCTCTTTTCTGAAAATTATAGCACTCTGAAAAGAGAGATTGAGGATGATATCAGAAAATGGAAAGATATCCCTTGCTCCTGGGTAGGAAGGATCAACATAGTGAAAATGGCCATACTTTCTAAACTACTATACAGATTCAATGCAATCCCAATTGAACTCCCAGCAGCATACTTCAGGGACCTTGAAAAAACAATCAAACATTCATTTGGAACAAGAAGAGACCCAGAATAGCAAGAGCAATTGTAGGTAACATAGACATGGCAGGAGGTATCACAATCCCCAACATGAAACTATACTACAAAGCTACTGTTATAAAAACAGCATTGTACTGGCAAAGAAACAGACCTGAGGACCAGTGGAAAAGATTAAAAGATGCGAAAACAACTCAAGACACACTCAGACATCTCATCTTCAATAAAGAAGCCAAACACCCGCACTGGAGGAAAGATAGCCTCTAATAAATGGTGCTGGGAAAATTGGGTCTCAACTTGCCAAAGACTAAAAGTTGACCCATATCTCTCACTATGCTCTAAACTAAAATTGAAATGGATTAATAATCTAAATATTAAAACAGAAACCCTGAACTGGCTGGAAGAGAGCTTAGGTAGAACTCTTGAAGACGGTGTAAGAAAAGATTTTATGTAAAAACCTCAGTTGCCTGTGAACTAGCACAATCAAAAAGCTTCTGCACAGCAAAAGAAACCACCAGCAGTGTGAAAAGACAACCCATAATGTTGGAAAAATTTTTCACAAGCAGTCCCTTAAACAAAGGTCTACTATCTCAAATCTATAAAGAACTTAAAAAAAAAAAAAAAAGACCTCCCTAATTTAAAGACCCAATCCAAAAATGGGCATCTGAAATGAACAGAATTTTCTCAAAGAAGTAGAAATGGCAAATAAACATATGAAAAACTATTCAACATCACTGGTCATTTGGAGAGGTGCAAATGAAAACAATGCTGAGATTCCAACTCACCACAGAAAAAATGGCTGCTATCAAGAAATCAACTGATAACAAATGCTGGCAGGGCTGTGGGGAAAGAGGAATCCAGCTCCACTGCTGGCGGGAGTGTAGACTGGTGCAACCACTGTGGAAATCAGTATGGAGATACCTCAAAGAACTAGGACTGGAAGTCCCATTTGACTTAGCTATTCCCCTGCTGGGGATCTTCCCCAAAGAATTAAAAGAATCACACCACAGTGTTATATATGCACCCATGTTCATAGGAGCACAATTTGTAATAGCTAGAACTTGGAAGCAGTCCAAATGCCCATCAATTGGAGACTGGATAAAGAAATTGTCATTTTTTTATAAAACAGAGTACTACTCAGCCATAAAAAATGAGAAATTAGAGACATTTATTGCTAAATGGATGCACATTGAGGCAATACTCTTAAATGAAATAAATAGGAAACACGTGTAAATACCGAATGGTTTCTCTAGTGTGAGAAACTGAAAGTATAAATAAGGACTAAAAGGTATAATAGATGATGTGAAATAGGAAGAAAACGGGCAAAGGGATGGGGAAGTGGGAAGGGTAGGGGAAAGGAAAGAAGGGAATGTAATTAATATGAGAAAATGAAAAAATGGAAACAAAGTCTTTGCAACTAGGGAGGTATGGAGGGGCTGAATGGAGAGTAGGGGAAGGGGGAAAAAATAAGAACCAAGAGAATATGTAAAGGTGCAAATTTCCAATAATGAATGTCATTATATTGTATACCTAAAATGTAGAAATAAAAGGATATATAGAAAATAAACAACCTCAGTAGCATGGGAACTAGCACAACGAATCAACAACTGCGAATTCATCTTATTAAAAAGCTTCAGGGCCAGGGATTTAGCTCAGTGGTTTCACCGCCTGCTGCACAAATGCAAGGACCCGAGTTCGATCCTTGGTACAAAAAAAAAAAAAAAAGCTTCTGCACTGCAAGAGAAACCAACAGAGCTAGGAGATAATATACAATGTTGGAAAAACAATTTTAGCAGCAGTACCTCAGACAAAGGACTACTATCTAGAATACACAAAGATCTTTAAAAAATCAGATCCCCCCCAAATTTAAAGACCCAATTCAAAAATGGGGATCTGAAATGAACAGACATTTCTCAGACAAAGAAGTAAAAGCAGCAAATCAACACGTGAAAATATGTTCTATGTCACTGGTCATTCAAGAGATGCAGATGAAAACAACACTGGGATTCCACCTCACCCCAGAAAAATTGGCTGCTGTCAAGAAATCACCCAACATAAATGTTGGCAGGGTTGTGGGGAGAAAGGAACCCTTCTCCATTGTTGGTGGGAGTGCAGACTGGTGCAACCACTGTGGAAATCAGTATGGAGATACCTCAAAGAATTAAGACTAGAGGTCCCATTTGACCCAGCTATTCCCCTGCTAGGCATCTTCCCAATAGAATTAAAAGAATCATACCATAGCGATATATGTGCACCCATGTTTATAGCGGCACAATTTATAATAGCGAAAGTTTGCATACAGCCCAAGTGGCCATCAACTGGAAACTGGATAAAGAAGATGTGGGGTTTTTTTTATAAAATGGAGTACTACTCAGCCATAAAGAATGAGAAACTAGAGCCATTATAGCTAAATGGATGTATATTGAGGACATACTCTTAAGTGAAATAAATAGGACACACGTGTAAATACTGAATAGTTTCTCTGGTGTGAGAAAACTGAAAGTGTAAATAATGATTAAAATGAATAATTGATAATGGGAAACAGGAAGAAAAGGTACAAAGGGGTAGGGGAAGTGGGAGCGGTAGGGAAAAGGAAAGAAGGGAAAGGAAAAATTACAAGAAAAGGAAAAAATGGAAACAAAGTCTTTGTAAATAAGGAAGGGTGGAGGGTGTGAAGGGAGGACAGGAAATGAGGGGAAAAGAAGAACCAAGATACATCATGTAGAGGTACAGGTACCCAAAGATAAAAGTAAATGTATTGTATACCTAAAATGTACCAATGAAAGAATCTAAGAGAGAAAAAAAAAAGCTAGAAAGAAAAGCAAAGCCAATTCAATCTATGTATGAGGAAGGAAACAAAAAAGTAGGGACTGAAATCAATAAAACAGGAAAACTAGCAATAGTAAATATTAATGAAACGCAACCGTATCTTTTCTTGGTTAATTTTAAAAACTTACAAACCTCTAGTTTGACTTAGCAGAAATAAAGGAAGGGTTAGGGATGTAGCTTAGGGGTACAGCACTTGCAAGACCAGAAAATTCCCTACATCAGCAACTAAAGAACAAAATACCACAGATGCTATAAATATTAAGCAGCTAATAATGGAGAAAAAATATTTTTTAGGTACCCAGGATCGAACTCAAGACCTTCCGCTTTTGAGGCAGGTGGCAGAACCACTGAGCTAAACCCCTGGCCCAAATTTGGGATGTTTTTTGACAGAAGGACCATATAGCTGTACTGAGGTCCTCACACTTACCAACATTTTATGTAAATATGGAATTTTATGATTCTCTATCTGCCACATCTTCTCTGGTTATTTTTTTAACTTTCTTCATTGACAAAATTATGTATCCCTCCTATTACATCTGAAAAAATTATGATAATCTGTGAAATATATTTGCTAAGGTCTCTGCATAAATGAGCAATTTCAAATCCTACTATTTAACCTAAATATTATCAGTAAAATGCTTTGCCATTTGTTAGAATTTGAGCAGAGAATAAACTCATGAATTGGAATAAAAGATGTAACATTTTATATGGGAAGTTTCAAATCCTACCATTTAACCTACATATTATCAGTCAAAGCACCTTTCCATTTATGATAATGTGATCAGAGAATAAATTCATGCATTTGAATAAAAGATACAACACATTGTTACTGTCGCACACTTTATGAAAGTCAAAGAGATTGTGATAGAAAGCAACATGTGGTGGTATTAAAATGTTTAGAGGTTTTCAGGAAGGAGCATCAATGGGTCAAGACTCACTTAAATTTTTAAGAACAGCCATGTCAAAAATATAGTTTTCCTCATTCTAGCTACACACTGTTTGACTCTTCGTGTATGATTTGTACTTGCAAAGTTCAAATACCCAGCCATTTTTCATTTATGATGTGCAAGATTTTGAAGGTTGTAAACACTCCAGAGAAGAAATTATTCTGGGTGGTCTTGGTAAGTCAGAAAGAGCTATAATTAGAAATGACATAGCAAAAAGGAAGAAAAGTAGGCTTTAATCTGAGAATAAAAAAACAAATTTTCTAACTGCTACAAGAACTAACATGGTAGTATCCAAAGGAAACTGAAAGATAATCAATGATGCAAAATAATCTGATGAGGCCAAATGAGGCACTGGCGTTCTTGAACATCATTAATGAAATTTTAAATTGAAAGCCCATTCACTGAAAACTAATATCACACATTCACCTTATTTTAAATGTGACATAAACAGAATAACCAAGAGGGAACAATTATGTTTCAAACCATGACTCTCACATCACACTTGAAAACCTCAGTAAAACAACCCACCAGTGAACCAGGGCAAAGGCTAGTATGAATCTTAACTTTTCTCTGGCCTTATTCTCTGGCTTAGGACAGTGGACATCTTGGCCAAATGAGATCAGGAAACCAGGGAGATCCTTTTCTACAACTAATATTTTGGATACAGAAATCATGAATCATCCCCAAACTGGCAGCAGAAGTATGAAGAGTTTAGAGGAGCCCAAGGGGAGCTGTGTAGTCAGCACCGAAACCTGAAGGAGGAGGGAGCAGAGAGGGCTGAAAGACAGCCAGAGTACAACCAGAAAGGGTGGAGAAGCAGAAGCCAGCGCTGCTCTGGGAGAAAAGCACAAAGCATGATGGGAAAGGGCTTTCCCAATGAGGCCAAGAGCAAGCAGCCTGCCTTTGTTGGAAAGAGAAAGTTGTTGGGTGAAGGGCACACAGGGAATCAGGAAAAAATAAGAACCAAGATACATCATGTACAGCTACAAACACCCAATGATAAATGTAAACGTATTGTATACCTAAAATGTACCAATAAAATAATTTAAGCAAAAAAAAACAACCCAAATTTTAGAAACATTTAATAAAATACTATGAAAACTTAAAACAAAAAAAAAGAAAGAGAAAGTTGTTTGTTCTATCCACAATGATTGGTCTCTGATAATAGGTCACCCCTTCTTCACTTTCTGCCACTTCTTGCAGATGTTATTTGGTACTAGAGAAAAAGATCATAGAACTAGGGCCGGGGATTTAGCTTACTGGTGCCACCACCTGTCTCGCAAGCACAAGGTTCTGACTTCGATCCCTGGTACAAAAAAAAAAAAAAAAGTAGAATTAGAATTGTTGACTTTAATTCACAGTGACTTGGGTGGTGCATAATTTTAAAACTCAGAAAATAAGGAAGAGGAAGGGAGGTTGGCAAATGGAAAACAGGAGAACGCGAAGAACACAGGAGAAAGAGGGGAGTGGCTGGGAATTTGTACATGAATAGGAGGAGACTGGGCTTCAACTATGTAAGCAAGAGAGGACAGGATGACCTGCTCTGTTGAGAATCTTGGGACATTTCCAGACACAAAATATATGGACGGGGAAATAAACAATACCAATTCCTATGGCTAAAATGAAAAGAATTCCCTACTTCCTGTGGAAAATTGGAGCCTACTCAAAACACTGATGATGATTGTCTATGGTTTTCATTGCAAATGCTCTGCTGTATAATACTTGTACTAAGTAATCTTGAAATATCATTTGCAGTCTCAGTTAAGTTCCAGAAGAGCCTCCCCTTTTGTAATTTTAGAATTCTAAATTCTGCAAGTTGGGATCCTGGAGGTGAACTAAACCAGCCCTTATCTGAATCATAGAAACTATCTCTCTTGGGAATCCAATACCTCCCCTGGGAATTAGATAAGCAACGCAGTCTATGCCTCATATACTCCTAATGGGACCACATCCTGGATAACTTGCCAATGTCTGCAATTGAGAAATGTAGATTTCACATCCCAGCTCTCTAGGCACTGTAATGAGCAATTTCATGAAATCCAGGAACTCCCTTAACACTAATAACGATCCTCAACATCTAGATAGCACTTGAAAATGGGTCAAAGATGTTTACATCAGTGTTCTCATATGATTCTCATTGTAGACACAGGAAGTATTATATTTCCTATTTAGCAAATTAAAATAGTAGCCATGCTCAGAGAATGTACGGGATTTGCTTAAAGTCACACACTTAATAAGGTCTTCTAACTCCAGCCCACTTCTGCAACTGTACAAAAAATTTACTTTTACTTCAAATCATTAAATTATATAGCACTAAAGAAACTTCCAAGAAAATGGATAATAGAGAAATTTCCAAGAAAATGGATAAGCATGTATTTGCAATCTGATAGAATATGTTTCGCTATTTTGTGTTTGTAAGAACCTAAGTATAATACTTGAAAATCTGTATATACTGTAAAATCTACTACACAAAAAAGCTATTCTGTACCATTATTTTAAGAATGTTTCTGAGAGAAGTTTCTGCAGACTTCAAGATAATTTCTATAAAAGAAAGGCATATCTGTTTCATAAACCAAAATCAAAGCCTTGGATTCTTTAATAGAAAAGACTCTCCTTGTTGAAAGAGATAAATTGGTATGAAATTGAGCTCACTGACCATACGTATCTGATGTTGAGCAAGTTACTCAGTCTCGGTGCCCAAGTATTTTCATCCATAAAACAAGTATAAAGTATTATTAAACTGTTGGGATGTTGTGAGAATTTATTAAGTTGATATCTATAAGGTGGTTAGAACCATGTTAATACATAATTAGCCTTGTGCCCATGAGTTATAATTTTTATCTGCTGAGCATTGTATATTATGTGTATGGTGTCTTAGTCAATATTCAAAACAACCCTGAAAGACAGTTATTGTTACACTTTCAAGGAAAAAGTAACAGCTTCAGAGAAGTCCAGTCATTTCCCCATATCACACAGCTAATAGCACAGTCCAGCTTCAGCCTCAACAGTCTGGGTCTAATTGTCTCAATGTTTCCACCTAGAGAGAGTGGTAGGTCCAGGTCAAGATTCTTCTGTGTTTCACCTTTACAAATAACCACTTACCTCTCAGGCCTCAGTTCTGCAAACCTATCATTATTCATTTAAAAGTTAATTTTCTTTTAAAAGAATGAAGCTCTCTAAAGAAATTGGTATTATTTTAATCAAAGCAGAATAATCCACAAAGTACTAAGGCTTGCTGGAATGGTATGGGCTGTAGAGACTACCAAACATTTTCATTTTGAGGGCCTGATTTGATTTTATTATCAGATGGCCACTGCTGGTATTTTATAGTTGGAAAAATAGGTTCAGAGTTGCAGGATCATCCTAGAATTTCTGGGCTACCATGTGTCTGAATGTAGATATGCACACTTCTATCTTGCTAATGTACAGTTGTCTTCTGTGTTGCTTCTACTTTTCTCTGAGAAAATTAATCTGATGCTACTAATCAGATATGCCTCTTCTGAGCCTAGACACCAAAATACATCCTATTGTCTCTGCCATCAGATATGCCCTACATGAACAGGACTCACCTCCCACCACCAATCCACCAGGGCCTCTTTCACTCTCTGTGAAGCTTCCTCAATAGCATGGCTCATTCTGTAAGTGGCTTCTCTAGCAAGTAGTAATGAAACATTCCATTGAAAGTAGTAAAGTAGGACTAAATAAATATTACTGAAAAAATTTTCAAATTAAACTTTCTTTTACAGTACCTAAAAGTTGCCTTCCCTCATCTGTAGTCACTGGGGGTTGCACTTAACATAAGAAATAGAAAACTTGCCTTTACTGATTTTATTTTGCTAATAAAATATACTTTACCAATGGACACTTAGAAATATGTTTTTGTTCAATCTATGTCATACAAAAAGAAGAGGAAGTAGGAGATATATTCAGATCTAGTGTTTCTCAAGGCTCTTATGTAAAAACTTTAAGGAGTGTTAATGTGAAATTAGGGTGTTTGATACTTATCCAGTAAAAGGTTTGTAAATCCTAGCCATATTTTCCCCAGCTGCTTACCATCTACCAGGACAAAGAGCAAAGGGAACTTCTCTGAAATGTTACTTTACATAATTTCAAAAGTACTTCCCCCAAAATGCTACTCAGCAGAAAGAAATCATCACTTCAGTTCACTTGGGACCTATAAATTGAGAGATCAGTAGAAACAGCTTTGCCTCCACTGACTTAAATTTGGGTGAAGAAACTGAACAATTTCACTGAAATATTTCAAAGCTGCAATTCTAGGGAGAAAGTAAACAATAAATAGGAGTCATGGCATTTATCACTTCTCTGAGAACTTTGAGCAAGTCAGGTTTTATACCCTCTGGGGAGTGGGTGTCCTTTTAAGAGTTCATCTCAGCACCTCCAAAGAACAAAGTAATTCCAGGACTAACTTCAAAGAGAATCACATAAACAGGGCTTGCAAAGCATTATACCACAAATACTTCATATCAGTAAGTATCTGAAATCAATTATGCAGATATCATTAGGCAATGAAAGTGAAAATAATCCAATTTTTTTAGGTCCATTATTCCTCTTTACACAAACTGGAAAATATCACTTAGGCATTTTCAGTAAGATTTGAATTAAGTGTATTTAATATGGGCCAAAATGGGAAACCAGGGGGCGGGGATAGTTCTTTTGAATTGACTCTGTTCAAGTTACTTGCTTTAGGGTTTAATGACCTGTGACATGTTTTAAAAATAGCAATGTTTCTGACTTTCTTAGCAATGTCAAATCCGGGACTTCCTCCTCACTGCAGCCAAGACTGAATTTAAACTCCAGTTCAATAGATAATAAGGAAGCAAACTTTCTGTTATAGCAGTTTAAAAATGTACTTCTACCTGGTTTCTGTGTAGGGAAACAAGGAAACAAAAAGTATGGCAAGTGGAACAGAGACAGGACAGAACCTAAACAACTGGGCAAGTTTGTACCCTGAGCAAAGTACAGTAGATTATCTGAAACTATTCTTGCAACTCTCCTTGCATCCCCCATAGTAAGAGCTCAGCAATAACCAGAGGCCCTGCAGAGGCACCTCAGCAGTAGCATGAAAATTAAAGGAAAGAGAAAGTATAATGCTCAGGTGAAAAAAAATGATTATCCAAAGCATTCACTTTTGTATTCTGTTTTTTAAGATTTATGTGTTTAAAATTCATTTTTATTTCTTTTCCCAGTTTAAATTTTATTTTATTGGTACATTTTCAGTATACAATATAATGATATTCATCATTGGAAATTTGCACCTTTACATAATCTCTCTTGGTTCTTATTTTTCACCCCTTCCTCTGCCCTCTCTTCAACCCCTCCACCCCTCCCTATTTACAAAGACTTTGTTTCCATTTTTTCATTTTTTCATATTGATTCCATTCCCTTCTTTCCTTTCCCCTACCCTTCCCACTTCCCCTTCCCCTTTGCCCTTTTTCTTCCTATTTCACATTATCTATTATACCTTTCAGTCCTTATTTACACTTATTTCACTTTTGTATTCTAAGAAAGGATTTTAATGTCATTTTCTCAAAAGCATGCCTAATTTATTTTCAGCCTGAAAGAATATACTTTATATCAGAGAAAGACAAAGTGCTTGTTCAGTTACAATTATCTCCTTGGGAACATCCATTCTCTAGCTGGTTTCATGCTTTCTTCCTCCTTCTATCTACCATGTTGGTTTGAGTCCATGGTTCTGCTGTTGACTGGCAGAAGGGTATGCATTGCTTAATGTTAGCTACTGGTTCTTGTTTTGGAGCTCTAGAGGGATAAAAACATTACTATTCATACAACATACCAAGTGAAAGGAAAGCCTTTAAAAATAAAATGCAGCTAGATGAAATAAAGCTCTATCTCCAAAGCCACTGGAAGAATTGACATATCAAAAATCTCCCCCCAGGTACCACTACTCCCAGTGCAGAGAAAGGAGCTCCTAGGCCACCATTCCACACCTCCCAGCACAGAGGAATGGGCTGCCAGGCTGCCATTCCACTGCTCTCAGAACAGAGGAAGAGGCATCCAGGCTGCTGCTCCACCACTCCAAGCTCAGAGGAAGGGGCCTCTCAGGCCAAACCACCACTCCCAGTGCAGAAGAAGGGTCCTCTGGGCCACTGCTCCCACACTCTCAGCACAGAGGAAGGGGCCTCCAGGCTGCCATACCACTGCTCCCAGAACAGAGGAAGGGGCTTCTGGGCCACGGTACCACTGCTCCCAGCAGAGAAGAAGTGAACTGCATAGGTGCCAAAAGCACTTTCCCACCCCTGTAGAAATGGGAAGACACGAAAACAAGTCTCAAAATCAGACTTCCAGATCACCTACAGCAATGCCAAAGGGAAAGGAGATGGAACAGTCTAATATTCAACCACCTGGACACTCTGAACTGGCAACAAAAGAGGATCTGGAAAAAATGAAGTCTGCAATAATTTCTCAGATAACAGCAGAGTTTGTGCCCATAGTGCAAGACATGATTGATAAATCTAGAGAGGAGCTGAGGAAAATGATGGAATCTCAATATAAAAAACAAATGGAATCCATAAAACAGATGCAAACAGGTTTCCAGAAGATTTAAAAACTCCATTGAAAGTCTACACAGCAGAATGAGCCAATGTGAGGACAAAATTTCAGATATAGAAGATAAGATTGCAATTAGTGACCAAGAAAAGAAAAATTATAAATTGTAAGGGACCACAAGAAATCAATCCAGCAGATGCTAGACGATGGAAAGAAGAATAACATAAGACTGATTGGAGTCGATGAAGAAAGAGAAGAGAGTGCAGATGACATAAAAAACTGTTCACAGAAGTAATGGCAGACAACTTCCCAAGGAGGGGAAAAGAACTTGATATACAGATAAGTGAGGTATATAGGACTCCAAATAGCCTTGATCAAAAAAAAAAATCTACAAATAGGCATATAATTCTTAAGATTCCAGAAACCCAATAGAAAAACAAAGTCCTACAAGCAGTTAGAGAAAAGAAACAAATCACATACAAAGGAAAGCCCATTAGAATCACAGCAGACTATTCAATGCAAACCCTCAAGGCAAGAAGAGCTTAGAGTGATATATTCTAAGCCCTAAAGGAAAACAGCCTCCAACCCAGATTGATGAACCCTGCAAAACTATCTTTCAAAATTGATGGAGTAATGTGGGGGGCCTTGTCTCCCCCCCCGGTAGTACTCTTGAGTGCCTTTTATGGGCATGTCTAAGCCTGCTGCAAGTCTACCCGGCAACAAGGAAGTAGCCCCAGTACCCTCCCCTTGCTCCCTCCCTCTAGCCCTACGGTATATATGTTGTAACAGCTTCTGCAATAAACGAGACTTGATCAGAAACCTGTCTTGTCTCCATCTCTCATGTCCCCTGTCCTTTGTCATTCTCGCTCCCCCTCTAGGGTCTCCGTTGACTTACCTGCGGGCCGGGACAGAGTAATAAGATAATTTCATGACAAAGAGCACCTTAGCAAATTCATGAAAACCAAACCAGCACTCCAAAACTTTTAGACAGTATCTAGGAAAAGACAATGAGGATCACAACCACAGGAAGCCCAGTAGAATGAACCCATTGGGCATGACAAGAAGTTAAATGTAAAGGAGGAGAATACAACAGAGAGAAAAAATCATGACAATGATAACTCAACATGTATCAGTTAAAACCATCAATGTTAATGGTCTCAACTCACCAATCAAAAGAAATACACTGGCAGAATGGGCCAAGAAGCAAAATCCAACAATATGCTGCATACAAGAAACACACTTAATTCAAAAGGAAACTCCTAGACCGAGAGTTAAAGGGCAGAAAACAATATCCATGTGATGGGAAGCTGAAAAGAATCAGGAATACCTATCCTCTTTGCAGATCAAGCAGATTTCAAACCAACACAGATTAAGACAAACAAAGAAGGACACTACATCCTTGTAAAGGGAACAATCCAAGAGGAAGAGATGACAATCATAAATATCTGTGCACCAAACACTAGTACACCCAACTATATAAAACAAATACTAATAGATATGATAAGTCATATGTTCACTAATACAATAGTAGTGGGGGACCTCAGTACTCTACAGTCACAAATAGATAGATCACCTAGACCAAAAAAAGTAATGAAATACTAGAACTAAATCAAACTCTTGAACAAATGAACTGAACAGATGTTTACAGAGTGTTCCACCCTACAAAATCAGAATACACATTCTTTTCAGCTGCACAGGGGTCATTCTTCAAAATAGACCACATACTTGCTCATAGAACATGTATAAGTCAGTGCAAAGGAACTGAAGTAATCCCTTGCATATTATCAGACCACAGTGCGATGAAATTGGAGATCAATAGCAAAATGAATCACAAAAATTTCATAAACACATGGAAATTTAACAGCACACTTCTGAATAACCAGTGGGTCACACAGGAAATTAAAGAAGAAATCAGACAGTTCCTTCAATTAAATGACAGTGACAATACAATATGACAAGATATCAGAATCTATGGGACACAATGAAAGTAGTCTTACAGGGAAATTCATACCAGTGAATACTCATATTAGGAAAACAGAGAGAGCCCAATTAAACAACCTGATGCTGAACCTCAAGCTTCTAGAAAAAGAAGAGCAGGACAAATCCAAAGCTCATACAAGCGAGGAAATTATAAAAATCAGAGCAGAAATCAATGCAATTGGGACTAAGAGAACGATACAAAAAAATTAATGAAGCCAAGAGTTGGTTCTTCAAAGAATCAAAAAAATTGACAACCTTATCAGAAAAAGGAAACAAAAGGCCCAAATCCATGCAATTAGAAATGAAAAGGGTAAAGTTACAATGAACCCAGCAGAAATCATCAATACCTACTATGAGAACTGATATGCCAATAAGATGGAAAACACAGATGAAATGGACAGATTCCTAGATACGTATGAATTACCAAAGTTGAAGGAAGAAGACCTAAAAGGCCTGAATGACCCAGTATCAATCTATGATTATTGAAAACGTAATTAAAAACTTACCAACCAAGAAAAGCCCAGGTCCTGATGGCTTCACTGCTGAATTCTACAAGGCATTTAGAGAGGAACTACTGCCACTACTATTTAAACTCTTCAATGAAATTGAAAGAAAGCAGTACTCCCAAATTCATTCCTGGAAATAAGCATCACCTTAATCCCCAAAGCAGAGAAAGACCCAACCAAAAGAGAGAACTATAGGCCAATCTCACTAATGGACATAGATGCAAAAATCTTTAATAAGATACTGGCAAATAGAATACACAATTTCATCAAGAAGGTCATATACCCTGACCAACTGGGATTCATCCCAGGGATGCAGGGATGGTTCAACATAAGCAAATCAATCAATGTAATACACTGTATCAATAGAGCCAAGGACAGAAACCATATGATCATCTCAATAGATGCAGAAAAAGCATTTGACAAAATCCAACACATATTTATCATAAAAACCCCACAAAAAATTGGAATAGATGGTCTCTACCTCAATCTGATAAAGCCTATCTATGAAAAACCAACAACCAATATCATACTAAATGGTCAAACACTAAAATCCTTCACACTAAAATCAGGAACAAGACAAGGATGTCCACTATCAACACTCCTGTTCAATATAGTTTGGGAACCATTAGCCACAGCAATTAGAAAAGAGAAAGAAATAAATGGAATAAAGTTAGGAAATGAAGAAGTCAATTGTCATTATTTGCAGATGACATGATACTCTATATAGAAGACCCCAAGAACTCCACCAAAAGTCTTCTAGATTTAATAAGCAAATTCAGTAAAGTATCTGGATACAAGGTCAGCACACAAAAATCAATAGCTTTCCTCTACATGAAAAATAGACTCACTGAGACAGAAATAGAGCAAACAATTCCTTTCACAATAGCATCCAAGAAACTGAAATACCTAGGAATCAACCTAACAAAAGAAATCAAAGACCTCTACTCTGAAAACTTTAGCACTCTGAAAAAAGAGATTGAAGATGATATCAGAAAATGGAAAGACATCCCCTGCTTCTGGGTAGAATGGATCAACATAGTGAAAATGGTCATACTTCCCAAACTGCTATATGGATTCAATGCAATCCCAATTGAAATCCCAGCAGCATACTTCATGAATTTTGAGAAAACAATCCAAAAATTCATTTGGAACAAGAAGAGACTCAAAATAGCAAAAGCAGTTCTAGGTAACAGAGACATGGCAAGTGGTGTCACAACCCCCAACTAGAAATTATGCTCCAAAACTACTGTGATAAAAACAGCATGGTTGGCAAAGAAACAGACCTGAGGACCAGTGGAGTAGATTAGAAGATTCAGAAACAACTCCAGACAACTCAGCCACCTCTTCTTCGACAAAGGAGACAAACATCCTCACTGGAGGACAGATAGCCTCTTTAATAAATGGTGCTGGAAAAACTGGGTTTCCACTTGCCAAAGATTAAAACTAGACCTGTATCTCTCACCATGCACTATACTAAAATTGAAATGGATTAAAGATCTAAATATTAAAATAGAAATGCTGAACCAGCTGGAACAGAGGTTAGGTAGAACTCTTGAAGACATTGGTACAGGAAAAGATTTTATGAACAAACCCTCAGTTGCCTGTGTACTAGCACAAAAATCAACAAGAGGGATCTCTTCTTATTAAAATGCTTCTACACAGCAAGAGAAACCACCAACAGTGTGAAGAGACAACACACAATGTGGGAAAAAATCTTCACCTGCTGTTCCTCGACAAAGGCCTACTATCTCAAATCTATAAATAACTTCAAAAAATCAGACCTTCCAAATTTAAAGACCCAATCCAAAAATGGACATCTGAAATGAACAGACATTTCTCAGACAAAGAATTAGAAATAGCAAATAAACACATGAAAAAAATCTTTAACATCACTGGTCATTCAAGAGATGCAAATGAAATCAATGCTGAGATCCCACCTCACTCCAGAAAGAATGGCTGCTATCATGAAATCAACCAATAACAAATGCTGGTGAGTCTGTGGGGAAAGAAGAACCCTGTTCCACTGCTGGTGGGAGTGTAGACTGGTGCAACCACTGTGGAAATCAGTATGGAGATACCTCAAAGAACTAGGACTGGAAGTCCCATTTGACCTAGCTATTCCCCTGCTAGGTATCTTCCCCAAAGAATTAAAAGAATCATAGTTCCGTGATATGTATGCACCCATGTTCATAGCAGCACAATTTGTAATAGCTAAAACTTGGAAGCAGCCCAATTGCCTAACAAGTGGAGACTGGATAAAGAAAATGTGTTTCTTTTAGAAAATGGAGTACTACTCACCCATAAAAAATGAGAAATTAGAGACACGTATAGCTAAATGGAATCACATTGAGGCAATACTCTTAAGTGAAATAAATAGGACACACATGTGTAAATACCAAATAGTTTCTCTAGTGTGGGAAACTGAAAGTGTAAGTAAGGATAAAAGTTATAATAGATACTGTGAAATAGAAAGAAAAGGGGCAATGGGGAAGGCTTAGCGGGAGAGGTAGGGGAAAGGAAAGAAGTAATGGAATTAATATGAGAAAATGAAAAAATTGAAACAAAGTCTTTGTAAATAGGGAGGGGTGGAGGGGTTGAAGGGAGGGCAGGGGATGGGGGAAAAGTAAGAACTAAGTGAGATAATGTAAAGGTGCAAATTTCTGATGATGAATGTTATTATATTGTATACCTAAAATGTACCAAAAAAATAAATTTTTTTAAAAAATCTCCCCCAAAATTCCTTTCTACTACTTCCTCATCCCCTTTTCCTTCAAGTGTAATCATTTCAGATTAAAATGTAATCTTTAGTTTTCTCTCTTTTTTAACCTAACATTGTGACAGCTTTGTTCTTTCTCTTGTACTATATTTACAAATAGGAACACTTACATCATGGCATAAGTAGAATATGTATTTGTCTGGAAATTTAATTTCCCTTTATGACTTCTTTTCTATGGACAGAAATACTGGTGTTACAGATAAGAAAATTTCAAAAGAATTTCCAAACAGAACTCATGGAAAAGATGCAAAGGATTATTTAAAAATCTGACAGAGTTTACTACACATTAAGCTCTAACAAAAATATGGACTCCCCCCAAATAAATTCCACTTCCATTTCTTGCCATCACAAATGGCATTGAAAGGCAGGATAGTGGCATGGTGAATAAAAGAGTCTTTAGAGGCATCTAACCTGTCCTCTGCCACATCGGTGCTGGGAAAATTTAAGCAAATCACCCATTCTTCTGGCTTCTGATCATCATCTCTAAAATAGGGATGGTTATAGTTCCCCAGTCATAGCAATGCTAGAGAATTTAATAAACTGACTCATGCAAACTTTACAGGACAAATTCTAACAGATAGCCTTTGATAAATGTTAAAGATTGATTATGATTGTGATTATGATATCAGACCTCAGAACCTCTTCTGCTCTTGTGTCTTTCTCACCAAAGTTCACATGAAGTTGGGCAGCTCAAGGAGCACCTACAATGACCCCGAGAGGGGGACTCTGCACAGTGCATAAGAGCTGAGGAAGTGGGAAGTCAGGGAGCCTGCCAAGCAACTGCTGTCAGCTTCCAGGGTAAACAGGGGCTTCAAGAAGCCCATCTTTGTTGAGAATGAAGTCAGGTAGACATGGCCAGGGAACGTGACAAAACTCTAAATGTCAAGGGGAATATGCAAACACTCCTGTTATAGCACAGAGGCCATTTCATAAGAGGAAAACCAACACTGGTATATGGCCAAATCTCCAACTCTGACATATTCCCAGAACACTACCTGCTTTCTAGAATCTCCAACATTCAGATGGCAAAAGAAGTTGGAGTATGGGATGCTGAAGTCTCCTTGCTGTAACACTATTTCCGGCAGGATAAACATCAATATTCCTGAGGTGTTTTCCTCAAACATCAAGATACTGGAGGCAGGATGGAGACTGACACCGACAGTCTTTGTAACATTCTATTTCTTCATAAAAAAATGATCTTAGTAAACAGGGTGAAATACTAAACATTTCTTAAAATGGAAGATGTGAATATAGGTATCATTTTATTTTCTAAACTGTCTTTATATTGCAAATGTCTGATAATTAAGCCAACAACAAAGTCGTGCAATCCAGTATGGGAGGAAGCTAACACAGATTAACATGAACAGCAATGCACAGTGTCTGTTACAATTCCTGTTGAGTTTCTAGTTATACACCTTCACCTGAGGGAACTGGTTATAGGAGGGGAGCAGTCAGGAGGCCAGGCAAGGGTGGGACAGCATAAAGTGAAGGAGGGATTTTTCTTACTGTCCATGTAAGGGAATCCTGGTCAAATGAAGTAAAAGGACTTGATGTGCTCAGTTTTCTAATTCATCCCAAAATAAATCCCTTCACACTCAGCCTCTAAAATATTCAAAGATTTGGATCTAGATAAGGACCCAATGCATCTTCCATGTAAAAATCTTCTGATCTGAGGAAGACTCCTTGAGCAGATTTAGTTGCACCCCTTCTGCACTCATCAGCTAAGGAATGGCATAAACTACTATATTATAGGATGCTAGGAGATTCAGTCATGTGCTGTTGGGGAGCTATTCAGAACATTTTGATTAAATATGTGGTCTAAGGGGAAACTTGCTGTAAAGCCTGATTCTGTCCTTTTATGTTCCAGGATTAGACTAGTACTGTACTCCATCAGTTTCCCTAATGGAAATAAACATGCAGTGATGTTTCTCTTTCCTTCTTTACCTAGAACAGTTTGCTCTTGCCACACCCTATTTAGGGATCCTTAAACCTGAGATGAGTATCAGAGTTACTTAGAGAAATTTTTTAAAACACATTTCTATTTACATGGTTTCATCCCTGACCCAGTGAAGCACCATGTTCTCCTGTGGCCCAGGCATCTGTGCTGAGCTAGAAATGAGGCCTGGGTTTCCATGCTCCTGGAGGGAACAAAATAACTGACACACAACTTAAAGGAGGAGAGGTTTATTTTGGCTCATGTTTTCAGGAAGGGCCTAGGCAGAGGGCAGCTGCTCATTCCATGCCAGCCAGGAAGCAGGAAGAGAAGGGCAGAACTGGGGACAAGAATACACCCTTTCAGATCACACTCAAGTCACCCACCTCCAATCAGCTCCCACCTTCTAACAGTACATTCAGCTACTGAACTCATCAATGGATGAATCTGCTGATGAGGATAGCCCCCTCCATGATCCAACTACTTTCCAACACATGAGAATTTGAGAGAACATTTTAGATCTAAATCATAACATTCCACCTCTGATCTCCAATAGATTCATGTCCATCTCATTATGGAAATGAATTTAGTCCATATCTAAACCAAAGTTCCAACAGTCCAACATTGGGGAAAAGTCCAAGTCCAAAGCCTCCTCTGAGAATCAAGGTAAATTCTTAGCCCTGAGACCATGCAAAAAAAATTTTTTTTCTTTTAAAGTTAAATACTTCCAACATCCAATGGAAATGAGTAAACATTCATACTCTACAATGGAAAAATAGGGGGATAGAAAGTGAAGGCACAAAACCAAGACCAAAACCTAGGAAGGCAAACATTTCCTACTTCATCTCCAGTACCCAGGACAGGTCATGGTAATACATGAGCTCCAAAGGGGTTCAAAGGCTCCACACATGTAGCATTGTGAGTTGTAGCCACATGGCCTCTTTCTTGGGGTGTTTATGGATCTCCTTAGCAGATGCTCCACATTCCTGACTTCTTCATCTTCCTAGGATCTCCACTGCAATTTTGGCTTCATTCTCACAGCTTCACGCACTGTCCTCTTAGGGACATACTCTCAGGCCTTACTTTCAAATCTGGTTCCATAACTCTTTCATTGTGCACACCTGTAAAACCAGCACCATGTGGATGATGCATCCAGCTTAAGCAGTGGCCAGACTCCCTTGGATCATGGTTACAGTGGTCCCTGAGTGCCTAGATGGCTGAACTTGAGGAGACATTTCCTGCTATGATCCTGAATGAGCAGGACACCCCAGAGCTCTCTTCTCAAATGAAATATTTTCACCTTTGCACCTTTGAGCCTGTGTTGGGTAGGGTCTTGCTGATCCCTAAGATGCCTTCAAGCTATCTTTTCTGTTGTCCTGATACAAAGTACTTGCTTCTTTTTAATCTTAATCTTTCCAGCAACCATGCTCTCCTTTGACCCAACATTGTAAGCACTTTCTTTCTGGCAAAAGTAGAAACTTTTATGTTTTTGACTGTCTCTTGCTGCTAAATCTCACTGTAGATCTGGCTAAAAGTAGCCAATAGTACCAGTGCCACAGCCTGGATGTTGAGCTACTTTGAAATTACCTCTGTCAGATACCACCTTTAATTTAAGGATCCTGCAAAGTCTCAGGACATGGGCAACATGAAGCCAAATTTTCTACCGGAGTGTAACACATGTGACCTCTAGCCCAACTGTCAATGGAATCCTTGTTCCAAATTGAAGCATCCTGAGCCTGACCTTTATCGTCTGCATTTTATCAATATTCTGGTCTCCTAAGCTCCAAAAGAATCTCCCATCAATCTTATCTTACAGCATTCCAAGGTTTCTCAAGTTGTTATTTCTAAACCTTTTCAAACTGCTCTCAAAAACCACTTCCAGAGCCTAGGATTTAGCTCAGGGGTGCCACTCTTGTCTCAAAAGCCCAAGGTTCTGATTTTGATCCCTGGTACCAAAACTAAACAAGACAAAAACCATTCCAAAGGCTTCTAACCTACAAGGTCAGTCACAGCAATGACCCCACTTCTCTAGTATGAAAATCTGTCTTAGCAAAGTACCCAATAACCACAACTTAAAGGAGAGAAGTTTACTTTAGCTTGTTGTTTCAGTTCACGATCATCTGACTCCAATGCAGGAATAGTATAGTACAAGGGCATGGCAGAAGAAATCTGTTCACCGCACCTCATGGCAAACAAGAAACAGAGAGAGAAGAGACGAGGCCAGGGCCACGGAAAAGAGAAGGGCCTCCTACATCTCTCAACCAGTCACACCCCACCCTTCAATCAGGTTATACCTCCTAACAGCACATTTAGTTACTGAACTCATCATGGATGAATCCACTGGTAAGTATAGCACCCCCATGATCCAATCACTTTACACATACATGAGAACTTTGGGGAACATGTTAAATCTAAGCAATAATATATATTTTATATTCTGAAAATCATATGTGCATTTGAATAAAATGAGACAATATAGGGGTAGAAAGAACATCATCAATATCAAAATAAATCTTAAGTCCAAAATCTAAATATAATCTATTCCTCTATCTCCCTTTCCCTCCCTCCTTCCCTCCCTCTCTTTTCTTACAGTACTGAGGATTAATCCTAGAGCCTGAACTACATCAGCAGCCATTTTTTTATTTCTTAATTTGAGATATGGTAGGGCTAGGCTCAAAATTGAGATCCTCATGGGAGCCAGGGATTTGGCTCAGTGGTTCCATCGCCTGCCTCCCAAGCGCAAGAACCCTAGTTCGATCTCCAGTACCAAAAGAAACCCAAAAAACTTGAGATCCTCTTGCCTCTGCCTCCCAGAGTGCTGGGATTAGAGATGTATGCCAGCCAGTCTGGGTCATAATAACTCTTAACAATTTTGTATACTGTCTTTAAACTATTTTTGTCATAATTTTATATATTTGTAGCTATATTATATAAACAATGCTGAACTTTTTATTTTCACTTAGCATTACAACATGAACATTTTCTTTTCCTGTTATAGAAGTAGATCCCCTGAGAAAGAACTGGAAAACAGAAAGATCAAAATCATCTTAAATAAATTAAGTCACTTAAACTTAATTCTGATTAGTATTAGATACATTTGTAAAGTTCAAATCACGTATAACTTTACATCACTCATGTATATTTTCTCCTATCATTGTTCAGTATTGTTTCACATTCCTTACATTTTCCCTGGGTGTGCATGCACTTTGCTACATGTCAAGTCCATAAGTTGCTTTTGAGCCATGGTGGATGGTGAGTGAACAGAGAATAGAAGAGGAATCAACAAGGGTGTTCTACCCCACTACTCCTCCCTTAGCTCCTGTTCAAGTCCAAATGGGGCCTAAATTTTCTTCTATTTCTTTGTCTTTTCAAAATCTCCTCCAGCTGAACCTGAGAATTTATACATAAAATAAAGAGGAAATAGAATAATCCAGAAGACAGAAATGGAGTTCAAGGTGAGGTTCTGATCACACATGGTTAGATGACGGATCTCAAAGAGAAAGCCTCCCAAGGAAGTCATGATCAAGTGGGTGAAATCCAAGGTTGGACAATGAAAGAAAGAATCATGGGAGGTGGGGGAGAAGACTAAGAAATACAGGGAAATGATAATGATGGAAAATGAGAAAGAATATTTGTATTCCCTTCTTTCCTGCCTACTTTTATGTGACCTAGACTGGCATGATGGCTAATTTTATATGCCTACTTTACTGGGTCACATGATGCTCAGTAAATATTTGGCTAAACATTTCTGATGTGTCTGTGAGGGTGTCTCTGGGAAAGATCAGCATCTGAATTGATGGGCTGAGTAAGGCGGATGGCCCTTCCCGCTGTGAGTGGGCACTATCCAAGCTGTTGAGGGTGTGAATGGGACAAAAGTCTGCGGAAGTTTGGATTTGCCCTCTCCGTCTGCCTGACTGCTTGAGCTGGGACTTTAATCTCCTGGTTCTCAGGCCTCTGGACCCAGACTGAAATCCACACCATTGGCCTTCTGGCTCTCAGACCTTCAGAGGACACCACTGGCTTTCCTGGGGCCCTGGACTGCAGGCAGCAGATGGTAGTACTTCTCAGCCTCCACAATTGTATGAGCCAAATATCCTTTTGGTTCTGTTTCTCTGGCAAACCCTAAGACAGCTGATTAATAACTACTGCTCAAAGTACAATGATAAAATTTAGGGTAAATTTTATTCCTCAAACTGATGTTCAGCTTATGTTCTACATGTTATTTTCATTCTGATTTGGATTTTGTCTTCTGTCCATTACTCCCTCAAATGGTAGGGCACTCAGATACCTAAAATTCTTCATTTACTCACTTTTCCTGGCAACTGGAATAAAAGCTTGAGAAAGTCAATGATTGAAACAATAGCAGGACAGGTGTATAATGTTTATAAATATATGTAAGAGAAGATTCTATTGTTTCATATTCCTCAGTTTTAAAAGTATTTTTTAACCTTCTTCCAGAAAATGTATTTCAACTTTACAAAGATTAACTATCATTTCAACTGATTGGCTATGGTAGAATTTATTCAGTGGAGATTTGTCTATTGTTCTTTATATCTTTCCTACAATGCAATAATCAATCTGTTCAGCTTTCTAATGAGTGCTTTGGGACACACCTGTAGAGTTTAGAGTTATATAGACAATATCTCTTTAGGTAAGGAAAGATACCAGAGGGAAGGGGTTAGTGTAAAATAAATCAGACATACAAGCTTAAATATCATGGGTTCTCTTATATGAGAAAACCAAAATATAAATAAATAAAGTGCAAACTAAAAGGTAGAAAATGGGAAGATCAGAGATAGATCTTCTTCAAGTGGTAAGGGATCAAGAGATACATGGAAGGGCAAGGAATGGGAGAGAAAGTAGATAAAAGATTTAGAATGTGTTATGTTCCTGTATCAACTCCCTACAAGGAATGTAATCATTATGTACTGCAAACATGTACTAGTAAAAATTTTAAAAAGGAAAAAAACTATATGCTCCTCAGTTATTATTTTCTAGGGTAAATTTAACAGATTTATGAGAACTTTCATAATTAGATCATTTATATAAAAATTTTTCCACTATTTAGCCTAAATGGTTCTAATATGGCAGTATTTATTTGCAAATAAGCTATGACTACAGATATTTTGAAAAACAGAGATAAGGCTGACTGTCTTCCCCTATACCCAGGACACTTTGCCACTGGACATTTCCTATGGATTCTGAAAGACAGACCTGTTCCTAGCATTATGAACTAGTCTGAAAAGCATGGATGATCCTAACCTAAGTTCCCAGGTGACTCCTGCAAGATTCCTACCCTAGGTTTGAGTTCAGCTTCCAACTATTTTTCAATCCTTACTAATTTATTCACAATGCAGCTTGAAGGTAAAGAGTAAATAAAACTCTTTCCTTCGACTTGTTCTGACCTTTACCTAAGCCTAGATACAATTGATTGTCAGTGTCCTGTCTTTGGAAGATTGTCCCATGTGTGCATGTCGATGACGCCATATTTTCCATTCACAAAATGATTGCAACTACATGTTCATGTATCTCTGAGAGGCTTCCTTGAAAATGAACAAAAGAAAATAATTGAGTAGTGTGATCAACCATAGACAAACATGCTAGAACCTCATGATCTGTGGGTTTTTCAAGCACTAAAATGAAGGTCCCAAATTGGCCATCCACCAGGATGGATTTACTTAGGTGGAAACTGTAGAAGGGGCAAAGCATCATGAGACTATCAGCCAAATGTAATGCTTGAAAAGAAAAAAAAAGGCACAGGATACATTTTTTTTCTTGAAAAGAAGATAATATATATGAAAAAGGTATAAATACACTTTTCTTATAAATAAGTAAATATGTGTTTAAAAATCAAAAGATTCCTTTTAACTTTGATTTCATATTCTTTTTTAAATTCAGATCAAAAAACCTTTTATATTTGTAAGGATTTACCCCTTCATTGACTCATTTTCCACTAATTCTCACATTTACAAAAAGAAACACCGAACAACCTTCCAGACCCTCCACCTATTCCTATATGGAAATCACCTAAGTAGCAGGTCAGACATAGAAAAAAGGATGTCCATCAGATACATACTCCAAATCTGCTTTTATAAAATTGAATGAAAGAAAGTTCTCTGAGCCAGAGCTAGAATGCCACATAAGCAGATTTTATTCTCAAGCGATCTTGGCCAATAATCTGTGCTTTCAGAGTTCCTGGGCAGAAGCCAGTGGGAGGCCTAACCCTAGGACAAGCAGCGAGCTGATCCTGCCCCAAGACGCCACCTAGCAGAACCTGCCAGTATGTCTGAAATTCTATTAAAAACACATTTCTTCAGGGTAAGACACTGTCTGTTCCTCAATAACATCTTTTTAAGTTAATCCAAATGTTAGAAAAGATAGGGTAATAATATGCGATTTATCCTCGAGACCATTTTGTACCTATTGTCCCGGCTCCTTTCTGTCACAACAGGAAAAGCCCCTAGGCTCTGTTTTTGCTTCTACCTCTTAGTAGCCGTGTGAGTATTTACAAGGCATTATGTCTTTCTGAGTAATATTGATCTCATTTGTAAAAATAAGAGAAAATATTCACCTCCCTAGATTGTTGTGGAGATTCATTCATTCATTCCACAAATGTTTATTGTGAGCTACTTTGTGCCGGATGCTTTTCCAACAGCCGGGGACAAAATGCACAAAATAAGCAAAACCCTCACCCTTCTGGAATAGACAATATAGCTGGAATTGAAGAACTAGATAATAAATACATAAACAGTTAACAAGTGGTAAGACCTAGACAGTGTTCCATTTTTACATGGTAACAAGTCATGGCCTCCAAGTGGTCTTGAGCATAGTTGATGGAAAAGTCTTTCTGGTAGAAGGAACAGCAGGTGCAAAGGCTCTGAGGTAGAAACATGTTTGCAATTTTCAGACCAAGGTGGTTGAAGCAGAATGAGCAAGGGAGTAAGACCCAGATTGGAAGGGTGAAGTCAGAGAGTTAGGAGGGCTGCAGACTTTGCAGGGCCTTGAAGGATATGTAGAGGCTTCAGATTCACTGCAATGACAGGAGCCTCTTGAGGTTCTAAGCAGAGGCAGTGCAAGGCCTGACTTTGGTTGCAAAAGAATCACTGGCACCACATTGTGATTGAAACAAAGGGGCAAGTGCAGAAGCAGGAAGTGCACTTGGGAGGTCAAGGCAGTGAAAGGGGAAGTAGGTGGCACTGGCTTGGCCCAGGGCAGGTGGGTGGATTCTAGAGACACGGGAAAGGTTGAAGGACAAGACTGGCTGACAGGTTAGAGGAAATAGACCAGGGGAAGAAAAAGTTTTATGTCTGCCATAGCAGATACTTGAGAGAAGTGGTTTCTTTTCACTTTTTTCTCTTAGTGGGTATATGAAGTCAAAGTATTGGGGAGAGAAAGGATTGGGAGGGATGGGAGAAATAAAGACTAATGGATGGACCATGGGCTCGGCGCTAAGGCTTGCCTCGCTCTTTGGTGCTGTTGGGCAGCACAGGTCTTTGGTGGGTTTCTTTTGGAGTTTGGGGGACTTTTGTTCTTTTTTTACTTTTTATTCTTTTTCTCTTTATTGAGGTAAAATTGACAAATAAATATTGTACATATTTACAGTATATGAAATGCTGTTTTCATATATGTATCCATTGTACCATGATTTCCACAATCAAGCTAATTAGCACTTATATCACCTTATATGGTAATCACTTTCAGTGCACGGTGAGAACATTTAAGATTTACACTCATTTAGAATGGTAATTGTCAGGGACCAGGAAAACAGGAATGGGAAGATGTTTGTCAAAGTGTGCAAACTGTCAGCTATAAGAAAGTTAGCAATATTGTGTTATATACAGTACTTGAAATGTGTTAAGAGAGTAGATAGTGAACATTTTCACAAATAAATTAAAAAAACCAACAGGTGATAGGTACATTAATTAGCTGGTTTGTGGTAATTTTATATATATTACTTTACACATGGTAAATGCACCAATTTTTGTCAATTGTACTTTAATAAAGTTGAAAAAATTAAAAGTCCACTAAACTTAGCAATCTTCAAGTATCCATTATTATCAACTATAGCTATCATGTTGTGCAATGAATCTCCAGAACTTATTCATCCCTCCTAACCAAAACTGTGTACCCTTAGACCATTCCTTCCAACTCCTCACAACCACCACTCTACTCTCACCTTCCATGAGTTCAACATTTTTATATTGTACATATATGTCAGATCATGCAATATCAGTCTTTATATGTCTGGAATATTTTGCTTAATAGAATTCCTTCAGGGTTTTCCATGTTGCTGTAATGACAGGATTTTCTCATTTTCAATGAGCAAATAGTATTCCATTGTAATATATTCCACATTTTTCTTTACCCATTCACCCATTGATGGATGTTTTGGTTGATTTCATAGCTTGGCTGTTGTGAATAATGAACACAGAGTGCAAGTATCACTTTAATATATTGATTTCATTTCATTTTAGATACATACACAGTGGTAGGATTGATAGATAATACATTAATCTGTTTTAAAGTTTTGAAGAAACAGCGCATGTTGTTTTCATAATGTCTATATTAATTTACATTCACACAACAGTGTGTATGAGCTCTCTTTGCTCCACATCTTCACCAACATTTGTTATCTTTTGTCCTTTTTATAATAGCAATTTTAAAGGTAAGAAATGATATGTCATTGTGATTTTAATTTGCATTTCTGTGATTAGTGGCATGGAAATTTTTTCATATTCCTGCTTGACCATTTGTACACCATCTTTTGAAAAAGTGTCTATTCATGTCCTTTGTCTATTTCTCAATTGGGTTGTTTTCTTGCTCTTCAGCTTCAGTTACTTAGATTTTCAGATATTAATCCCTTCTACAGTGTATAGTTTGCCAATATATTCTCTCTCTGTAGGTTGCCTTTTGACTCTGTCAGTTGTCTCCTCTGCTTTTCAGTTTGATGCAAACCCATTTATCTATTTTTGTTTTTTTTCTCTGTGCTTTGGGGATTATATCCAAAAACTTATTCTGTAGACCAACATCAAGAAGATTTGCCCTTGACATTGTTGAGAGCCAACTCACCTGGCTAGATCGCCTTGCTTGATTGCCTCTACTGGCTGCAGGCTGCATGAGAAGAACCCTGGGAGAACTTCAAGCTACACAATGGAGGCTGTGAACTTTGAGGATGTGGCTGTGTACTTCATTGCAGAGGAGTGGGTTTTGCTGGATCCATCCCAAAAGGAGCTCTACAAAGATGTGATATGGGAAACCTTTAGGAATGTGGCTGTTATAGAAAGAAACTGTGATGATCAGCAAATTGAAGATGAGTACAAAAGATGCAAGAGAAAGCTAAGAAATGAAGAGGCAGACAAATGGTATCAACGTGAATTATGGTATCAACATGAAGACATGGTGTTTTGTTACCAGATGGTAATGTGTTCATGAAAACAGTACAAAACCAAGTGAAAGCTTTGCCTATAGAAAGCACCTGATTCATCATTCACCAGAAAATGTGCCTGCTATTGCTAACCCTGGACTCAAATTGTATGAGTGTCTATCAGAGCTTTCAAGAGAAGCTTTCTAACCGTAGCACACATGGGGAAGCCTGCACTGAATTCCAGTATTTTCAAAAGTATGCTAAGAGAACTCCTGGACAGAAAGCTTGTGAATGTACATAAGCAATGTGGCAAAGCTTTTGGCACAAAATTTAATTGTGAAAATCATGAAAAAGTTCACACTGGGGAGAAACCCTCTGTATGTGCTCAATGTGGGAAAGCTTTCAGCAGACAGTCATTTTCAAATACACATAAGAATTCATACTGGGGAGAAGCCCTATGTATGTAAGCAATGTGAAAAAGGATTTAGTACACACAGTCATTGTAAGAGACATGAAAGGACTCACACTGGGAAGAAATCCTATGTATGTAAGCATTGTGGGAAAGCTTTCAGCACACAATTTAATTGTCAAAATCATGAAAGAATTCACACTGCAGAGAAACCCCATGTCTGTAAGCAATGTGGGAAAACATTTATTACACACAGTCATTGTAAAATACATGAAAGAACTCACACTGGGGAGAAGCACTATGTATGTAAGCATTGTGGGAAAGCTTTTATCACACATGGTAGTTGTCAAATACATGAAAGAATTCACACTAGGGAGAACCCCTATGTATGTAAGCAATGTGGAAAAACTTTTGGCACATATGGTCACTGCAAAAGATATGAAAAAACCCACACTGATGAGAAACTCTATGTATGTGATCAATGTGGGAAAGCTTTCAACAGACACAGTCATTTTCAAATACATATAAGAACTCACACTGGGGAGAAACCCTACATATGTAAGCAGTGTGGGAAAGCATTTGTTACACACAGTCATTGTAAAATACACAAAAGAACTCACACTGGGGAGAAATTCTATGTATGTAAGTATTGTGGGAAAGCTTTCAGTGCACAAAGTAATTGTCACAATCATGAAAAATTTCACACCAGGGAGAAACCTTATGTATGTGATCAATGTGGGAAAGCTTTCAGTAGATACAGTCATTGTAAAACACATGAAAGAACTCACACTGGGGAGAAACCCTATGTATGTAAACAATGCAAGAAAGGATTCATCTCCAAAGATAATTGTAAAAGACATGAAATGACTCATACTGGAGAGAAACCCCAAGCAACTTATTTGGGATAGCTTTCCCCACCCAAAATACTCATCAAAATCTTGAAAGAACTCACATTGCTGAGAGACTGTATGTATGTAAGTGACATGGGAAAGTGTTCAGCACATAAAAGTTGGGAAATGGCTAAAAAACTACACTAGGGAGAAATTCTATTTACATAAGCAATATTGGAAGGCATTCTTTACATGCTGATGCCATCAATTACATGAAAACAATTACACTAAACAATATATAGCAATCACCCCAAGCAATGTGCAGAAGATTTCATTTATTCCAGTAAGCATCATAGATATTATAAAAGTAAGAGGAAATTAGGTGTGAATATATAAAATGCCTTGAGCTAACATGAATGGACTCACAGTGGAGAAAAGCCCTTTTTCTTTAAACAATGCAAAAAAATCTTTCAGTATACAGAGGTATAATTACATATATGAAAGAATTCATAGTTAAACAGCATCTGAACATATGTGAGAACTGTGAGAAATGTTTTATTTATCTCAATACATTCTATTACATAAAATAATTCACATGGGAGCAAAGCTATATGTATGTAATCAAATGTGAGAAACCACTCAATTCTTCCATTTACCTTGAAATACATTAAGGAACTCACACTAAAGGAAATCCTATGTGGAGAAGGTGAGATAGTATATTGTGATTCCCATCATCTCAGAAAATGTACAGAAACTTTCAATGAAAATTAATATAAATACAGAATATGAGAAGTTTTCATTTTCAGATGTCCTTTCATGAAAACATGGCCCTGCGTAGTGCAGAAACTGGTATCAATGTATATTTCCTGGGAACATCTGTAACTATTTTGATGTTATTTATATGACAAATAAGCACAGGACTGTGAGAAAACAATTAATAAAAGTGTTCCACAAAAGTCTTGAGTTGTCCTACATGTAAGAATGCATATTGGATCAAGTCCCTCTGAATGTACAATGTCAGTTATACCTCATAATTTCAAAACCTGAAAATTTCTCACATAGTTAAAAATCTACATTAGTAAGTCATATAAAATATGTTGATTATTTCCCCAGAAAATTCACAATCAGATGAGATATCTTAGATATAAACAGTAAACTCACTCTTGGATTCAATTTATGTAAGTTCACATGGAAGAATGAATATTGTGCTCACATAATTCTTCATGTTCTTGTAAGCAATAGTATAGAAGTTTAATGTTGTATTTTAAACAGATTAAGTGATAACTTTTGAAAATTTATTTTGCACTGGGTTAGACACAAAGGTGAGTTGAATTATATTTCTTATATTCTAGTAGGCACAATATTTTTTAAAATTTTTTCTGTACTGTTGATCAAACTGAGGACCTTGTACTTGCAAGGCAGGCGCAATGCCACTGAGCTAAATCCCTGGCCTAGGCAGGCCCAATATTTTTGTAAGTTATTTTTTGTTTCTTTTGTTTTATTTTTAATCATTATGGTGTAACATCATCTTAAAACCAAATTTTTGTTAATTGTCATCTTCCCACTAACTTATATTTAAAGATTTGCCTCATATTGTCAATTTTTCCATTATTGTAACAAGAGTTTTTAATTGGATTTTGTACTTTATATTTATAATGCATATTTAAAGAAAAATTCTGTATATGTTTACATGGAGTTTAAATGTTTTCAAACAACTTGCACACTACAAAATATCATGTTTTCTATATTCTGAGATGGTATCTGTATATATCCCAACATAATTAGAGATTGAAGTAAAAGCTTAGATTGTAACTTGTTCAGTGAATATTCTGCCAAACAAACAATCATTTCTAATAAATTTTAACTTGATAAACAAAAAAAAAGAAAAGAAAAAGAAGATTTGCCCTTGTGTTTTCTTCTAGTAGTTTTATAGCTTGGGGCCTTGTATTTAAATATTTAATCTATTTTGAGTGGATTTTTGTATATACTGTAAGATATGAGTTCAAGTTCATTCTACATGTGAAAATCCAACTTTCCCAACACTACCAGAAAGGTTGTCATTTCCCCATTGTGTTGTTTTTTGGCGACTTTGTTAAAAATCTGTTGGCTGTAAATGTATGGATTTCTGGGATCTTCACTCTGTTCTGTCTTTATGTGTTCTTTTATGTCATAACCATGCTATTTACATTATTATGGCTTTGTAATACATTTTGGAATCTGGTAGTTTGATGCCCCTTGATTTTTTTTGTTTTTGTTTTTGTTTTTGTTTTGCTCAGGATTACTTTGGCTCTTGAGGGCTTCTAATAGTTCTATACAAATTTTTAGATTGTTTTACTATTCTTTGAAAAATGTCACTGAAATTATGGATTGCACTAAATCTATAGATCACTTCAGATAGCATGGGCATTTTGACAATATTCTTTCAATTCATGAATGTAGAATATCTTTCCATTTATTTGTCTTATTCAATTTCTTTCATCAATATATTATGGTTCTTGGTATTCAGAACTTTACCTCCAATTGATTCCTATTCTTGATATTATAAATACAATTGTCCTCTTTATTTCTTTTTAAGATAGTTCCTTAATAGTATATAGAAATGGGCCAGGGATTTAGCTCAGTGGTGCCGCTGCCTGCCTCACAAGTACAAGGTCCCAAGTTCAATCCCTGGTACCAAAAAAAAGAAAATGTGTATAGAAATGCTATTGATGTTTGTATGTTGATTTTACATCCTGGTTAGTTCTAATAGATTTTTGATGGAGTCATTAGGGATTTGTATGCATCAGATCATGTCATCTGCAAACAGATAATTTAACTTCTTCCTTTCTTATTTGGATGATTTTTATTTCTGTCCGTTTTCTAAGCATAATTGTTCTGGGTAGGCCTTCCACTGTTAAACAGTGTTGAACACTGATGAACAGAAGGGTATCTTTGTCTTTCTCATGATCTTAGAGGAAAAAGCTTTAAGCTTTTCACCATTACAATGTTGGCTGTGAGCTTATCATATATGACTTTTTATGTTGAGATACATTCATTCTATACTTAATTAATTGAGAGTTTTCAATCACAGAAAGATACTGAGTTTTGTCAAAGGCTTTCTCTGCATCTATTGAGATGATCATATCATTTTTTTCTTTCATTTTGTTCATGTGATATATCACATTTATTGTTTTGCGTATGTTGAACCACCCTTATTTCCTAATGATAAATCTCACATGATCATGATGAATGATCCTTTTAATATACTATTGAATTGGGTTTATTAGTATTTTGTTGAGGATTTTTATGTCAAGGTTTATCAAGCTATTGACCTATAATTTTCTTTTCTTCTAGTGTCCTTGTCTGGCTTTAATAAAAGGGTAATGTTTATCAGGGTAATGTTGACCTTACAAAATGAGTTTGGAAATATTTCCTCCTCTTCAGTTTTGGGAAGCATTTGAGAAGGATTAGTAATCATTTTTTAAATATATAGTAGAATTCATCAGTGAAGGTATCAGGTTGTTGGAAGATTTTTTGTTACTGATTCCTCCTCCTTACTTGTTATTGATCTATTAATATTTTCTGTTTCTTCATGATTCATTATTGGCAAGTGGTATATTTCTAGAATTTATCCATTTCTTCTATTTTATCTAATTTATTGGCACGCAATTCTCAAAGTATTCTCTTATGACCCTATGTATTCTATAGAAAACTGTAAGCCTCCTCTTTCATTTATGATTTTATTAATTTGAGTCTTCTACATTTTGCTTTAATTTGTCTAGATAAAGTCTTTCCAAATTCATTTATCTTTTCACATAACCAACTCTTAGATTCATTAATCCTTTAGATTGTTTTTCTAGCCTCTATTTCATTTATCATTGCTCTAGTCTTTATTCCTTCTTCTGATCTTAGAAGTTTGGTTTTTTCTCTTTGTCTTGAAGTGTAAGTTAGGTTGCTTCCATGAGAGCTTTCTTTTATCTCCATGTAAGTATTTACTGCTATAACTTCTCTCTTAGAACTTCTGTCATGTCCCAGCCAGTTTGTGGGCAGCAGGCATGTATGACTGCCCTGTGCTTGATTCCACAGAAATGGCAGCAATTTCTGCATGAGCATGAAGTCTTTGCATGCTGCTTAGGAGGAGCCCCTCCACACACACACACACACACACACACACACCATTTCCTGAGGGAATAGAGGTGGGATAGAAGAGACTCTTGCTGGAGGTGTATCTATTTCCAAGGGATCCTTTACTGACTTCACTCTATTAATTAAGGTCTGACTCATTCACCTTATGAGAGGATCAAAAATTTTTGTTTTAAATTACAAGTATCAAGTTATGAGAGAGTCCTTTTTTAAATTATTGTAGGTTTTTATCATGGTTTAACTCTGAGCCTATGTAAATACCCTGTCAACACAACTGTGGCAATAGATAAAACCTAGAACATGGATAAAAATTAGGGCAAAATGGAGGATTAGAGGACCAAACATCATTGAGATTTCCCAGACAAATGAGAGCTCAAATGAAAATAGTTATTAGAAAAAATAAATTGTATTTCATGCATACCCCAATTTTGTGAAATTATAACAGTACTCTAATATTAACATTCATCTATTTTCTTCTCTAAACACATATTTTAATTGTATTTTGCAAATATTTTCGATGAATTTATTTAGGCTTGATTATATTTCAAAAGCTCCAATTCCAATGTGATAAAATGATGATTTATCAGCATATGACATTCATACTGAATAAATTATCTAGGGGCTTGAGAAATGTGAGCGTGATAGGCAGGTAGCCATTTCCACAACCACAGTAGTGTTGTAGAGACCAAGGAACATCTGGTGTCTGGCACATTGTGTTGGTAATAAAGAGCTCAGGCAGAACTCTACAATTCTAGACCTCTGCTGCAGTTTGTCTCTGGGCACACACTCTGGACAGGGACTGTAACAGGTTGGAATGCTCATTTTACCCAGACTGCTGTGGAGGTTTCACACTCCCATTACTTATGATGAGGTTTCATTTCATTTCCTTCTCACTGTGTGCCACAGCCTTTCCATGCCTCATACAGGTGTTCCCAATCCACGAGGTTCAGGCACAGCAGGAGGTGAGAAGCTGGCAAGCAAGCAAAGTTTCATCTGTATTTATGCAGCTCACTATGGCTCCCATCACTGCCTGAGCTCTTCCACCTGTCAGATCAGATGGCATTAGATTTTTATAGGAGCACAAATCTTACTGTGAACTGCACATGTGCAGGATCTAAATTTCATACTTCCTATGAGAACCTAATATAATCATAGAAATAAAATGCACAATGTAATAATAATAGAAATAAAGTGCATATCCCCAACCCTCCACCACATGTGGAAAAATTGTGTTCCAAAAAATCAAACCCAGTTGCCAAAAGGTTAAGAACCTCTGCTGTAGTACACTTCTCAATCTAAAGAATCAATAAAACAAGACTGAGAGTCTTGGCAAAACAGGGAATTTCTAGAAGCCAAAAACTTTAGAACAGAAAACTGAAGGTAGGAGATGCAGGGTAACTGATCTTAGGAGGAAAAAAAAAACAATGCTGGTGCATGAAATTCAAAATTTCTTTCACTTCATAAAATGTTCTGGTCACATGCTATAAGATGCCATTTATACAGGATTTTAAGAGGATAAATTTTAGTAGCAATAGGCTCATTGGTGACTGCAGAGGTCTGTGGAGAATACAGCAAGAGGGAGGCAGTTGAGACTGTCACAGTGCAGTGAAAGGATCCCTATGGTGTTGAAATTGTTTAGCCTTGACTGAGCTGGTGAAGAAAATTATACAGAATTTAAGGCACCCTCACAAATGATTTAAGTAAAACTGAGGAAATCTAAATTAAGGTGTCAGGCTGTGTCAATGCTCACATCCTAGTTGTAATATTATACTATAGTTTCACAAAATGTTGCTATACGTGAAAACTGAGAAAAGTGTATAAGAAGAGGAATATACTGCATTTTAATTACATCTGTATATTATTTTCCAATATTTCAACAAAAGTTTCAATGAAAACTGTGGTTATGGAGGAGACCTTGAGTCTTTAAATTGTCTCCATGTGACAGATGCTGACAAGGCAAATGCCAAAAATTAGTAAAAGCGTGTATTTACTGAAAAGGAAGAGTTAATTAAAAATGGCAAAAAATATGCAATCTAGCTAGTAGTGAAATGTAAATGGCATTTTCACCCATCATAGGTTAATATTAAAAATTTAAAAGATGTGACAGTGATGGTGAAGTTATAATGAGGTCTATGCTCTCATACAATGACAGATACTCAGAGTATAAACTGATACAACATTTAAAAAAATAATTTAATCTTTTTAAATTATATGTGCTTGTATTAAAAATTCAAGAAATGAAAAACAGTCAAAGACGAATGAATAAAGTCATCTAAAATTTTATCACCCAGACATAACCATTAACATTTGGCAAACATTGCAGACTACTTCCTATGCAAATAGCCAGCTAGACAGATAAAAATAATATAAAAACTGAATCACATTATACATGATTTTAAAAGAAAACCATTTAATTCCATTTTTCTTGAAATTAGTGAAAGAAAAATAATTATCTTGAAATTGAAGAAATTGCTAAATATCAGGCAAACGTTTCTTTGCAGAAGGTAATGTTATTTCTGAAGAGAATTTTCCGAAGTCGAAAATATGGTGAAATATCGTATATTTGGATTATTCTGTGTATCTTTAATATGTGATTATTAATTGGCATACATTTCAACTTTCAAGCAGTAAAAATCAATTCTGCCATAAAAAGCAGGAGTCTAAGCAAACTCATATCCAAGCAGAAATATCCCACCTTATTTTTGAAGTTTACAAAACACTTTATCCAAACTTACCGATAGAATGAGTTTTCAAGAAAAACATGGTAATGGAATGTTCAAATCAAAGCAAAATTACAAAAATGAAACAAACCATCCATGAATGCCTGAAGCTGGAGTGATTATGATAACTTTAAATACAGAAAAATTACCTGTGTATTAAGACTATGAGTTTCTTCTTCCCAAGTTCCCTGCCTTTGAAGAACTGGCTTAGCAATTTCAAGTACTGTTTCTTACATGTTCCTAATGACTCAGTATAATCCTGGATTGTAGCTTCACCCATGTTTGCTTCTTTATCTTTTCCCCCAAATTAACTAGTTTTCTTTTCATTTCTTATTTATAGACACATGAATATATTCAGTCATCACTAAAACCTTCCAAATATGTAATGATGAAATGTGAATGTTGTGCACTCTTAATGTGAAATGTGCACACTCTTCTTAAAGATAGTTTCTGTGGAGCCATCTTCTTTAACCAACCAATTTTGTAAATTTATCCCAGAAAAATGATTAGAGATACACCAAACAATTATGTAAAAAACCATTGGTTGTTATTTATAAAAATACTGTAAAAATGAGAAAGAACCTGTATAATCACTAATTTTAAAAATTGCTAAATAAGTTATGAAGAGCATAAACTACAAACATATTTTCTAAGTGCTTACATATATAAGTGTAAATGCTGAAACAGATATGCAAAATTGAAAAGTTGCTCCTGAGTATGAGAAATACTAGAGAATATTTAATTATTTGAGACTTTTGAAGTGAAAACACATCAGTGTGTTACCTTATTTAATTTTAAATATACATATAAACTATTATTAATGTCTTACACACCCTACATAAAGAACAAGATCAAAGAAAAATAGCAATAAACAACAGCATATCCATAAGATAAAGTATTGACTATCTATTAAGATTAATGCATATAAATAAATCTTAGTGCTAAGGAAAATATTCACTATATATTATTAAGCATAGAAAAAAAGGAAAAATGTTTGACTCCTGTGAATATCCATGTACTCATAGAGAAATAGAAAACACATAAAAATATTAATAGTTATGTACGTAATAAAATATTGGTGATTTCTATTTTATTTCTATTCACTTTGCAAGTTTTTTATTATTTTTACAAAATAGATAAAAACATTTTTAAAATTAAACTGTGACTAAATTCTCACATCTCATGCACAGTTTATTGCCCTCAACTCCCAAGAAACTGGCCTTTCTGTTGGGAATTTCCACTATGCAAGTGTGTGTAGTAGAAGCAACAATTCTACTACCAATTCTTAGTGTTCTGGCACAGACTGGAAAGCTGTCAGTTTTATTGAAAGCGAAATGAACACTAAAAAATTGGAAAGCAAACTCGAGATTCAGAAAAGGGTTTTCCTTCACAGTGAAAAGAACAAGCACATCTTTTTTACCTTAAAGTACTGATGCATCCTGAACAATAGCAGTTTGCATGCCACTGTTGCATGCTGCAGATTTCAGAGTGGCCACGGGTGGAAAGTCTAACAGGGATGGCAGTTTTCCAGGCAAGATGAGATCTCTTCTCTATAGACCTTTGAACAGACGACAGCTTCATATTTGTCAGGAATAATTTTGATGTGTTTTGCCACAGGAAACCAGTGGGCTTAGCTACATGACTCAAGTTATTTTCTAACCCACCACTATTGACCTGAAAATATAGCAAAATACTCTATAATCTAAACAACACATTGTATGGGCAGTTTTAGGTAGAAAGTGACCTGGGGCAGAGATCCTCAGATCTGATATTCCAGAAAATAAAGGATCTTGAATAATTTTAATAGATTGAATAATCTTGAATAATTTCAGTAGATGAAATCAACTCTCAAACCAGAACTATTTTAAGGTCACTTTAACTTTTTTTCATGACAAATGACATATATATCAGGCAATTGAGTGAATAGACTACGTGTCAGTTCAGACGTATACTCATGCACACAGATACATACACACAAATGAAGCAGGATTTTCTAAACACTGCATTGGACATGATACACACATGGGACATTTCATCTTCTAAGGCAAGTATTGCATGAAGCTACTGACATTTAAGCTTCAAGAAGCTTCATCAACACAGACTCCTTCCAAGACCTGGAACAGTTCCTAGAAAACCACTCATTTAACCATAGGTTTTGATAAAATTTGTAAGGTATTTTCCTACTTTTTAAATTATTAAAAATATATTACAGTAAAAGACTTATTTCCATTAATCACCCTTAAAATATTCCCCCTTGCTTTGAAAACACTTATCCTATAATTCATGCCATTTTTTGAATTTTCACAATATATTACATTTCTTTTTTATTAGTACATGTTTGTCGACATAATGATTACATTCATCATAGGGAGTCAGTACATGTACATGACACTCTTAATTCTTTTTTATCTCCTTCTGCTTCCTCTTCCCTTCATTTATTGGACACCTTCTCCTTTATTTTTTGTACATATTTATAGTAGATAATGATCACATTCCTTATAAGGACTTGGAACATGTACACAACATATCCCAATTTCCTTTTTAAAACCACATTTCCTTCCAATTCCTTCCCCATCTCTCCATCCCTTGGTTCCTTTCCTATACACTAAAGATCTATCTCATTGTTTTCTCCTGACTATCTTTTGTTTTGCTCTTCATTTATATATATAAAACTCTTGATACTATAACTCATGTATATCTACAATTAATCAGTGATGATTAAACAGTATTTATCTTTTTCTGAAAGCCTAAATGAACTTCAAAATATTAGTGTGCTTATTTCACTTATTCACTGAGTTTTTTATTTGTTCATTCAGCAAATGTGTAGTATAGTATACTAGATACTACTCTTGCAGTGAGGAAGATGAATGAAGCACAGCTTTTGTCCTCTGGCGCAAGCACCACAGGGCTTAGCCACACGGCCGTGGCAGAGGTGAAGCTTATCAGAGACAATGTACTCAATCCAAAAGGTGCCCATGGCCTTGTCAGGCCAAGGCAACAGCTAAAGGAAGTGAGCCCAGAGGCTTATGGCAAGAGCAATTAAGAAACATTTCTGTTTAGAGTTTGTTTGAATTTCATGTTAATTTAGCAACATTTTTTACCCTGAGAGAGTCTTAGTGGGTTTAAGGAGGAAGAGGCCCCCAGTGTGCTCTCAAAATAAACACTCCTAGAGGCCTCATCTCCACTCTGTCACAAGGCTGATGAAAACATCTTTATGAACATGTTCCCTTTAGAAGGGAAGGCAAGCTTTAAATCCTGACAACAGATGTAGAAGAAGAATCAGAAGTATAGTGAGTGCTTTACCAGTTACACAGTTTCTTTACCAAACCCACCTAGAACCACCAATGAAACACGTTTGTATGTGGACACACAATATAAACCAGAACTTAGTTACATTAAGAGAAAGAGAGATAACACTAAGATTCCTACCCATGAGATATTTCCCAGTGATTTTGTCATTCCTTTTTTCTTCCTAGGAAACAATATCCTTGAGAGGTACCATCTAGTGGAATTTAAATTATTTTACATGTGAAGCTTGGAGGGGTTAAATTATTACACAAATACATAAACTCAGGATAAGGAAGATGATGCTTGACAACATCAATCTCAACCCACCATTTGGCTTTCAAAGTACTTGTGAACAACATTTTCCTAAATAAGCTATAAATCAGAGAGGAAATGAATTCTGAGTCACCTAGTTACTGATCCAAACATCTCTAATCATTGCTGCCACTCCTCCCAACTAAGAGTGACCAATAGCCAAGAAATCTCATAAAGCCTTGGTATTTTTGTGCTAAACTTTCTGCTTGGAACTGCAGGGAAGTTGCCTCCCCACTGTTCCCATCCTTTGTACCATTGTTCCTTCTGCTATACTCTCTAGGGAGGCAGAAATCTCTTCTTTTGTGGCCATTATTTTTTCTATTATTAGTTCATTCACTTTACTTATATTCTTAATTGTACATATTGGTGAGCTTGACAAATATGTAATATCTTGTAATCATTGCCTATGACAAGTTATACAACATGTCCATGTTTCCATCATCTGGGAACTTTCTCTAATGCCCAGTCTTTGTCAATTTCTGCCCAATCTCACAGAGGTAGCAATAACACTGATTTCTATGTGTGTAGAATGTCTGGTCTCTATTACAACTTCATAAAAGTTTAGTCATACAGTGTCTACTTTTTTGGTTTGCTTCTGGCTCTTTCTTTCAACATATCTTTGAGACTCATCCTCTTGATTGCATCCTCTTTATTTGCTCCTTTTTACTCCTGAGTAGTATTACATTATATGATTGTAAAGCACAACTGCTTATCTGTTACCCTGTTAATGAGTATTTGAGTTATTCTCAGTTGTAGGGTAGTACAAATAAATATCCCTGAATAATTCTTTTTGTGGACAATTGTTTTTATTTTATTTTTCCATACTGGAAAAAGATCATGGAATAAGTAAATGTTCAAGTAATTTTTAATATTCCTCTGCTTTATAGAATGTCTTTTCCCCTCTGGGTAAAGACATTTTCTTTATTTTTGCTTTCAACAACTAGCTATGGTGTTTCCAAGTGCTATTTTACTTGTTCATTCTACTTAAAGTTTGTAGGTGTTACTAGATCTCTTTTTGTTGACATTTTTCATAAAATTTGGAAAACTTTTGGTCATCATTTTTTCAAATACTTTTCCTCCCTCATCTCACCATGTTTTTTTCCCTGAGTCTCCAATTATGCCTTATTACACTATGTGATATTTTCCTATAAGTAGCTGATGCTAAATTCATTTTTAAAGGTGTTTTTCTGCTTTGTGCTTTAGTTCAGACCATTTCTAGTATCCTTCACCTTGTCCACCCTGTCATAAAATTCAGTATTATTCAATCTACTCTCATGCCTACCCAGTAAATTTTTCTTTTTAAATAATGTGATTTTAGAGACAGTATTTTCATTTGTTTATTTTTATAATTTCTACTTTTCTGACGATATCTCCCACATGTTGACTTCTCTTAAATCATGTAACATTTTTATGACATTGTCTAATAATTATCTATGTCATTCCTGGTTCTTTTCTATTGACTTTTTTCTCCTGGCTAAGGTTTACATATTGCTCCCTTTTTCACTTATCAAATAATGTTTTTTGTTTATTTAGAACTGTGAATGCTACATTGTTAAGTGTCTAGATCTTGCTATTTTTCTCTTCAAGGTAATCAAATAATTTTCTGGAAGGCAGTTAGTTGATAAGTAGGGCAGTTTTCTCCAGCCAAAATCTTTGATAAAGGCTTTGTTCAGGCAGAAATAGAAGAACCCTTACTCTTGGGTACTGTAGCCTTCCTGGCATCTCAGGTGAACATCTAATACATTTGTAGGGTCTCTCCACTCTGGATGTTAGCAATTACAACATCTCTCTGCTTGATGCTGTTTCCAGAATGCCCATTGCCTGAAAAAGATTACTTAAAATATTTTGTCCAGTTTTACACCTGTTAATTGAGGGAAGATACAACTGATAATCATCTCTCCGTTGTGGACATGGAAATATAAGCCATTGCTAGAGATTATAAACTCCTGTTACAGGGGCCGGGGATTTAGCTCAGTGGTTCTACCACCTGCCTTGCAAGCATAAGGACCTGAGTTCGATCCCTGGTACCAATAAATAAATAAATAAACAAACAAACAGATAAACTCTTGTTATCTCAAGGAGAGGGCATGAATGCACACAACCAATAGTTTCCCACAACAGAAACTCTTCTTACATACCCAAAGCTTTCCAATGTCCACAATTTGAGATCTGTATATTTTCAGTCTTTATTAAATTAATGCCACCCCTCCTCAGCTCATAAAACAGGCATTTACTCTTGGCCCAACTTCTTGCTTTGATTTAAGAAGTTAAGAAGAAGCAAATTATACTTGATAAGATGCTTTATGAGCCCTGAGATTACAGAAGTTTGACCATCTGGATTGTTGCATGAGTCAAAATTTGTTCCTGTGCTTGATTATCATCTGCACATATATGAGTCTCTGACAACCTCTAGAGTCTACTCATTTAGTCAAGGGGCAACTTCTTTAAAGGTTAAAGTATCTTAAGGCAAGGCTGATCATATAACATATCTGGTCTGAAAAGTTTCTACAGTTTTAGTACTTTTGACAAGAAAGAGAGTCATGAATATGACTGGGACTTATGGGCACGAGATAAGTCATAAAATGGTCTCTTGCCTGGAGCTCCAAAGATAAGGAAGAAAGGTGATTGTAAGACTTGTTTAAACTACTTATATTCATTATATCATTGACTTTACTCTTTGAAGGAATAGATATATGAGGAGATTTCTAGATTCACCAGTTTCAAGTGGCCAGTTCTCACTGTTTTCCTCTGGGATATTTCCACTGACATTTTGAAAGGCCACTTCACTCTATGTACAGCAACTACTACCATGTGTATACTTTGTGTGTATTGGAGAGGATAAGGAGAAAGTCAGACAAGGAGAGGGAAGAAAGAAAAAGAAAGATGAATATATTTTGCCATTTTCTTGAGAGGCACAATAAGCTATTTCATCCTTTCCCTAGAAAGCTGGAATCATGGTGTTTAGATACTATTTAAACTGACCACATCATTTGTTATATTGTAGTCATTCATCAAGGGCCCTTGTGCATGTATCAAAGTAAAATTGTCATTGTTAAGTGTTGTTTACTTCATTATTAGTATGAATACTAATAGCCAAAGAAGAAGGGGAAGGAAAGAACACTTGAGGACTAATTAAAAGAAACAGTTTGTTAAAGGGGCTGGCTTTATTCTAGTCCTTGAAAAATATTTCATCCATATCCTTTTTGGAAAAGTTTTCAACACAGAGTATCCCCAGTTTTCTTCCCTTGATGCCCTGGTTCTACTTAACAGTTGTTCCAGTACATTTTACAGCCAGTCTGGAATTCACATTGATTTCTCTGTCATAGCTGAGAAATTATGAAACACAAAATGTTCTCCTGCCATTGAAGTATCAAGGAGAAAATACAATAATGTTCTTTAAAAAAACTTTAAAACACTTTTTGTCCTGTACCCATGGCTATACAGGAAACATTTTTAAAGGAGAAATGTACAAATCACTTCTCCAATTCTTTCTTCTTAATTAGATGGATAAGAAACAGGTAATGTTATTTTTGTGAGTGATGTAAAAAAAATATTGATACATAATTTTACCACAGTGGCTTGATTGGTTTGACATCATCCTGACATAAATGGGCAAGAAACACTAAATTAGTCAAATACCAGTACAGTTTGGGCCAAGGAATGGAATTTAGTACTGTGGTACTGAGACATGGCAGTGGTGAGAACAAGCACTGCTAAAACCCAAGTTTTCTGCTGTAGACATTGCCTGAGTACAGATATTGGAGATCGGCATCTCCTTAAATTCTAGGTCCATATGGATGCATGCTAACCAGAAGATAAATTATTACAGTTTTATTTATTTATGAAGATTTTGTGGTTTTCAGTAAAGAATGTAATGTTTTTTATTCCTGACACATAAAAGTTATTCATTTGACCTAAATTAGATACAAATTGAAAGAAACTGGAATGACTTCCCAGAACCAGGAGATGAGAGACAATCAAGATTAGAGTCAATATTTTTAGTCCATTCTACCTAAACTTTTCACCTGTTGAGATTTGGTGTTAAGTGGCAGTTACTATGGAAGCTGTTGGCAACTTAGGCCTTTTAATTGCCAGGTGAAAAACTTTGACATCATCAACTCTTGCACCCCCAATCCAGTCCACTAGGAAATTCTATTGGCTCTGCCTTTGACTGTATCCAGAATCTGTTCAATTCTTATTACCACCAGTACTCTTTATCTAAGCTACCATTATTTCTCAACTAGATTTCTGCATCAGCCTACCACATGATCGGTTTTCAATCTTTACTTTTCTACAGCCTAGTTTCAACCCAACGACTGGAATAATTTTGAAACTAAGACAGATCTTAGTGCTCGTTTGCTCAAAACTCTGCAATAGATTTTTGTTTCAATTTTTTGAAAACCTAAAACTAAATTTCTCATAATGGTGTGTGGTGGTTGACATATACTGGTGTATGAACTTCCACATCCTCCTACATTTTGTTCAGTAACAATTTATCCTTATGCACAGGGAAGAATAGGCTACTCCCAACATCTGAATAAGACTTTATGAAGCTAGAAATTTTCCCTCAGTTCAAATGCCTGCCCTCCTCTTGCCATGTATACTAGAAATTCAAGCAAGAGGATCTTTATGTCTGACCTTATTACATTAATTTTTGTTGGATGACAAAATCTTTTAGAGGAGAAAAATGTATGTCATTTGAACATTTTTGCATTTTTGGTCGGGGATTTAGCTCAGTGGTTTCAAGGACCCGAGTTCGATCCCCGGTACCAAAAGAAAAAAAAAGAGTATATGAATTTCTCACATTATTTTTGCAATAAACTGATAGAAAAATAGCAGTAAGGAAAGAAAGACATACAATAAAATCTGATAGAAAATGAGGCAGAAGTCACAGACTACAAACTTTGGCAGCATGATAATTTTATAAAAGGCCATAACTAAAAATGATTCATGTTAAAAATTTAATGGCCTTTAAAAATTCTCTATGGAAAATAATAGTACATGCCTGTGGTAACAATACAATATGAAAATAATACATAAAGAAAAAACCTTCACTCCCACTTTTCACTCTATTCCAGCACTACCGCTGTTATATGGACTATCCTTCCAATGAGACATAGTGGAATTTAAAACATATGTCTGATGGTAGACTGACTGAAATGCTGGCAATTGATTCCATTATCTACCCAGGCCAAGGCTATTTTTCAGAATGTAATGCTAGCTTTCTATAGAATATTTGAAAGTGATTTTTTATTTAAAAAAAAGGAAAAGGGATTAAAATGCAGAGAAGAACTGTCATTATATCTCATAAATCTGGCAAACCAGTTTACCAAGCAATTTTTTTCTTAAGTTTAGAATTATTGTCAAAGGTCATGCATTCTTCCAGATGACTAAAATAAGATGCTATTTTCCAAGTAGAAATTTGAATAACTGTTTTCCTTGTTTTTTATATTGGAAATACACTAGGATAAATTTCTGCTAAGTTCTATGTTGTCTAAATCTTTACCCAACACTCATTAAACACTTCTCCTGAGTTATCTCCTTAAAATCCCTCAAAGCAACAGGGGGGTTTACTCTTGTTTTAGATGAGAAAACTGAGGATTGGGGTACACAGGGAGTGGCAGTGTATGCACTGGACAGCATGTGAGGTGCTCAAGGCTAACTGAGGCACACAGATGTCCTCTGATCCCACTGCTTCCTGTATTCCCAGTGTTTCTTACTTTCAAGAATCACAAATGTTCTGCAGCCTAAATTGTCCCATTCTTCAAGATGTGCCATTATGCTAATTACAACCTGTTTATGAATGGGGAATAATTTTTTCCCTTTGGAAATTATGTTAAAGTTTGAAAGACTTTATTCAAACTCTCTGATTACTCCTCTTAAACCACAAAGAGATTATTTTAGAACAACTGAGAGGAAAATAACATCAGGCCAAAAGCACAGAACTCAGTATCAGCACTATGAATACCTTGTTCTGCATCTTGGATTAGCCCCTTTCCCTTGCCATAAAGAGTTGAATCAGTCCCTCTAAGCAGATTCAAAAATGATGTGATGTCTACAAGTTTAAAATCAACTCTTTCTAGAACAAGTCATAAAAGCATTACTGTGTTCACAGAGGTTAGGTAGAACTCTGGAAAACATTGGTGTAGGGAAAAATTTTATGAAGAAAACAGTTGCTCGTAAACTAGCACAAACAATCAACAACTGGGATCTCTTCTTACTAAAAAGCTTCTGCACAGCAAGAAAAACCACCAGCAGTATGAAGAGATAACCCACAATGTGGGAAAAAATTTTCACCAGCGGTCCCTGAGACACAGGTCTACTATCTTGAATCTATAAAGAACTTAAAAAAATCAGACTTCCCAAATTTAAAGATCCAATCCAAAAATATCCATCTGAAATGAGCAGATGTTTCTCAGACAAAGAAGTAGAAATAGCATATAAACATATGAAAAAATGTTCAATATCCTGGTCATTCGAGAGATGAAAGTGAAAACAGTGCTGAGATTCCACCTTACCCCAGAAAGAATGGCTGCTATCATGAAATCAACCAATAGCAAATGCTGGTGGGGCGGTGGGGAAAGAGGAACCCTGCTCACTGCTGGTGGGAGTGTACACGGGTGCAACCACTGTGGAAATCAGTATGGAGATATCTCAAAGAACTAGGCCTGCTGGGTATCTTCCCCAAAGAATTAAAAGAATCATACCACAGCAATATATGTGCACCCATGTTCATAGCAGCACAGTTTGTGATAGCTAAAACTTGGAAATAGCCCAAATGTCCATCAACTAGAGACTGGATAAAGAAAATGTGGGGTTTTTTATAAAATGGAGTACTACTCAGCCATAAAAAATGATAAATTAGAGACATTTATAGCTAAATGGATGCACATTGAGGTGATACTCTTAAGTTAAATAAATAGGACACATGTGTGTAAATACTGAATAGGTTCTCTGCTAAGAACATGAAAGTGTAAATAAGGACTAAAAGGTAAAATAGATAATGTGAAATAGGAAGAAAAGGGGCAAAGGGGAAGGGATAGTTGGAGGGGTAGGGGAAAAGAAAAAAGGGAATGGAATTAATATGAGAAAATGAAAAAATGGAAACAGTGTTTGTAAATAGGGAGGGGTAGAGGAGTTGAAGGGAGGGCAGGGGAATGGAGAAAAAAATAAGAACCAAGATAGAGCATGTAAAGGTGCAAATACCCAGTGATGAATGTCATTATATTGTATACCTAAAATGTACCAATAAAATTAATAATATAAAAAATAAAATAAAAATAAAACCCCTTGCTGTGGGCAGAGACCCAAGGAGTCATTCATTCATTCAGTGTGTGTGTGTGTGTGTGTGTGTGTGTGTGTGTGTGTGTGTATGTGTGTGTGTGTATCACTGACTTTGGACATGTCTCTTTGTGGATGTGAAGGGAATTTAAACTTCTATCAAGTATAAAATCAGTCTGAACTACTGGATACCAAAAGTACTTAAATAATTTAAATAAATAGCAAAAAGTAAAGAGTGGAATAGATAACACTTTTTACCATTGGAATGTAAGAGAGGGTATATTACCTCCTATGGAACCATGAAAGTGGCTAAAGAAGTCTCCATGGACCAAACCTTGTGAGCTGACCTTCAAAAAAGTACATCTGGTCAAACAAGGAAGAGCAGAAAGAAGAAGGTGATACAGGCAGATGGTTCATTTTGAGCATAGCAAGGAACTGGGAAACTTGAGAGAGGAGAATAAAAAGTGTGTTTTTGCTGAGCTGAAAGGTCCCAGAAGGGCAGTAGTAGTAAATGACAACTGGAAAAATAGTATCATTTTTAGTGCCAAACAAATTTGAGTTTAATTTTCCAAATTCAATCTTTTGAAACAAGAGAATAAAGTCTTAGCTAAAATAAGTCTGTGCTAGATTAACCTAGAAGCAGAATGAAAGGTAAACTGGCTAGGTAAGATCCTTGGTGCAGGAAGATCAATTAGAACTACTCCAAAGACCAAGCAAGAACTAACAAGTATCTGGATTGAAGAAGAAGGGCAGCAGATACAATAACTACTAACAATCACAATGGGAGCTGACACTTATACAGTAAACAATAAATAATATAGTAAACAGTAAGTGTTTACTACACACTCTGCACTGTTCCACGAATAAGTGATTGGCCTATTTAGTTTGCACAAACATATGGGGAAATTCTAGGATTTCAGGTTTGAAGATACAGAAACTGAGGCACAGAAAGGTAAAAAGAGATGGCTGAGGCACTGACTAAAAGATTCATCCTTTGTGTCTGGAGTTCCACCATTTACCCATTCAGGAACATTGCTTCTCTGCAGAAATATGATTGACATAACATGGCCATTGATCGATGATCCTTTCAGGGTGCCACTACTTGTATCTGTAGTAAATAAGTGTACAAGTACAGGGGATCCTTGAGTTATGACCAGCCTGACATACAAACAATTTGGGTTATGACTGGAATTTTAGTTTTAACTTATGAAGAATCCTGAGTTACCAACCGAATGCCAGGCATTTGTGCTCCCAGATGATCTCAGATGCGGATTTAATCCTTAAAGAGTTCTGGAAGGAACATTACAACATCCTCTCCTATGTGGGGTTGAGAAACCCTGGGCCAATGTCTCTCTAAGGACACTGCCATCTTTCTGTATATAGGAGAGAGACTTTGAAGGCTGTGTAGAGGAGCCTGAAACTTCACTTGGCCAATCTGAGTTACAACCAGCCCTCAGGAATAAACTGAGTTTGTAAGTCAAGGGTCTACTCTAGGTAAATGTGTCACGGGTAAGTTTCCCCACTTATCTATAACATTTGTTCAACTCCTTAGAAATGCATTACTAAATGATCAACTCCACTGATTAGATAGTAATTTCACTCAGCTCTACCTGCCTTTGCATCTACATAAAATAAATGAGGTGTTCCTTTTAGAATTTAATAAGAAAGAAGAGTTACCACACACATCCCCATTCTGTGATGGCTAACTTTGTCCTTTGTGTAGGAAGGCATGTAGCCAAAGATAAGGGGTTGATAGCAACCTCCTCCAAGTTTCCCTGGACCAGTCAAATTGACACAGAGACTGTCCTCTCCAGCTTTCAGCCACAAAATCAACTTAACCTTTCAATGCCTAGTGCTCCACTTTTGGAAGGCCCAAATTTCAATCTTCAGCATAAATGGGTTAAGTTCAACCAGTGATAAGGAATAATGTTTCCTTGGAGAAGAATATCCTGAAGGAGCCTATTTGAAAGAATATAAAACCACAACTCTAGGGCCGGGGGTTTAGCTCAGTGGTTTCGCTGCCTGCTGTGCAAGTGCAAGGACCCAAGTTTGATCCCCAGTGCCAAAAAAAAAAAAAACCACAACTCTAATTTCCCCTAATTCTCAGAGTTGACTCTGGTGTTTACAGTTATAGACAATGTCAGAACAACCTATCTGTAGTCCATATATAGGTTTCTTCAACACCATTTTTCCCTTCTATTGCATTGCTTTTTGTTTTTTTAGCTGTCAATAACAATACAGTGGCCTAGGAATTCAATGACCAGCAACAGAAAATGCTGGAGAGAAGGAGAATGTCACTGAGAGGTTGAAAGTTAAAGGCACTTATCTCTAGAAACTGAAGTAAATGACAGCTATATAATTTCAAAGAATGGGCCTCTGCCTTGACGACAGGCCACCTTCACAAGTGCTCTGCTCCTCTACTTCTCACGTCTATGTCCCAGCTGGCAGAATTCAGTGCAGGGAAGAGCATCATTGTCATCTGATAGAACACATTCAATTCCCAGCAGAGAAAATTAATTGTACTTCACAATACTATTTGATGTAAATATATCATATATTTAATTCCAAACACTAATTTGCTTTAAATTGGCCTAATAATAATTATTGCTTAAAGTTGTCACAATGAAACAGCTTCTGCTTTTTGAAAAGCCCCTTTGACAGCAGGTGCTTTTTATGCCACTGCAATTTTTCCTATAAGATCATTATCACTTGTCATTGACAGCTTCTTTGAGTGTGTTTTCATTCATGATGATGGTTTGATTGATTATTGGAATTTTCCTCCCACTATACTGAGGAATCTAATCTGTTAGGATTTCCAAAAGGCATTACCAAAATTTTAATATCAACTCACATTAGTTCACTCTGTCATGAACTGTCAGCCATGAGGTAATGTTCTTTTTACAAAACACAAAGACTCTTATCTTTTCTTTTTGGATACAAAAAATTCAAAATTAAGCCAAATATTTGTGTGTGGCTTCAAATAATGTTTCCTCAGCTTCTTACTTAAAATGAGATATGCTCTGAAGAAGACTAATTTAGGGCAAGTGTTTTGTTTGAGGTATATTATTGTATTTAAAATGGAACAGTTTTTTAAAAGAAAAAAATATGACAACAGTGATACATCCAAGAATTTTCATATTTTAGAAAGCAATACTTGTCCTCTTAGAAATCTAGTTTTGTCATTTTCTCCAAAAATATATGATAAACATAAAAATGATCAGATGTGGTTACTCATTTTTGAAAGTTATCCAATGTTAGGTCAAAGACTATAGATACATGTCAATCTACATTTGTTTTCCATCAGAAAGAGAGATGTTGAGTATATCCATCTGAGAGTCATCCTGTCCTCTTTGGGAGCCTGCTCCAACATAGAAAAACATATGACATTGTCTTCTGTCCCAGCTTGACTTTTTCTTAAATACTGAGAGAATCTACTGGATGATTTTGGCAAGTCTTATGTCTCCCTACAACTGCCCTATCTATGAAAAATGCTAACAATATAGCCTGATTTTGTGCAAAAGAAATGCTATAATCTAATTTAAGTTCTTAGAAAGTCATAGTCATATATTAAGGATTCAAATAGACTATTTTATGTTCATCATTAATGATTTGTATATCTATATTGAGGATCTCCTCAGATCCAGGCACTCTGTTGGATGAAAGAATAAAGTAGACTCTCCATTCTCTCAGGAAGAGCAAACTGCAGCCCACTGCCCCATGGTTTTGCTCAGCCCTCAAATTAAGAATGAATCAAAGAAAAGTATATGATGAAGACCTGCAGTGGCCCTCAGAGCCTGAAATATTTACTATGTGGTATTTGCAGAATATAATTTCTAAGTCTCGACTCTGTAAGGATCAGAAATATCATAGCAAGGAAAAACTAGACTATTAATCTTGCCAAGACCTTAGTGGTTAAAAAAAAATCCCTTAGAGAAGAGTTCATGTTTGAACTAGGACTTGTGGAGTAGGTTAAGATTTCATCAGCCTGAGAAGGGATAGTGGTATCCACACAAGAAAAGCAAACAAAAACATGGTCAAACAATAAGGTGGCATATTCCAGGAATTATAGTTATTGGAAATGTGCACATGCATGTAGGAGTTGGAGCAGGGTGGGACAGAGAAGGAAAAAATTAGTGGCCAAAATCAAGGTAGAATGAAACATAATGTAAAAAGCTTCAGGTGCTCTACTAAAGATTAGAACTTTGATTGGAAGGAAGAAAAGGTTTTAAAATGAGTGACAAAATCAGACCAGTTATTCAGAACAAGAATTCAGACAGTGGTATAAAAATAAATTATAAAGCAACTTTGGCTTTGGGCCAAAATGGAATAATAAGATCTAGATTTAACCTTTTGCTTAAAATAACTTTACAGAAAAACCTAGACAAAATGTATGAAGCAAGATATTCAGACATTGTCAATAGGCAGTGCCAGAGACTTCTGAGAGGGGAAAATAAAAGTAACTCAGCCTGATGATTGCCCAGATTCTGATGTGGAGAGAAGTTGTAGGCTTCAGCACAAGAGGAGAGAGATATAACCCTTAATGAGGGAAAAAATCTAGTTAATACAAACAGACTCAGAAATGGCAAATGATTACAGAAATAGTGAGAAATGCATTAAAATTTAGAACTCTTTTCCAATTGTTCAAATATTGAAAAATTAGAGAAATGCTTAAGCATGACATATAGATATAAAAGACATTTTTAAACACCCATATTGAACTGACAGAGACAAAAAAAAGGCTGAGGTAAAAAAAAAAAACTAGATAGGCTTAGACATTATCACTCCTACAAACATACTAATATACAGAACAAATTCAAATTTATTAAGCTCTAATCCATCAAATAGATTTCCAAATAAATTTAAATATGGATCTAAGCATTGGATAACTCTTGAGGTTTTGTTTTTGTTTTTGTATTAGTACACTTTGCACTAATGGTATCTCCTATTTGGTCAATTCAGAAATGTAAAAGTTTCTAGGAGGTTTAAGCAAAGTCAACAATAAGGTTTTAGATGAAATAGAAAAAACTAATTCTAAATTTCACCGTACAAGTATATATGCTGCAATGTGTACTCTTATTGGGCCTCCTACACAGCCATGGTAAAATATACTAGTGATTTTCAAGAAATTTCTCTTCTGGTTATCATGTTTATTCTCATAATAACTGCTGGCTATAATTTGGCAGTCACCTATGAGAAGAAGGGCATGGTAAAATCTGCATACTTATATAAAGGCATAATACAAGTAGACACTAACACCATTTACTTTGTAATCTTTTGAAATACACTATGTCCATGAAAACTGAATAGCTAGATCAAAGAACTTAATCACTGAGTATCCTAATGATGTGTCTTCCAAGGAATCACTAGTATCCTCTTACACAGAAGCATTTTCTGAATATCATTTACTTTCACTTTTTCAAATGTCTTGTGTATAAGAGATACCAATAAGGGCTGGTGACACTATCGTATCCAGGTCTTCCGTGAGGAGGGTAAAGAACATACACATCTAGGATGGTTTCAGTCTTCAAAATACCAACCAGAGGACACAGCCAGCAGAGCATGTTCTACCCAGTTGTATAAGCAAGATGAACCTCTTTTAACACAATGACATTTAGCGATTCCCTAAGGCCTCCTTTGCCCCCAAATAACTAATCTTCTACCAATCTAGAATTCTGCTTGCAGTTGACCAATCATAAGCAATTCATTAGAAGCATAGGTAAATTAAATAAGAAAGACAATGATATAGTTCTCAGAGGTTTCTTTTGCAACGCAAGCATTACTTAGCAGTACAGGAGATGGATCTTAATGTCAAGATGAGGGTTTGGAAGATGGTCTGACTTCAAGTAACAAAAGCCAAAGATGCACCAGCCTTGACAATCAGAAACAGAAATAAAAATATAATTGGCAATCTAGACACATACCAAGGTGAGTTCTACTTCAGGACTTAGCAACGAAGAGCCCAAGATCAAACAGTCTGCTGTCATTTTTTTGTGAATAAAGTTTTATTGAAACATAGCCAATGCTATTCATTTATGCATTATTTATGACTGTTTTTCTGCTGCAGAAGGAGAAATGTGTAATTAATTACATTGATCATATGACTCACAAAACTTAAAACATTTAGTATCTGGATCTTTACAAAAAAAAAAAAAAAAAAGATTGCTAAGCCCTGCTCTACCTTTATCTTTATGGAATTCTCTAAGCTCTGGTCTTTGTCCACATGTTAGCCCACCCTAGGTCAAAAAGATCACTTCAAAGCATGACAGTATTCTTAGAGAGAAAGAAGCCATATTTTCCTTCTGTCTTTCTGTAACAACAAGAAATCTTTACCTAAGCACACAGAATAATTTTATTCACATAGCTTTGGCCCAAAACATCACAAACCAATGCCTGAACCAGTCACTAGTTAGCAAATTGGATTTGCCACCACTGAGTAAACCAACCAGAATCAACTTCTGATATTGGGGATGGAACAGCCTTTCCCAAAGCAAATAGCCTTAGGGAGGAGGGTGAATGCCTAAACCAAACAAGGACTTTCTTATGGGAACGAAAGGCAAAGAGAATGAATGTTGTCTACTACTGACGGAATGTGTTTCAGGAAAATTGGGAGAGCTGAGCTTGATCTGGATACCTAGCTCCTTCCCCTTGTATTCACAAGGGAAGATACTAAAAAGAATGATCTTTCTTGAAAGGCATTAAGAAGACTCCAAAGGGAAACTATTGTGGGAATCAATGGTAACAATTGCAAGGCTTTCTACCACCAGCCCCTACAGAATTCAAAATAATGATTGCCTGACTGTTAAATGGACCTACTATAAAAATGTAACTTATCTATTCATTTAAAGAGTACCAAGAAATTCACTTCTCCAAGGGAAATCTCTCCAGAGTAACTCTATAACCATTTTTGTTTAATAATCATATGACATTTATATCTAATGATTCCAGAAACTATTGTTCAAAAAGGGTTCATAAGGCATCCTTTCCTACTATCACTGATCAATTAACACTTGTCATATGAAATATGTTAATATATAAAATAACTGTTTCAACAATTGAGATAACTAGCTCATGTTTTCACCTTCCTAGAAGGATTTTTTTCAGAATTTCAATATGGGAAATTGTCTTTAAACATTTTTCATGTTTACTTCCTCCATGTTACATGACAGAACATGGCAAATGGTTTAGATACAGGCAAGTCTGGACAGATTGAAGTATATTGTTTTAAGTTTAGTAAGTTTATGGGTTTTGACCTTTATAACATGTATATTTGATACTACCTATTTAGCACTCAAATGTACATTGTTGCATCTTATTAAGGTTTGCAGAAAATTATGTTTCTTGATAAGAGTGCATGTTCCCACAGGGTAGGTATTTTGTTTCCTCCTGATACACCTTGCCTGTAATGAGTTTTCCATACAAACTGAATGCAGAGCTCTACCTCTTTTAACAATACACACTTTTAAGAGGACTTGTATTCTAAAATTTATTTTGTAAACTTAAATTCAAAAGTTAAGCCAATTTTTCCTTTTAAAACAATGTTAGTTATCATAGCTAGGTCTCCAGGGTAGCCGATAAAAGAATCCTAGTTTGCTTTTTCAATGAAAAGCAATAGAAAACCATACTAACAGAAAGTTGCAAAGATTGCTTTAGAAGTTGATGATTTCAAACCATAATGAGAGCCTTGAGTAATAGCTTTCACTAGTCATCATGGCAAAGAGAGTCACCACAATAAAAACAAAAATTATGAAACCAATGTACATGCATCTCCTGGTCTATTGTGTGTCATCAACATAGGCAGAAAAGTCACAATACCACACCAACAGTTTTCATCTAAAGAACAGTTTCACTATTTCTGAAAAATTAATATTTTCACTTTGACTAATTTGCCAAAAATTTCACATACAAGTTGCTTTGGAGAAAGGGAAATATAACATGGAAGGAGTAAACAAATCAAGAGGAAGAACATTGTACATATTTTTCAAAATATACTTGTATACCCACTAAAATATATCAACTACAAACTCTTGAATTAGATTAGTTTAAACTTTTTTTTAAAGTCTTCAGTTAAAAGCCATCTCTCCTAAACTTAAAATCAATTTCTATGACCACTCAATGAACTTTTCATTTCTTTTTGCATAGATACCGCTTATACACATAGAAATAGATATCATTATCTATATTTTGCATTTGTTTAGTAACTCAAAACTAGTTCTTAGAGTAACATTTTAAGTCATCATGCTGAAGAGCAGTTCCTTACTTCCCACAGCTTTTTCCATTTGCATAATTAACTCAAAGATGGCTAAAAGAAGAATTCATATCATCTGCTTCCCACAAATATGCCCCAGGATGCCTCAGCGTTTTCTCGCTAATAGAGAGAGCAGAAATTTGATCAACCTTGCTCTTCAATTTGATTGGAATCACAGAGTTAATTTTCAATATCCAAATTACTTATACTTTAAAATTGGCTCAGGGTTGATTACTCCCCCTGCAACATGTTTAATTAAAGCATGCAAAACAAAATTAATATCTAGGTGATATTTTGTCTACATTCAACTTTTGTCTATAAATAACAAGAATTGAAACCATGATACAGATGCAACTGACTACAAGAAGAATGTAGAGTAAGACCAGCAAGGAGCCCAGGACTGAGCATATAGTTCCACCAATTCCAGGCTGGAAAGAGGAGACACTAGCAAACAAGATTGGGAAAGAGCAGGTGGAGGGATGGAAGGAGTCAAAGGAGAACAAGAACTTGAAACCATGAAATAAACTTTCCAAAGAGAAGGAATAGTTAATTCTAATAGTTAACCACAAAAGATGACAAAAATATCCACTGTATTTAGCAATTTGGAAAGTTATTGGTAACTTCAATTAAAATTGTTTCTGGTATAGGATTGAGGTACAAACAAGCATGCAATGGTTTGCATAGAAAATACACTATTTGACACACTGAACAAAAAACTGAAGAAACAACTCCCTTCACAATAGCATCCAAAAAAATGAAATACCTAGGACTCAACCTAACAAAAGAAATCAAAGGCCTCTACTCTGGAAACTATAGCACTCTGAAAAGAGATCGAAGAGGATATCAGAAAATGAAAAGACATCTCTTGCTCCTGGGTAGGAAGAACCAACATAGTGAAAATGGCCATACTTCCAAAACTGCTATCCAGATTCAATGCAGTCCCAATTGAAATTCGAACAGCGTAATTCACAGACCTGGAGAAAACAATCCAAAAATTCATTCAGAACAAGAAGAGACCTAGAATAGCAAAAGCAATTCCAGGCAACAAAGACAAGGTAGGGGGTGTATCACAATCCCCAACTTGAAACTATACTACAAAGCTACTGTGATACAAACAGCCTGGTACTGGCAAAGAAATAGACCCAAAGATCAGTGAAACCAATTGGAAGATGCAGAAACAACTCCAGATACACTCAGCCATCTCATTTTCAACAAAAGAGCCAAACACCCTCCCTGGATGAAAGACAGGCTCTTTAATAAATGGTGCTGGAAAAACTGGGTTTCAACTTGTCAAAGATTAAAACTAAACCGCTATCTCTCACTATGCACTAAACTAAAATTGAAATGGATTAAAGATCTAAACATTAAAACAGAAACACTAAACCAGCTAGAAGAGAGGTTAGGCAGAATTCTTTTTTTTTTTTTTTGGTACCAGGGATGGAACTCCGGTCCTTGCGCTTGTGAGGCAGGCAGCAGAACCACTGAGCTAAATCCCCAGCCCTAGGTAGAATTCTTGAAGACATTGGTGTAGGAAAAGATTTCATGGACAAAACCTCAGTTGCACGTGAACTGGCACAAAGAATCAACAAGTGGGATCTCTTATTAAAAAGCTTCTGCACACCAAAAAAAAACACCAATAGCATGAAGAGACAATCCACAATGTGGGAAGAAATTTTTTTTTATTAAATTCTTTTATTGGTACATTGTAGGTATACAACACAATTACATTTCTCATTGGGAATTCTACCTTTACATAATGCATCTTGGTTCTTCCCCTCCCCCCATTCCTAGCCCTCCTTTCACCCCCTCTACCCTTCCCTATTTACAAAGACTTTATTTCTATTTTTTCCATTTCTCAGCATTTTTCCTTTCCCTTCTTTCCTTTCTCCTGCCCCTCCCACTACCCCTACCACTTTTGACCTTTTCTTCTTATTTTACTTTTTCGATTATTCATTCTAAACATTGCTACATTTTAGATATACAACATAATGACATTCATCATTGGAAATTTACACCTTTACATAGTCTCTCTTGGTTCTTATTTTTCACCCTTGCCCAGCCCTCTATTCAACACCTCCATTCCTCCCAATTTACAAAGATTGTGTTTCTATTTTTCCATTTTCTCATATTAATCCCATTCCCTTCTATCCTTTCCCCTAGCCCTCCAACTTCCTTCCCCTTTGCCCCTTTTCTTCCTATTTCACATTACCTATTATACATTTAGACCTTATTTACACTTTCAGTTTCTCACTCCAGAGAAACTATTTGGAATTTATTCATGTGTGTCCTATTTATTTCACTTAAGAGTATCACCTCAATGTGCATCCACTTAGCTATAAACGTCTCTAATTTCTCATTTTTTATGGCTGAGTAGCACTCCATTTTATTAAAAAACCACATTTTCTTTATCCAGTCTCCAGTTGATGGGCATTTGGGCTGTTTCCAAGTTTTAGATATTACAAACTGTGCTGTTATGAACATGGGTCCACATATATCATTGTGCTATGATTCTTTTAATTCTTTGGGGAAGATTCCCAGCAGTGGAATAGCAGGGTCAAATGGGACTTCCAGTCCTAGTTCTTTGAGGTATCTCCATACTGATTTCCAGAGTGGTTGCACCAGTCTACACTCTCACCAGCAGTGGAGCAGTGTTCCTCTTTCCCCACAGCCCTGCCAGCATTTGTATTGGTTGATTTCATGATAGCAGCCATTCTTTCTGGAGTGAGGTGGAATCTCAGTGTTGTTTTCATTTGCTTTTCTCGAGTGACCAGTGATGTTAAAGATTTTTTTCATGTGTTTATTTGCTATTTCTAATTCTTTGTCTGAGAAATGTCTGTTCATTTCAGATGTCCATTTTTGGATTGGGTCTTTAAATTTGGGAGGTCTGATCTTTTTAAGTTCTTTATAGATTCAAGATAGTAGACCTTTGTCTGAGGAAGAGCAGGTGAGGATTTTTTCCCACATTGTGGGTTGTCTCTTCACACTCCTGGTGGTTTCCCTTGCTGTGCAGAAGCTTTTTAATAAGAAGAGATCCCACTTGTTGATTGTTTGTGCTAGTTCACAGGCAACTGAGGTTTTGTTCATAAAATCTTTTCCTACACCGATGTCTTCAAGGGTGCTACCTAACCTCTGTTCCAACTGGTTCAGAGTTTCTATTTTAATATTTAGATCTTTAATCCATTTTGATTTTAGTTTAGTGCATGGTGAGAGATGCAGGTCTAGTTTTAATCTTTGGCAAGTTGAAACCCAATTTGTCCAGCACCATTTATTAAAGAGGCTATCTTTCCTCCACTGAGGGTGTTTGGCACCTTTATTGAAGATGAGATGGCTGAGTGTGTCTGGCGTTGTTTCTGCATCTTCTAATCTGTTCCACTGGTCCTCAGGTCTGTTTCTTTGCCAGTACCATGCTGTTTTATCACAGTAGCTTTGTAGTATAGTTGCAGGTTGGGGATTGTGATACCCCCTGCCATGTCTCTGTTACCTAGAATTGCTTTTGGTATTCTGGGTCTCTTCTTGTTCCAAATGAATTTGTAGATTGTTTTCTCAAGGCCTATGAAGTATGCTGCTGGGATCTCAATTGCAATTGCATTAAATCTATAGAGCAGTTTTGGAAGTATGGCCATTTTCACTATATTAATCCTTCCTACCCAGGAGCAGGGGATGTCTGTCCATTTTCTGATATCATCTTCAATCTCTCTTTTCAGAGTGCCATAGTTTTCAGAGAAAGGGTCTTTGATTTCTTTTGTTAGGATGATTCCTAGGTATTTCAGTTTTTTGGATGTTATTGTGAAAGGAATTATTTGGCCTATTTCTCTCTGAGTCTGTTGTTCATGTAGAAGAAAGCTATTGACTTTTGTGTGTTAACCTTGTAACCAGCTACTTGACTGAATTTGGTTATTAAGTCTAGAAGACTTTTGGTGGAGTCCTTGGGGTCTTCTATATAGAGTATCATGTCATCTGCAAATAATGACAATTTGACTTCTTCATTACCTATCTTTATTCCTTTTATTTCTTTCTCTTGTCTAATTCCTGTGGCTAATGTTTCCAGAACTATATTGAACAAGAGTGGTGATAGTGGACATCCTTGTCTTGTTCCTGATTTGAGTGTGAAGGATTTCAGTTTTTGACCATTTAGTAGGATATTGGCTGTTGCTTTTTCATAGATGGCTTCTATCACTTTGAGGTAGAGACTATCTATTCCAATTTTTTGTAGGGTTTTTATCATAAATGCATGTTGGATTTTGTCAAATGCTTTTTCTATGTCTATGGAGATAATCATGTGGTTTTTGTCCTTGGCTCTATTGATATAGTGTATTACATTGATTGATTTGTGTATATTGAACCATCCCTGTGTCCCTGGGTTGAATCCCACTTGATCAGGGTGTATGATCTTCTTGATGATCTTCTGCATTCTGTATGCCATTATCTTATCAAGGGATTTTGGATCTATGTTCATTAGTGAGATTGGCCTATAGTTCTCCTTTTCAGTTGGGTCTTTCTCTGCTTTGGAGATCAAGGTGATGCTTGCTTCCAGGAATGAATTTGGGAGTATTGCTTCCCTTTCAATATCATTGAAGAGTTTCAACAGTAGTGGCAGCAGTTCCTCTCTAAATGTCTTGTAGAATTCAGCAGTGAAGCCATCAGGGCCTAGGCTTTTCTTAGTTGATAAGTTTTTAATTACATTTTCAATTTCATTGGTTGATATTGGGTTGTTTAGAATTTTTAGGTCTTCTTCGTTCAACTTTGGTAATTCATATGTATCTAGGAATCTGTCCATTTCTTCTGTGCTGTCTATCTTATTGGCGTATAGGTTCTGGAAGTAGGTATTGATGATCCTCTGGATTTCTGCTGGGTCTGTTGTGATTTCACCCTTTTCATTCCTAATTGCATGGATTTGGGCCTTTTCTTTCCTTTTTCTGATAAGGTTGGCTAAAGGTTTGTCAAGTTTGTTGATTCTTTCAAAGAACCAACTCTTGGCTTCATTGATTTTTTTGTATTGTTATCTTAGTCTCCATTGCATTGATTTCTCTTCTGATCTTTATAATTTCCTCCCTTGTATGAGGTCTGGGGTTGTCCTGCTCTTCTTTTTCTAGAAGCCTGAGGTTCAGCATCACATTATTTAACTGGGCTCATTCTGTTTTCCTAACATGTGTATTCACTGCTATGAATTTCCCTCATAAGACTGCTTTCATTGTGTCCCATAGATTCTGATATGTTGTATTGTCATTGCCATTTAATTGAAGGAACTGTCTGATTTCTTCTTTAATTTCCTCTGTGACCCATTGGTTATTCAGAAGTTTGTTGTTCAATTTCCATGTGTTTATGCAATTTTTTGAGTTTCTTTTGCTATGGATCTCCAATTTCATCGCACTATGGTCTGATAATATACAGGGGACAACTTCAATTCCTTTCCACTTACTTAAACATGTTCTATGTGTGAGTATGTGGCTTATTTTGGAGAATGACCCATGTGCAGCTGAGAAGAATGTGTATTCTAATTTTATGGGGTGGAACACTCTGTAAACATCTGTTAAGTTCATTTGTTCAAGAGTTGGATTGAGTTCTAGTATTTCATTATTTATTTTTAGTCTAGTTGATCTATCTATTTGTGACAGTGGGGTGTTGAGGTCCCCCACTACAATTGTATTAGTGCATATATGACTTTTCATGTCCCTTAGTATTTGTTTTATATAGTTGGATACAGTAGTGTTTGGTGCATAGATATTTATGATTGTCATCTCTTCCTCTTGGATTCTTCCCTTTATAAGGATGTAGTGTCCTTCTTCATCTCTCTTAATTAGAGTTGGTTTGAAATCTATTTGATCTGCCAAGAGGATAGCTACTCCTGCTTTTTTTCGGGTTCCTGTCACATGCAGTATTGTTTTCCACCCTTTAACTTTCAGTCTATGAGTTTCCTTTTGAATTAAATGTGTTTCTTGTATGCAGCATATTGTTGGATTTTGCTTCTTGACCCATTCTGCCAGTCTATTTCTTTTGATGGGTGAATTGAGACCATTAACATTGATGGTTATAACTGAAACATATTGACTTGTCATTGCCATGACTTTTTCTTTTTGTTGGATTCTCCCCCTTTACATTTAATTTCTTATCATGCCAGATGGGTTCATTCTGCTTTGCTTCCTGGGATTGTGATCCTCAATGTCTGTTCCTAGGATATTGTGTAAAATTCTTTGGAGTGCTGGTTTAGTATTCACGAAGTTCCTAAGGTGCTCTTTGTCATGAAAGTATCTTATTTGTCCACCCATTTTGAAAGATAGTTTTGCAGGGTACATCAGTCTGGGTTGGAGGCTGTTTTCTTTTAGGGCTTGGAATATGTCACTCCAAGCTCTTCTTGCCTTGATGGTTTGTGTTGAGAAGTCTGCTGTGATTCTGATGGGATTTCCTTTGTATGTGATTTGTTTCTTTTCTCTGACTGCTTGGAGAACTTTGTTCTTCTGTTGTGTTTCTGGAATCTTAACAATTGTATGCCTATGTGTAGATTTTTTTTTATCAAGGGTATTTGGAGTCCTATATGCCTCACTTATCTGTATGTCAAGCTCTTTTCCCCTGCTTGGGAAGTTTTCTGCCATTATTTCTGTGAAGAGATTTTTTTATGTCATCTGCACTCTCTCCTGTTTCTTCATTGAGCCCAATCAGTCTTATGTTATTCTTCTTTGCATCATCTAGCAGCTGCTGGATTGATTTCTCATGTTCCCTTATAATTTTGAAGCAATTTTTCTTTTCCTGGTCACTAATTGCAATCTTATCTTCTATATCTGAAATTCTGTCCTCACATTGGCTCATTCTGCTGTGTAGACTTTCAATGGAGTTTTTCATGTCCTGGAAATCTATTTGCATCTGTTTTATGGATTCCATTTGTTTCCTATGTTGGGATTCCATCATGTTCCTGAGCTCCTCTCTAGATTTATTAAACATGTCTTGCACTAGGGGCACAATTTCTCCTGTTATCTGAGAAATTATTTCTGATTTCATTTTTTCCAGATCCCCTTTTGTTGCCAGTTCAGTGGGTCCAGGTGGTTGAGTATCAGAGAGTTCCATCTCATTTCCCTTTGGGGTTGCTGTAGGTGATCTGGAAGTCTGGTTTTGAGACTTATTTATGTGTTTTCTCATTTTGACTGGGACAGGGGGCTGTTAGCACCTGCACAGATTATCTCCTCTGAGCTGGGAGATGTGGGACAGGGACTGGGAGCAGCAGGAGGGATGGTGACCAGGAAGCCCCTTCCTCTGGACCAGGAGCAGTGGGACGGCAGCTCAGAAGCCCCTACCTGTGGGCGGGGAGCAGAGGGACTCAGTTCCTTGGTCTGGTTTTCTGGTGTCCTCTGCATCTTTGTAATGTAGAACCAGGTGGCTGCCTGTCTGCACCGGCATGATTTGGCATCTTCTGTGTGACTCGGGACCTCGGTAGGGTGTGCACAGACCTGCCTGTCTGCAGCGGGCTGATTTGGCGTGTTCTGTGTGACTCAGGACCTTGGTAGGGCATGATCAGACCTGCCTCGGAAAGAAATTTTCACCAGCTGTTCCTCAGACAAATGTCTACTATCTAGAATCTACAAAGAACTTTAAAAAATCAGACTTCCGAAATTTAAAGACCCAATCCAAAAATGGGTATCTGAAATGAACAGACATTTTTCAGACAAAGAAGTAGAAATAGCAAATAAATATATGAAAAAATGTTCAACATCCCTGGTCTTTTGAGAGATGCAAATGAAAAGAAAGCTGAGATTCCACCTTAACCCAGAAAGAATGGCTGCTATCATGAAATCAACCAATAACAAATGCTGGCAGGCTGTGGAGAAAAAGGAACCCATCTTCATTGTTGGTGGGAGTGTAGACTGGTGCAACCACTGTGGAAATCACTATGGAGAAACCTCAATTAATTAGGATTAGAGGTCTCATTTGACCCAGCTGTTTCCCCACTGGGTATCTTCCCAAAAGAATTAAAAGAATCATAGCACAATGATATATGTGCACCCATGTTCATAGCAGCACAGTTTGTAGTAACTAAAACTTGGAAACAGCTCAACTGCCTATCAACTGGAGACTGGAGAAAGAAATTTTTTTTTTATAAAAAGGAGTACTAATCAGTCATAAAGAATGAGAAATTAGAGACATTTATAGCTAAATGGATGCACATTGAGGTGATACTCTTAAGTGTAATAAATAGGACAGACATGTAAATACCAAATAGTTTGTCTGGTGTGAGAAACTAAAAGTGTAAATAAGAATCAAAAGCCATAATAGATATTGTGAAATAGGAAGAAAGGATCCAAAGGGGAAGGGGAAGTTGGAGAGATTAGGGAAAGGAAAGAAGGGAATGGAATTAATATGAGAAAATGAAAAAGAATCAAAGTCTTTGTAAATAGGGAGGGATGGCAGGGTTGAAGGGAGGGCAGAGAAATGGGAAAAAAATAAAAACCAAGATAGATTATGCAAAGGTACAAATTTCCAATGATGAATGTCATTATATTGTATACTTAAAATTAAAATATAACAATAAAATTAATTTTTAAAAAGAAAATACACAATTTGATTCCTCTGTTTTTTGAATATACTTTCCAACCACTAAGATGGCCTGGATTTCTTGAGAATTTATTCAGGTGATACAACAGGCAATATGTGTTATCAACCATGACATAGAAATTTACCTTCTTGAAGTAAGCTACACTCATGAGATTCACACAGCTTCAAGAGAAGATGCAATTAACACTTTCATGCAGTGTAAAAATAAATAAAGAATGGTCAATGAAGATATACATTCAGTGATCTTCACAAGGCTTCTTTCACAATGGAATATGTGGATACACGCAGAACAGTAAAATGCAAGTTATAAAATTGTAATTATGGTATTGCCTAATTTTATTTTCAAAATACCTTAATGTATAAAGATATCAAGAAACTGTCTAGAATAGTGTTCACTGAACTGTGATAATCTGTCTTTGGGAGATGCTGAGAATATTTTTCTTTTCATTTAAGAGTATTTTTTAACTTGTGCTATTTTAAAATGATTCTAAGCAGAGGAAATTAAGAACTGCTCTAAGTATGGAAGGTAATGAATATGTAAATTAGCTTGATTGTGGTAATCATTTCACAACATGATGTTGTATACCTTGAAGATATATAATTTTATTTGTCCATTATACTCAACAAAAATAAAATCTTCATTTTGTACCCTTAAATAGAGTTGAGGTGGAGGAGGGAAGTAGGCTAAAAAAAATAGGAGCACTGACTTTACCAGTCCAAGCCACCAAAAAAAAAATATGTAAAAGTATGTAAACCAGTATAAGAAAAGCATTGAGTTTCTTTTTTGAGTTTGGTATGGTGATGGTGAGGTTTATTGTTTCTCTTTGCTAACAAATAAAATGAAATTTTTACAATAAGTCCATCTATAACTTGCATAACAAAACTTTGCTATTTTCCATCCGTAGCATAGGTGCTATGTTTCTGGGCGAATGTTTTTTCAAGATATGCATGTATATTGTTCCAAAGTTTTTCTCACTGAAGAGAAAATGATTAGGTTATGTGTGTGTGTGTTTTTTTTTCTCAGAGTAAATTATTTGTATCCTACCAAGACTAATAACCACTGTTGGTCAACTGCAGGCATTTCTGCTCCAACTTCTTTAAAAGATCATTTGGTAGAATGAAAATTATTTTTAGTTTAAATACTTCCTTAAAATTAATATTTTATAAGTTGTATTTTTTTTCACAGTTGGATTTACAACTGCATATTACAAATTTAACTAGAAAAAATAGGACAAAAGTTGTCCTTGCTCAATGTAAATAAATACTGTATTTCTCAAACAAAAATGTGCATTAGCCTAAGCAATACATTTTTCCACATTGTGTTGCACATGTAGACCTGGCTTATCCTACCAGTATTCTGGAAGTTTAGAGCTGAGAAATTCAGAAAATGGAGAGAGAGAGAGAGAGAGAGAGAGAGAGAGAGAGATCCTCCAGTCAACAGAATAATCAGTAGTCAGAGAATTTGAACTGGTCTACGTGTCATTTCTTTATGAAATCTGCACAATGTTTAGCTTCAAATTTCCAACCAGAGACATATGGTGAATGTCAGAAATGACCTTCTGTCCTTTCACAAAAACAAGATTTGTATGCTATGCTGTGGAAGCTTCTCTTCTGGGAATACAAAGGTTCTAAAGCACAGTCTCATGCTTAAGGTTCATATTAGCCAGATGGGAAATGGTGAGTAAGGGTAAATGGGAGACCATTTAAGCAATCTTTGCTATAATCCAGGCATGAGAACAGTAGGGTCACATTTTGGGGTCATGGTGATAGGAAATGACAAATGAGAAGAGGGAAAAATGAAGACCAGAAGTGGCAGAGGGATAAAACCCTGAATGATTGTGATGTATGTTAGGGATGGAAGGGAGAGAAAGACATAAAGACTGAAGGCATGAGTTACAGAGAGATTGAAAGCAAATTGAAAAGAAATACGGAAACCCAAGGTAGAACATTATTTTAAGAGCAAAAACATGAGCTTAATTTTAGATGAACCAAGTTGAAGCGAAGGGAGAACCACCAAGTTATGCAGAAAAGGGAGACATTACATTGAAGCTCAGAAGAAAAAGACACACCAGAGAAGTCATCTATATAAAAATGATGTTTACATCAAAAATGGATGAGCAGCATGAAGGTAGGAATGAGCTAGATGAGCAAAGGGTCCTTGTGGAGGCACCTGAAGAAAACCATTATTGTAATGGGCAGCAAAAGGAAGTCAATAGGACATAAGGGACCCTTTGCCAAAGAAGTATAGGTTAATTTATTATTACTTCAATCCAAATAAAAGGGCTTGGAATCCTACAAATCCATATTGAAGAATAGTTTCAAACAGATACTATTAATAGAACTTTTTAAATGAGGATGACAAAATGAAAATACATGAGACATAAGAGTAACTAATTGCAAAATGAGATTTGGAAGTGATTCCAGGGTGATTGTAATCTTTTTTTAAAAAGTAAAACAATTTTAAAATAACTAGTTAAAAAGGGGCTTTTTAAGGTTTCTCTAGTTTTTTATTTCTTTTCTATTATCCATAATACAATGTTTTAGAACCTAAATATATTATATGTGCTACTGAAGCAAGCACATGAACTGGAATATAAAAGACTGTGTGGGTCATTTTCCTTCTCTCTTGGGTGGTGATTCCATTTAGACAACATTTAAAAGATTTTACTACTAATTCCTCATTTTGAAAAGCTAAGTGGCATGAGGCGTGTGCGTGCACATGAGTGTGTATGTGTGTCTACACTTATAAAGTGCTTTTGACCCCTTAGTCTGGCAGGTCAGTGAGAGAAAAGGATAGTCTTTAATGGGATAATTTTTACGGCACCTCATTACAGGAGAAAATAGTGAGGAAGGAAGCCACAGGCCCTTCTTTCCACTTCGTTCCGTATCCTTAATTAGAATTAGTTTATCCTCAGAACTTTCTTCACCTACGTGTAAGAGAACTAATGGGGAAGCAGAAGTAAAAAGAATTGAGATGCTATGCACATATACCTACTCCTCACAACGAATGTAGTCATTATGTATGTACTGCAAACATGTTCTAACAAAGTTTTTTAATCTTAAAAATTTACAGATCTTTTCAAGAGTGATGAGTCCTTTTACCTTCTACAAAAATGAAGACTGAAAATCCACATGTTAACATTTCTCACTTTGGTTTCAAAGACCCAAGATGCAATGTAGCAGAAGGTAACATACTAAGGTGACATGTGAAAAAGTAGAAAGAGGATAACGTATAATGTATAATTGTGTAATGTCAATATAGCTGGCAACTTTGAGTTACTTCCTCAGATTGGTAAATATATGCTCACAATGCCAGAGTCTGCAAACTATTTCCCTCCTTACCACCTTTTTAAAATGCAAAAAGGTTCAAGGCCCTACTCCAGTAAATATACATGGCATTTTGGAGCAGAAACAAGTACAGCAGTGAGAGATTTGTTCATGGAAGACCAAGAAGTCACCCACCTCCAAACCTACCTCATTTAGGTAATGGCAATGGAAAAGCAGCAAACACAACCACCACAATTGGCAGCTGCTGACACCATGGGTACTTGATATGCATCCTCCTAACCACCTCACAACAACTCTGTAAGTTATTGCTAATAATTAAGTTAGATAATCCATGGAAAGTATTTAGAACCATAGCTCATGCCTAGTTATTGTTCTGTGGTGTTAGATATTATTAAATCATCATTTTATAGGTGAGAAAATTTAGTTTAATAGCTCACTCAAGATCAGAGACAGTGAATGGTAGAATGAGATTTGAACCCAAGTCTTTCTGACTCCAGAGCTGATTTCTTTGTGGGAAATTTTCTTTCCTTTGTGGCTTATATCTGTATCTCTACTTTCATTCCTCCATATGTTAAAACCCTATTCTTGTATATAATTTAAAAGTATAAGTCAGAAAATGGAATAGATATATATGATCAATCAAAATTCTTTACTCAAAGAAAATTCAAGTAACACCAAATTCATTGATTTTTGTAATCCGAGAATTTGCAAATGCTCATATATTGATTTACTCACATAATTGTTCACAGACCTGAGGTCACAATTCCACTGTAGCTAATTGGAAATGCAAAAATTCCATCCCTTCTATGCTGAAATTAATACATTTTAATTGCATATGGTAAGACTGTAGCATAAGGCTAGGGCATGGCAAGGGACATGGCAATGTGCATGGCAACATGGCTGGAACAGTTGGGCATTACCTCCCAATTGAGGAGACTATTAAGCATGGGCACAGACCAGCAACACCTGACCCTGACATGCGATCAAGCCAAGCCCTGAACCAAGTACCAATCTTCTGATACGAGAACCTGCTGAACCTGGCACCTGATGTCAGTCTTCTACCACGAGATCAAGTGGGCCCACCTGGATCAACTACCAAAGAAGATAGAAAAGGATAGTGACAACTGACTGTGGAGTTACTGCCCTCTTGTTCTTGCAGGGCATATCTTGTTTTTCCTTTGAAGCACCCTTTTCTCCCTGAATATGTCTTTTCTTTTTTCTTTTATTTTTATTATTTTTGCCCTAAAATAAAAGGCAATGTTTCATGTCCACCAATTGTCCTGATCAAGTCACTGATGGGGACAGATAAAAACCCAGAAAACACTAATCATCCTTAGCCTATCCAGTTACAAGATGAGAAGCTTCAACCTAATACATACCATAAACAAAATTCTGAAAAGCTGATTTAAGTCTAGCTTCTATCATAGAATTTCTTCTCTCATTGGATTTCATACAAATTACATTTGATCTTCTATTAGGGAAAAATAGGGGTCCTTAAATGAAATGAAGTTACATGTAAATAAAAGGTACATTCACAAATCAAATGAGAATAATACTTTTTAAAAGCCAACCATTAGAATTATGACAATGGACAAGATACTAACAACTTCATACTGCAAATAAATCAAGAATTTAACATGCCACAAGATGTGTTTGTAGTGTTGTATCAAAAGATGCTGGCAGTCTGGCACACTGCCTACTCTGCTTTGAAGGCAGTAAGAATTCAGGCTGAATAGTATTTGTGTGCTTTTCTATTTCCCTTCTGAGATCTTCAAAGAATAGCATGAAGATATAATAAGTAATTCATTTATTTATACATTTCCTACCAAGTATTTTTCTCTCTAATCTACTTTAATGAACAGCTCTTCTAGAGAAAAGAAAGCAGACCATCTGGCAGATACAGCCCAAGTACTTGTTTGTTGGAGTAATTGAATATGAGGATGTGATGAGGATAGCAAGATTTTGCTGAACAGACCTGATCCTCGGTCAGCAAGTCCTGGCTAATCAGCAGTTAATCCCTCTTCAACTGCATGAAGCCTCAAGCTAGAAAAAGCGCTAAGCATCTCTCGAGCACACAGGAGTCACCTTCTAGAAACAATGACTTCATCTAAAAAGGAAGCCTGTGCCCTTCAACCATCCAGCCTAACAGGGCTGTAAATCGAGTCCCTGTTCCACCACCTAGGCAGTCCCAGCCTTCTTTGCATGCCCATTAAACTTAGCCCATGTGGACTTCCAGCTCTCCTGGCTCCTGTTTTCCAACACACGGTGTTACTTTCTACCAGGGAAGAATGATTTTTAAGTCTCAGTTTTATGACAAGAAAATATATTCTTGTAGGACACCGTCTGCACCTAATTCTCGTAAAGCAAATGGTTTTATGGCAAATGCACACTTTATTTAAAAATAACATTTTCTAAGGGACATTTACTCTGCTAGAGCTGTGCTGCAGGAATCAGCTAGAAAGCTGTTTGTCTAGAAAGCCAGTTCTCTAGTCTGGCTTGATGAAATATTTTACATTTAATCTACATTTGAGAAATTACTAGATTTTTTAAGGAAGAACTGACACAGATTTTTTTTAAATAACACTATTTCTTATTTTTAAATATGAGGTCCAAGTGCTGTTACCTACTTCCAGGTTTAAATCCTTGTTACTGAGAGTGTGGCCTGTAGAGGAATCGATGGACTGAGAGACTGTCAGAACTCAGATTTGCTGAGTCGAGTCATAACAAGTAGTTAACAGGATCTGCAAATGAGTTGTATGCATATTAAATCTTGAGGACACTGATTTAGTTCACAACTTTTTTCTTAATAGCTTTATATTTTGTCTTTCACCTCATTTTATTGGTTTTAAGTACTATATCTGTGAGGATGCAGAGAAAGGGGGACTCTAATACACTGTTGGTGGAAATGTATATTAGTAAACATGTAAATAATATGAAATCTAGAAATAGAACTGCCATATGACCGAGAAATTCCATTACTGGGTGTATATCCAAAGAAATTAAAGTGGATTCACATGTTTATTGCAGTACTATTCACAATAACCAATGTGTGGAATCACCCTAGGTATCTATTGATGAATGAATGAAGAAAATGTGGTATAAATATATAATGGATATATTCAGTCATAAAAAGAATGAGATTCTCCTATTTTCACCAATAGAGATGACACTAAAGGATATTATGTTAAGTGAAATAAGTCAGACACAGAAAGACAAGTTCTCACTTTTATGTGGAAGCTAAAATGTTGACCTCATAGAAGAAGAAAGTAGAATAGTGGTCACCAAAACCTAGAAAGGTTATAGGGAAGTGTGCAGTGGATAGAAGGAATAACTTCTAATACTCTAGATAGCATAGTAGGACTAAATTGATTGAAAACAACTAATAGATAGCTAGCTGTAGAGATCATAGGGGAAGAATGAGGCCTAATTGGCCTTCTTGGCGAGCAGTAAGGAGAAAGAGGGCATGCAAGCATGCTAACACACTGCAGGGAAAAGTAAAAACATCTGAGGTTAAGTTGTTTTCCTGGAGAAGTACCACGGAGGGTGGGAAACAAATGAATCCTGTGGAAATCTAATTGCTCGTGCCTGTGTCTGAGTGAATAAAGCCAAAGTGTTCCAGTCTTTTGGGGCTCTATGTCGAGAAGAGACATGAGCATCCTGGCCCCCCAGATTTTAACTTGTTTCTGTGTCTCTTTATTTTACATCTTTTTCACTCCTTGGTCAGGTTCAAGCTCAGCTTGTAAGCTGGTTCCTACAGCTAGCAGAGAGGATTTTGAATTTTGAATGTTCCCAACATAAAGAAATAATAAATATCTGAGGTGATAGATATGCCAGTTTACCTCACCAGATCATTACACTCTATGTGAATGTATTCAAATGTCACAATATTATATACATGTATTGAAATATCACACTACCCTGTAAATTTATAATTACTGTTTCATGTAAAAATAAAATAGGCATTTTAATAAATACTAAGTCTCTGACATAACATCAAACAATATAAACATATATGTAAAAGCTTAATAATCCCTATCCTAGCCACCTGGGATCAATTTTGAAAGTTGATTGTGTATCCTTCAATATCTTTTTTAAGGCTCTGATATACTGATGCAAAAATACATATTCACATAACTGATAAGTTTTGAGTGACAGAAGTCTTATTTTCAATCCCCCCCAGAATGTTGCCATTGACATAGAGGCTGTTAACCCAATAAGTATCATCTGCCTTCATTTGCCCAAGCCACCTGTCCTATTCTCTAGGTGTTAATGGATATTTTCACAGTAATCTGTGCACAAATGTCAACCTACAAGCAGTAAGACAAAGAGAAAGGAAGAAGACAAATGGAATAGATTCTTAGTTTATGAGGGTTTAAGCCTTTGTTTGTAATATATTTCACGTGATGATATATAAATGTGATTTGAGCAAAGACAAATGTTTACAATCTCAAATCAGCACATTGTGGAATTTCTCCACATACAGTTTGGCAGCAGTGACAGTGATGGAAATTATATCACTTAATTCGAAGGACATCATGAGTTGCCCCTAATATCAAATGATAATGTTACAAATTCAGAAAATGGGTCTATTATATATTCACAAGTGTTCCTGGAACAAACAACACATATTACTTAGGCACCTATGAGGAACATGTTAAAAGTAATAACTATGTTAGGGAATGAAAAGTTATGAGCTAAATTCAAGAGATAACTAGAATCATCAAAATAAAGTTCAGAAAGTAAACAATGTTAGTAGAGATAAAAGAATTATGTACACCAAACTATTAACTCACCAACTCTTCTCATAAATAGCTTCCTTAGTGTAGGACACAACTAATTCTGGAACTACTAACATATACACAATTGTTACATTAGACACTCAAATTAGCTAGTATGGTATTTGCAAATGATCTGAACACTAGCTGTACCATTGTATCTTACAGATAGAAATGTGAAGGGCCCAATCTAGGCCCCTCCAAAGCGTAAGTCAGTTAATGGTCCAAAGACTTTCCTTTAATGCAACAGTTCCCTCTGAGAGTACAATCTTCCAGCACAGGGTACAGAATCCATTATCAAAGTTGACTTAGTTCTTTTAAATTATAGTTGAAATTTCATCCCATACTTAACTCTCTAGATGTCTAAATTCTCATACCACAGTTTACAACTTTGACTAAAGCCTTCTAGTGTGGCCAGCAGAAAGACTGGAGCAAAAAGAATCCTTAAATAAATGTACAATTGTTAGTGACCCCAACTGATGATCTTACATGAAGCTATTAACCAAATCCCAGGGTACTACAGTTTTTGGGTGTCAATCAGCCCAATATAAATGGTATTTCTCCTTTCTTGTGAAAAGTTCTATGTAATAGAACTCTGTTATAAGAGATGTGGTAAAACACAAAACCTGAACAGTTTGAAATATATTTCAAAAGAGTATTATTTAAAATGTATAAAAGATTATTTCCTATAGGCTACTAAATATATTCTGAGAGCATCCAATTGACTGACAAACAAAACAGCAAACAAAAAGCTTGAAATCAGTGTCACTGAACAAGAGTTAATGATGTAGCAGGCAGCATGCTAAACATTTTACCTACACTATGTCATGGAATGGCTAAAACAGCTTCAGGCATTAAACGTTATCTCCATTGAATTAATTACAGAAGGAATGGCCATGTGGGAAGCAATATGCACTTCAGAACTTCTTGAGACAAGTTACCAATTCAAATGCCTACAGAAATCAGGCAGGTGACAAAGGTAAAGTGGGGTGGGTAAAGAGCAGCCTGAGATGAAGCCATGTTTGCCACTACTCTATATCCCCAAGGACAATAACTACTCAATTCCAGCTGTCTGTAGTCATGAGATTAGGAACTTCATGTTGCCTGATCTTTCAGTGATTTAAGATAATAAAGAAATCAGGGTTTTATGTGAAATGGTCCTGTTTCAAAAGTCAGCAACACATTCAAAGCACATGTAAGTTACAGAGAACACATTTGTGAATCAGATCTTTCCGGTTGATCACCATTTTTGTGGCTTCCATGAAAAGAAAAATCTTCCAGCAGGGTACCAGCTGGAAGTTTTTCTATTCATATCAAAGTTCATTAATATTTTGTAAAGTGGAAAAAATATTTAAGCATTAACTACCAGGAAAAAATTTTCTCTGTGTTAGGGATCAGGAAATAAATTATTTTTAAGGGTCACACAATTATAGCAGTAGCAGATAATAACTTTTAATCACGAGTCTGCTTCCAGAACTCATGGTCTTTTATGATTTTCTATGGAGCTTCTTGAGTTAGCACATTAACACACGTGGGGTATAAAACACTGTATCTGAAGTCATGTTGTTTGAGTCTAACACAGCCTCTGCCACCTACTACAACCAAGTTACTTAAAATCTTTGAAACTTCTGGTCCTCACTTTAACATAGGATGCTTTAAGAATTAAACCCTAGCAATGATTGGTTACTTACAAAATGACATGTCCAGAATAAAGTAAAACTTTACAAACATTACTTCCCCTGACATGTTCTTCATTCTTAGTCATTGAGAATTACAGAAACTCATCCTTTAGGAACATTTTTAAGCACTTGCTACATGTTAGACAATGAACAAGCAAGGGTCATCAAGTCCTTAACTATCTTGTTGGAAGAAAGATGACATCATCCATAGATAAATTAAAACATGAGGTTGGAAAAAGGTCTGTGTTGTTTTAACTTCCTCAGTAATGTATAGCTTATAAATAAATTGACAAATGTTATCTTAACATCAATCCAGTTAATTCAAACTGAACATAAAATTAACATAGATTTCAATTCAGAGACATTATTTTTTAACTACTGCTATAAATCTAGGCTAATATTTATGAAACAGTACAAATCTTATTTAATAAAAGTCTGCTTCTAAGCTGGACAACATGCAGGGCTCTCTAAATCTCATCCTCATAAAAATCAGAAAGGTTAATCCTGATTTATCCTTCTAGACATTTAAAGCTGATCAGCTGTTTCTGTCCTTTTGTTCTTCCCCACCTGCTCAAGTCTTTGAGGCTTCATCTACCTCTGCTCTTATGTGCTGGGCATCAGCAGGGCCTCAGGCTGGTGAAGTAGAGGGACTTTCCCAAGAATGTTCCAGTGTTCATCACCAGTCCTGCCCTGAATAGGGGCACTGCCAGAAGGCTCTCACGTGGGGTCCAGAAATTCACATAAGAGCATCATACTTTGTCCCAGACGTGTGTGTGCACATGCGCGTGGGTGCATGCACGAGTGTATTGCCAGGGGCTATATCATTTGGGGTTAGTACACCTGCAAAATGAAAATTCCATAAGCTTCGGTGCTTCTGATATTAATGCAAGAAGAGCTAAGAATAGACAAGGCAAGAAAGACCAAGAGACACAAAGAACTCTGCAGCTTACTGAGTCTTTTGCTAGTATCAAACAAATAAGCAAGCAAATAAACAAATAGGAAATCATTTTTTCCAACACATGAATTTTGCTGAACAAAAATATAAATGAATGAAACAATTAATAAAAATAAGTCTAGTATTGGGGGAAGAAAGGAAGAACTCCAGTCTCTTCAATTAAAAAGAAAAGTCCTCCTTGACTCACTCTCCACTAATATTTCCTTTCTCTCTTCCTCTTATTTCTTGGTTCAAATCCTGCTTCCACAGGACTAACTATAGGTTCATGAGCTAGTTATTTACATACTCTGCTAGTTATTTACATACTGGTCTGTCCCTTTTATCTCCTCTGTAAAAAGAGGAGATACAATAACTGTACACACCTCATGGAACTATTATGAGGATTAATTGAACACCAATAATGGGGATTAATTGAACACCAACTGAAGAGCGTTACTGAAGACCAGTGGCCACATGCATGTCTTCTGGGTAAGAATAGTCACTACATTTAAGGATGTTCCTCACTGATGAGGAATTGACTATGAAGCAGAATTCTAGGTAGACCTTTAAATGAAAGGGCTGATATTAGCATGTAAACTATTGACAATGGAATCTAACTCAAGGATTGGCATGCAGAAATCTGAAGCAGTGGTGAAATAAAACATGGAGGAATAAAAGGACCTTCGGGGGTACCCACTCCATGGGGAGAAATTTGTGCTTCGGGAAATTAAGACATTTTGGGAGGGAGAGGAGGAACCACCTGCCAGAAGGTATCTCTCACCCAGCATCAGTGACAGAAGACTCAATGAGAAGTGTGCTGATCTCATGGTACTTCGGAAACCAGAAACCAAGACAGGATTAGATATGCAAGAGATTTATAGGGGAAATACTTGCAAAGGAAAAAAAGGAAGAGAGCCAATGAAAGGTGGAGCCTATTAATGAGCTGAAAATGGGTTTGTGCAGCACCTCTAGTGTGAGATTGTCTGAGCCCAGTGAAGGAGAAAGGGAAGGGAGGAAAGGGAATTGGGCAGAAAGAGTCTCAGCGGATATATGTGGCAATGCTGGGCCCAGAAAGGTATGATTGTCAAGGGTTCAGACTTCAAAAGTGAGGTTTGTGGCTTGAGAAGCTGAGGCAGGAAGATTGAAAGTTCAAGGACAGCCTTGGCAATGTAGCAAGACTCCATCTCAAAATTTTAAAAATATAAAAACTATGGAGGATGTAGGTCAGTGTGAAGAATCTGCCTGAGAGTTCTAATAGGCAAGGAAATGCCAACAGATGCCAAAGGGCATCAGGAGCTTCCACACACACTCCTCCCTACCCCACTGTGTCAATGCACCCCACTCCCCTAGAGGTTAGGATCAATAACTCCTGCCAGAATGGTAATTTTCCTTCTTACCGACTGGTCTCTAATAAAGTTGTCCTAAGTGCTTTAGTAGGAAAGATAGTTTGTTCTTCAACAGCACCTGACTGTGTTCCCTGCTGGTTATCCTCTTTGGGATCCAGGTCTTCCAAATCTAAGAGCCCAGAGTTTCAGGAACAGGAAGCACAAAATCTCCAGTTGGCCACTGATGGTATATAGAGTGTTTTTTATTCTATGCCTTCATTCTCAGGCCCATATGTTCTGCCTCCTGGAGACCATGAATGTGTACATTGCATCTTGAAGAATGGCACCAACTCTTTCAGAGAGCTTCTGTGAGCTAGTGCTTCCAGTAAGACTTCAGATAGCCATTCCTGGATGTTTTAAGGCCAGCTGTTTCTAGATGGTGGACACAATGAGTCCTGTGGTTATCAGCTCACTCTTCCTGTTTCTTTGCTATGAAGTTGGACTCGTATCTGTGGGTCAGACAGGACACTGGTGCCCACTGAGACTTTACGAGCCCTGAACAGGGATGCTGGCTGAAATTCTGCAAACAGAAAAGGCAAACACATAAGCAGAGTAGATATCCATCCAACTACTGCCCTGCTAGGATGGGCCTAATGTAGACACTTGGCTGCCCACTGGCCAGTTGGATGCCTCTGAGAATATCCTGTGTCTGGGCTCAGATTGTCTCTCTGGCACACTCATAGGACATGCAAAGAGAGAGGTACTATATCTGAGTGCGTATTTCACATCTGCCACTCCTTCCACACTACCCATATCTACTCTGTGACCTTGGGCAAATCGCATGGCCTTTCCACACCTTGGTTTCCTTTTTTGAGCAATAAGGGAAGTTGGGCTATGTGTCCCTTGGAATTTCTTCCATTTCCAACAGTGTGACATACTATGATATTGACATCTGAGATGTTACTGAAGAGAGATTGATAGGGAAAAGTTTTAGATTACTTAGTAGATTGAATATTAAGGTAGTTGTAGAAGCAAAATAAGTAATGTGTTCCTTTAAGATTTGCTTTTTCCATAACTCTTGTTGTTTAGGGTGACAGGTTATCTGACTCTTTAACCAGTAACTTCATTAACCTAACAAAGTTGCAATGGCTGGATGAATTTACAATGTATATGTGCCTATCTTATGTCTGTGACTTGTAAATAGGAACTGGAATTGTATTTACACATCAAAGACCACTAGGGATGAGATAACAGCTAAAAAGGACATAAAAAGGGAAACACTGAACAAGGGGACACATGGATATTAACCAGACTGGTTTCTGGTGGTCCCACTGGCTTGCAAGTAGAAGTTTTATTATTTTACCTGAATTCTGTGTCTCTGTGTATTTCTTTCCAAGATTTCTGGAATAAGATGAGGTTTTCTTCTAATCCTGAGTCCATATATAGCAAGCACTCAGTTGAACTAAATTACTATGTTTTCTGGAGAATTGAATTAGGAGAAATTTATAATAATCTGAATTATAAACTACTTAAAAAGAAGTTTTGCTGCTTTCAAGAAACAGCTGTGTGCTTGATTGTTAACTTGATTGGTTTGAGAAATGCCTAGCCTTGGAACTACACCTAGTTGCCCCTTCCTCTCTGGTTCTTCCCCTGCTCTGTTTCCTGGCTGCCATGAGGTGAACAGACTTTCTCCCCTACACCTTTTTCTCCATGATGTTTCTGCCTTGGAACCAGATGACCATGGACTGAAAACTCTAAAATCATGAGCCAACACCATATACCAAACCTTTAAGTTGTGCATGTCAAGTATTTTGCCCCAGCAACTAAAGATGACTAGTACAAACTGTTATTCAAAGTAGGCTAACAAATTAATGCCTAGCAAAGAACCTGCTTTGGTCAAGCAAGAAAATGTTTGTTTTTCATGTCAATAATTTTCATGGTGGTTTGTTCAAAAAAACAACAACAATAAAACTATAAAATTTCTCCTACTCCTGCCTCAAATTCACTGCTCAATAAGGTTAGTAATCACCACCAACAGAGTGCTTAGGTGAAATCTCTTAATATTAGCCACCACTGGGAGGTTGATGAAACCAGTGCAATAAGATCAAGATGCTGATGGTCATGAATGCAGTTGCAGGGTGTTGGACAGCTGTCCTTTTTTCTACCTGCCCCGGTCACTGTTTCTTTTCTTTTCTTCCCTTTCTGTGGCTTCCTGATTACCTTCTCTACTTTGCCCTTATTTCAGTTCCTCAACTTCTCTTTGACTTTTCTCATTTCCTTTCTCCATAAAATGAAGATAATTATGCCTTCCTCACCATGAGGTTGTCAAGTTTAAATGAGATGATGTACCTAAGTGGGCAGCTAGCCAAGTTTCTGCAGTGTGGTTACTGTTGAACATAGATCATTTTCATAGTTTAGATGTGTTCATCGTTTAGTTGCCTGGTTCTGCTCAACCCATGCCAACAGGAAGCCTTGGCTCTATTTGCATATATTTTAGGTCTCTTATCTTTCTCCATTTTTGGAAGGAAGTTAATGCTCTGCTGTTGCTATATTCCAGAGTCTGGCATTTCACATATGACTCTGCCTCAGTAATTTCCCAACCCCCAGGACCTTGTATCATCTCCCAGCTCCGAAGACAGGTGCTTGAAAGAATTCTGATTTGTAGTATATTCAGTGTTCTTCTCCCCTTGCTACACTGAGATAGACAGACACTTTTCTTGTGATAATTGGAATAGTCTATGAAGAATGACTTTCCCTCAAAAATATAAGCTCAGTCTTGGTGCGAAGTATCAGAGTTTGATTTGCAGTCAATATCCAACATGTGCTCAAAGCACTTTATCTGATGAAAATTCTCCCTAAAATAAAGTTGTTAAAAATCCCATCAAAATTCGTATTTTTCAATTTTAAAAAAGGGCCAAAAGTTTTGGAAGATATTATTTACCATGTTTAGTTATAAGTAATGGTTTTGAAATTACTGAAACCTCACATAGTAACAAACATGATATAATAAGGTTTTCCTAAACAAAAATGCCTATAATAAAGTTTAATTTATAAATTAGACACAATAAGAGAGTAATGATAGTAATAATAAAATAGAACAACTATAATTATATACCATACTAAAAGTTACTTAAAAATCTATGAATTGTTATTTCTAGAATCTTCTGCTTAATATTTTTGAACCATGATTGATTGCAGGTGACTGAACCCACAGAAAGTAAAATCTTGGATAAGGGGGGACTATTGAATTAGTAAGACCAGCCAGTTTTAATCATTCTGAGGTCAAAGATAAGGGTACGGGCTCCAAGCACACGTGCGATTTGCCAGGCATCTCAAAAATAACTGAAGAGGGCCAGGATTTAGCTCAGTGGTTCCGCTGCCTGTCCCACAAGTGCAAGGACCTGAGTTTGATCCTCAAAAAAAAAAAAAAAAAAAAAAAGCAGTGCTGACAGACCAAAAATAACCAAAGAGTTTTAAATCCTTTCTTATTTAGACTAGGTTAGCAGACTTTTTCTAAAAGGGAAAGATATTTTAGTCTTCAAGGGTTACATATAGGTTCCTTTGCATATCTTGCTTTATTATATTTTTTCAGGAGCCTTTAAGAATTTTAAAATAATTCTTGACTCACATTCTGTTTAAAAAAAAAAAAAACAGGCAATGAGCTGATTTGACCTAAAGGCTATAGTTTATCAGTTTCCATGCTAGTCCAATTTTGCTGATACATTATTGGCATTTTATTTTTTACTCTGTACCATGAACCAGGTAAACTTTAAAATGCCTTCAGATTTTATAACTTGTTTTTGTTTTAGCTTGTACTGGGTGGTGTTTGTTTTCCAACAGGAAGTAACAACCACAGGATTTTAGGTTTATTTTTTATAGATAATTCTCTCTCCAAATCTTTTGAAAATAAATTTAGAATTCATAGATCCTTAACTAAAATGCCTTCTTAAAATAGCTAAATAATTTTACGGTATTTCTATTAAAGAAAAACATGTTGGCCTAATCCGTTTAGTATAAAAATGTCTATGTAGTCTTAATTTCTAAGAATTTTGCAGGGTGTCCTTCCTTCCAAAATTTTCTCAGTATGAAAAAAGGAGAAAATGGGACTTCTGATCTTTTTTAAGCTAAACTATGTTATTTGTCTTCACTTTGAACTTAACCAGTGATTCTTTCTCTGAAAAATTAACCCCCATGAAAAACTCATGAAAAGTCAAAGTGACTTTAAAGAATTAGATTATTTCATCAACATTCACTTGTCTGATCATTTGGTCTTCATGATTTTTTTAGGGTTTAAAGACCACTTTCCATGTTAACCCTGAAAAAGCAAACAGGAAATCAATATCGTGTTAATAAATATAGGGGTTATCCTGGGTGAAAATAAGTCATTCTTCATATGTTATTGGCCTTATTTTCTTATGAAAATTGCTATCTTTATATCCTATAGTTACAGGAAATGGGAAGTTTCAGTAAACCAGATGCTGATATGACCTCCTTCATAATCTATTCCATATGCTAATTGTTTCTGTAAACCCACTCATTTCTACTACCAGGTGGGTCAAAATCTTTTTAGCACAGTGTTGATGCAAACCATATACCATATGTTGTGCATTACACACTTGGCACCCACACAATGGAGACAGGGTTCTTCCCTCTGCTCCTCCTTTCAACCTTCCTTTGGAGAATGAAGCATTGGCTGCATCCAGAAGCTAGATTCTAAAGGCACCCAATTCCTGTGGGTGCATTTCTATACTAGGCCTTGAGTCATGGGGGGTTTTTTAATGCTATTCTACACAACCACCTTTTTTTTTTTCTTTTAGGGTCTCAGTGTCATTTTGCATCTTTGCACAATCACTTAGTTTTCCCCATATCTCTCTCTAATGAAATTACACTCTGGAAAACTTCTGTGATGTTTAAAATTTGAATCTGGCATATAATCTTATCCAATGACAACTTTATCCCATGTTTGAAATCAATGCTTAGGGCCGGGCGTATAGCTCAGTGGTGCCACATCTGCCTGGAAAGCTCAAGGTCCTGAGTTCGATACCTGGTACTGGAAAAAAAAATAAATTAAAAAAAAATAAAATCAATGTGAGACCCATCTATAACCCATATTTGGAAGGAAATGTATAATCTATATAGAACCTATCATATAAATGTCTGTAATTCTCACTGTAGAAATCTTCTTCAGCAACTAGTTTTTGTCTTAATTATAATAGTTGCTTTCACAGTAACATCATTATCCAGGCAAAATCAGAAACACATACCATAGAACCCAGAAGTTCTCAAACTTTTATGTGCAAAAGAAGAAGAACTTGTCAAAGATACAGATCACCAAGCCCTACCTAGGAAAGTCTGATTTAGTGTATCTGAGATGGATCCTAGTAATACGAATTTTAGAGGGCTTCCACAATGACTCAGATGCAGGCACCTTGGAACAGATTCACCATCCGAAGGGTGAGGATTCTTTGGGAAACTGAAAATCAATGGGCTGAGTTTTCTTAATGATGCTGCAGAAAAAGCAACATAATAACATCAATTGTAAAATTATAGGTCTTATAAGTTGATGTATTAACCAGGGTTCTCCAGAGAAACAAAACCTACAGAAAGAGATTTATTTCAAGAAATTGTTTTGTGTGACTGTGGAAGCTGGTTGAGTGCACAGTCTAATGAAGGAGATCAGAAGGCTAGAAACTCAGGAAAGAGCTGCAGTTCAAGTGCAAAGGCAGTCAGGGATGGAGCCAGGAAGTACCAATGTGCCACAAGAATTCAGAAGGCTGCCCCTCTTGCTTAAGAGTGATCACCCTTAGGCTCTATTGCAGCCTTTATTTGATTGGATGCAGTTCATTCATGTACATTTTGGAAGGCACTCTGCTGTGAATCTCACCTCCGAACACCCTCACAGAAACATCCAGAATAAAGTTTGATCAAATATCTGGGCACCCAGGCCCAGTTAAGTTGATGCATAAAATTAACCATGCAAAGTCAGTGTACCTAATAAAATGGGTTGAGACTTAGCAGTCACGAGTTATAATCCCATAATCTGCTGATTATCTGATTCATCAGTTTTCTAGCTTTAGTGCTGTCTCTAGGTTAGAACTTCTAAAATAAATTTCCGACCTTTAGTGACATACTGATGATTGTTGACTACTTATAAGAGTTGTCAGACTGAATATATATCTTCTGTCTCTTTCTCCCAAGTCATCAGAAGAGTAATGGCTAACATTTCTACATAATTCTGTAGTTAAACCAGCTCCAGTGTCCAGTGATATTAGAATACAGATAACCTCTTTTTCATTTAGGAATCAAAGGATCCAAGTTTTTTAGCATCAGGCACTAATTGAATAGTCTAATTATTTTTTAAAAAGATTAACACAGGCTTTGAAAATGGATACAGGGTCTTCTCATGGTAAAAGCTGAAGATACAGGAGATAAATTTACTTTCTCTATAATACTTTGTCATTCATTCATTTAATCAAACACTTACCTTGGTTAAACTGCAGCCCTGCTTTAGGTTTTAACATCTGGACATTTGATCACAAGTAAGTCAAAGTATAATGAGAGACAAACATATATACAGAAAAATCGCAATTTATTATGTCATTTATATGATAGGAAACCTGTTGCATATTATTTTTTTAGGCATTCCAAACGTCCTAAAGGGTGGTAATATGATCTTACCTTAAGAAAAATGAGACTAAGAGTGGTTAAAGAATTTGCCTAGGATTTTATAGCCAGTTTCTAAGAGTTAGATCTGTGAATCTTCTCCTATGTATGTCTGATTTCAAATCCATACTATAATCCTACCATAGAACTGTAAACAACACATACCCACCCATGGCACCATACTCAACATGGTATGAAGAAAGAACACAAGGATGTTTGATTTGTCTTAGGGATAATGTCATGGAGAATATGACAATTAAACCAACCCAAAGGAGCAAAGGTTTTCCAGCATGAAATGATTCTGTGTACTCTAAAGAAACATGACAGCTTAAAAGAAATGGTACGTTAGGAGTACAATAGAGCTCTTTCACACACATAGCCCTGGATTTGATCTTAGCACAGCCAAAATGAAGTTATGATAAAGGAAAGTGTCTATTTTTAAGTATCTAGGAGTCAACCAACTGCTGCAGCAAAATGTAGGGGCATAAAAAAGATTGTGAAATGATCTTCAGGGTATGGAAAGTCTAAAACACATACTTTTTACCACAGGTATAGGACGTTCTAAATAGAGTTAACTGCCACCAGGTAGATGGCCATCCTGTCCTAATGACATCATTGTATGAACTGCTACAATCCAGCTATAGATATAGCTAGTTAAGTCACTAACCTTTTGCATTCAATCAGCGATTACAAGGGAGTAGAAAACTCTTAACTTTAAAAATATACATTAAAATCAACCTATTCATAATAACATCATAGTTCCAACAACTGCGCTGCGGTGCAGCAATCTGTGGGACATCTGCTATGCCTGCCCTTGGCCCAGCCAACTGCAGAAATAAATTCTAAGGCTGTACTGCGAGCTGCTGCACGCCGGGCGCGGGAAGCCTGGCGCCAGGCACGGGTGCGGGCCTAGTTCCGGCAGCACGCCAGCCTCCCGCGCTCCGACGTTCTGCGCATCGAGTATCTGTACCGCTGCGGGCTGCGGCAGCTCCAGCTGCTGCATTCCGGCCACGCCAAGGCCATGGGTGCCTCCTCCGTGCATCCTCGAGGCCAGACTGAGGAGCCTGGAGCCATGGCGGCCCCGGAGACCCCGCTTGACGATTGTGATGGTCCTGGGAACCACACGACGCCATGGGGACACCGGGGACCAGACCCAATGGACAGTGACGGGCAGAAGAGCTCCATCGGTGACACAAGAGGTCCCGCTTGACAGTTTGGGGAGGACCAGGACCTCAACCTATGGAAAATGAAAGATCTTAAGAGACTCGTTCCACATGTTGTGGGGACAGAGAGCAGTGTGGTGGACGGGAAGAGATGCCCGACTTTTCCTGTGCATAGTGACAGATCAGACCCTGCCCCTCCTCCACCAGGAGGGCTTAGAGCAGCCTGGGAGGACAATATGCTTGGCAGTGTCATGCTGAGATCTATTTACCCAAAGGCATGAGGATCTCAGACCTCCCCCACATCATGGCCAGAGAGAGCTTGACATTCTTCTCTTGACCTCTGAAAACACCAACCACAAATCCTCAAATGGACTACTCCTTGCTTTATTTAACTCTAAGAACAGCAGACTTGATGAATGGTGAGAGGCCTGGAATACACATTGGAAACCCACCTCCATGCATTTGACATCAGGACCATGAGAGGGCATTAGGAATCTGTCGCCCCAGGTGCAGAATGGGTTAAGAAGCAAAATCCAACAATATGCTGCATACAAGAAACACACTTAATTCAAAATGAAACTCATAGACTGAAAGTTAAAGTGTGGAAAACAATACTCCATGCGACAGGAACCCGAAAAAAAGCAGGAGTAGCTATCCTCTTGGCAGATCAAGTAGATTTCAAACCAACACTGATTAAGAGAGAAAAAGAAGGACACTACATCCTTGGAAAAGGAACAATCCAACAGGAAGAGATGACAATCATAAATACCTATGCACCAAACACTAGTGCACCCAACTATATAAAACAAATACTAACGGACATGAAAAGTCATATATGCACTAATACAATAGTATTGGGGGAACTCAATACCCCACTGTCACAAATAGATACATCAACTAGACAAAAAATAAGTAATGAAATACTAGAACTCAATCGAACTCTTGAACAAATGAACTTAACAGATGTTTACAGAGTATTCCATCCTACAAAATCAGAATACACATTCTTCTCAGCTCCACATGGGTCTTTCTCCAAAATAGACCACATACTCACACATAGAACATGTTTAAGTAAGTGCAAATGAATTGCAGTTATCCCCTGTATATTATCAGATCATAGTGTGATGAAATTGGAGATCCATAGCAAAAGAAACTGCAAAAACTTCATAAACACATGGAAATTGAACAACACACTTCTGAATAACCAGTGGGTCACAGAGGAAATTGAAGAAGAAATCAGACAGTTCCCTCAGTTAAATGAAAAGGACAATACAACATATCAGAATCTATGGGACAAAATGAAAGCAGTCTTACAAGGGAAATTCATAGCAGTGAATACACACATTAGGAAAACAGAACGAGCCCAATTAAACAACCTGATGGTGAACCTCAAACTTCTACACAAAGAAGAGCAGGACAAACCCAAAGCTCATGCAAGGGAGGAAATTATAAAGATCAGAAGAGAAATCAATGCAATGGAGACTAAGAGAATGATACAAAAAAATCAGTGAAGCCAAGAGTTGCTTCTTTGAAAGAATAAACAAAATTGACAAACCCTTAGCTAACCTTATCAGAAAAAGGAAAGAAAAGGCCCAAATCCATGCAATTAGGAATGAAAAGGGTGAAATTACAACAGACCCAGCAGAAATCCAGAGGATCATCAATACTTACTTCCAGAACCTATACACCAATAAGATGGACAACACAGAAGAAATGGGCAGATTCCTAGATACATACGAATTACCAAAGTTGAACAAAGAAGACTTAAAAATTCTAAACAACCCAATATCAACCAGTGAAATTGAAAACATAATTAAAAACTTATCAACTAAGAAAAGCCCAGGTCCTGATGGCTTCACTGCTGAATTCTACAAGACATTTAGAGAGGAACTACTGCCATTCCTGTTTAAACTCTTCAATGAAATTGAAAGGGAAGCAATATTCCCAAATACATTCCTGGAAGCAAGTATCACCTTGATCCCCAAAGCAGAGAAAGACCCAACCAAAGAAGAGAACTATAAGCCAATCTCACTAATGAACATAGATGCAAAAATCCTTACTAAGATAAGGCAAATATATGCAGAAGATCATCAAGAAGATCATACAACTTGACCCCCTGGGATTCATCCCAGGGATGGATGTATGGTTCAACATAAGCAAATCAATCAATATAATACATTATATCAATAGAGCCAAGGACAAAAACCATATGATTATCTCCATAGATGCAGAAAAAGTGTTTGACAAAATCCAACATGTATTTATGATAAAAACCCTACAAAAAATTGGAATAGATGGTCTCTACCTCAAAGCCATCTATGAAAAACCAACAGCCAATATCATACTAAATGGTCAAAAACTGAAATCCTTCACAGTAAAAGTAGGGAATAAGACAAGGATTTCCACTATCACCACTCTTGTTCAATATAGTTTTGGAAACATTAGCCAAGGCGATTAGACAAGAAAGAAATAAAAAAGAATAAAGATAGGAAATGAAGAAGTTAAATTGTCATTATTTTCCAGATGACATGATACTCTATCTAGAAGACCCCAAGAACTCCACCAAAAGTCTTCTAGACTTACTAACCAAATTCAGTAGAATAGATGGATACAAGGTCAACACACAAAAATCAATAGCTTTCCTCTACATGAAAAATAAACTCACTGAAACAGAAATAGAGCAAACAATTCCTTTTACAGTAGCATCCAGAAAACTTAAATGCCTAGGAATCAACTTAACAATAATCAAAGACCTCTTCTCTGAAAACTATAGCACTGTGAAAAGAGAGACTGAAGATGATATCATAAAATGGAAAGGCATCTCCTGCTCCTGGGTAGGAAGGATCAACATAGTGAAAATGGCCATACTTCCAAAACTGCTACATAGATTCAATGTAATTCCAATGGAAATCCCAGCACCATACTTCACGGACCTTGAGAAAACAATCCAAAAATTCATTTGGAACAAGAAGAGACCCAAAATAGCAAAAGCAATTCTAGGTATCAGAGACATGGCAGGGGATATCACAATCCCCAACTTGAAACTATACTACAAAGCTACTGTTATTTTAAAAAAAAGGCATGGTACTGGCAAAGAAACAGACCTGAGGACCAGTGGAACAGATTAGAAGAGGCAGAAACAACTCCAGACATACTCAGCCATCTCATCTTTGACAAAGGAGCCAAACACCCTCACTGGAGGAAAGATAGCCTCTTTAATAAATGGTGCTGGACAAATTGGGTTTCAACTTGTCAAAGATTAAAGCAATACCTATATCTCTCACCATGCACTAAGCTAAAATCAAAATGGATTAAAGATATAAATATTAAAATAGAAATGATGAATCTCCTGGAACAGAGGTTAGGTACAACTCTTGAAGACATTGGTGTAGGAAAAGATTTTATGAACAAAACCTCACTTGCCCGTGAACTAGCACAAACAATCAACAAGTAGGATCTCTTCTTATAAAAAAGCTTCTGCAGGCTCCTAGGGCAGTGAAGCTCAGCTGGTCCCAGCACCCGGAAGGAGGCTTCCCCACTGCCATCCCAGGCTCCTAGGGCAGAGAAGGTGTGCTGGTCCAGCACCCTGAAGTAAGCTCCCCCACTGCCATCTCAAGTTGCTAGGGCAGAGAAGGTGAGCTGTGTGGGCGCCAGAAGCAACCCCCCTTCCCGTGGAAATGAGAAAACACATAAACAAGCCTCAAAAACAGAGTTCTAGATCACCTACAGCAACCCCAAAGGGAAATAAGATGGAACAATCTGATACTCAACCACCTGGAATCTCTGAACTGGCAACAAAAGAGGATCTGGGAAAAATGAAATCAGAATAATTACTCAGATAACAGCAAAGATTTTGCTCATGGTGCAAGACATGATTAATAAATCTAGAGAGGACACAGATTAAAAAAATAGAGGATGTGAGGAACATGATGGAATCTTAACATAAGAAACAAATGGAATCCATAAAACAGATACAAACAGATTTCCAAGAGATTAAAAACTCCATCGAAAGTCTGCACAGCAGAATGAACCAATGTGAGGATAGAATTTCAGATATAGAAGATAAGATTGCAATTAGTGAGGAGGAAAAGAAAAATTGCTTTAAAATTGTAAGGGAACATGAGAAATCAACCCAGCAGCTACTAGACAATGCACAGAAGAATAACATAAGACTGATTGGAGTCAACAAAGAAACAGGAGAGAGTGCAGATGACATAAAAAAAACTCTTCACAGAAGTGATGGCAGAAAACTTCTCAAGGAGGGGAAAAGAACTTGACATACAGATAAGTGAGGCATATAGGACTCCAGCTAGCCTTGATCAAAAAAAAAAAAATCTACACATAGGCATATAATAATTAGGATTCCAGAAATCCAACAGAAGAACAAAATTCTACAAGCAGTGAGAGAAAAGAAACAAATCATATACAAAGGAAAGCTCATCAGAATCACAGCAGACTTCTCAATGCAAACCCTTAAGACAAGAAGAGCTTGGAGTGATGTATTTCAAGCCCTAAAGGAAAATAGCCTCCAACCCAGATTGATGTACCCTGCAAAACTATCTTTCAAAATGGATGGAGAAATAAGATACCTTCATGATAAAGAGCACCTCAGGAACTTCATGAATACCAAACCGGCACTCTAAAAAAATTTTAGACAATACCCTAGGAAAAGACAATGAGGATCACAACCCCAGGAAACCCAGCAGAATGAATCTATTGGACATGACAAATTAAACGCAAAGGGGGAGAATCCAACAAAAAGAAAAAGTCATGACAAGGCTTTTAAAACTTTGAACTTCATCTCCCTAATGAGTGTATAATTCAATCTTATTACTGATTAGTATTTTTCTGATTCTAGAGTTGCACACCATTCCTTGTGCTATACTGGCTATTTATCATCTTCTTATGTGTCTACATTTTAATTGGGTTGTCTATTAATGAGCTGTAAGAGTTCTTTATATATTCTGGTCATAGGTTATATGCATTGGAAATAAGGTCTGTTTAAGGACTACTTTTCATTTTAATGATGTCATTTAAAGTTCTAAATATTGATGGAATCTCATGTATCAATTTTTTTCTTTTATACATCATGTCTTTTGTATCCTAGGTAGTTCTTGCCTATCCTGAATTCATATGTATTTTCCCTTATAATTTCTTCTTAAAGTTTCATACTTTTAGGCTTTCATATTTAGGTTCATAGATCCCTTCAAGTTATTTTCATGTATGGAAAAAAAGGGTTGAGATTCATTTTTTATATACAGATACCAGGTGTTCTAGTGCCATTTGCTGAAAACACTATCTCTTCCTCGGCTCTTGAATTCAGTTTATATTCTATAAAATGCTAATGTTAAATAATCTTTCAAAACTCAGTGGACCATATATGTGTGGTTCTATTTCTAGATTCTCTGTTTTATTCAAATGATCTATATGTCTTTCCTTACACCAACACTGCCTTGATTACTGTAGCTTTAGAAGAAGTCTTAAAATTAGGTACTAAATGTCTTCCAATACTGTTTTTGTTTTTATTTTTGTTTTAACTTTTCTAGGTCCTTTGTACTCCTTCATAACTTTTAAATTTCAATATCCAGTTCTTCATTTATAGCAAGTATACACAGACCTGAATTTTTATATATACCTTGTGTTTTCTAATCCTGCTAAATTCAAATACAAGTTCTAGGGACTCCTAGAGATTTCTTAGTATTTTCTCTGTAGATGATCATTTCATCTACATATAAAGATTTTGCTTCTGCCATGCCAAAAAAAAAAGCAAGAGAAACCACAAACAGTGTAAAGAGACAACCCACAATGTGTGAAAAAATCTTCACCTGTTGTTCCTCAGACAAAGGCCTACTATCTCGAATCTATACAGAACTTAAAAAAAAAAATCAGACCTCCCAAATTTTAAAGACCCAATCCAAAAATGGGCATCTGCAATGAACAGGTGTTTCTCAGACAAAGAAGTAGAAATAGCAAATAAACATATGAAAAAATGTTCAACATCACTGGTCATTTGAGAAATGCAAATAAAAACAACACAGATTCCACCTCACTCCAGAAAGAATGACTTCTATCATGAAATCAACTAATAACAAATGCTGGTGGGGCTGTAGGGAAAGAGGAACCCTGCTCCACTGCTGGTGAAAGTGTAGACTGGTGCAACCACTGTGGAAATCAGTATGGAGATACCTCAAAGAACTAGGACTAGAAGTCCCATTTGACCCAGCTATTCCCCTGCTGGGTACCTCCCCAAAGAATTAAAAGAATCATTCCACAGTGCTATATGTGCACCCATGTTCATAGCAGCACAGTTTGTAATAGCTAAAACTTGGAAGCAGCCCAAATGCCCATCAACTGGAGACTGGATGAAGAAAGTGTGTTTTTTTTATAAAATGGAGTAGTACTCAGCCATGAAAAATGAGAAATTAGAGACATTTATAGCTAAATGGATGCACATTGAGGTGATACTCTTAAGTGAAATAAGTAGGACACACATGTGTAAATACTGAATAGTTTCTCTGGTGTGAGAAACTGAAAGTGTAAATAAGGACTAAAAGATATATAGATAATGTGAAATAGGAAGAAAAGGTGCGAAGGGGAAGTGGGAGGGGTAGGGGAAAGGAAAGAATGGAATGGAATTAATATGAGAAAATGAGAAAATGGTAACAAAGTCTTTGTAAATAGGGAGGGATGGAGGGGTTGAAGGGAGGTGGGGGGGAAGGGGGAAAAATAAGAACCAAGAGAGATTATGTAAAGGTGCAAATTTCCAATGATGAATGTCATTATATTGTATACTGAAAATGTACCAATGATTAAAATGAATAATTAATAATTCAAAATAGGAAGGAAAGGTCCAAATGGGTAGGGGAAGTGGAAGGGGTAGGTGAAAGGAAAGAAGGGAAAGGAAAAATTATGAGAAATGAAAAAAAAAAGGAAAGATAGTCTTTGTAAATAGTGAAGGGTGGAGGGGGTGAAGGGAGGGCTTGGAATGGGGAAAAAAGAAGAACCAAGATACATCATGTAAAGGTACAAGTTCCCAATGATAAATGTAAATGTATTGTATACCTAAAATGTACCAATAAAAGAGTTTAAGGAAACAAAAATCGTGATAGTTCCACCCTAAAAATATACCAAACTATAAAATGTTAAAAATAATCATTATATCAATGATTATTTTATATTTATTTTGTATCAAGAAAATCTGCTAAAAGCAAGAGAATTTCATATTTAAATAATAAAATGATTTTCCTTTATAATTTTTAATAATAAAGCAATTTTAATTATGCAGGTGTATTTTGTCATTGCTTACTAAAAATAAGTTGGCTGAACAAAGGCAAATGCTTTTTTGTTAGTCTTTCAGGCCACACACTTAGATGAGTACTAATCTCTAAATCTCTGCTCTTAACAGTGTTGCTGGTGATAAATACCATCACAACCCTCAGTAAGCAGTGAAAAACAAAGGCCAGCTTCTCACACAGCACATACCTTTATCTGCAGAGCTTTGATTTACTTTAAGAGTGCCAGTTACAGACTCCAAGTATATCTAAACTATTGGTCTAGATCATTCAATTTGTCTTCTTTAATTAATTGACATTGTACTTGATTTGAAATTTAATATGTTGTGTTATGAAAACAAGCTTTATGCCAAGTGACTGTACAACTCATGGTAAAATATTTCTAAAGAGAAGTTTAATGTATCTATACATAATTAAAAGCTTAATCACTTCTCTTTAAACTGTAAGTCTTCAAAGTGAGAAAACATTTCTTCCTTTCCATCATTTACTTAGTTGAGACTCAAAATATCCAAGCTTTTGGATGGTAGATTTCTCCAGGACTTATTTATAGGTATACTTTTGTTCTTGGCTTTCATCATAACTATAAAAATCTACCAAATTATTATCAGCATCACCATAGATCTTTTATACTATCTTTTTAAAGATATTTTCATAAATTAAAATACTAATTTCTTAAATTGAAGTCAATCATCCAGAGTTCCTGGAAATCCTTAATGAAACTTGAAAAATTTTCTTTTACTTTTAAAAGGAACCTCTGAGTTTTCTAAGGTTAGGAACATTGCTTTCCAGAGGTGATTTCTGGTGAGTTTAACAAACCAACTGGCCTTATTGTTTGGTAGGCAATAAAAAAAATTTTTAAAGGACCCTCTGTACAGATATTTCCAATTTTCTTGGTATTTACATATGCATTTTAGTAGTGACAGCTCTGCAATGTAAATCCTGGAGGAAGATATCCAAATGACAACATAAACAAATATCATCAGAACCTAAAGTTTTAGGGAAAAAAAATACCCTCCCTACTAGATAAGACACTCCATGTTAGGGTATTATCATCAGAAAACTCTTAAGAAAATTTGATTATAAATCAAAATCTATGACAACAACCTTCAAGACATAGTCTCAATCTTTTACTTTCCCAGTCATTTTTCTGAATCTAACACTGTTTCACATAGTTTAGCCAGTAGCTGAGATTTACAGATGCGACCATCTTGTTCAAAAAGGCATCTTTGGCTGTTGGAGAGTACATGACATGCATGTGCACCTACAGAAACAGAGAAGCAAGTAATAAATCAGTGGCAGCATATAACAAATGTACTCAGTTTTATTTGAACATACACAGTGACTCAACGACAGCTATTTATACAATCAGATTTTTTTTTTTGTCTAAAATGTTTAGGGGCTTGCCAATCTAGGGGCTTCATTCTTCAATGGACTTAGTTCTATCCAAATCTTGATTCTGTATGTTTTCTCTTCAGTCTCTAGCATTGAGTAAACTTTTTTTTTTTTTTTTGGTACTGGGGATCAAACTCGGGTCCTTCCGGGCGGTGGATAGCATTGAGTAAACTTTTATCAGCCTCTCAAATCTTTGTATGCATAATATTTTTTTCAGGTATACATTTTTTTTTCAAAACATTAAGACATTCAATTTGATGTCTTAAAAGCCTGAATAAATTCTTGGATTAAGTGAGTCAAATCAATTTCAACTTCCAAACATTGGCTAGAATATTGGAACAAACACTTTTGTGCTTGTAAAAAGTGCCCGAGGGTTATTGCTCAGGCCTACTTTGGGTTTTGGTTTGGTTCCACTCTTAGCACCTTAACAAAGATCCACACTTGTTAAGAAAAATAAATCCTCTTCAAATCATCTATTTCTGAAAAATAATCAAGAATCATTTATATTTGGAAAATGGGTGATCGGCTTGCCTGCTGTGAGCCAATTGTACAAAAGGTACCATCCAAAACTTCCTTGAGCATCTGGGTTCAGTGATGAGGATACAGATGAAGTGGGTATGTTTTCTCACCTCCAAGTGCTAAAATCTACTGGAAGCAACAGATATATAAACAAATAATTATAGTAACATGTAAGAAGTTCTATAAAGATATGTGAATAGAGTTATGTGGAAACTTCAAGGAGGAGAGGATTTTTTCTGTGAATGTGTGTTGTTATTCTTCCCTATTACTGGCATTTCTTTCAAAAAGCTTCATGAAAAGAATGCAAAACAAAGAAATTCTGAATGTGCATCTGGAGCTACCACACAGAGACAAGGGCTTCCCTGTACTGAGACTGAATAAGGTGATAATTACATAAGTACCATTACCTGCCTGTGTTGAGCTCTGACTATTTCTAGCACATTGCTAAGGATGGAGGCTTCTTAGTGGCAGTGCCAAGGAAACTGTTGGAAGTTGCCAGTCATTTTAGAGAAATGCCACAGAGCACCACATGCCAGATGGCTACTGATGAAAGTGATGAAGGTTCATGCTTGGAAATGAAGTCCAATTCCATATTTGGTCCTTTTTTCCTGGTCTCTCTTTTGAATGCATAAGAGAGCACAGACTCAGCTTTATTCTACTCTTGCCCTACAAAATCCTCATTATCCTTTCTTCTTTTAATAAGGTCCTAAAGAGATGGAGTCAAGTTAAATCTACTTGTTAATACCAAGCCTCAAAGGCTCCAGAGGCTGTTTCTTGCTGAGCCAGTCCCTTTCTCACTTACTTTTTTAAAATTCCTGGTGCCAGAAACGAATGTCAATAGAACCCACACAGGGTCCACCTACCCAGGACTGAAGTTTCTGTGACGTAGGTTTTTTCTTTCTCTACATCTCATGGAAGGGGAAAAAAGAAATGCCCTGGTAGAATAGTTTCTTGGTATTTCTACATTGCGGAAGAAGTTCACCTTACCCCTCTGAAGTACTTTCCTGCCACCGTAACTCCTGGACCACCACCTTTTCTTTCTCTGGCCTGTGCATAATGCTACAACAGAATGCTCTTTCCTCAATCCTGAAGTCCCAATTGGAGCAGGCTTCACTAGGGCAACGATCCTCTGCCCCATCTCCTAGTCACTTTCTCATCCTAACCTGAGGAAGTAAAATGGCCATGGGAGGAATAAACTGAGGATGGTTTGCCTAGAACTTTGTTTCTTTTACACTAAAGACTATGGTAGTTAGCTTTTTTTTGGAGACTGAGTCTGGCTATGTAGTTCAGGCTGGCCTCAAACTCACTATGTAGCAGAGGACAGCCTTGAAGTCACAGTGATCCTCCTGCCTCAGCCTCCTGTGTGCTGAGATTACAGGCATGTGCCACCATTTCTGGATGGTAGTTAGCTTTTTATTACCTAACAAAATACCTAAGATGAACCCTAAAAGGAGGAAATATTTATTTTGACTCATGGCTTCAGAGGGTTTAGTCCATGGTCACTTGGTCCTGTTGCTTTGGGACTGCACTGTATATCACAGTACAGACTGTATGATGGACAAAGCCTATTCACCTTATGGTAGCCAGAAAGCAAACAGAGTGGGGGTGGGGGGGTGAGATTCCCATATCGCCTTTGAGAGACCACCTCTGGTGCCTAAGTTTCTCCCATTATGCCCCAGTTCTTCAAGGTTTCACCAATCCCACCAGGGCCACACTTGTGACCAATCCTTTCACACAAGGGCCTTTGTGGGACACTTAAACCACAGCACAAGCCACATCACCATTGTTTCTTCTGTCAATGCCAGGCTGCTTATTCTGGGTTCAACATTAGGAGGTCATCTGTTTTGAATTTACACAACCATCCTCCAAACTAAGGTTTTATCACAGGAATAGAAACATTTTGATTCTCTGTTATCAAAGATACCCCCTGCAGATAAGAAAAGGTGAAGTGAGCTCTAAAATATGGTCTCTCTTTCTCTCTCAGAAGATTTTCAGAAGACAGAAAACATGTTCCTTTCTGTTGTTTGACTTTGAAGTATTGGAGGCCTCAGCAGGAAAAGGAAAACAATAGTTCATTTGTCAATCCATCTTAGGAGCTATAAGAAGGACTTGATATGGAGCATAACAAGTTAGAAGAAACCCATGTTTTGATGGCTTTAACTTGATTTTTGACCTTTTGGATAAGAAAAAAGTCATTTAGCATCTGGATGAGTCCTGAGTGTAGAGCTTTCTTGAGTCTCTTTATCCCATCTAATATGTCTTCATAACTATATTGCCAAAATTCCTTCCTAAAGTTTCCCAAGAAGCTTTCCCTCATATCCAGAGTGGTCTCCTTCTCCTCTAATTTTCCACTGTACTTGCTTGCAGAGTATTGAATGAATGGATGAATGAATGTGTCATGATTAAAAAAAGAAGAAGAAGATTACTTGCTTGTTCATTTGTGAAAGACAAATGAATCTTTCTCTGTGGAAGAGAAATGAATCTTTCTCTGCTCCTCTTCAGGGTGACTTTTCCTCTGCTATTTTCAGCCTCGGGGGCAGCAAGAGTCCAGAAGCTCTCTATCAAATAGCCTAATAAAAATTTCAAAGAAGAAATCAACTCAGAACGTGCAGCTTGACTTTCATTGCCCTGGAGTTTGCTTTGTATTACCTTGGATTTGGAGATCAGCATAAAGTCTATAACTCTTAGGGCTCAGAGTCTTTTCATTCAGGCCAGGTAGCTCCACTGCCCAGCCTGAGACTTAATCTCCACCAGCATAGGATGGTAAAATAGAGGGCAACATTCCAGGCAATTCAGAGAAACAGACCTGAGCTTGGCTTTAAAAAGGCCTGAGGAAAGCAATTTTGATGCCTGGATAATCACCCCGTTGCTTACAAAGCTTGCCAGTGGAAACCTGTCCCAGAGGTTCCAAGCTTGGAAAGTACAGTGATTGAAGCTCCATCCAGAAGGAGAGTAGCAAGGCAATTAAGCAGGGAAACAAGGGGGGCCTTTGCCTCCAGCAACTTCTGTTCCATCAATTGAGGGAATTTATTTGCCCTCAAAGGAAAGTTATTTCAGCACCTGGCACCAGAATCCTCAATATATGAGCTGTGCAGTCTCCTTTGATCTGCACTTACTAGTTCCTGGATTATCAAGCAGTAACCAGAGGAAAGAGCATGTTTTCTATCTGCATTTGGCTCAAAAGCAGCTATCAGCTCTTCAGGCTTCAGACCCCACATGGTTAGCCTTCTTTTCGTATAGGTTTACTCACCAGAACTCCCTTCCAAAAGACCAGTTGGACAGAATTTAGCCATTTCTAATGTCAGACTGTGTCTACACCACAGGTTACCTCCAACTCCTCATGTCTTTCATCTCTCAACCCTGCAGTGTGGCCCCAGTGATAGCCTGCCACCCAATGAGGTCCAAGGAATGTTTTTGATGTTGTTACTGTTGTTGTTGCAGAACTTTGGATTCAAGAAGTCCTTGTTTCAAATTTCAGTTGAGTGATTCAAAGAAGTAATTTCATGCAAGACATAATGTTGTAGTGTTGTTATTAGGACCAAATGAAACATTATATGTCACAAACCAGAACAACTACTAGCAAATAGTAGTTTTGCAATAAGTAGTTGTTCTTTTCCTCAATTCTCAGCCCCTTGAGAAGGCTGCTCAAGATCAATGTTTTTAATGATTCACTCCTTAGAATCTACTGTTAAATTTTCAGAAATTGTATGAGCCAGTTGATGTCATGTTTGCAACTTGGATTTGTCCATGTTGAGAGAATTCCATCACATCAACCAACAAGCATTGTATACCAGGTCTTCCATACAACCAGTGTACCACCAAGTCATTCTGAAGCTATGATCCTTGCAATGTCAGTAACACCACCTGGAACCTTTGAGAAGTCCAAATTAGCCAGTCACAGCCAAGACCAGCTGAGTCAGAAACTCTAGGGATAGGAACCCCAAATTTGTGTTTTAACAAACCCTCTTATTGAGAGTGGGCCAGTCACATTTGGTGACAAGCAGAGATATTAGTGTGGATGGAGTAAACAGTAGCAGAAGAAGGATGGTAAGAGATATGGTCAGAGGGAGATAGGTAGAGGTGGGGAGCAGGTTACAGGCAATACTCAGAATACTTTCAAAATTTTGATTTATATTCCAGGTTATAAGGAAAACACATTATCATTTAAATCTCCTATAGTAAATGGACTGCTTTGGTGTGTTGAGAGTAACTAAGAGTGTGATAAGACAAGAGTGCAGTTTGGACTAGGATGATAAAGATACATACACTATGAAGTTGTTGGATCCTAGATATGTTTCGGAGATGAAATCAATAAGATTTGTTACAGCTTTGATGTGGAGAATAGGAGAAAAAGAAAAGCCAAAGATAAATCAAAAGTGCCTAATCCTGAGAAACAGGAAAGACAAGTTTTTACTAAGATCCTGGAAGAATAGACAATGGGAGTATAAGATTGGCAAGTAGATCAATCCATTATGGACATACTGTGCTTGAGAAATCTGTTAGAAATAAAGAAGAAATGTGAGGCGCTAAGACATGAATTTGGAGTTTGGGTGAGAGGTTGGGCAGAATATTAAACTTTGGAAGTCACCAGTTTCCAGTTGATACTTGGTGAATTGAGATAAGATAACTCAGAAAGTGAATGGAGATGGAGAGAAGCAGATCCTGGCCCAGAAAGCATACACCCTGGAAGATGTAGAAAAATCAAGGAAGGGTACAGGAAAGGAGTTATCACTCAATATTGTATTAGTTCAGTGCATACACTAAAAGCATTCAGAAAGACATAACAGTATATTGTAAGTGTCCGGACAACTTAATTGCGACTTATTTCCTATTGCAACCCCTGTCCTTTATCAACCACCAGCACATAGTGAAGTCTTCTAAGTTTAGGCCTTGGATTCTGAAGGCAACATTGAGTGTGAAGAGTGACACTCTTCACATGACAGCATTGACGTGTGAAAAGTGACCTGCTGAGCCAGTCTGTTCTCCTTTCACCCACTAAGATCCTGCAAGAGCCATCACCCCAGGCTAATCAGTTACCCACCAGCTGGGAAGACCAGTCTGAAACTATGCCTATACTTCTAAATGTTTTTGCTCTATCCAAAAGAACATGTAATTATCTTTAAAATAATTTCTCCATCTTTAACATAAGCTGGAACCGTCAAGCCTCCTTCAGCCCAGAGTGCTTTAACAAGGACAATTTATTCAATTACCTTTTTAAGCCTTTAAAAATGAATGTGACTCATCTGAACAAGTGAGGAAAAAAGGAAAAACATCAACATCCCACTGGAAAAATATTGTAGTTATTGGCACCAAAACAAAAATAACACTATGATAAAGGCGTTGTCCTCCCCAAAGCAAGTACATTCCTCACCTTTTTCAGTAATCTTCCTGCACAGGGAACTTCATGACTCACCAATGTTTGTAACCTACACCATGTGGCCTTGGACAAGTTTATCTCTCTGATAGTTCACTCCTCAGTAAAATAGGGATAATCACACCTACACAATAATATGTGTGTGGGAAGAACCCAACACAATACCTAATAGTCAATTGCTCCTTTTCCATTGCCCTCATAATGAACATGGCCTTAGTATCTTTTGATCCATCTCCCTCTCCAGTCTGTAAAGCAATACAGCATGTACTTGGAATGTTTTCTTGCCCAAATAGGGTGTTTTTACTTGGTTGATTATTTGTAGAAAATATTAAGACATAGCCTCATCAAAATAGCTGTGAACAAAATGAAAAATGGCTCTCAAAAATGATAGTTATGTGCCAAGCAGACATCACCAACCTTCCACTCCCTCCACGACATTTACCTCTAACCTCTTCCTCAAGAGATACATTGAAGATGTTTATTTACCACATTACTTGGGAGTTTTTCTAAACTAAAAATTTAATGCTCACTATTGTAATTTAGTTAGAATGTATGGGTCAAAGATCATCTTGAAATGGCATGCGACCACCCATCTCTGTCGTCGATAAGGAAGCTCAGGGACAACCAAGGCAAGCACTCTTAAAGATGGAGTCAAGCTTGGGAAGCCTTAGGGTGAAAGCCAATGGAATGTCTTGCCCTCCCTCCCCTGCCCAGAGATGGGGGCCTGAGAGAGAGCCAGGTGCACCTCTCTACAAGGATAGTACTTGGTATATGAACCACTACACTTTCCAAAGCAGTCAGTTCCCTCAGGTATTAGATGTCCCCAAGGGACACCCTGAATCTTACTTCATTCTGGCTCTTTCCAGAAGCTTCATTAAAAATGAAAAATATCATAGCCAACAACAACCAGTAGGGCAATCATGGCCATTGTCATCTAGGAGAATGTATCCAAGGGAATTCAGATATTACTAGCACTGAAGAGGACTCAACAGAGTTGTTTCTGGACAATTTTCTCTTTTTTGCTGCTCTCCTGCCTTGGCTTCCTGGAGTCCATCTTGCTTTCTGACAAATTCTTCTCTGTTTCCTCAGAGAGTCCCTTTGCCTCCACCTACCTCTGGAAAGTAAGGGCTCTTCTCCTTTTCTTACACTACACATACTCCCTCTCAGATCCTCTACCCCAGGCATAGAGTGGCACCTAGGTCTGAGACCAACAGGTGACAGAAAAGGTGCTGGAGATTCAGAAGATGGTTCTGACCCAGGAAGAGGAAAACCTGAGTGAGAACTTGGTAGCAAAAGGGCAGCAGAATGAAAAGGGGAACTTTGCCTGAACTACCAGTTATAGAGAAAGTTAAGAATTAATCTTTCTGGTGCTGTAATTTCAGTTATCATTTAATTCTCAAATCTATACCTCAAGCACAATATTTCTCATGAGCTTTACAACATTTATTTTAATGACGAGTTCCACCTAAACAAAACAACCACAGGAGCTCAAGCTCAAAATTTCTAAAATCATGTTATTTATCTTCTACATTCAAACCAACTTCTCACTCTTGATCCTATACTTTTTCTGAAGCCACTACTTATCTTAATTTTCCACTCTAAAAATCTATTCTCACTGGGGATTTAGCTCAGTGGTGCTGCACCTGCTTCAAAAGTGCAAGGTCCTGAGTTCCATCTCCAGTACTACAAAAATAAAAACAAAAATAAAATACATAGATATATAAAATATATAGAGAATATATATATATTCTCAATTTCTTCCACTCATTTCCAAAATCTAATTACAATTCTCATAAATTTTACATTCTAAATATTTTGTGGATCCATCATACTCCTCCAGCCCTAATTCAAAGCAGAAGGATTCCTATAGTTCCCCTGATGTGGCCCCAAGCCATCCCTGGTGATTAAATCCTGTTTACATAGGCCATATGGTAACATCCTGCAAGAATATCCCTAAAGACCCAACATCTTTCTGGCCCTATGTATTTTTTCTTCCAGTAATTAATTTTTGCTCTTATAGTAAAGTGCCAGGCAATTTTCACTTTTCTTGGAATTTTACCTTCTTATCACTCTCCCAGTTTCTCTTGTGATTAATTCATGAGAATTAGAGGATTTATGTCTTTTCTAAGCCAATGGGTTCATGGTTTGTTTGCTATAATAAAGGAGTCCACTGAGAGTTAAAATGAGCCTGTAGCTGCATGACTATGACAAATGCACATACGGAAGTTTCAATGCCAAACATAGCTTTGGGCTCTCCATGCCCTGGGAGGATACCATCACAAAAGAGAAGTGCATATCAAGGAGAGAAAAGCTGGTGTTTCCTAATTTTATGGAGGATCTAGGAATCTAGTTCCTACTTGAGTCATCTAAAGAAATAATCAGGAATAAGATGGAATAAGCAGGTGTTGAGGGAAGGAAAGATACTGCCTAGAAACATCTCCATCCCAATCCACAGAAAGAGATGCAGGGAAGGATGATCAGTTTTGATGAAGTTATAACACCATATCATGGTATTGAATTAGTCTGTAAATATTTAATAGAAATCAACCCTGCAGTAGGCATAGAAAGAGCAGCAAATAAGATAACCATGATTGTTATCTTCAGCAACCTGAGAGACTAGAGACAGATGAAGACAAGAAGAAAGATCTTTCAAGACGATGTCACTAACTGTAATGAGTGTGTTTCTCAGCACAGAAAAATGTTTATACATGGAAATGTGAACAGGCACAGAAACAGATTTAGGGAAGAGTAAAGAAATCTTGCTGGAGTAAATAAAACCAAAGTAAAACCAGAAGATGATGAGTAAGGGATAGTTAGGATGAAAAAAAGGAATATGGATGGAGGAGAGGAGTCATAGGAGAAGGGTACAGAGTTCAGAGATGATATGGCTCATGCAGTCCTCTAAAAGAAGTTCATCCAGACTTGTGTAGTATTCAGACACAATGTGATGAATTGAAAGGCTAGAAAAACAAACAAGATTTAGGCGTTTAAGGCACTTATTAACCATATAAAGATATTTAGATTTTTGTCATGTCTCGTGTTTAAGGAATATGACTTTGAAAAGGGGAAAATGATAATAGGAGAAGATTGGAGGGAGGGTTATTCATCCGGAAGCTTATTGTAATCATTTAGATAAGAAATTATGGTTTTATACTAGGGGACTAATGACAGGGAGGTAAACAAGTAGTTGTGTGCAAAAAAATAGTAATGAAAATCAGTAAGAATTAATTACATACAAAAGTTAAGTAGAAAGAGAAATTGAGAAATTAAGCTCCAAGTTTCTGGCATTAGCAATTTGTTGAATGAGAATAGCATTTGTTGTGTTATGAAATCAGAGAGAAGCAGATTTTGGTAACAGGAAGAGACAAGAAAAATGAATTGAGTTCCTGATGTGCTGAATTATAAATTTTCACAATATATCCAAGGGAAATATGTATTAGGCAGTTCAGCATGGAATTTAGGAAAGAGATTTGGATAGAAGGTGCAGATTAGATGAAAGAGAATATAACAGTGACCTTGGAAGCAGATGATATGGAGAAGATAGGAGGAAAAAGAGCTGAGACTTAGCACAAGAACTGTACCTTGCAGAGGACTCTGAGAAGATGGCTACAAGGGGAAGGAGGCCTTGCTGTGATCTGGAAAGCAAGATGTTTTCAGAAGGAGAAGTTTATAGTAGTGCCCTGCAGTTATCAAAAGTGGAATCTGTATGTGTGGGTATGTAAATATGTTCAAAATACAGTACATGAAAAGAACAGGTTGAACAACAATACATGTGGTAAGATCTTGATATTTTTCTTGACATTGAGTCTAAATGGAATATTTCTGGAAAGATACACAAGAGATTGTCAAGAAGAGGTCATGAAGAAAGAAAGACTGGAGAATTCTAGAGAGAAGGGGACTATAAAGTACCTCTTAATATCCCTCCAGCATGGTTGCATTATTTTAACCTGGGTGTGTATTATATTTGTATACTTTTAAATTAAGTACAAAGATATGGAGTCATCAACAGTGTCAATGATGCAAGAATAAAGTAAAATCCAAATGAAAAATATTCATTACCTTTGCAACAAGGAGGTCATTCATCTCAGTGGAGTAATGGGGCTGAATTTGTATAGGGTTGCAATGAAATAGAAGAATAGAAGAAAATCCATGTAGATAATTCATTCTAGAAAAGAAAGCAAAACATGGGGCAGTTACAGGGGAAGAAGCATGGAGTTGAGGAAGAGAATATTTTACTATAGAGAGAATGCAGCACATCAACTTCTTGGAATTTATCCCACTATAAAGAGAACCTGAGTAGAAAGAAAAAGGACAAAGATTCAGGACGGGGACTCAAGGTAGACATCATGGAGGGATACAAAGGAATGAGGTTTGGGCAGAGCAGGAATTCACCTTGGACAGGAGGAGAAATACTTTTTCACTGCAAAAGAATGTGAAAAGAAAGAGTAGAGCTAATAAAAGGAGTCTATACAGTTGGCAGGGGTTGTAACTCAGGGTTCCAAAATTTCATCAGATGCAGTGAAAATCCAAGCAAATTTTATCTTGCAGGCCTGGAACACAGCAGAGTATAGATATTAATGCCTATAATCAAAAACAATCTCCCTTTAATATTGTCCTTTTTCAAGCAAGCACATGTGACAGTAAAAGATCTTACTACAATTAGTGCTTTTGAAGGAGATAACATTTATATCTGGATAAGTTATATGAATTTTAAATTGTCTCTTCATTCTTTATTACACCTAAGAAGCCATGCATTATGTAAACTTAATTAATCTCACTGATAAGCTACAAGCTTCTTAAAGCTACGGTTTATGTCTTGTTTGTCTTTATGTATTTTATCCCAGGGTTCAGTAAAGAGTCACAGCTTGATAAATGTATAATAAATTAATTAATGTAATTCCTAAAAAAGTCTATGATTTATTCTGACATATATTGCCACCAAAAGTTTAAATGTGCGTATGTGTATGTGTGTAAATTGCAATACAGATTTTCTTCTTTAAAACCTAAAAAGAAGCAATTGCAAATAGGGAAAGAAGAGTTTACAAGAGCTCTTAAAAGTAAATACTCACCTGGGAGTATTTATTCCATACTGCTCACCCTAATGTTAGCCAGACACCAAAATAGTAGCACACATTAATGCATTTTCACACCTCTAAAACAGTCTGCACTCTTCATGTCAGCCTGCTGTGTACAATTACAGAAGAAAAACCTCAGGGAGCAACCAGTTGTTAAAAAAAGATTCCTGGAATAGCTGAGAATTTTTACCAATACATTCACTCATCAGAGCTGCCCGGCACAAATCCAGTCTCACCTTAAGTTTATTTTTTTATTTTTTTAATCCGTTTATTTTACTGGTACATTTTAAGTATACAATATGGCGACATTCATTATTGGGAATTTGTACCTTTACATAATAAATCTTGGTTCTTCTTTTTTTTCCCAGTTCCCCTGCCCTCCCTTCAACCCATCCACCCCTACCTATTTACAAAGACTTGGTTTCCATTTTTTCCTTTTCAAATATTTATTTCTTTCCCTTCTTTCCTTTCCCCTACCCCTTCCACTTCCCCTTCCCCTTCCTCTTTGGACCTTTTCTTCCTATTTCACATTATCTATTATACATTTTGATCCTTATTAACACTTTCAGTTTGTCACACCAGAGAAACTATTTGATATTTACACATGTGTCTTATTTATTTCACTTAAGAGGATGGTCACCTTAAGCTTAAAAATGATGCATCCTGGATACTGCATTTTTTCAGAGGGCCACATTGCTCTGAGGGATTAAAGAGATGGGGGGCTTTGTGTATCTAAATAACTGGATCCACAATTTTTTTCTTCTTCTTGGCTACAATTACAATTCATTACCATCAAAGGGCTATTTACCAATCTGTATAAAGAGAGTTAGATTTTGAGCTAATAGATTGGAAATATGTCCATATTACATGACTTTTTCCCCCACTAGGAGACTAGAAAAGGGGCCAGAAATTTTAAGCACATCACATCCAATTACCTTCATCCCTAGATAGACTCAGCTTTGATCGAGTTAAGGCAGACTGACCAGAAAGGCACTATCAATCTGCCTTTCCAATTCTACTCAATAGAAAGACTTCTCAAAAGAGTTACATTTATTTTGAAAAGTAAAGTGATAGGCTGGTCTTCTACATTGAGCACTCCCAGAATAAATTATAGAAGTTTCCTGACAACAGCCACACACTACAATTGGGCTGTTTTACTGAGGCACCCCTTCTAAAAGCCCTTTTATTTCTTTCCATCCTCATTCTCACCATAGAAACTGGTACTCTGACAAGCTAACCTCTAACAATTTTCTTTCTTTTGCCAGGTAAAAGAGATCTCAGAAGCATAAGAAAAACAAGTAGGAAAATTGTGATATGATTATGGAAAATTAGAAGGTAACAAGAACGACTTGAAAGTCTCCATGTGGGGTGTGACGTCTTTCTTTGGGGGAGTTTAAGGCAATAATTACACAAAGTCAGCTAAAATTCCAAGCCAATTTGTGGCATAAGCATTCATCACTTCATAAAAGTGAAGAAACAACCAACTGTCATTTTGTTACAAACTTTAAGCCTTAACTTCTTCATTTGCACAATGAGAATTGTGCAACCATCGTGGGGGAGTCATGAAGATTAAAGAAGAGCACTTAGTAATGTGTGCAGAGCATAGTCCCTGGTATGGCAATCTATTCTGACCATACTTATGATTTGTCAGAGTAAGACTATTAGCTTTAAACTGCAAGATAAACTGTCAAAGTTTCTTTACCCAAAGATACAACATATCTTACCATGTCAATTTCTATTTTGGGAAAAATAAAAGATATAGGAGTTATCCCATAGCTCTTTGTTTGTTTTTTTTTTATACATGGTAAATGACTGAATTATCCTCAAATAGGCTTGCAGCGCACCTGTAAAATGCAAGGGAACATACATAATCCACCACCTTTACAGACATAGCCCTCAGACCACAGGGAGGAGACTTACAACCTAGGGAAGGCCACCCAGTGTAGCAGAGGCCACCTTGTTGATTCCTCACCCATCTCCCCACTACAACCAACTCAGTGGCTTCCAAGCACTTGCACCTGCAGCACATCAGAAGAGGGCTTTCCTGGCCCATCGGGCTGAAAGGTAGATCAAGCACAAGAGCCTGAGTGAATATCCCCTGGAGCAGCACTCAGCCAGTCACTGGTAGAAGCTGGGAATCACTAGCTCCTCTTCTGGGATAGTAGGGGGCATTTATACACTGCCCTGCAGCACTGCAGCCCAGCTGCCCACAGCAGTCACCTGGTCCATAATGCCCCCATCAGCTACCTTCTCTCCTTTCTCTCACGTCTCCACTTTGCTGCCAGCATTTCCTGGGACCACCTCCAAAGGGGAACTTCCTTCTGGAGACATTCACACTCCCAAGAGTTCCTTCCTTTTGTTTCCATGAGTAATTCTCCCAGGTCTTCATCCAGCAAAGATCCCATCCCTCCCCTAATCACATCCTATCATGGGTATTATAACAAAATACTGTTTCCATCTGTAATTTCCTATTTAGCAACATCAGGTACAGATTCCAAAATAATTTCCATCCCATGAGAGATGGAACCAACCAGCATTTCTCGAAGCCTCACCTTCTTGTATTAAGCATCAAATGAATTAATTCATCACTAAAAAGTAGGTGTCATTATTTTTCCCACTTAATAGTTGTGGGAATCCAAATTAAGTCATGTACCAAAGTCAGACAGATAGTTAAGCAGAGCTGGGACGGAACCCATATCAGTTTGGCCAAAATGCTCATGGAATTTCATTCTTTTTATGCTCCTCATAAAACCTCCAGAGTAGTAGTTCTGAGATTTGTATAGTTATAGCACATGCACAGTTGGACTTACTGGACTAGTTTATCACTTTTTCCTCCTTTTTTCCAATGAGCAACTAACAGCCTAGTCTACTCCACCCTAGTGCTCTCTCATTCTCAACACATAGTGTAATAGCATGAGTGGTGTGGCAGAGGCGGGTACTTGTCCCCTCACATCATTCTCCATATCCTCCCTTTAGTAATTGAGCCACCTTCATTTTAGCTGAGCACTCAGCCACCAGCTAGAAACTTCTTCCCGCATTCTCTCTTGCCTCTGTATGTGGCCTAAAGGATGCAAGTGAAAGTGCTGCATGTAATTCCAGGACCTGCTGGTTATGTTTCACCTCCACCTCTTCTTTCTTCCTTCCTTGAGGAGAATCTTCAGATACCAGGGTCATGGAGCATTGGCATTGACTGAAGTTGCAAACACACCACCATTAAGGGACAGAAGACCAAGCCAGAAAGACCCAAAATCCCTGAACACCCCACACAGAGCCACCAGCCCGTGTTGATTTATGAGAGAGAAGTAAACTTTCATCTATAGTGTGAGTCACTGTAACTTATTTTACTTTGAAGCAGCAAAATCCAAATCCTAACTAATATATAGGGAGAGAAGAGAGCTTAGGAACTAAGAGGCAAGTTGGGAAAACAGTGTAGGACAGTGAGAAGGGAGGGGACAACAGATAAGAGAGCAAGGCCCAGAAGGGTAGGAGTTATGTTTTAAGTGTTTGCTTATTTTAAACTGTTTAGAAACTCAAGGAAGAGGAGGACATCAAAGCCAGAGAAGAAGGGAAAAGCAAAACCATTCTCTTTTATCTTGCCTCTTAGGAGGCTGGGGGTGGCAGGAAAACAGAGGGGAAAGGAATCCCCAGCTGTTATCAGAGACCATTAAAAAGTTCAAGCTCGACCTTCTTCGGTGGATACAAAGATGTCAGTGACACAGAAGCAGAGGGCCTCTTGAAATTAACTGGGTGTCCATGGAGGCCTTTGTATGTATAAGAACTTCAATCAACCCTAGAACAGAGCAAATCTGCAGAGGAGAGGACCACCCCTCCTCCATCACTTGAGTTTCCACACTTACACTTCCCATGCAAGTATATAACCATGCAATGCAAATGTGTGCCAATTTCCAGTTATTTTCTGAGAAGACACACACTTTGTAGCATTCATTTCCAGAGTCCACTAAACAGGATTTTGCCCATTATTTACATAAAAGCAAATACAGCTACTCTGAATTAAGAAAGCCTTGAAAGATCATATGCTAATTACTGTTCCACACATTCCCTTACTACAGCCAGCACTTCTGTGAGTAAACATCACTGCATGCCTTTCAGGATTTGGCACACCCCCAGCCCCACGTGAGTCCCACACACAGCGTTGTTTGATCTGGCTGTCAGACCTCCACAGCTAAGCCACATGGTGCCAGGACAATGATGGTTGATGTGGCACTTTACAAGAAGCACACCGACCAATTGGGAAGCAAATTGCCCATGGTCAGTGAGGACAAAAAGGAAAAACAGCAGACAATTTGAATCAGGATATACCAAAAGTGGAAAGCCAGCAACTTAAGAAGGATGTGAACTCGTGTGTGTGATCGAAATTTTCTTTTGCCTTTGTTGTCCTAATTCACATTTGTCCTTAACACCCAGCAGTTTGAGAATGCAATCTGGTCTGCATCCCTCAAAGGTATAGGTTTGACTTCAGACAAGGTGACTCCCATATGATCAGAACTCCTTGACTCCTCGCGGTGGTCCTAAAGCTGATTTGGTTTTATTTTGTATACACCAGTGTATGGACTTGAGTGATCAACTTAAGACTCCAAGTAAACAAACTGCTAGTAGCTCAGAAATATCAGCTACCTCTCTTGGCCCCGCTTTATTCTGATTGTGATTTCAGAAATCTTGGGACTCAATAAGGCTGTGATTAAATCAACTGGAGAGCCCTGAGAGTGTTAATCATGGTGCCTTCTGGTCATATGTAATTCAAAATTATGACAATTTTAAAGCATGATATAAATATAAGTAAATCCAACTAAATTCTCATTTTTTTCTTGATGATGACTTGGGTGATTTTTCAAAGTTTTAATTCAAAAGTTTTACAAATGTTTAATTCCAATAGCTTTCTCAAGATGTTCTCCTTTTCTTGGGTATCCTTTTCTGCAGATGTCACCAGCCAGCTGAGCTTGTGGGGAAGCTCAGTACTGGAGCCAGGCTCAGAACCTGAGTGACTTATGAGTAGTTTACTCCAAGAGCCTTGTAACATTGCAGCTGCCAAGTTTCCCATAGTAAAGAACAATGTCTACTCCCCTGTGTCTTTCTTTTGGAATATTCCTGAGAATAATGGGGTTTTTGAACTCAAATAAGATTGAGTTCCTCTTTAGAACCAAAAGTAGCCCTTTCCTTCTTCTTCTTCTTCTTCTTATTTTTGGTACCGGAGATGGAACTCAGAACCTTGCGCTTGAGAGGCAGGCATCGGAACCACTGAGCTAAATCCCCAGCCCAACCCTTTCCTTCTTTTTATCTTTCCTTTCTGCTGAACTTAAATATGAAGATCAAAGGAAACCTCAAAAGATTAATTTATTCTATACAGTTTATTGAACATCTATAGGGTATAGAACCGGGTCCCTCCCAAAATGCACGTCTTCCTGAAATCTCAGAATATGACCTTATTTAGAAGTAGAGTCTTTGCAGAGGTGATTAGTTAAGATGAGGTCATACTAGAGTAGGACAGATCCTAAAGCCACTGACAGATGTTGTTATAAGAAAGAAGATGACATGCAAAATTACATATGAGGAAGCCCACCATATGCCAATGGTGGCTGAGACTGGAGTGGTGCAGCTAGGACCCAAAGAACTACCCCCAAGATTCACCAGTAACCAGTAAGAAGAGAAAAGAGATGTGGAACACCCTGCACATTCACGCCTCCAGAAGGAACCAAGCCTGCCAGCATCTTGATTTTTGGACACCCAGATTTCTCAACTGTGAGAGAGTAAATTTCTGTTCTTTTAAGCCACCTAGTTCACAGTAACATGGTAATTTGCTGTGGTAACTACAGGAAACTAATACAGCTCCTAATATATTTTTTTGTACCTTGCACTTGTGAGGCAGGCAGCAGCACCACTGAGCTAAATCCCCAGCCCCCAGCTCCTAATATTTTCTAATCAGAGTACCAAGCACCACAAGTATAGTGCTTAGCTAGAGAAGTAAGGTATTTGTCTTAATGCAGCTAAGCAAATAATTACATTAACCAAATAAATAAATACAGTCACTTCAGAATGCAATTAATTCGATGAAGAAGAAACCAACTTAGAGTTCTGAGATCAAGGGTGACCAGTGTAGAAGGTAGGATAATGTCACCTCTTGAGGTGGGACACTTTGGGAACACTAGCACAAAGAGTGTTGCTACTGCCCACTATCTCTTTCCAGCCCAACAGCATCGCTCCTGAGAGTCCCTTCCTCATCCATATCACAGAAGTCCGGCTTTTCCATGCCTCCATCCTCTCTCCTAGCCTCTGCAGCTCTGCTCCTCACTATACTATTTTGATCCACAGAGTGTTATCCCCCACACTCCCCAGCTTCAACATGCAGAAAACTGGCAAGAATGCTTTTATTCCCCCACCCAGCATGGACATAATGAATGGCAGTATATTTCCTCACCATACTACAGAAAGCAGATCCAATTTGACTTAATTACAGTCAGAGCTCTGTAAACAGCTGCTCCTTGCTGCCCAGCCCTGTGGTTTTGTGAAGAGAACACCACAAATGACAGGAAGCTGGTGTGTGGGGGGGGAAGTGATATTTGGGGCTGGCTGTGGCATGCTGAATATAGATCCTTTCATTCATTGATGAAGACATTTATGAACTTCAGGGAGGATATTCTAGAAAGATGCACACCTCATGTTGCAAGATGTGTCTTTAAGCACAGGACTGACAAACCACAGCCAGTATTGTGCTTGAGCACTGTGCTTCTCTTGAAGTATCTGAAGTTGGTCAATGTTTAACTATGTCACGTACTGGATTTTTTTGTCACAAAAAAAATCATTATGAAAAATTTAATTGAACTTAACAATAAAAGGATATACAAAAAAGAATTTAATTGAATACAGTCATGTGTGGGTTAAGACTATTTTAATGATAAGCATAAGCATTTTTTAGAAAGATCATTAATCAATGTATCTCAAATCCATCTGTGTGTCACAATCATTTGGGGACCAGTTAAAATACAAATGCTCAGAGCCCAGGAAAAGAGCAATTAAATTACAATTCCAATGGGCCTGGTAGGTGTCAAGGGTCTGGGAAAGAGGAAAGAAATGAACAGCCCTGAAGAGAGAGAAGAGAAAAATCGAAAAAAGTAGGGCTGAAGAAAACAATAAAATCTACGTTCTTTATTTTAAAAATATTATATTGTGTATGGGTTTACAACATGATGTTGCAGAATACATATAGATAATAAAATCATTATTATAGTGAAGCAAATTACTATACATCTCACATAGTTACTTTGCTTTGAAAAGATCTGATAAAATCTCCTTATTTAACAGAAATCTCTTACACAAGACTTTTTTTTTTTTTTGGTACCAGGGATTGAACTCGGGTCTTTGCACTTGCAAAGCAGGCAACACAAGACTTTTTTATCTATAGTCCCCATATTGTACATTAAATCTCTAGACTTAGTCTTTCTATTCATCTGCTACTTTGTATCCTTTCACCTATAACTCCCATTTCTTCTCTTTCCTCATAACCACTGTTTTGTTCTCTATTTCTCTAATTTGACCTTTAGGGGAGAGGGTAGTTCTATATAGGAGTGATATCATACAATGTATTTCTCCCTGCATCTGTCTTATTTCACTTAGCACAATGTTCTCTAGGTCTACCGAGGTGCTGCAAATGGCAGGATCTCTTTCTTTTTAAGGGTGAATAGTGTTCTGTTTTGTATCTACATTTTCCTTATCTGTTACCAGATATTTAAATTGTTTCCATATCAGAGACCCCTGTAGTGGATCCCAATCTTTTTCTCAGTGCTACAATGCATGGTGAGAAGAAAGACTTTCAGAGAGAATTAAAAAGACAGAGATGGGAAACTGGGATGAGCAGTGCCTGAGCAAGCAAAAGCCCTGAACAGCCAGAACAGTCGATATTTACTGGTGACACAATCATTGTTAAGTTGGGGTAAAGGGGCTATATGAAGGAGCTACATGTGGTTGCTAGGGATACATTGCTGTTGCAGGCCAGGCTTGCAAAAGAAGAGACAAAACATTCTTGTGTTAGTCTGGGAATGGAATTTGCATAAGAGTCACTCTGACTTTGGCATGTAGGCTTCAGACAGACTCACTTCTATAAACAAGCCACTTGCAGGATTAACTCTTTACAGCCTGCACTGCTTACGGCCTGCTTTGGGCATAACCACATTTCCATACCTTGACTATTCTGCATAATACCACAATGAACATGCGAGTACAAGTATTTTTCTCTCCTTTTAGCTATACACCCAGAAGAGTTATTGCTGGGATATGTGGTAGTTTTAATTTCATTAGGAACCTTTGTACTGTTTTCTATAGTGGCTTTACCAATCTACGTTCATATCAACAATGTCTTTGGTCTTTTTGTCTTGTATTTTTGATAATACTCATCCTAACAAGTGCAAGGTGAATTCTCAAAGTGGTTTTAATTTGCTATCTTAGTTCCTTTCCCATCACTAGGACAAGATACCCAATACTCACAACTTGAAGGAAGGCAGATTTATTTTTGGTTTCAGTACATCATCAGCTGGGTCAAAGGCAGAAAAGGCATTGTGGAAGGGCAAGGTAGAGGAAAGCTAGTCAACCCATGGCAGCCAGGAAGCAGAGAAAGAGAGAAACAACAAGCTGGTGACAAGAATACACCCTTTCAGGTCATACCTTCAACAACTCACCTCCAACCAGGCCCCACCTCTTAGTAGCACATTTAGCTACTGAATTCATCAATAAATGGCTCCACTGATGAGTATAAGGCCCCTACTCTCCAATCATGCTCTCTACAAATGAGACTTTGGGGGGAAAGTTTAGATATAAGCCGTAACATTTCCATTTTCCTCTTGATTACTGATGTTGAATGTTTTTTCATACATATATGGGCCATTTTTATGTTGTTTTGGGAGAACTACCTCTTGAGTCTTTTTCCCAATTTTCAATCCATCTATTTGGTTTTCTTCTATTGAATTGTAACAGTTCTTTACAAGTTTTGCATATAAACTCCTTATCATTTATGAAGACAATGAATATTTTTTTCAAATATGTGTGTTACCTTTGCATTTTGTTGATTGTTTCCTTTGATGAGGCAGAAACTTATTCATTTTATGTATTCCCATGTATTTATTTCTCCTTTTTGTAGCCTGACTTCTTGGTATGGTATCCAAAAAATTATTGTACAGGCAGAGATCATAAAATTTTTCGCCTATGTTTTCTTCTAAGAGTTTCAGGTTTTCACATCTTATATTTGTGTCTGTTATCCATTTACAGTAGATTTTTGTGTATGGTATAGATAAGGGTCCAGTTTCATTATATTTCAAAGGTAAATTCAATTGTCTCAACATCATTCATTGAAGAGACTGTCCTTCCTCTATTGTGTCCTCTTGGATGCTAGTCAATCATATATATTTGGATTTATTTCTGGGCTGCATATTTTCTTTCATTGGTTTTCTTTTCTGCTTTTATAACAGTACCATATTATTTTGATAACTCTTGTTTCATAATAAATGTTTAAATCAGGAAATGTGCCTATGACTTTGTTTTATATTCTCAGTAATGCTTTGGCTATTCAAGTTTCTTTGAGGTTCTGCATGAATTTTAAGATTAGTTTTTCTGCCAGGCATGGTGGTGCACAATTGTAATCTCAGCACTTTGGAGGCTAAGGTAGGAGGATCACTGTGATGAATAGTGAGCCTAAATGACATAGTGAGACCCTGTCTCAAAAAAATTTTTAAAAAGGAACATTCCAGGCCACTGTATCATCACCCCCATTGCTGAGGAGCAGAGCCACCCCCAGCACAGAGGAGATGAACCTTCCAGGCTTCCATACCACCATGCAGAGCACTGAGGAGAGGAGCCACCTGCAGCGCAGAGGAGGTGAAGCACTGGGGTGCCAGTACACACACCATTAACCCCCAACCCATGTTGAAATAAGAAGACACATAAACAAGTCTCAAAACCAGACTTCCAGATCACCTAAAGCAATCCTAAAGGGAAATGAGATGTAGCAATCATATTCAACCACCTGGATTCCCTGAACTGGCAACAAAAGAGGATCTGGAAAAAATGAAATGAGAAATAATTTCTCACATAAAAGCAGAGATTGTGCCCATAGTGCAAGACATGATGAATAAATCTAGAGAGGACACAGATAAAAAAATAGAGGAGCTGAGGAACATGATGGAATCCCAACATAGGAAACAAATGGAATCCATAAAACAGATGCAAACAGATTTCCAGGAGATTAAAAACTCCACTGAAAGTTTACACAGCAGAATGAACCAATGTGAGCATAGAATTTCAGATATAAAAGACAAGATTGCAATCAGTGACCAGGAAAAGAAAAATTTCCTTAAAATACTAAAGGACAATGAGAAATCAATCCAGCAGCTGCTAGATGACGCAAAGAAGAATAACATAAGACTGATGGGAATCAATGAAGAAACAAGAGACAGTGAAGATATCATAAAAATCTGTTCACAGAAGTGATGGCAGAAAACTTCCCAAGCAGGGGAAAAGAACTTGACACACAGATAAGTGAGTAATATAGGACTCCAACTAGCCTTGATTAAAAAAAAAACTACACATAGCCATATAATAGTTAAGATTCCAGAAACCCAACAGAGGAACAAAATTCTACAAGCAGTTAGAGAAAAGAAACAAATCACATATAAAGGAAAGCCCATCAGAATCACAGAAGACTTCTCAATGCAAACCCTTAAGACAAGAAGAGCTTGGAGTGATGTATTTCACGTCCTAGAGAAAAACAGCCTCCATTCCAGATTGATGTATGCTGCAAAAGTATCTTTCAAAATTGATGGACAAGCCCGCTGCAGACAGGCAGGTCTGCAGACACCCTACCAAGGTCGTGAGTCACGTGGAAGATGCCAAATCAGCCCCACACCCTGGCAGCAATCCACTGGACAGCCCCACCACCACCACCACCACCCCCACTCCTCTGGCCTCTTCTCTGTACAGCCACCTGGTTCCACACTACAAAGTTGCAGAGGACACTGGACTACCAGACCACTGTACTGGGTAAGTTGGAGTCATCTTCACATCCCATCAGGACCGGGTCTATCTTCAGGGGAAGGGCAGCTGGAGCCTGCAATACAACTCTGCAGAGTTCAACCCTACAGGAGGACAGGGAGCTCAACTTGGGACTTGCAGCCAGAAGTCTGCTTGAATCTCATGGGTCTGAGACTAGCTTGCTGAGACTCATTGACTTATATTTCCACACTGCTATCCACGTTGTCTATTGTGACAGCAGAGACATACCCTGAAAGAGGCCCTACATCTTCACTGTTTTATTTTTATTCCCAAAATTAGTATTAATACTTTGGGGTTTTTTCTCTTTTATTTTCTTTTGCTCCTCTTATCTTTAATTTTTTTCCTACTCTTTGCAAATATTTGTTTTTCTCTCCTTTTTTTCTTTTCTTTTCTTCTTTCTTTTCTCTTTCCTTTCTCTCTCTCTTACACTCACACTCTTGCTCTCCCACATTGTTCATCTTCCCTTTTTGTCTCTGTTTTGGTCCTCATTTGGAGTTCTTTTTATTTTACTATTATTCTGTTCTTCCCTCTCACCTGTGTCCTCTGGCCACACTGCTAACCTTCCCCTATCCTTCTTTCCATCTGACCCTCCCTCCCCAACCCCTTCTAACTCCCCACACCAAAGGGTAAAGTTGTTATATTGAAGAGTTTATTCACTATATGTTGGGTTGGTCCTTGATCTTGATTTAATTCACACAGCTAAAGGTGATAGATTAATAACTACCACAAAATGTCATTTTCAAAGATGTACTTGATGCAGTGGTGTTGCTGATTGTATCACTTGGGCTAAGGTGTTGTTATTGATCTAGTTAATTAACTTTCCTAGTATAAGGAAACTGAGATAGCTTTAGAGTCATTAGAGGCTCAAAACTTAAAGACCAGCTATATGTGGAAGACACCTCTGAGAAGCAATCATTCCATAAGTGTTCTAATTACAAGCAACAAAGATACCTACAATAAGCAATTTCAAACTATCAATCCAGGAGTTAAACCAAGGACAGTACCAAAAACAAAAATGAGAAGACATTTAAGCAAGGCACAAACTCAGACTTCCACCCCACCAAGGGTAAATCCTGGGGGAAATGAAATGCAAATGTCCCATAACCAACCACCTGGATACCCTGAACTGATAGCACAGGAAGTAACAAAACAGATGAATAAAGCTCTAGAAAAATTCAAAGCAGAAATAATCTCCCAGATATCTACAGAGATGGTGAGCAGAGTGAAAGACATGATTACAGGATCTAGAACAGAAACAGATAAAAAAAATAGATGAGCTCAGAAACATGCTGGAAGCCAAGAATACCCAGAACAAGAAAGAAATGGAAACTATGATCGCCCAACATAAGAAAGAAATGGAATCCATGAAACAGATTCAAACACATATCCAGGAGATTAAAAACTCCATTGAAAATATCCACAGCAGATTAAGGGAATGTGAAGATAGAATATCAGATATAGAAGACAAGATCATGGTTAGAGACCATGAAAATAGAGATTTCTTAAAAATAGTAAGGGACCATGAGAAATCAACCCAACAACTGCTAGACAATGCAAAGAAGAATAATAAAAGACTGATAGGAGTCCATGAAAAAATAGGAGAAAGCACAACTGACATAAAAAACTGTTCACAGAAGTAATAGTGGAAAACTTCCCAGACAGAGGTACAGATTGGACATACAGATAAGTGAGGCATATAGAACTCCAACTAGCCATGATCAAAAAAAATCTACATCTAGACATATAATAGTCAAGATCCCAGAAACCCAACAGAAAAACAAAATCCTACAAGCAGTTAGAGAAAAGAAACAAATCACCTACAAAGAAAAGCCCATCAGAATCACAGCAGACTTCTCAACACAAACCTTCAAATCAAGAACAGCCTGAAGTGAAGTCTTTCAAGCCCTAAAAGAAAAGAACTTCCAACCTAGACTGTTGTATGCTGCAAAATTATCTTTCAAAATTGATGGGGAAATTCGATACTTCCATGACAAAGAATGCCTGAGAAATTTCATGAACACCAAACCAGCACTACAAGCAGTTCTAAACAATATTCTAGAAAAAAGCAATGAAGGCCACAACTCCATGAGGCCCAACAGAGGGAAGCCACCAGGAAAGGTAAGACACTAAAAGGAAAGGGGGAAAAATGAGAAATAATAGAGCCCACAAAAGTAAAACTTCATGACAAGGATAAATCAATATCTATCAATTATAACCCTCAATGTTAATGGCCTCAACTCACCAATTAAAAGAAATAGATTGGCAGAATGGATTAAAAAGAAAAATGCAACAATATGCTGTATACAAGAGACACACCTAACTCAAAAAGAAACTCATAGACTGAAAGTAAAAGGATGGAAAGCAGTTCTCCATGCCACAGGAACCAGAAGAAAGCAGGGGTAGCAATCTTATTTGCAGAAAAAATAGATTTCAAACCAAAACTAATTAAGAGAGACAAAGATGGTCACTACATCCTTGTGAAGGGAATAATCCAAGAGGAAGAGATGATAATCCTAAATGTGTATTCACCAAATATGAATGCCCCCAACTATACAAAACAAATATTAATAGACATGAAAAACTAAATAAGGCAGGCAGGCAGGTCTGCGCATGCCCTACTGAGGTCCTGAGTCAAGCGGAACACGCTGAATCAGCCCACACCCCGACAACAATCCACTGGACGAACCCTCCCACCCCCGCTCCTCTGTACAGCCACCTGGTTCCACACTACAAAGACGCAGAGGACACTGGACCACCAGACCATGGTACTGAGTCCCACTGCTCCTGAACACAGAGGTAGGGGTATCTGAGCTGCCGTCCCACTGCTCCTGGTCCAGAGGAAGGGGCTTCCCAGCCACCATCCCTCTCCCTGCTCCCAACCCAGAGGAAAGGGCTTTTGGGCCACCTCCCGTCCCGCTGCTCCTGGCTCAAAGGAAGGGGCTTCTGGGCCACCATCCCTCCCACCACTCCCGGCCCAGAGGTAGGGGCTTCTGAGCCGCCACCCCACTGCTCCTGTCCAGAGGAAGGGGCTTCCCGGCCACCATCCCTCCCACTGCTCGCAGCACACAGGAAAGGGCTTTTGGGTCACCATCCCTACCGCTGCTCCTGGCCCCTGTCCCACCTCTCCCACCTCAGAGGAGGTAATCCATGCAGGTGCCAACAGCCCCCCCCCCACAGTTGAAATGAGAAAACACATAAATAAGTCTCAAAACCAGACTTCCAGATCACCTACAGCAACCCCAAAGGGAAATGAGATGGAACCCTCTGATACTCAACAACCTGGACCCACTGAACTGGCAACAAAAGGGGATCTGGAAAAAATGAAATCAGAAATAATTTCTCAGATAACAGGAGAAATTGTGCCCCTAGTGCAAGACATGATTAATAAATCTAGAGAGGAGCTCAGGAACATGATGGAATCCCAACATAGGAAACAAATGGAATCCATAAAACAGATGCAAATAGATTTCCAGGGCATGAAAAACTCCATTGAAAGTCTACACAGCAGAATGAGCCAATGTGAGGACAGAATTTCAGATATAGAAGATAAGATTGCAATTAGTGACCAGGAAAAGAAAAATTGCTTCAAAATTATAAGGGAACATGAGAAATCAATCCAGCAGCTGCTAGATGATGCAAAGAAGAATAACATAAGACTGATTGGGCTCAATGAAGAAACAGGAGAGAGTGCAGATGACATAAAAAAATCTCTTCACAGAAATAATGGCAGAAAACTTCCCAAGCAGGGGAAAAGAGCTTGACATACAGATAAGTGAGGCATATAGGACTCCAAATACCCTTGATAAAAAAAAATCTACACATAGGCATACAATTGTTAAGATTCCAGAAACACAACAGAAGAACAAAGTTCTCCAAGCAGTCAGAGAAAAGAAACAAATCACATACAAAGGAAAGCCCATCAGAATCACAGCAGACTTCTCAACACAAACCATCAAGGCAAGAAGAGCTTGGAGTGATATATTCCAAGCCCTAAAAGAAAACAGCCTCCAACCCAGACTGATGTACCCTGCAAAACTATCTTTCAAAATGGGTGGACAAATAAGATACTTTCATGACAAAGAGCACCTTAGGAACTTCGTGAATACTAAACCAGCACTCCAAAGAATTTTACACAATATCCTAGGAACAGACATTGAGGATCATAATCCCAGGAAGCAAAGCAGAATGAAGCCATCTGGCATGACAAGAAATTAAATGTAAACAGGGAGAATCCAACAAAAAGAAAAAGTAATGGCAATGACAAGTCAAAACGTTTCAGTTATAACCATCAATGTTAATGGTCTCAATTCACCAATCAAAAGAAATAGACTGGCAGAATGGGTCAAGAAGCAAAATCCAACAATATGCTGCATACAAGAAACACATTTAATTCAAAAGGAAACTCATAGACTGAAAGTTAAAGGGTGGAAAACAATACTCCGTGCCACAGGAACCCAAAAAAAAGCAGGAGTAGCTATCCTCTTTGCAGATCAAGTAGATTTCAAACCAACACTGATTAAGAGAGATGAAGAAGGACACAACATCCTTGTAAAGGGAACAATCCAAGAGGAAGAGATGACAATCATAAATATCTATGTACCAAGCACTAGTGCACCCAACTATATAAAACAAATACTAATGGACATGAAAAGTCATATCTGCACTAATGCATTTGTAGTGGGGGACCTCAACACCCCACTGTCACAAATAGATAGATCAACTAGACTAAAAATAAGTAATGAAATACTAGAACTCAATCCAACTCTTGAACAAATGAACTTAACAGATGTTTACAGAGTCTTCTACCCCACAAAATCAGAGTACACATTCTTCTCAGCTGCAGATAGGTCATTCTCAAAAATAGACCATATACTCACATATAGAACATGTTTAAGTAAGTGGAAAGGAATTGAAGTTGTCCCCTGTATATTATCAGACCATAGTGAGATGAAATTGGAGATCCATAGCAAAAGAAACTCAAAAAATTTCATAAACATGTGGAAATTGAACAACACACTTCTGAATAACCAATGGGTCACAGAGGAAATTGAAGAAGAAATCAGACAGTTCCCTCAGTTAAATGACAATGACAATACAACATATTGGAATCTATGGAACACAATGAAAGCAGTCTTATGAGGGAAATTCATAGCAGTGAGTATGCATATTACGAAACAGAATGATCCCAATTAAACAACCTGATGCTGAACATCAAGCTTCCATTAAAAGAAGAACAGGACAACCTCAGACCTCATACAAGGGAGGAAATTATAAAGATCAGAGGAGAAATCAATGCAATGGAGACTAAGAGAACGATACAAAAAATCAATGAAGCCAAGAGTTGGTTCTTTGAAAGAATCAACAAAATTGATAAACCCTTAGCCAACCTTGTCAGAAAAAGGGAAGAAAAGGCCCAAATCTGTGCAATTAGGAATGAAAAGGGTGAAATTACAATGGACCCAGCAGAAATCCAGAGGATCATCAATACCTACTTCCAGAACCTATTCGCTAATAAGATGGACAACACAGAAGAAATGGACAGATTCCTAGATACATATGAATTACCAAAGTTGAATGAAGAAGACCTAAAAATCCTGAACAACCCAATATCAACCAATGAAATTGAAAATGTAATTAAAAACTTATCAACTAAGAAAAGCCTAGGCCCTGATGGCGTCACTGCTGAATTCTACAAGACATTTAGAGAGGAACTGCTGCCACTACTGTTTAAACTCTTCAATGAAATTGAAAGGGAAGCAATACTCCCAAATTCATTCCTGGAAGCAACCATCACCTGGATCCCCAAAGCAGAGAAAGACCCAACTGAAAAGGAGAACTATATTCCAATCTCACTAATGAACCTAGAAGCAAAAATCCTTAGTAACATACTGGCAAACAGAATGCAGAAGATCATCAAGAAGATCATATACCCTGATCAAGCGGGATTCATCCCAGGGATGCAGGGATGGTTCAACATACGCAAATCAATCAATGTAATACACTATATCAATAGAACGAAGGACAAAACCATATGATTGTCTCCATAGATGCAGAAAAAGCCTTTGACAAAATCCAACATGGATTTATGATAAAAACCCTACAAAAAATTGGAATAGATGGTCTCTACCTCAAACTGATAGAAGCCATCTATGAAAAGCCAACAGCTAATATCATACTAAATGGTCAAAAACTGAAATCCTTCACACTAAAATCAGGAACAAGACAAGGATGTCCACTATCACCACTCTTGTTCAATATAGTTCTGGAAACATTAGCCATGCCAATTAGACAAGAAAAAGAAATAACAGGAATAAAGATAGGAAATGAAGAAGTCAAATTGTCATTATTTGCAGATGACATGATACTCTATATAGAAGACCCCAAGAACTCCACCAAAAGTCTTCTAGACTTAATAACCAAATTCGGTCAAGTAGCTGGATACAAGGTCAACACACAAAAATCAATAGCTTTCCTCTACATGAATGACAGACTCACTGAAAGAGAAATAGGACAAATAATTCCTTTCACAATAGCATCCAAAAACTGAAATACCTAGGAATCAACCTAACAAAAGAAATCAAAGACCTCTTCTCTGAAAACTATGGCATTCTGAAAAGAGAGATTGAAGATGATAACAGAAAATGGACAGACATCCCCTGCTCCTGGGTCGGAATGATTAATAGAGTGAAAATGGCCATACTTCCAAAACTGCTATATAGATTTAATGCAATTCCAATTGAGATCCCAGCAGCATACTTCATAGACCTTGAGAAAACAATCCAAAAATTCATCTGGAGCAAGGAGAGACCCAGAATAGCAAAAGCAATTCTAGGCAACAGAGACATGGCAGGGGGTATCACAATCCCCAACCTGCAACTCTACTACAAAGCTACTGTGATAAAAACAGCATGGTACTGGGAAAGAAACAGACTTGAGGACCAGTGGAACAGACTAGAAGATGCAGAAACAACACCACACACACTCAGCCATCTCATCTTCAATAAAGGAGTCAAACACCCTCACTGGAGGAAAGATAGCCTCTTTAATAAATGGTGCTGGAAAAATTGGGCTTCAACTTGCCAAAGATTAAAACTAGACCTATATCTCTCACCATGCACTAGACTAAAATCAAAATGGATTAAAGATCTAAATATTAAAATAGAAACTCTGAACCAGTTGGAACAGAGGTTAGGTAGAACCCTTGAAGACATTGGTGTAGGAAAAGATTTTATGAACAAAACCTCAGTTGCCTGTGAACTAGCACAAACAATCAACAAGTGGGATCTCTTCTTATTAAAAGGCTTCTGCACAGCAAGAGAAACCACTAGCAGTGTGAAGAGACAACCCACAATGTGGGAAAAAATTTTCACCTGATCTTCCTCAGACAAAGGTCTACTATCTCGAATATAAAGAACTTAAAAAGATCAGACCTCCCAAATTTAAAGACCCAATCCAAAAATGGGCATCTGAAATGAACAGACACTTCTCAGACAAAGAAGTAGAAATAGCATATAAATACATGAAAAAATGTTCAACATCACTGGTCATTCGAGAGATGCAAATGAATACAATGCTGAGATTCCACTTCACTCCAGAAAGAATGGCTGCTATCATGAAATCAACCAATAACAAATGCTGGCAGGGCTGTGGGGAAAGAGGAACACTGCTCCACTCCTGGTGGGAGTGTAGACTGGTGCAAGCACTGTGGAAATCAGTATGGAGATACCTCAAAGAACTAGGACTGGAAGTCCCATTTGACCCAGCTATTCCCCTGCTGGTTGGTATCTTCCTCAAAGAATTAAAAGAATCATACCACAGTGATATATGTGCACCTATGTTCATAGCAGCACAGTTGGTGATAGCTAAAACTTGGAAACAGCCCAAATGCCCATCAACTGAAGACTGGATAAAGAAAATGTGGTTTTTTAATAAAATGAAGTACTACTCAGCCATAAAAAATTAGAAATTAGAGACATTTATAGCTAAGTGGATGTACTTTGAGGTGATACTCTTAAGTGAAATAAATAGGACACACATGCATAAATACTGAGTAGTTTCTCTGGTGTGAGAAACTGAAAGTGTAAATAAGGACTAAAATGTATAATAGGTCATGTGAAATAGGAAGAAAAGGGGCAAAGGGGAAGCAAGTGGGAGGGCTAGGGGAAAGGATAGAAGGGAATGGGATTAATATGAGAAAATGGAAAAATAGGAACAAAATCTTTGTAAATGGGGAGGAATGGAGAGGTTGAAGGGAGGGCTAGGCAAGAGTGAAAAATAAGAGCCAAGAGAGACTATGTAAAGGTGCAAATTTCCAATGATGAATGCCATTATATTGTATACCTAAAATGTACCAATGATTAGAAAAAATAATCGATAACGCAAAACAGGAAGAAAAGGTCCAAAGGGGTAGGGGTAGTAGGAGGGGCAGGGGAAAGGAAAGAAGGGAAAGAAAAAATAATGAGAAATGGAGAAATAGAAATAAAGTCTTTGTAAATAGGGAAGGGTGGAGGGCGTGAAGGGAGGGCTAGGAATGGGGGGGGGAAGAAAAACCAAATAAACACTAACACAATTGTAGTGGGGGAACCTCAATACCCCACTATCACAAATAGACAGATCATCTAGACAAAAAGTTAACAACGAAATTCTAGAACTGAACCAAGCCATTGAAAAAATGGACTTAATAGATGTTTACAGAGTGTTCCACCCCACAAAATTAGAATACACATTCTTTTCAGCTGCACATGGGTCATTCTCCAGAAAAGACAACATGCTAGCTCATAGGACATGTCTAAGTAAATGTGAAAGAATAGAAGTTACCCCCTGTATATTATCAGATCATAGTGCAATAAAATTGGAGATCAATAACATAAGAAACTGCAAAACCCCAACAAACACATGGAAACTGAATAACACCCTCTTGAACAACCAGTGGGTCACAGAAGTAATTAACGAAGAAATTAGAGGCTGCTTTGCGAAGGTATAGCGGGGCAGGTGCGAATGTCAGCATGGGAGGTAATTCGGACATTTTAATTCATATAAGAAGAGGATAAAAGGAAGATGAACATTCTCTCAGGAGACTTTTTGTCAATATAATCCTAAAGCTCCTGTAATACAAATGTGTGAATTTCAGTACGTATCTGGCTGGGTGGTAAATCTTTGCTGACTCTAGTTAGCATTGTCACTACGCGGAAGTTTTCTTTGAACATGATTTGTACTTTTTACGAGCTATACAGTATGCAGAAAAGCTGCACAGATCCTCTGAGAGACGATTGTCGTTGCTGCACTTTGCGCTTAACAAAGCTTCCTTTACGACTGACCCCAGTTTGAGATGGGAGCTTCGAGAGCAGAAGAAAATGGTGCGACCTGGATCTATCTTTGAAGTGCCCCCAGAAAACTATCTGGACGCAGGGACCGCGACCCCAGAAAGCAGAGGACAGCAGCAAGCAAGTATCTGTGCACAGAGGTCAGAGAGGGGAAACCGCTATCCCAACGACTCAGAAAGTGAAAGAAGCTGGAAAACATTTCACCTACTTAATAGTGGTACTCATTGGAATCAGCATGACAGGTGTCTTGTTTTACGTGATTTTCAAAGAACTTTTTTCTTCATCCAGTCCTAGAAAGATATACCGGAAAGCCTTAGAAAAATGCAGAACATATCCCGCAGTGATCAGTTTCTTTGGTAAGCCTGTTAAAGGCTACGGGGAGATGACAAGACGTGGTCGAAGGCATCATGTCAGTTTTATCGAATATATAAAAGATGGGCTGAAACACACGCGTGTGAAATTCTACATTGAAAGGTCCGAGCCAGGGAAGCAAGGAACAGTGCATGTGGAGGTTAAAGAGAACCCAAAGAATGGTGACTATGAATTTTGGTACATATTTGTGGAAGTGGAATCCTATCCTAGAAGAACCATTATCATTGAAGATAATCGATTCCAAGATAATTAAAAGAATCAAGCAAGCATACTGTTCCCTGGTGGGTGTGAAATAGTGCAGATTCATTATGATCTTCACAACTCTCTTCCAGAATCTGTTCAGTAGAGTAAGACAGTATAGCACTCATAAAGGTGAATGTAATAGGATATTTGATACATTTAGACAAGCCTTTCTTGTGAAAAATCACGAAATAGATCATAAAGCATATTTTATTAGTGAATTTTTAATTATGGCAGTATTTCTGCTCTAATATTCATGATGAGAATTTTTTATTACTGAATGTTTTACAACATGTAAATAAACAAATTTCAATATTTTGGGGGTTTTTATATTGTATAATTATATAAAGCCAACAGAAAAAATTAGAACTAAGGAAAATGTCAAGGGCCAGGGATTTAGCTCAGTGGCACCATACCTGCCTTGGAAGCACAAGGTCTTGAGTTTGATCCCCAGTACTGGCAAAAAAATGTCAGAAACATCTTCCATATAATTTGGAATCTCTTAAGATAACATATGAAAGTATTTGAGGACTATAATCAGTTAGATGGTAAATACATCATAGAAAGGTTGTGGAAATTGTATGACCTAGGAATCTATTTCCTGTTTCCCAATTCGTGATTGGAGGCACTGTCTACCGTGGGAGGAGAACACACTCTGCCATTTGGTGAACTGGCTCTATCTGTTCTAGCAGGTGTATGGGCTGTGCAGGTCCTTCAGGCTCATCAGACTTCACTGTTCCCTGGTTGGCTGGTGACAGATGATGGGTACAAGTGCCTTGACCGTAGAGCCGCCAGGTGTCCCCAGCCCCTTCAGAACTTATGCTGATACTTGACACTGCCAAGAGAATGCCAGAAATAAGTGGGAGTTGTTCAAATGTGTGTGAGGCCCTTTTTAAAAAATATTTTTTAAATATGAACACTTTATTTTATTTGAGGTATTTTCTAGAGACCTATTAAAAAGTGACTTTCACTTACAAGTCCTTATCACATAACTAAAGAGCTCTGTGGCCCCTTATCTGTGAAGGCTTCAGAATGGGGATTCCCTGGCACTATTCTTTGTTCTTTAGAACTGACATTTGGAGGGGTTTCTGATGGGTTTTTGAGATCCTAGCATATTCAGGATAGAAAGATCTTCAGGAAGTTTGTTTCTTTGCTTAGTTTATCTCCTTAACTAAGTTAAAGTTTTGGTTTAACTGCTGTCTTAAGTGTTTTATTACTTTAATTCTAAAAATTTCACACGTTTAGGAAGTATCGAAGTGTCACAGCAGAACTGTTCCCTTCCTGAGGGAACATGCTTTCAGTGATAGGGTGAACTCTTAATTTGGGTTAGGTCTCTCAGCCAGTTTTTCAGCCTTCCCAGTAGATTGTTTCTTATCAATTATACAAAACTATTATTTTGTATGCATAATAAACTTTTAAAGTTTTTAAATGTGATCTGATTTTGTTTTTTGCAATATACATACAGATTATCTGCATCTACCTAGCTCTACTAGTGAATCTCAATCTAGTTTGATTTTATTCAACTGCTCATTGACATAATTTTACATCCAAAGATGTATCACCATTTAAAATTATAAAAAGGTATTGCACCTTGAGACCATAATGTTAAATGAAATAGATCAGACATGGGCTTAAATATCACATGGTTTCTCTTATGTGAAAAATCCAAAATATAAATAAAGAGCAAAGTAAAAAATAGATAATAGGAAGTAGGGAGATAGATCTTTCTCAAATGAGAAGGGGATCAACAAATAGAAGGAGGGAGTGGAGGGGGATGGAAAAAGATTAAGATGTGGTATGTACATGTACTAGCTCCCTACAAACAGTGTAATCAGCATGTACTACAAACATGTACTAATAAAAAGGCAAAAAAGTATTACTGTTTATCATTTTATAAACATTAATTGGTTATATCACAAAATTACTGAAACATGTTAGTATCATATGAGAATTTAAAATCAAGGAGAAATAAGCCATCAACAAACAGAACACAAGGAAAAATACAAATAATTTATTTCTGGTCTACAGTTGTTAATGATGCTCTCTAAAGCAAAAACTTAGAGATAATTATATATAAACATTAATCTACTTAAAATCACCTTAAGGAAAAATGTCATATTCTACATACATGAGCAAAATAAGTTTTCTCTTGGACTTTTTTCTCTTATTAGAAGATTCACAAAGTGACTATAAAGCAAATGAAATATTTCTCTTCTCTGACAACTTAGTTTTCTACCCATAATTAATGTGAGACAATTTCATATAAATCTTACAATAACAAGTATTTGTTGAGGGAATCATTTGATCAACTGCAATGATCAATGATATGCAGAAAAGCACCTGATACTCTTAAAGCCCTGTATTTAAAATTAGTTGATTATAAGATAATTAAAAAGATTTTTGTAATATGCTTTCTATATCCTTTTAAATTCTGTAAAATCTGTGGTAATGTCCTCTAAATTTTGATATTATAATTTAAAAATGTATAATTGATATTGTGTAATAGGAAGAAAGGTCTAAAGGAGTAGGGAAAGTGGTAGGGGTAAGAGAAAGGAAAGAAGGGAAAATAAAAAATATGAGAAAAGGAAATAAAATGGAAACAGAGTCTTTGCAAATAGGGAAGGGTGGAGGGAGTAAAGGGAGGGCAAGGGAAGGGGGAAAAACTAAGAACCAAGATACTCAAGTAATGGTACAAGATCCCAATGATGAATGTAACTATTTTATACCGAAAATGTACCAATAAACAATGGAAAAAGAAAAGATAATTAAACATGAGTTTCAAATCAAAAAAAAAAAAAGAAGAAATTAAACAGTTTCTACAAGTAAATGAAAATGCCAGTACAACATGCAGGAATCTATGGGACACAATGAAAGCAGTTCTATGCAGGAAATTCATAGCAGTGAATGCCCATATTAGGAAAACAGAGAAAACTCAGATAAATAACCTAATGCAGAACCTCAAGCTCCTAGAAAAAGAAGAGCATAACAAATCCAAAGCTCATACAAGAGAAGAAATTATAAAGATCAGGGCAGAAATCAATGCAATGGAGACTAAGAGAACAATACAAAAAACTCAATGAATCAAAGAGTTAGTTTTTTGAAAGAATAAATAAAATCGATAAGCCTTTAGCCAACCTTATCAAAAAAAAAGGAAAGAAAAGGCACAAATACATGTAATTAAGAATGAAAAAGGTGAAGTCACAACAGATCCAACAGAAATCCAGAGGATCAATACTACTTTGAGAACCTCTACTGCAATAAAATGGAAAACACAGAAGAAATGGGCAGATTCCTAGATGCAAACAAATTGCCAAAGTTAAATGAAGAAGATATAGAAATTCTAAACACCCCAATTACAATGAGTGAAATTGAAAATGTAATAAAATATTTACCAACAAAGAAAAGCCCAGGTCCGGATGGCTTCACTGCTGAATTTTACAGGACATTTAAAGAAGAACTGATGCCATTACTCTTCAAACTCATCAAGGAAATTGAAAGGGAAGCAAGGCTTCCAAATTCTTTCCGGGAAGCAAGTGTTACTTTGATTCTAAAACCAGGGAAAGACCCAATCCAAAAAGAGAACTACAGACCAATCTCCCTAATGAACATAGATGCAAAAATCCTCAACAAGATACTAGCAAACAGAATACAGAAGGTCATCAAGAAGATCATACACGCTGACCAAGTCGGATTTATCCCAGGGATGTAAGGATGGTTCAACATTCATAATCAATAAATGTAATACACTATATTAACAGAGTCAAGGACAAAAACCATATGATCATCTCAATAGATGCAGAAAAAGCATTCGACAAAATCCAGCACCCATTCATGATAAAAACCCTACAGAAAATTGGAATAGAAGGTCTTTATCTTAACCTGATTGAGGCTATCTATGAAAAACCAACAGCCAACATCATACTAAATGGTCAAAAACTGAAAACTTTCATGCTAAAATCAGGAAAAAGACAAGAATGCCCACTATCACCACTCCTGTTCAATATAGTTCTGGAAACATTAGCCACAGCAATTAGAAAAGAGAAAGAAATAAAAGGAATAAAGATAGGAAAAGAAGAAGTGAAACTGTGATTATTTGCAGATGACATGATACTCTATATAGAAGACCCTAAGAACTCCGTCAAAAGCCTTCTAGACTCAATAAGCAAATTCAGTAAAGTAGCTGGATATAAGGCCAACATACAAAAATCAGTAGCTTTCCTGTACACAAAAAACAGACTCACTAGGAGAGAAATGGGACAACCAATTCTTTCACAATAGCATCCAAAAAACTGAAATACCTAAGAATCACCATAACAAAAGAAATCAAAGACCTCTACTCTGAAAACTATAGCACTCTAAAAAGAGAGATGGAAGATGATATCAGAAAATGGAAAGACACCCCTTGCTCCTGGGTAGGAAGAATCAACATAGTAAAAATGGCCATACTTCCCAAACTGCTATATAGATTCAATGCAATCCCAGTTGAAATCCCAGCAGCATACTTCATGGACCTTGAGAAAAGAATCCAAAAATTCATTTGGAACAAGAAGAGACCCAGAAAAGCAACAGCAATTCTAGGCAACAGAGACATGGCAGGGGATATCACAATCCCCAATTTGAAACAATACCACAAAGCTACTGTGATAAAAACAGCATGGTACTGGCAAAGAAACAGACCTGAGGACCAGTGGAACAGATTAGAAGATGCTGAAACAACTCCAGACACACACAGTCACCTCATCTTTGACAAAGGAGCCAAGCATCTTCACTGGAGGAAAGATGTTGTCTTTAATTAATAGTGCTGACAAAACTAGGTTTCAACTTGCCAAAGATTAAAAATAGACCTATATCTCTCACCATGCACTAAAGTAAAATCGAAATGGATTAAAGATCTAAATATTAAAACAGAAACGCTGAATCAGCTGGAATAGAGTTTACATAGAACTCTTGAAGACATTGGTGTAAGAAAAGATTTTATGAACAAAACCTCAGTTGCCCGTAAACTAGCACAAACAATCAACAAGTGGGATCTCTTCTTATTTAAAAGCTTCTGCACAGCAAGAGAAACCACCAACAGTGTGAAGAGACAACACACAATGTGGGAAAAAATTTTCACCTGCTGTTCCTCAGACAAAGGTCTACTATCTAGAATCTATAAAGAACTGAACAAACAATCAGACCGGGGCCGGGGATTTGGCTCAGTGGTTTTGCCACCTGCTGCGCAAGCACAAGGACCCGAGTTTGATCCCCGGTACCAAAAAAACCAAAAAAATCCCCAAAAAACAATCAGACCTCCCAAATTTAAAGACCCAATCCAAAAATGGGCAACTGAAATGAACAGACATTTCTCAGACAAAGGAATAGAAATAGCAAATAAATATACGAAAAAATGTTCAAAATCACTGGTCATTTGAGAGATGCAAATGAAAACAACACTGAGATTCTACCTCACTCCAGAAAAAGTGGCTACTGTCATGAAATCAACCAATAACAAATGCTGGCGGGACTGTGGGGAAAGAGGAAGCCTGCTCCACTGCTGGTGGAAGTGTAGACTGGTGCAACCACTGTGGAAATCAGTATGGAGATAATTCAAAGAAATAGGACTGGAAGTCCCATTTGACCCAGCTATTCCCTTCCTGGGTATCCTCCCTAAAGAATTAAAAGAATCATAGCACAGTGATATACGTGCACCCATGTTCATAGCAGCACAATTTGTAATAGCTAAAACTTGGAAGCAGCTCAATTGCCCATCAACTGGAGACTGGATAAAGAAAATGTGGGTTTTTTATAAAATGGAGTACCACTCAGCCATAAAAAATGAGAAATTAGAGACATATAGCTAAATGGATGCACATTGAGGTGATACTCTTAAGAGAAATAAATAGGACACACGTGTAAATACTGAATAGTTTCTCTACTGTGAGACTGAAAGTGTAAATAAGGACTAAAATTTATAACAGATAATGTGAAATAGGAAGAAAAGTGGCAAAGGTGAAAAGGAAGTGAGAGGGGTAGGGAAAAGCAAAGAAAAGAATGGAATTAATATGAGAAAATGAAAAAATGGAAACAAAGTCTTTGTAAATAGGGAGGGATGGAGGGGTTGAAGGGAGGGCAGGGGAAGGGGGAAGAAATAAGAACCAAGAGAGATTATGCAAAGGTGCAAATTTCCAATGATGAATGTCATTATATTGTATACCTAAAATGTACCAATAAAATTAATTTTTTAAAAAAACTAAAAATAGTCAGCAGAGATTTTAAGTCTGTATATGACTTCAAGTAGTGTGGCATTTTAGCAATATTAATTGTGCTGATCTGTGAATGTAAGATGTCTTTCCATGTGTTTATGTTCAGTTTTTTTCAGCAATGTTTCTTAGTTTTAGTGTATAAATATTTCTCCTCCTTAGTAAAGAGTATTTCTAAATATTTTCATTTTATTGCAATTGTAAAGTTTTTTGTCTTGATTTCTTTTTCAGCTAGGCCATTATTTGTGCATAAAATGTTATTGATTTTTGTAAATTGATTTTGTGTCGTGCAGCTTTACTAAATTCATTTGTTAGTTCTAACAGGTTTTTTGTGGAATATTTTGTTTCTATATATAGGATTGTGTAATATGCAAAACTAAAATCTTCCATTCTTATTTGGCTGCCTTTCGTTTATTCTTCTTGCCTGATTGCTGTTGTTAGTATTTTCAGTACTGTGTGAATTATGAATAAGCAGAGTAGGAGTCTCTGTTGTGAACTGGATATTGGTGGAAATGGTTTTAGTTATTTTATTGGTTATGATGTTACTCATGGGTTTTTATACATGGACTTATTACTTTGAGAAAATTTCTTTCTATACTTAATTCATTAAGAATTTTTATGAAGAATTCTGCATTTTGTCAATTTTTTCTTTTCTGGTTGAATTAATCATGTGGTTTTTATCCTTCACTATGTGAGTGTATACATCATATCATTGATTTGCGTATGTTAAACTAGCCTTGCCTGCCAGAGATAAATCTCATCTCTGGGTCATTCTTTATGATCTATGTGATGTACTGTGAATTTGGTGTACTGATATTTTGTTGAAGATTTTTATATCAAAGCCTATTAAAGAATCTAATCTGGGCCCGGGGATTTAGCTCAATGGTTCCACCACCTGCTTCGCAAGCAAAAGGACCTGAGTTCAACCCCCGGTATCAAAAAAAAAAAAAAAAGAATCTAATCTGTAGTTTCCTTTTCTCACAGTTTCTTAGTCTGACTTAGGTATCCAAGCTGTTATCTAGTCTTGTAAAATGCATTGGAAATACTCCTTCTAGCTCTATTTTTTGGGATGAATTTCAGAAATATTGATAATTCTTACTATTTGAATGCTTGATAGAATTTGGCTATGATGCCATCTGCTTTTCTTTCTTGAGACAGTTTTAATGTCTTCTTCAATCTCCTTATTTGTTATTGTTCTGTCAAACTTCTATTTCTTCCTGATTCAATCTTAGTAGGTTGTATTTTCTGAGAATTTATCCGTTTCCTCTAGGTTATACAATTTATTAGCATATAATTATTCATAATATTCCTTTATGATCCTAATTTTTAGTTCTGAGGCATCTGTTTTAATGTCTTTAATTTTATTTCTAATCTTATTAAATGAATCTCCTCTTTTTTCTTAGTGTAACTAGAGATAATTGCTGCTGTCATTTTTTTTTTCAAAAGATCAACTCTTGGTTTTATCAGTTCTTTCTAGGGTTTTTCTGTTCTCTATATTCTGATCTTTATTTTTTTCCTTCTGCTAATTTTGGATTTAGTTTGTTCTTCATTTTCCAGTTCCTCCAGGTTAGATGTTAGACTATTTATTTGGAATCTTTCTTTTTTAATGTAGACATTTATTATTATAAAATTCCCTTTTAAAATTGTTTTGCTACATCTCATAGATTTTGAGGTATTGTATTTCCACTTTGTTTATAAGATTTTTAAATTTTTTTTAAATTTTGTTTTGATCCATTGGATTTTTAGGAGCATGTAGTTTAATTTCCACATATGTGTAAGTTTTCCAAGATTCATCATGTTTTTAATTTCTACTTTCATACCATTGTGGTTGGAAACAATTCTAGATATGACATCAGCCTTTTTTTAATTTGATAAGATTGTTTCATGCTGTAATAGATGCTCTGTCCTGGAGAAGGTCCCATGAGTGCAGGAGAATGTACATTCTATTGCTGTTGGATGAAAAGTTTACATATGTCTGTTAGGTCCCTTTGGTCTACAGGGCAGTTCAAGACCCAGTATTTTCTAATCAATTTTCTGTCTACTTGACCTGGCCAGTGTTGAAGTGGAGGTATTGATGACCTCTACTATTATTCTAGTTGTACCTATTTCTTTCTTCATACTCATTAATATTTACTTTATATATTTACATACATTGATATTGGGCACATACAGATGTACAATTATGTCTTCTTGACTCCTTTGTTGTTAAATAATGACTCTCTTGGTCTCTTCTAACAGCTTTTGACTTGAAATCTGTTTTACTAGACAAAAGTATACCAACCCCTGCTCCTTTTTGGTTACAATTTGCATGGAATATCTTCTTCTACCCATCAACTTTCAGCTCATATGTGTCTTTAAAGCTAAAATGAATCTCTTGTAGGCAGCATACAGTTGGATCTTGTTTTTTAATCCATTTATCCACTCTGTCTTTGTATTGGAAAGTTTAATTCATTTAGATTCAATGTTATTATTGATAGGTAAGGAAGGACCTACTCCTGCTCTTTTGTTATTGTCATCTGTTATTTGTTTAGTAGACACATTGTTTCCTTTTTTCTTCTCTTTTTGTCATCTTTGTGATTTGATAAATTTGTTTAGTGTTAAGGCTTGGCACCTCAATCTTTCTTCTTGTTTGTGTATCTTCTGTAGTTTTATGCTTTATGGCTGTCCTAACACTTGCATAAAATTTTTATAGTTTTAATAGTCTCTTTTGAGCTAATAACTACTTAATTTTATTGACATATAAATATTCTAAACTTTTACCTTCCTTCCCATTTATGCTTTTTGTCACACTTTACATCTTGCTATAGTGTATTACAACTTATTGTGCTACAGTTGCTTTTGATCATTTTTGTTTTTAATTTTCATACTAGAAATTTGAAACATTTACACATCATGAGTACAGTATAAATGTTGTGAATTTAACTAAAAATTTATCTCTACTCATGAGATAAATATGTTTTCATAATAGTAATTATTATCCTTTTATATCTGGTTAAAGAACTACCTTAATCATTCTCGTGAGGTAGACCTAATGGTGGTGAATTCTCTCATTTTTGCTTATTTAAACAAGACTATTTTTCATTCATTTTTGAAAGACAGATTTTCTGCTATAGCAATCTCAGCTGACAGCTTTTTATTTTGTTTTGTTTTTATTCAGCAATTATTTCATTACATAATCTTTGTGTGACTTCCTTCATTTTTTCTCCCTTGAAACTTCTAAAGTACAAAACTGTTTTCTTAGTGATGTCTCTTTAGTCATGTAATCTTTCTTCACTCTTTTTCATTCTTTTTTCTCCTGAGTTATTTTAAAATAATTTTTTTCAAATTCAGGGATTGTTCTGCTTGATGTTGTCTACCACTGAAGCTCTCTCTCTCTCTCTCTCTATATATATATATATATTTTTTTTTTTTTAAATTTCTGAGGCTTGAACCCAGAGCCTGTGCCTTCTAGGCAAGAACTTTACCACTGAACTACATCCCCAGGCTCTCATTTGTAATTTTTATTTCATTCATTGAATTTTAGTTCTTTTTATACCTATCTCTGTTGACTTCTCATTCAGATCACAAATTATTTTCTTGATTTCACTGATTGTCTACCTGCATTCTCTTGTGTCTCAGAGAGTTTCCTTAAGATCATTGTTTTTCATTTATTTTTAGCCAATTTATAAATTTCCATTTCTTTGAGGTCACTCCTGGAGATTATTGTGTTCTTTGACAGTGCTGTTTCTTTGTGTGTGTGCACGTGTGAGTGTGTGTGTGTGTGTGTGTGTGTGTGTGTGTGTGTGTCTTATGTCCCTGCATTGAGGTCAGTATTTCTGTTAGAACAGCTGCTCCTTCTAAATTTAAAGCTTGGCTTTCATAGGGAAATACCTTCACTTGCAGGTGGTCCCTAAAGTGTCATTTGGGCACAGGTACACTGGTTCCAGTTCTGAGTGGGCTCATCAACAGTCTCCATGCAGCTCCTTCAGCTGTGATCAATATCAGTTTTGATCTCAGGATCCTCAGAGGCATAAACTACAGGTGTTTCTGGTAGTCAGGGTGGCAGGGCGGGTGTTAGGTTTCACAGTGAAGAGATATTTTGGAGACATATTCTTATCTTCCCCACAGTGGAAAGACTTGGCTGAGGGGCCCCTATTGGTGTCATATCTAGCATGGTCAATAAGCAGCCAAATGGGCATATACTCTGTGTCACATGTGGTCAGACCTGGGATCCTGGGTTCAGTGTCTTGTTAATTTGCAGTGACACCTCTGTGCAGGCACAGGGAAGCATACATACATTCAGCTATTCTATCAAGCTAAGGACTGTGACTCTGAGATACTATCCAGTAGCTCAAGGGTAGAAGGCAAAGGTATAGCTATGACACCAATTCTAGGAATCAGGGTACAACACTAGCACAGCTCTAGGGAAGAAAGGGTATTCCAATGATGTGAGGCCCCAGGAGCAGAGCCCAGAGCCAACAGGGCACAGTGGAAACTCAGTTGTCAAGAGAGGGGATGTCATAGAGTAGTATCTCTGGACCTTGGAGTGATGGAACACAGCAATGTCTAGGCTCTGGGCAGACAGGTACTGTGGACAGTAAGAAAGCTAGAATGATAGTGTGGCCTGGGGTTTGGGGCACAAAGAACAGTGCAACAGGTTGGACCACTGCCCAAGAAAGCAGGGTATCTTGATGGCTCTGACTCTGCAATATTGATGCAGACCCAGGAAAGAGGGCACTGTGTCTGCCCAGAGGGTAGCCAAGATCTGTTGCCCAAGGGCTGCCACATCAGCACAGGTCCCTAGGGGTAGCTGCTTCACTGGACAAGTACTTCCCATATTCAGAGTACAAAGTACTGAGATTGAGCCTCCACAATTCCTATCTCCACCCCAGATATAGCTCCAGATCCCAAGAGGTTGGTTTAGACACTATGGGGTACAAGGGTAGGTACAGCCACTCTGCCTGCTGGGGCACAGCTTCTTCACTGGATTAGTGTGCTTGCTCCCAAGGGACAGGTTGCTGTGTGTGTTCAGAGGTTGGAGCTGTTTCCCTGGGCTGAAGCTCTGACTCCCAGGCTCAGGGCACCAGATTGGTTCAGGCACCCAGGGATGTGGCTATTCCACTGAAGACAGGTTCTGAGTATCCAAAGTACAGCAGCAACAAGTTGGGAGACATGGAGCCTCCTTGGTGACTTGCTCGCTGAGGAGGTGTGGCTGATGAATGGCACACTGCCATGTATGTGAGCATGGAGTGGTGACATCAGAGTCATAAGAGTGGACAGTTCAGGGGCTACTAGCCCCCCAGAGCAGGACACGCAGAAGAGTAGCTCCTGTTTTGAGATTGTACAATGTGATAGCAGCTTGAGCCAAAGGGAGTAGGTAGGGCACAATGCGACCTCTGTTTCTAAAGTAGTGCAGTACTGTGAACTCCAGGTCTGCAAGATTCTCCAGGCCTGATGATGGCATGTGACTGCAGCAGTGCTGGGAGCGTCTGGGGCCTCCTATTTACTTTTACTCTGCAGGCAAAAGGTCCTCCTGCTCATCCCAACTGGGGCGTGAGTTAGGTGTTTTTTCCCTTCTTTGTGTGGCTGTTCTGAGTTTCTGTGCTCCCAAAGGTTTTGCTATCCTTTAGTCATGATAGTCAAAATGTAATTGTTCATTTGTTGTTTTAGTACTTTTCTATGTGGAAGGGTGAATATTGAGCATCTCCACTCAGTCATTTTGATGACATTATCCTAATCAACATTCTTCTTACTTTTAATTCCACTCCTTCTCAATTCCCCCACCACAGACTCTCCTTCTATTCAATATTCTTCTCATCAAATGTGTTCCATGGGTCAGCAGCTTTGGGAGCACCAGGGAGCTTATTAGAAACTCAGAATCTCAAACCCTCCCCACATCTATTGAATAGAATTTGTTTTTTAACAAGATCCCCAGGTAATCAGTATGCACAATACAGTCTCTATGAACTTGAGCCCAAGCTTTCCAGACAAACGCATACTAGGCTCCAAGGTGACCACTGGGCTCCTCAAGTGCCATAAACCCAGATCAGCTGCTAGTTAGAACCAGCCAGTTAACGTAGGAGAGAACATGTCACTGATCCACAACATCACCTGGCTGTAACCCAGAGAAAGCTAACTTGCCTCTCTCTGTATTGATATAATTACCAACATGAGGGAAAGCAGGTTCTTTCTTCAGATCAAGTAACCTTATTATTTATCAGCCTGTGCTAGCTCTGCTTCTAATTAACAATTCATTCTGGGTGGTTATTGACTGACCCTACTTGGCCCTCATTCTTCATTCTGTTCCCACCAGCAACAATTACTCAGCTCACAGGATGATAGAAACACATGTGTCACTATACATGTTGGCATTTTCTGAACACCTTCTTCTTTTTGCCTACTCTGTAGATAGAATGTTACTTAACACCTCACAATACCTAGCAATGAAGCACTCACAGAAGAATGGCTGGATATGGACTTTTGGTGCCAGGAACCATTCTAAGGACTGTTCATCACAATTCTCCATCTCCTGAGATGGAAACAAAATTGTTTTAAAGGCGCACTAGAAGACCCTCAGTTGCACATGACTCATTCCCTGTGCCTGCCTGTGTATGACCTCAGCACTGTAAGTCAATCATAAAAAGCAGATCCTGTCACCACTAAAAGTCACTTCCCCAGAGTTCATTTCAAAATCATTTATTGGAACTTAAGAGTGTATTATCCCAAAATGATTCCCTGTCTGGTAGCAACGTTCCCAGGCAAGACCCCAAGACTGGGAAGCCATATTTTTACAAGAATATTAATTAACTATGACCATGTTAAATTAAATCCAAATGTGGGGATTTTTTTTTTTGCTTTTTTTTTTTTTGGTACCAGGGATCAAACTCTGGACCTTGCATTTGTGAGGCAGGCGGCAGAACCACTGAGCTAAATCCCCGGCCCCCCAAATGTGTTTTTATTCCACCTGATATTGGTCCTTAGGGAGGAGTTTGAATCAAAGAACTAGTAGGTAGGAATAGATGACATTGCAGATTCTAGGTTTTGTACATCTGTAAGAGCTTCAAAGATAGAGAGCATTAATTCTTCATGGAGATATATTCTCATTAAAACTTCTGATTTTCTTTTATCCTGAAAATTATGTATAAGAGATGACTGGAAAATACTGTGAATATCTAAAATTTTTTAAATTTATTACAGTAAAAGACATATTGCCATTAGTCCCCTTAAAAATACTCTCTCTTGCTTCAAACATACTTATCCCATTGTTTTTGACACTTTCTTCTTTCTGGAAGTCTTCCCAGGTAAATAAGAGGAAGGAAAAAGAAAGGAAATGTTACAAAGAAAAAGAGAAAGAAATGAAAGTGATCACAACTCTAGTGAGGCTTGTGTAGTAGAAAGAATTTAAAGGCTTATGCACAGGCATGAGTGAAGGATTGCTTAAAGTAGATGCAACCAAGGGCATGCTGGACCTGGAAGGGCCACAGCTCACAGATAGCGCATGTTCTCTTTGGTCAGCTTTTTTTTGGTGGGGGTGAGTCTACCTCCCAGGAGATGTTTTTGGTTTTCAGTTGGTAGGGTACTGATGCTACTGTCATTCAGTGGCTAGGAGTCAAAATGGTGCTAAAAATCCTACAAGCTCCACAGAAGCTGTGCTCCCCTTGTCACTCCAGCCACCACTTCTCTGACCCTCCCACTCACTCTGGCCTCCAGTAGCTTCCTCCCTGCTTCTCAAACACACAAGGCAAGCTGCCCCAGGGACTTTGCACTCACTGTTAGTCCTTCCTCTCCAATCTAAGTACCTTACACCCTCATCTCCATCGGTATTTGCTCAGATCTCACCTTTGCTGCAAGACCTTCTGTGATCATTCTAAACTGTAACACCTTGACTCACACATCCTAGTCATGCTTCCTGTTTTATCTTTATTCAAAACACTGACCACCATCTACCAGAAGATGTATTTTACATATTTCTTTTTGTTTTCTGCCTTCACTAAACCTGAAGCTTCATGAGACCAATTTTTTGGACTGAACCCAGGGCCTTCACACTGAGCTACATCCCCAGTCCTTTCGTTATTTTCCATTTTGAGACAGGGTGTCACTAAATTCCCAGGCTGGGATTGAATTTGCAGTCCTCTTGCCTCAGTCTCCAGAGTGCTGGAATTACAGGTATACTCCACCAAGCCAGGCTCAGAGCAATAATTTTATTGGCCTTACTTGCTAATCCTTAGGACCTACAACACAACCTAAAATAAGAGGTGCTTAATATATATTTGCTGAATGAATGAATGAATGAATGAATCAAGTAATGGAAAGTACAGAGTGGAATATAGTCAAATGTTAAGATGCATGAAATAAAAAACATATGTTTTGAAAGTTTTAGAATGAACCCACTTCAAATTTCTGTTTTAAAACCTTGATACATTTCATTACCCTTTAGGTATGTTCTCTTATAGTCACAGTTATTTTCAAAACCAAAGGTTAGTAAGTGCAGAAGAAGAATCTTATTGAACATTCATGTGGTTCAAGGACTATATTTCAGTTAAATTGGTGAATAAATTCTAAAGATTTACTAAACAACATACTATGTAGACTTAATATGATACTAAAGTTATTAAGAGGGCAGATCTTATATTAAGATATTAAGAGCCTCTCTCTCCCTGTCTCTTTCTCTCTCTCTCTCTCTCTCTCTCTCTCTCTCACACACACACACACACACACACACACACACACGTGATTGGGTATCCCAATCAAGAGAGATGTTTGATATGTCTATTACCTCTATTTTGGTGATGGTTTCACGGGTCTTTATATATGTTCAAACTCAATAAATTATATACATTAAATATCTGCAATTCTTTATCAGTTATACCCAATAAAGCTGTTTTTTACAAAAAAAAAATTACCAGCACAAAAACAGGTAAGTGGAGCAATGGAACAGAATTGAAGAAACAGAAACAACCCTGGGTATATATATCTATTTCATCTTTGACAAAGGGGCCAAAAATATACATCAGATAAAAGCCTCTTTAATAAATGGTTCTGGGAAAATAGGGCATCCACATGCAGAAGATTGCATCTAGACCAATATATCTCACCATGTACTAAAGTATAATCAAAATGGATCAAAGATCTACAGTAAGTGGTGAAAAACAGACAAACAATCTTCTGGAAGATAAAATAGGCACAATTCTTGAAGACATAAGCATAGTCAAGGACTTTTTGAACAGAACCCCAGTGGCACAAGAAATAATGCCAAGAATCAATAAATGGGATCATAGCAAATGTAAAAGCTTCTTCCTAGCAAAGGAAACCACCAACAGATTAAAGAGACAACCTACAGAATTGGAAAAATGTTTGTCCAGCTATTCCTTGAACAGAGGACTAACATCTAGAATATATAAAGAACTCAAAAAATTAGACCTCCAAAATACCCAATAAAAAAAGGGCAAATAAAACGAATAGACACTTCTCAGAAGAAGTACAAATGGTCAATAAATACATGAAAAAATGTTTAACATTGCTGACCATTAAAGAAATGCAAATTAAGACTATATTGAGATACCATCTTAACCCAAATAGAATGGCTATCTTCAAAAAAATCTAATAATAGGGGCAGGGAATTTAGCTCAGTGGTTTCACTGCCTGCTGTGCAAGCAGAAGGACCTGAGTTCAATCCCTGGTACCAAAAAAAAAAAATCTAATAATAACAAATTCTTCTGAGGACATGGAAGAAAAGGAGCTCTTCTATATTGTTGATGGAAATGTAAACTAGTACAATCAGTGTGGAGGTTCCTGAAAAAATTAAAAATATAAATTCCATTTGACCCAGCTATCCCCCTTCTAGGTATCTTCCCAAAAGAGTTAAAATCATCATATTACAGGGATATGTGCCTACCCATATTTATAGCAACACAATTTATAACAGCTAGCTCTTGGAAACAGTGTATATGTCCATCAACAGGTGTACAGATAAGGAAAATGTGGTACTTATACACAGTAGTATACTGCACTGCCATAAAGAAAGATAAACTTCAGGCATTTGTAGGATGCAACTTGAGAACATAATGTTAAATAAAATAAATCAAGACACATGAGCTTAAATATTGCACAGTTTCTCTTGAGAAACTCAAAGTATATATGTGCAAATAAATAGCAAAAGAGAAGATAAATAGGAAACAGAAAGATGTTGAAATAATTCCCCAAATTACTTGTTCTGTTATTTCAAAAATATTTTAATATATATGTGAATTCCTCTCATTTATACTACTAGTTTCTCTTAGTTCATTGAAAAGAAAGTTTTATGCTATTATGTGTTTCTTCTTTGTAAGAGAGAATATTTTGTCTATGTCTTGTACTCTGAATAACTACTTAAAGATAATGATACACAGTATATTAACTATTGTTATTCTCTTATGAAATTTTGTTTATTTTTCATAAAATAGAATAAAAATAACAATCATACCTTTCAAAGTCCAAAGAAAATTAGAGACCTATTCTGTCTTTATAGAGACAAAGGTGTGAAAACATTAGTAAAAACAATATAATTTTAGTATTTTATTGAATGAAGACAGTGTTGAGAGGAACAAGAAAAGAGTTCTTCCAACCTGAACATCATTCTCTGTAGGTTTTGCCTCAGTCCCCAAAATAAAAAGACAGTTCCCTTATAGCTTTTGAAAAACAGTAACTGAGAGAGACTATGAGAAAGAGGAGAATTGACTCTCATCCATGGCTGGAAAAGAAAAATGACCCTCCAGAGCTCATGAATCTCTTCGATTAGGATATGACCACAGGACTTTGGCACCTCCTAGGATTTCTGGAAATACTAGAGTTCCATATCTTCCCCCTAAAGAGCTTTTGACTCAATCAAGTGACCATAGGTGACTTACAGCAAACACTCTGATAAACCTATGGGGAAAAATATGCTTTGATTAATGCCTCGACAAGAATTAGTGCATAACTATCTGTACACACCTTTTCTTAAGCATGTCTCTCAGGCTTGCTCAACCTACATCTTATTTAAATCTATTTTTAAATAGAACATGTGTAGTCAGACACTTGAACATAAGATGACCCTATATGTACATGTTAAAATCCTGGAGGCGAAGGGCACTGAGCCCTGTAACTCAAGAGCCACTCTTTCCCATGGCCTCACACCAGGACTGCACTCAAAGGGACTCCAAGAAAGAGGAAGTCATCTGTGGAAACCCACAATGACAAATGCATGACCATGGCTCATTTCTGGAGAAGACTGTAGGATCGTGAACAGCTTCCTGGAAGAGCAGAGTTCCAGATAGTGCAGGGCTGGGGAGGTGGAGAGAAGTGAGAAAAGGATTCTAGGGGGATAACAGGAACTCTCAGTTGACAAAAGCAAGGATGACCCTTCTACAGTGAATGCAGAGTAACTCCTTTTCAGGCCTCTAAAGGACTTTAAAGGACACTGCAGGCACAGAAGTCTCCAGAGACAGAGAGACAGCTGCTGTCTTGAAGGCATGACATTCTAGAGAGCTAGGGACAGATGATGGCCAACAGCCCAGATATTTTCTCCATTTAGCTTGCACAGAAATGGGCCTGTTTGGATAGTTTCAAAGCCTAGGGCAAGAGTACAAATGGAAGCCCAAAACCATATGTCTACATTAAAAATCAAGGAAGTAAATTATGAAATAAAAATCTTCTATTCTCCACTGTAACGAATAAACCTTTCGATAATCTAGAGGTCTAGACTCCAAGTTCAAATGTGCACTAACAGATAGCATTTAGAAGAAACCTAGCCTCTGACCCATGGATTTCCATGTCCAGCTCCAAGTCCAGCTCCATTCTACACCTCTGGATTATGTAAATGGTGTTTCAAAATCACTGGCAAATTTTGTAAGGCCTAGAATTTCTTATAATCAATCATTTTCAAAACAATTTCTTGCCCACCAACCCCAGCCAGAAGTAAGGGGCTTCCAGGCCACCATCCATCACACTGCTCCTGGCCCAGAGGAAGGGGCTTCTGAGCTGCCATCCCACCACTCTGAGCTTAGAGGAAGGGGCTTCTGGAACACCATCCATCCCATCACTCCTGGGCCAGAGGAAGAGGCTTCCAGGATGCTGTCCATCCCACTGATCCCAGCCCAGAAGAAAGGGCTTCTGGGCTGCCATCCATCCCGCCTCAACCAGCCCAGAGGAAGGGGTTTCTGAGCCACTGTCTCACCACTCCCAGCTCACAGGAGGTGAGCCACACAGGCGCCAACAGCAACCTGCCCCCCGCCCCCCAGTTCAAAATGAGAAGACACGTAAACAAGTCTCACAGCCAGACTTCCAGATCACCTACAGCAACTCCAAAGGGAAATAAGATGGAAGACTCTGATACTCAATCACCTGGACTCCCTGAACTGGCAACAAAAGAGGATCTGGCAAAAATGAAATGAGAAATAATTTTTTAGATAACAACAGAGATTGTGCTCATAGTGCAAGACATGATTAATAAATCTAGAGAGGACACAGATAAAACAATAGAGGATGTGAGGAACATGATGGAATCCCAACATAGGAAACAAATGGAATCCATAAAACAGATGCAAATAGATTTCCAGGAGATCAAAAACTCCATTGAAAGTCTACACAGCAGAATGAGCCAATGTAAGGACAGAATTTCAGATATAGAAGATAAGATTGCAATTAGTGACCAGGAAAAGAAAAATTGCTTCAAAATTGTAAGGGACCATGAGAAATCAATCCAGCAGCTGCTAGACAATGCAAAGAAGAATAACATAAGACTGATTGTAGTCAAAGAAGAAACAGGAGAGAGTGCAGATGACATAAAAAAAACTCTTCACAGAAGTAATGGCAGAAAATTTCCCAAGCAGGGCAAAAGAACTTGACATACAGATAAGTGAGGCATACAGGACTCCAAATAGCCTTGATCAAAAAATATCTACACATAGGCATATAATTGTTAAGACTCCAGAAACTCAACAGAAGAAAAAGTTCTCCAAGCAGTCAGAGAAAAGAAACAAATCACATACAAAGGAAAAACCATCAGAATCACAGCAGACTTCTCAACGCAAACCATCAAGGCAAGAAGAGCTTGGAGCAATGTATTCCAAGCCCTAAAGGAAAACAGCCTCCAACTCAGATTGATGTACCCTGCAAAACTATCTTTTAAACTTGATGGAGAAATAACATACTTTCATGACAAACAGCACCTTAGGAACTTCATGAATAACAAACCAGCACTCCAAAAAATTTTAGACAATATCCAAGGAACAGACAATGAGGATCACAGCCCCAGGAAGCACAGCAGAATGAACTCATTGGGTGCGAAAAGAAATTAAATGTAAAGGGGGAGAATCCAACAGAAAGAAAAAGTCATGGCAATGATAAGTCAATACGTATCAGTTATAATCATCAATGTTAATGGTCTCAATTCACCAATCAAAAGAAATAGACTGGCAGAATGGGTCAAGAATCAAAATCCAACAATATGCTGCATATAAGAAACACACTTAATTCAAAATGAAACTCATAGACTGAAAGTTAAAGGGTGGAAAACAATACTCCATGTGACGGGAACCCAAAAACAAGTAGGAGTAGCTATCCTCTTTGCAGATCAAGTAGATTTCAAACCAACACTGATTAAGAGAGACAAAGAAAGACACTATATCCTTGTAAAGGGAACAATCCAAGAGGAAGAGATGACAATCATAAATATCTATGTACCAAACACTAGTGTGCCCAACTATATAAAACAAATACTAACGGATATGAAAAGTCATATATGCACTAATACAAGTGTAGTGGGGGACCTCAATACCCCACTGTCACAAATAGATAGATTAACTAGACTAAAAATAAGTAATGGAATGCTAGAACTCAAGTGAACTCTTGAACAAATGAACTTAAGAGATGTTTACAGAGTCTTCCACCCCACAAAATCAGAATACACATTCTTCTCAGCTCCACATGGGTCATTCTCCAAAATAGACCACATACTCACTCATAGAACATGTATAAGTAAATGCAAAGGAATTGAAATTATCCCCTGTATATTATCAGACCATAGTGTGATGAAATTGGAGATCCATAGCAAAAGAAACTCAAAAAATTGCATAAACATGTGGAAATTGAGCAACACATTTCTGAATAACCAATAGGTCACAGAGGAAATTGAAGAAGAAATCAGACAGTTCCTTCAATTAAATGACAATGATAATACAATATATTGGAATCAATGGGACACAATGAAAGCAGTCTTATGAGGGAAATTCATAGCAGTGAATACACATATTAGGAAAACAGAATGAGCCCAATTAAACAACCTGATGCTGAACGTCAAGCTTCTAGAAAACGAAGAGCAGGACAAACCCAAAGCTCATACAAGAGAGGAAATTATAAAGATCAGAGGAGAAATCAATGCAATGGAGACTAAGAGAATGATACAAAAAATCAATGAAGCCAAGAGTTGGTTCTTCAAAAGAATAAAGAAAATTGACAAACCCTTAGCCAACCTTATCAGAAAAAGGAAAGAAAAGGCCCAAATCCATGCAATTAGGAATGAAGAGAGTGAAATTACAATGGACCAAGCAGAAATCCACAGGATCATCAATACCTACTTCCAGAACCTATACACCAGTAAGATGGAAAACATACAAGAAATGGACAGAACCTTAGACACATATGAATTACCAAAGTTGAACGAAGAAGACTTAAAAATTCTAAACAACCCAATATCAATCAATGAAATTGAAAACATAATTAAAAACTCACCACCTAGGAAAAGCCCAGGTCCTGATGGCTTCCCTGACAAATTCTACAAGACATTTAGAGAGGAACTGCTGCCACTCCTGTTTAAACTCTTCAATGAAATTGAAAGGGAGGCAATACTCCCAAATTCATTCCTGGAAGCAAGCATCATCTTGATACCCAAAGCAGAGAAAGACCCAACTGAAAAGGAGAACTATAGGCCAATCTCACTAATGAACATAGATGTAAAAATCCTTAATAAGATACTGTCAAATAGAATGCAAAAGATCATCAAGAAGATCATACACCCTGATCAAGTGGGATTCATCCCAGGGATTCAGGGATGGTTCAACATATGCAAATCAATCAATGTAATACACTATATCAATAGAACCAAGGACAAAAACCATATGATAATCTCCATAGATCCAGAAAAAGCATCTGACAAAATCCAACATGCATTTATGATAAAAACCCTACAAAAAATTGGAATAGATGGTCTCTATCTCAAACTGATACAAGGCATCTATGAAAAAGTAACAGCCAGTATCATACTAAATGGTCAAAAAATGAGATTCTTCACACTAAAATCAGGAACAAGACAAGGATGTCAACTATCACCACTCTTGTTCAATATAGTTTTGTAAACATTAGCCATGGCAATGAGACAAGAGAAAGAAATAAAAGGAATAAAGATAGGAAATGAAGAAGTCAAATTGTCATTATTTGCAGATGACATGATACTCTATATAGAAGACCCCAAGAACTCCACCAAAAGTCTTCTAGTTTTAACAACCAAATTCAGTAAAGTAGCTGGATACAAGGTTAACAGACAAAAATCAATAGCTTTCCTTTGCACCAACAGCAGACTCACTGAGAGAGAAATTCCTTTCACAATAGCATCCAAAAACTGAAATACCTAGGAATCAACCTAACAAAAGAAATCAAAAACCTCTTCTCTGAAAACTACAGCATTCTGAAAAGAGAAATTGAAGATGATATCAGAAAATGGACAGACATCCCCTGCTTCTGGGTAGGAAGGATCAATATAGTGAAAATGACCGTACTTCCAAAACTGCTATATAGATTGAATGCAATTCCAATTGAGATCCCAGCAGCATACTTCATGGACCTTGAGAAAACAATCCAAAAATTCATTTGGAATAAGAAGAGACCCAGAATAGCAAAAGCAATTCTAGGTAACAGAGACATGGCAGGGGGTATCACAATCCCCAACTTGAAACTATATTACACAAGCTACTGTGATAAAAACAGCATGGTACTGGCAAAGAAACAGACCCAAAGATCAGTGGAACAGATTAGAAGATGCAGAAACAACTCCAGACACACTCAGCCATCTCATCTTCAAGAAAGGAGCCAAACACCCTCACTGGAGGAAAGATAGCCTCTTTAATAAATGGTGCTGGAAATATTGGGTTTCCACTTGCCAAAGATTAAAACTAGCCCTGTATTTCTCACCACGCACTAAACTAAAATCGAAATGGATTAAAGATCTAAATATTTCTACTTCTTTGTCTGAGAAATGTCTGTTCATTGCAGATGCCCATTTTTGGATTGGGTCTGTAAATTTCGGGAGGTCTGATCTTTTTAAGTTCTTTATAGATTCGAGATAGTAGACCTTTGTTTGAGGAAAAGCAGGTGAAGATTTTTTCCCACATTATGGGTTGTCTCTTCACACTACTGGTGGTTTCTCTTGCTGTGGAGAAGCTTTTGAATAAGAAGTGATCCCACTTGTTGACTGTTTGTGCTAGTTCATGGGCAACTGAGGTTTTGTTCATAAAATCTTTTCCTACACCGATGTCTTCAAGAGTTCTACCTAATCTCTGTTCCAATAGAAATAAATACATGAAAAAATGTTCAAAATCACTGGTCATTCGAGACATGCAAAGGAAATCAACGCTGAGATTCCACATCACTCCAGAAAGAATGGCTGCTATCATGAAATCAACCAACAACAAATGCTGGTGGGGCTGTGGGGAAAGAGGAACCCTGCTTCACTGCTGGAGGGAGTGTAGACTGGTGCAACCACTGTGGAAATTAGTATGGAGATACCTCAAAGAGCCAGGATGGGAAGTCCTATTTGACCCCACTATCCCACTGCTGGGGATCTTCCCCAAAGAATTAAAAGTATCATACCACCGTGGTATATGTGCACCCATGTTCATAGCAGCACAGTTTGTGATAGCTAAAACTTGGAAACAGCCCAAATGCCCATCAACTGGAGACTGGATAAAGAAAATGTGGTTTTTTAATAAAATGGAGTACTACTCAGCCATAAAAAATGAGAAATTAGAGACATTTATAGCTAAATGGATGCACATTGAGGCAATACTCTTAAGTGAAATAAATAGGACACATATGTATAAATACCGAATAGTTTCTCTGGTGTGAGAAACTGAAAGTGTAAATAAAGATTAAAATGTATAATGGGTAATGTGAAATAGGAAGAAAAGGGGAAAAGGGGAAAGAAGTAGGGGGGTAGGTGAAAGGAAAGAAGGGAATGGAATTAATATGAGAAAATGGAAAAATGGAAACAAAGTCTTTGTAAATAGGGAGCTATGGAGGGGTTGAAGGGAGAGCAGGGGAATGGGGAAGAAATAAGAACCAAGAGAGATTATGTAAAAGTGCAAATCTCCAATGATGAATGTCATTATATTGTATACCTAAAATTTACCAATGATTAGAATGAATAATTGATAATGTGAAATAAGAAGAAAAGGTCCAAAGGGGTGGGGGAAGTAGGAGGGGTAGGGGAAAGGAAAGAAGGGAAAGGAAAAATGATGAGAAATGGAAAAAATGGAAACAAAGTCTTTGTAAATAGGGAAGGGTGGAGGGGGTGAAGGGAGGGCTAGGAATGGGGAAAAAATAAGAACCATGATGCATTATGTAAAGGTACAAGTTCCCAATGAGCAATTTAAATGTATTGTATACCTAAAATGTACCAATAAAAGAATTTTTTAAAAAAAAATTTCTCAAAACTAACAATCCTAATGAGAGAGCAAGATTGGATTTTGAAAGAGATGCTGGTAAATTTCCTGATGTTTGCTTTTAATTTAGAACAGTAATGGTACAGTTCACTTTATATTTGGTCCTTTTTATTTTCCCTTTCTCCCTCTCCTTTCCACCATCCCACTCCCTCATCCCAAGATCTACAAGTTTATATGTACAAGACTCAACACTGTTTTAATCTGGACCTTTGCATGAATAAAACCTGGTATATGGCAGATCTATGCCTTTTGCTACTTTCCCATCATAAACCAAATATTTTTCTTAAAAATAGTTGATCCACTTACCTAAATGCAAGCTCTAAATGCCCCCTCTGCAAGAATAGATTGAAATGGTGGTACACATTTATAATTCATTTAATTGTGGCCAATTTTGCAGAGTCCCTACTGTGTGCTTGCTAGAGGGAAGTTTTACAGCTAAATGTTCTACCCCAAAGCTTTATAATCTCTGTAGTTGGTTTTAGAATCCCTCTCCAAGTTTATTATTGGAGTTTGGTTTATATTATTTATTTTCTATTTTATGCCATTTTAGATAGTAAACATCCCACAAGTAATTTCCCCTTCACCTCTTCTATGCCTTATTTATTTTCTTTGGAATTCATATAGACACATCTTGATGTTTCAAGGAGTTGTCACTTCTGTGCTCTTCAGGGATCAGAATGATCTTGCCCGTGAGAATTGGTATCTTTGGGATCGCAATGCCATGCCATTTTTCTGTCCAGTGGATATTGGCCAGGCTGAAGCAGAATGATAGATACTATATACTACAATTCTTTAATGCTGCAGTAGAACATTTTTATATACATTTTTATTTTGGAAAAATGTTTGACTTGCAGAAAAGTTGCAAAGAAAATAGAGAAAATCCTCATGTATTGTTCAACCAGATACCATTAACATCTTCCATTACTATGGTATATTTTTTATAACTAAAAAACATTACAATACTATTAACTAAACTCCAGATATTAGGTGTATTTCACAGTTTTCCACATTAATATCCCTTTTCTATGCTAGGATTAACCCCAGGGTGCCACACTGCATTTTGTTCCTTAATCCTTTCATATTTGATGCATGACAATTTTTCTGTCTCTTCCTGATTTTTATGACCCTGATAATCTTAAGGAGGGCTGATCAGGAATTATTTAAATGGTCCTCATTTTAGATTTTCTGATGTTTATGTCTTGGTTAGACCTGGCTTTGGGTTAAAAAGTTCCTCCTCATCAACAGGACATGGAATCAGGAGGACATGGAATCACCATGACTTACCTCTGATAGGATTAACCTTGGTCACATGTTTAAGGTTGTGTTTGCCAGGACCACTACAAAAATATTATTTTTCCCTTTCCATTATCTATTATTTGGACATAAGTCACTGGGTCCAGCCTGTGTGTTCAAGGTGTTAAACTGCACTATATCTCCTGGAAGGAGGAATATCTACTTACAGTATTTGGAATTCTTCTGCAGGATAGTTATTCCTTCTCTTAATGTGTAATTTTTGAAATACTGATGGAACAGAAATCTCCTGAATTAGTAAGAAGTCTAGTGCTAGTTGTTTGGAAAAAGTATAAACTTTAATTCTCCCACCTGTTTCCTTGGGCACAAAAGAACACCAGAATTTGAGGGGCAACATTTCTGCATCACTGAAACATAATGAACCTTGCCCTGCCCCATGATTTACATCCTCTTTGGACTCTGTCCAGGGTCACTGTTCATCATTGTGTCTACTGACAGCCCACAGTCCTGCTAGACCTTGGCCGGGTACACAGCACCCTGGAATTCTCTGGCCAAATGGTCCTAAATTCATCTCCAGGGGCTCCTTGGCCCTCTTCTCCAGGTCTGCTTTGAAGAAGGTAAACTGAGCCACTGACACTTAGACTCCTAGGGCTGAGAGGTGGTCCAATGGTGCTAGGAGTGGAGTATGTATATGTAGAGAAGGAGAAATGCTGTCTTCATTAATACATCATGTTATTGGGGTGTACAACATCACTCTAATTTTCCCTGGTGAGTTAGTTTTAATCATTCAGCTCAAAAGTATGCTGAATAGAAAGCAAACATCAGAAAATTTACAATAATCTCTTCCAAAAGCCACTTTTTGCTTTTATATTGAGATCCTTAATACTGAGAAGTTGTTCTGTGAGTGATCAATTGAGTCTATGTAACTCTAGACCTTATAAAATTTGGCAATATTTAGAAATACCATTTACATAGAATTAACTACTTTGCAGTAAGTGTTTCAAAATCTAGCTGGGACTTCCTTGTTAAGGTTTCCTTTGTCAGATCACTAAAGCAAAGGGAGGGGAGAATATTACACCTGTCAAGTACAGAGTATGTGTATGAGCCAGTTGCTCTTTTTGCACTGAGGGATGCTTAAGCCCTAGATTAAGGTACACTCCTGGGAGTACTAGACAGAGGATTTGAACTTAGTACCACTTCCTATCGAAGCCCATCCTGCCCCAAAAAATATTTTTAGTGGGAAAAGTGAAGGAGAGGAGACAGGAGAGGAGAGATCACATGCGTTGAGATCAAGATCTGCTGTAGACCCATCTGTGAAGTAAATTGTAAATTAAGTTTCTATGTATCCAGGCTTGCTCTGTGCTCTTGCTTTAATCTTCTCCTTCCGTTTCAAAACCCAGTCTTTCCTGTCATGAACCACATTCCTTAAGATTTATATCCATATCAGTTTCAATTAACAAAAAAATCCCAAAGTGTTTTAACTAATAGAGGAAGTTTCTTACAATTATCAGAAATAGAGTAGACTTCAAGCCAATTTCTATCTTGGGCTCAAACAATGTGACTAAGGCTCGTAACTTTCTTTTTCTTTCCTTTTTTTTTTTTTCTAAATTCTCAGTATGTCCTCTATTCTCAGCCTGTCCTGATACAGCTCCCAGGGATTAATCTCTCAAACTGACATCCAGTGGAATAGAGGTTTTTCTCTCCCCTAAATCATTAAAAATAAATCTAAAAGTTAATAAGCTGGACCTACATTCATTTATGTATTTATTTGGCAAATATTTATGAACATATGCTATGAGTCAGGCATAGTTTTAAAGGCTAGAGTCATCATATACAAGACAAATGATCTCTGCCCAACAAATTTTTAACTATTGTAGAAAAGGCAGAATCAAATATATAAATATATAATTTCAGGAACATACTAGGAACAATAAAAGATGGTAAGAAGAGAAAAGAGAGGGAGGGAAAAAGAGACGGGAGAAGGAGAGGGAAGGGGAGGAGGGGAAAGGGAGGGAAGAGGAGGGAAGGGGAGGAGAGGAGAAGAGAATGCATTGTGAGAATAGAGCACAAATCAATAAGATAATCTCTAGGTGTTTTTATATTTCCTCCCAACCTTCTATACTTCAGAGCCAAAATTTGCTCAGCATTTTGCCAGACCTGAGCTCTGTGGTTAACTCACCAAAATAGTGACTATATTTCTAATGTGCACTACTCTCCTCACCAGTTTGTGATGGAACAAGACCACTGAAGGAGAAAGGAAAGGCACATGAAGTTCAGCAAAAAAGATATGGTAAGTTCTCAATGTTTGCTATAGATATAGAAGGGTGAAGGGCCAGCCTTTCTCCAGTTATTTAATAACCTTATCTAGACCACACTTTACAAACCTCTGCTAAAACTGCCATATTTCTCTCATAACAAGTTATTTCCCTGCCAAAAAGAAGCATATGAGAAATTGGGATGAGATAAAGCAAACATCATGCGATCTGAAGAAGACATGGACTGCAACATAATAATAGCAGGGGATTTCAACACCCCATTTTACCAACAGACGGATTATCCAGCCACCAAATCAACAAGGAAATGCTGGATGTGAACTATGCCTTAGACCAAACGTGCCTAGCAGACTTACACAGAGTGTCCCATCCAACATTCTTCCCAAATCCAAATAGAACACACTTCAGAAAACACCACATAATAGGCCACAAAATAAGTCTTAGATTTAAGAATATCAAAATGATATCAAATATTTTTTTTCCAACTACAATAATATGAAACTTGAGAGTCCAGGGATTTACCTCAGTGGTGCCCCCACCTGCCTCATAAGAGCAAGGTCCTGAGTTGGATCCCAGGTACAAAAAATAAATAAAACTTGAAATCAATAATAAAATAAATCATGGAAATCTAACAAATACATGAAAATTAAGCAGTATATTCGCAAACAGCTACGGGGTCAAAAAAATTAAAAAGGAAATTTTACAATGTCTTCATACAAATGGAAATACAATATATCAAAACTTACAGGACATAGCAAAAGCAGTTCTAAGGGGGAAATTTTTAGTAATAAATGTACATCAAAAAATTAAAACAATCTAAAAAAAACCTTAACTTTATATTCCAAGAGAAAAAAATTATGCCCAAAGTTCTCAGATGGAAAAAAATAACAAAGATCAGACATGACATAAAGAAAACAGAAAAACTACAAACTAGAAAAGATCAACAAATCTATGTTAGTTTTGTGTAAAACCTAACCAACATTGACAAAGCTTAGACCAAGAAAAAGACAGAAGACTCTCAAAAAGAAAAGTAAAAATGAAAGCAGAGACATCACAATCAATAAGACAAAATAGAAAGGATCACAAGAAACTAATATAAACAACTATTTGCCAGTAAATTGGACAACCTAAAATAAATGGATAAATTCCTAGATGATATTAAACTATCAAGCCTGAATCATGGAGGAATAGGAAATCTGCCAATAATGAGTAAGGAGATTGAATTAGTAATTAAAAGTCTCTGATCAAAGAAAAGTCCAGGATAGATGATGTCACAATTGAATTTTACCAAACATTTAAGGAAAAACTACAACAAATCCTTCTCAAACTCTTCCCAGAGGAAAAGGAGGACCCATTTCCAAATTTGCTTTATGAACCCAATATTACCCTGATACCAATGACTCACAGAAACACTACAAGAAAAAAAAACTACAAGCCCAGTGCCTGATTAATATAGATGCAAAAATCCTCAACAAAACATTAACAAACTGAGTTCAGCACCACAAAGGAACATTCACTATAATCAAGTAGAGCTTTGCCCTGGGATACAAAGATGGCTCAGTGTATGTGAATCAATTTTGGGATCTGCCATATTAACAGAATAAAGGCCAAAAATCATGACCACCTCACTGGCATTTGACAAAATTCAGCATCTTTCCATGATAAAAATTCTCAAAAGATTACATACAAAAGGAATGTCCTTCAGCATAATAAAATAAATAGACAAGGAATGATCAAAATACACAGCAAATGTTTTAATTTTTTAAAAAAACATTTATTACAGTAAGAGGCATTACCATTAATCCTTCTCAAAATCCTCCCCCTCACTTCAAACATACTTATCCTATCTTTCTTACCATTTACTGAAGCAGTTCTGGAAGGCCTCTTCTGTGAGTTTCCTTAATAGGTATGATAAAAAAATACAGTGACTGTTGATGCTGAGTGTCATCCAATGGAAAGACAGGCTCATAAAAATATTATGCTGTGTTCTCATCCACCTTATGCCTGGATCTGATCAAGTGCAACTTCTGGCTTTTCCCCAAATGACCATGAAAGATAAAAGTTTTTAATCACTTCAGAGCAGACACAACAGCACAACTAAAGACACTCATGAAAGAAAACTTCCAGAACTGCTTCAGAAAGTAGTAAGAAGGGTGGGATAAGTGTGTCTGAAGTAGGGGGAGGAGAGTATCCTGAAGGGGGTTCATGGCAAAGTGTCTTTTACTGTAATAAATCTTTTATTTAAAAATTGACTATTTTCTGATCTTACCTCATATAATAAGTCCATAGCTTACCATCATACTCAGTGGTGAGAAGTTGAAGGCTCCTCTGAGATCCAAAAGACAAAGATTATGCATCCACACTTTGTTCAATATAGTCCTGGGGGCGGGGGGGGGGGCGTACCTAGAGCAATTAGGTAGGAATTGAGGGGTATTTTCAATAACAACCACACCACCTTTCAAAGGCAGCATCCTAGTGACTTAAATCACCTTTCATAGGCCTGTCTCTTAATGTTTCCCCAACTGTCACATGGCCACACTAAGGACCAAGATTTCGACACACTAATTCATGGGCAAAAGCCACAGTTACGCCCTAGAAGTTTCCAAAGGAATTGAACTCAGTATGTTCAAAAGATAGCTGCTCCCCCATGTTCATTGCAGTGTTATTTACAACAGCCAAGATAGGAGAACATCCATGTACCTATCATTGAATGAATTAATTCTTTAAGTGTTTTATGCACATGCTGCAATATTATTCAGCCCTAAAAAATAAGTAAAATCTGTCACTTGCAACAACATGGATAAACCTGGATAACATTATGCTAAGTGAAAAAAGTTGGGCACAGAAAAACAGATACCATATGAACTTACTTATACATGACATGATCAAACAATACAGTAAATGTTTACATTTTTTAAAATAATTTATTACAGTAAAAGATACATTGCCATCAATCCTCTTGAAAATACTTTTCCTTTCTTCAAAAACAACTATACTATCATTTTTGTCACTTTCTGAAGCAATTATTATTATTGTTTACTTGAAAAATAAAATAAACAAAAAAAGACAGAACTACCATCCTTCATATATCATTAAAAAGAGGAAAAAATAGAGATGAGATAGTAGGATGGCAACATGGCAGGATATTGCAGAAAGACCCAAGTTTTGACCCAGTAAACATGACCTCCCATCCTCACCACTACATATCCCATTCCTCCTCTTAAATTTTGTGGCTTCCTATGGGTGTATGGCATAGGACAGTAGGAATTAGCAAATAAGACTCTATTTCACCTCTTTTCAGGGATACATTATCACAAAGTAGAGCTATCTTGTAAATTGGATAACAGTTCTTACCATAGGCTTGAGACCTCAATATGGTCTTTCCCTTCTAACTACCAAGTTATTGGGTGATGAGAACACCCAAATATGTAAATGTTTCTGTGAGAAGAGGAGAGAGAGACTACCTTGCTATCAAGAAGAAGGAGAGAAAACAGAAAACAGGTCTAGAATCAACTTTTCTAATCATTGTTGAGGTGGAAGAAGAGGCAAAGAGAATCATGTCCATCAATGGGACTCTCCCACTGGAAAATATGGCTCCATCACTGTTCTGAAGTCTCCAAGTATGATTCCCTCTTAATCATTAATGTAGTAGAGTTGAAACACTGCCTCCAAGGCTAGAAAGCTTTCTTCCTAGGAGGAACTTTCTAACTCCTGAGGTGGGATGAGTGATGCTTTGTATGATAATGCTAAAACAAGACAAGTATTGGAACTGTCTGGGGACATTGCTTTGCAACACTGTTGTGGCTTGTGTCTAGACATCTCCTCAAAGACTCATGCAATCTTTTTTGAAGATAGCTGAATCTGGAATGTGTGATGCTGGAACTAAGGGCATGTGATTACTAAACCACTACATGTGAGCGGTTGATTAGGCACTGCACTAATCACAGTAGTCTGGATGGGATAAAAGGGGCAGAAAGACGCTGGCTTTCTTGTTCCTTTTACTCATTCCACTGCCATGAACTGCTGTTCCTCTGCCATTCTGACTCAGAGCCAGCCAATTATAGACTTAATCCTCTATGAACTGTAAGCCAAATAAACCTTTCCCCTTTTAACTTGGGGTGTTGGGTATTTTGTCTCAGCAATGAGAGAAAAGTAACTAACACAAGCACCATTCCGAGAAAACACAACCTTAAGCAGCAACCAAATTCCGTGTGGGTTTTCCCTAGGAAAATAACTAACAAATTTTATCTGAATTTGTGGTACAGAAATTCATTGAAAAATATCTTCAAGATGTGCCTTGTCTTCAGACTCATAGTACTCAGATCTTAGAGGATTTTACCTACTGCCTAACTCAACAAACCACTTTTCCCCTCTGCCTCCATTTTATCAGCTACACACTGGGGAGCATGAGGTCAGTTGGACCCCAATGTTTTTCCAGACCTCAAATTTTGAAAGGGTATTCAAATATAAATGTGAATTATGTATACTATTTTTATATTCAATGGAAGGTGTGTTTTTTTTTAGATCAACAGGAAAGACACTGTGCCTTCAAATGTCACCTTCAGAAGATACTATTTAGTAAGAGTGTTAATGGGGAAGATGTCATCCTGACCAAGTAACAATTAAGAGGAAAGACTTGATCCCCAAATAAGTATGAAAACTAGCCTATACTTGTAAGAATTAATAGACCTAAACCACAAAAATGGGCTGAAAATTTTAATATCTTTGAGTCTAGAGAAATATTCTCAGAATATTCTATTTTCAGCTTAGCTTTTTGCTTATCACAGAGGTGAGACTGCTCCTTTTACTAATTTCCTCCTTCTCCAAAGGGCATACTGCTCTTCTGTCTCCATGTACTCCATTTATTCGGTACATCCCCGATTCCAGTGCTTATTCCTCCATTGGTAGTATAGCTACATGATATAAAGAAATAAGCATAGGATCAGACATCCAGGTTCAGGGGCCAATTGTTCTACTTCATAGGTGTGCAACCTAGGCAAGTGAGTTCTCTAATGTAAAATAAGGCTGAATTTAAATATAAATTAAGATTAAATATAACTAAATACAAAATAAGAGTACATTTTGCCTTACAAGATCATTATGAAAATTATTTTTATTTATGTATTCTATTTCAGAAGAGTTAAGATAGCTGACATGAATACATAAGAAAAGGTAAAGGAAGAAGAAACAAGATTTGAAATACAAAATGGAATAGGGGATGAAGTTAACATATCTCATTTCATAAAAACCTAAATATTTGCTACCAAAAGCCACAAATCAGACAGTTTTCCACAGCAAATTATATAATAGGGAGAAAAGTATCTATAAGGCATCAATGACTACACAATTGTAGTTTGTCTTTGTGGAAGACTAGGCTTTGAAATCTTGCCAATTTAAGTATGACCACTGCCTCTGTTTGACTATTACATCTTCTCAGAACCTGAAAATCTGTCTCATGTACACAATGAAGAGAGTAAATCCTATTTTGCAGGGCTCTGGAGATACGAAGTATCTGATAGGTGGCTAGCATTCTGGGAATGTTATCATCCTTCTCTTTCTTTTCCCTTCTCTCTCTCTCTCTTTCCTCATTTTAGTATCTTCTTTCTACTAATTTCAGGTAGTAAACACTTATATGAGAAATTATTTTGTAGTCCACTAACATGCCACTATTTATCATCTTATTAATAATGACTATTAATATTAATACAATACCCACACCAACTGTAAGGAGTTGGTTACAACCATAGGGGGGGAAAAACCCTATTTCCTCTTAAGATGTCAACAATAATAATAAATCAGAAAAGTACCTTTTAAAACTTCCTTTGAAATACTCAGAGCCATTACTGTCATATGCAATATAGTGGAGCTGATTTCTTGACAGAAGGTTAATTAGTTCTCTCCCATAGGATGGCATTGCCATAATTAAACCAATAACAACAAGAAAGAAAACACCCCTGGGCAATTTGAAACATTCTGACAGTAATGAGAAACAGCAATGGGCACTCCACACCAAGGCTAATTTCTAGTTGCTGTGGTTCAATCATCATTGGCATAAGAAAGCAATGCCAGATAACATCTACCTCTTAGAGAGCCCAAGTTTCAACAGAAGGCAGGTATTTCAGCCTTCTTCTAGACTTGTCTTTATAATCTCTTTGTAAATGAGAGCAAGAAGCTCCAAATGTGCAGGAAGCATTGTTCTTGTGGTAAGCAGTACCATGTATAATCCACCCCCATAAAGATATGATTAACAGCCTCTGTTCTGTGACCTAATTATAGTATAATTCATGCATATTCATACTTAGCTTTGCTCAGGGAGGAAGGGAAATGATCCTATAGACATTAAGAGCCTGCCACATGGGCAGAGTACCCTAAAGAGGATACAAAACTAGGCAAAAGTCTGCTACTTTGACACTCACTGACACTACCTGACAGGGTTGAAGGCTGTTTCTCTATATTCCACTCAACCGTGATGAGAATGCACAGTTCCCTGGGGATATACCTTGCTCCAAACCCTGCAGAAGTTCTAGGGAAGTAGAATTAGGCAGTATGGACTCATGAGGATAATCTGAAAAATGTTTACAGGTTCAAGATTCAAAGAAGAAAAGCAACACCACGTGGCACACATATCCATGGACCACCACTGCAGGAGACTTGAAAACAGACACATGCCAATTGAATATGGTATTTGGAAATTAGGAGGAAAAAAATGACTTTGTAGGGGTTAAACAGCACTAAAGGTTGTATTTGTTAGCAATACCAGCCCTCTGCCTGGTTTATACTCAAGAATCGGCTAGGAGGATTAACCACTGTATCCACTTGACCCTGATTCAAACACCACCACTATCAAGGGTCAGTTGAATATGTTGGGGTTCATGGCTCCACACAATCAGCAAAAATTGAAGCATGCAAAATGCCTCTTGAGAATCAGCATGTCTGTCTACTAGGTTTGTTTTCTGGCCATGACTCTAGAAAGTCACTCGCATTAACAGCTGCTAGCAGTATGGTTCTCCAACAGAAACTTAGGTGCTGAATATGCAGATAAAAAGTGGGACTTCTCAATGGGACTCAGTGGGAATGTGCACCCGTTTTCCTTTCCAGAAGCATTCCTGAATCCTTCTGTGTCAGTTCCCTGGTCTGAGTCTTATTTTCAGGGTAGCACATAAAGCTGTGTTTGCCAAGCAAGTAAAAGAGTCTCCTGAGGGGAAGCAACTACGCGAATAGTTGTGGTTTCTGCATAGAATTCAGACATTTGCAGGCATATTAAATGGAGATTGTCATCAAGTATGCTAGAGTCAATGAGAAGTCATACATCAAATTTACTCCCACAAGGGCCGGGGATTTAGCTCACTGGTTTTGCCACCTGCTGAGCAAGCACAAGGACCTGAGTTCGATCCCCAGTAAAAAAAAAAAAAAAAATTACTCCCACATGATTCCTCATACATGATGTCCAGACAAGTTCACCTGCTTAGAAAGGATTTCAAAGAATCTTTATTGAAATTCAATTCAGAGCAAGGTATCAAGAGATTCTAAAAAGCTTCAGTATTACTTATTTCAATTAATTTTATTGGTACATTTTAGATATACAATACAATGATGTTCATCATTGGGAATTTACACCTTTACATAATCTCTGTTGGTGCTTATTTCTTCCCCATTCCCCTGCCTTCCCTTTAACCCCTCCATCCCTCCCTATTTACAAAGACTTTGTTTCCATTTTTTCATTTTCTCATATTAATTCCATTCCCTTCTTTCCTTTCCCCCATCCTTCCCACTTCCCCTTCCCCTTTGCCCCATTTCTTCCTATTTCACATTATCTATTATACCTTTCAGTCCTTATTTACACTTTCAGTTTCTCACACTAGAGAAACTATTCGGTATTTATACATGTGTGTCCTATTTATTTCACTTAAGAGTATCACCTCAATGTGCATCCATTAAACTATAAATGTCTCTAATTTCTCATTTTTTATGGCTGAGAAGTACTCCATTTTATAAAAAAAAAAAACCACACATTTTCTTTATCCAGTCTCCAGTTGATGGGTAATTGGGCTGCTTCTAAGTTTTAGCTATTACAAATTGTGCTGCTATGAACATGGGTGCACATATATCACTGTGGTATGATACTTTTAATTCTTTGGGGAAGATCCCCAGCAGGGGAATAGCTGGGTCAAATGAGAAAACCAGTCCTAGTTCTTTGAGGTATCTCCATATTGATTTCCACAGTGCTTGCACCGGTCTGCACTCCCACCAGCAGTGGAGCAGGGTTTCTCTTGCCTCACAGCCCCATCAGCATTTGTTGTTGGTTGATTTCATGATAGCAGCCATTCTTTCTGCGGTGAGGCGGAATCTGTGTTGTTTTCATTTGCATCTCTCAAATGACCAGTGATGTTGAACATTTTTTCGTATGTTTATTTGCTATTTCTACTTCTTTGTCTGAGAAATGTCTATTCATTTCAGATGCCCATTTTTGGATTGGGTCTTTAAATTTGGGAGGTCTGATTTTTTTTAAGATCTTTCTAGATTCTACATAGTAAACCTTTGTCTGAGGAAAAGCAGGTGAAGATTTTTTCCCACATTGTGGGTTGTCTCTTCACATTGTTGGTGGTTTCTCTTGCTGTGCAGAAGCTTTTCAGTAAGAAGAGATCCCACTTGTTGATTCTTTGTGCCAGTTCATGGGCAACTGAGGTTTTGTTCATAAAATCTTTTCCTACACCAATGTCTTCAAGAGTTCTACCTAACCTCTGTTTCAGCCAGTTCAGCGTTTCTGTTTTAATATTTAGATCTTTAACCTGTTTTGATTTTACTTTAATGCATGATGAGAGATAGAGGTCTAGTTATAGGTTTTGGCAAGTTGAAACCCAATTTTTCCAGCATCATTTATTAGAAAAACTATCTTTCCTCCAGTGAGGGTGTTTGGCTCCTTTGTCAAAGGTGAGGTGGCAAAGTGTCTGGAGTTGTTTCTGCATCTTCTAATCTGTTCCACTGATCTTTCGATCTCTTTCTTTGCCAGTACCATGCTGTTTTTATCACAGTAGCTTTGTAGTAGTTTCAAGTTGGGGATTGTAATAACCCCTGACATGTCTCTGTTGCCTAAAATTGCTTTTGCTGTTCTAGGTCTCTTCTTGTTCCAAATGAATTTTTGGATTGTTTTCTCAAGGTCAGTGAAGTATCCTGCTGGGATTTCAATTGGGATTGCATTGAATCTATGTAAAAGTTTGGGAAGTATGGCCATTTTCACTATGTTGATTCTTCCTACCTAGGAGCCAGATATGTCTTTCATTTTCTGATATCTTCTTCAATCTCTCTTTTCAGAATGCTATAGTTTTCAGAGAAGAAGTCTTTGATTTCTTTACTTAGGTTGATTCCTAGGTATTTCAGTTTTATGGATGCTATTGTTAAAGGAATTGTTTGCCCTGTTTCTCTCTCAGTGAGTCTGTTGTTGGTGTAGAGGAAAGCTATTGATTTTTTTGTGTTAACCTTGTATCCAGCTACTTTACTGAATTTGGTTATTAAGTCTAAAAGACTTTTAGTGGAGTTCTTGGGGTCTTCTATGTAGAGTATCACATCATCTGCAAATAATGACAATTTGAATTCTTCATTTCATTTATTCCTTTTTTTTTTTTCGTTCTCTTGTCTAATTGCCATGGCTAATGTTCCCAAGACTATATTGAACAGGAGTGGTGATAGTGGACATCCTTGTCTCATTCCTGAGTTTAGTGTGAAGGAGTTCAATGTTTGACCATTTAGTATGACATTGGCTCTCTGGATTTTCATAAATGGCTTTTACCAGACTGAAGTAGAGACCATCTATTCCACTTTTTTGTAGGGTTTTTATCATAAATACATGTTGGATTTTGTCAAATGATTTTCTACATCTATTGAGATGATGATATGTTTTTTGTCCTTGACTCTATTGATATAGTGTATTACATTTATTGATTTGCATATGTTAAGCCATCCCTGCATCCCTGGGATGAATCCCACTTCTTCAGGTGTACGATCTTCTTGATGATCTTCTGCATTCTATCTGCCAGTATCTTATTAAGGATTTTTGCATCTATGTTCATTAGTAAGATTGGCCTGTAGTTTTCTTTTTTGGTTGGGTCTTTCTCTTCTTTGGGAATCAAGGCAATGCTTGCTTCCAGGAATGAATTTGGGAGTATTGCTTCCCTTTCAATTTCATTATAGAGTTTCAACAGTAGTGACAGTACTAGTTCCTCTCTAAATGTCTTGTAGAATTCAGCAGTGAATCCATCAGGACCTGGGCTTTTCTTAGTTGGTAAGTTTTTAATTATGTTTTCAATTTCATTGATTGATATTGGGTTGTTTAGAACTTTTTGGTCTTCTTCGTTCAACTTTGGTAGTTCATACATAGCTACGAATCTGTCCCTTTCTTCTGTGTTTTTCTTCTTATTGGCATATAAGTTCTCCAAGTAGTTATTTATGATCCTCTGAATTTCTACTGGGTCCATTGTAATTTCATCTTGTTCATTCCTAATTGCTTGGATTTGAGCCTTTTCTCTTCTTGTTCTGAGAAGATTGGCTAAGGGTTTGTCAATTTTGTTTATTCTTTTGAAGAACCAACTCTTGACTTCATTAATTTTTTTGTATCATTCTTAGCCTCCATTGCATTGATTTCTGCTCTGATCTTTATAATTTCCTCCCTTGTATGAGCTTTGGGTTTGTCCTGCTCTTTGTTTTCTAGAAGCTTGAGGTTCAGCATCAGGTTGTTTAATTGGGCTTGCTCTGTTTTTATAATGTGATTATTCACTGTCATGAATATCCCTCGTAAAACTGCTTTCATTGTGTCCCATAGATTCTGATATGTTGTATTGTCACTGTCATTTAATTGAAGGAACTGTCTGATATCTTCGTTAATTTTCTCAGTGACCCATTGGTTATTCAGAAGTGTGTTGTTCAATTTCCCTGTGTTTATAAAATTCTTGGGGTTTCTTTTGCTATGGATCTCCAATTTCAACACACTATGATCAGATAATATACAGGGGATAACTTCAATTCCTTTGCACTTACTTAAACATGTTCTATGAGCGAGTATGTGGTCCATTTTGGAGAATGACCTATGTGCAACTGAGAAGAATGTGTATTCTGATTTTGTGGGGTGGAACACTCTGTAAACATCTGTGAAGTTCATTTGTTCAAGAGTTCGCTTGAGTTCTAGTATTTCATTACTTATTTTTAGTCTAGTTGATCTATCTATTTGTGATAGTGGGGTATTGAGGTCCCCCACTACAATTGTATTAGTGCATATATGACTTTTCATGTCCGTTAGTATTTGTTTTATATAGTTGGGCACACTAGTGTTTGGTGCATAGATATTTATGATTGTCATCTCTTCCTCTTGGATTCTTCCCTTTACAAGGATTTAGTGTCCTTCTTTGTCTCTTTTAATCAGTGTTGGTTTGAAATCTACTTGATCTGCAAAAAGGATAGCTACTCCTGCTTTTTTTCAGGTTCCTGTGGCATGGAGTATTGTTTTCCACCCTTAACTTTCAGTCTATGAGTTTCCTTTTGAATTAAGTGTGTTTCTTGCATGCAGCATATTGTTGGATTTTTGTTTCTTGACCCATTCTGCCAGTCTAATTATTTTGATTGGTGAATTGAGACCATTAACGTTGATGGCTATAACTGAAACGTATTGACTTATCATTGCCATGACTTTTTCTTTTTGTTTTTCCCCCCCTTTATATTTAACTTCTTGTCATGCCAGATGGGTTCATTCTGCTTTGCTTCCTGGGGTTGTGATCCTCAATGTCTGTTCCTAGGATATTGTGTAAAATTTTTTGGAGTGCTGGTTTGGTATTCACAAAGTTCCGAAGGTGCTCTTTGTCATGAAAGTATCTTATTTCTCCATCAGTTTTGAAAGATAGTTTTGCAGGGTACATCAATCTGGGTTGGAGGCTGTTTTCCTTTAGGGCTTGAAATACATCACCCCAAACTCTTCTTCCCTTGAGGGTTTGTGTTGAGAAGTCAGGTGTGATTCTGATGGGCTTTCCTTTGTGTGTAATTTGTTTCTTTTCTCTAACTGCTTGTAGAATTTTGTTCTTCTGTTGGGTTTCTGGAATCTTAACTATTATATATCTACGTGTAGATTTTTTTTATCAAGGCTATTTGGGGTCCTGTATGCCTCACTTATCTGTAAGTCAAGTTCTTTTCCCCTGCTTGGGAAGTTTTCTGCCATCACTTCTGTGAACATTTTTTTTTATGTCATCTCCACTCTTTTCTGTTTCTTCATTGATTCCCATCAGTCTTATATTTTTCTTTGCATTGTCTAGCAGCTATTGGATTGATTCCTTGTGGTCCCTTACTATTTTGTTTGTTTGTTTGTTTTCCAGTACCAAGGATCAAACTCAGGACCTTCCACTTGTAAGGCAGGCACAGTGCCACTGAGCTAAATCCCTGGTCCAGTCCCTTACTATTTTAAAGAAATTTTTCTTTTCCTGGTCACTGATTGCAATCTTGTTTTTTATATCTGAAATTCTGTCCTCACACTGGCTCATTCTGCTGCACAAACTTTCAATGGAGTTTTTGATCTCCTGGAAATCTATTTGCATCTGTTTTATGGATTCCATTTGTTTCCTATGTTGGGATTCCATCATGTTCCTCAGCTCCTCTACTTTTTTATCTATTTCCCCTAGATTTATTAATCATATCTTGCACTATGGACATAATCTCTGCTGATATCTGATAAATTATTTCTGATTTTATTTTTTCCAAATCCTCTTTCGTTGCTAATTCAGGGAGTCCAGGTGGTTTAGTATCTGATTGTTCCATCTCATTTCCCATTGGGGTTGCTTTAGTTGACCTCGAAGTCTGGTTTGGAGACTTGTTTATGTGTCTTCTCATTTCAACACAGGGTGACGGGGGAGGATGTGTGCTGCTGGCACCCATGTGGCTCACCTCCTCGGCACTTGGGCAGCTCTGCTCCTCTGACAGCTTCAGTATTCTGAGGTGGTTAAAATACATTCTTAGCTAACCCTGGGTACTTTACTGTAGATTTCAGTTCTTATTCAACCAAGAAGCACAAGTTATTAAATTCCACACCCTCTGAGATATAGAACAAATAGCCACTGACCTCAAGCAGATTAAAATCTAGGTGAAAAAGTAGGTGATATAAAAGAAATAGCCTCCATTAAGAAGCAGGATGTGCTAAATGTCATAGGATACTATAAAAAACAACTGCCTATCTTGTCCAGGCATGGAAAAACAAATTAAGCAAGGCTCAGAGAGCTATTATTCCAGATCTAAGTAGTGTTAAGCTCTACATACACAAAACATATTATCTTATTCTTCATTGGCTGAGTCTTAATCAATAACATTTCAAATCAATAATTCACTTTGTAATCTAGTGTTATTCTCTCAAGTAACTACAGCTATAATAAATTCACCAAAATAACTAAGCCATGAATGAAACAAATGTTATGAATGAAATGTTCTTGTAGCATCATAAAGCTGGAAGACAAACCAGCTCCTCAAGACAGAAAGTGTTTGACAATAGAAGAATTTAATCTTTCTATCTTATATTTAATTGACAGTGTTCATGGGTAAAATGCCATATTCTCTGAATGGAAATTTCATTGACTGAATCTAATCTCAAACTTTAAAAATACTAACATCAATTTAAAAACTCTAGTGTGCACCTAAACCAAAGACTATTTTTTAAACCCAATTTAACACTTAGTAAGTATTTAATGATGGTTGACACAATAAAATTTTCATTCACATAATATATTTTATCATTCAGACTTCCCACAGCCAATTATTATTTAGTGACTCAAATGGCAGGGCATATACAAACTGACACCATAGGCAAGACTCCATCTCTGCTGATAAAAAGGAAGGGCCTCAAATTTCCCTTGGGAATCGAGAAAAATGTCTCCTCCTCCATGTTACACAAAACTCTGTTTACCTCTAATCATTGTAGCCTCAGCTTTGAACACCACTACCGTTACCCTGCACTCACAGTACACACACACATGCATATGTGCATGCACACCCACACAATCATATTACCCCCAAGAAAATACTACACCTCACCCCAGTGCCAGAAAAGCTGGAACAGAGGAGCCTAGATCCCTAAACATACAGGGTTTAGAAATACCTTCTCATCTTACCCCATAATGTTGGTGTCATCTTGAAGAGTAGTAGAGAAAGTATCTCCCTCTTCTAGTCTCAAAAGCAACTCATTTCTTGCCTTAAGAAGGACTGATACTTCTTTCAGAGAAAATCCCTGCTTATTAAAAATTATCCAGAAGTTTGTTTCAATTAAACTTCTGTGTGGCTGTCTGCTCCTACCTGGGTTACCATAGGCCATAACATCCCAAGGCAGATCCTGGCAGAGAGACCACTCTCCCTTCATTATTGTTTTCCAGGACAAGGCCTACTGGAAGATGTCTATTTAGCTATCTACATGGCATACTTCGAATGACAGGATCTTCTTCCCAAAACCTCCCAGTCCCTCCCTTTCTTCTTTCCTTCCTTCCTGATATCCTATTTTTAATTCCTGGCATGAGTTAATTTAAGAATCCTCTGGATATATATAAATCTAGCCTTCATAAAACCATTAGGAGAGGAAGACAGGGACAGAAATGCTATATCACCTAGACAATATACTTGCATCAATTCACTGGAGAAAGCCTGCCCCTAATGTAAGTTGATGTGATGCAACAACTTCCAGTCAATGTACATTGAATATTTACTATGTGCAGGATATTATGCCAAATGCTAGGGAAAAAGAAAAAAAATCCACACCCTACCTGGCGATATGCATCAGGAAATGACTAGGGTGTGTGTGTTTGCTTGATTACAGAATTATCAATTTATTATAAAACTTCATTTTTAAACTACTGAAACAAATCTATATTATTGCACATCACTCTGAATGCATTTTGGTGAGTCATGAGGACATATACATGCTTTTTTACGTTACAATCACTGTGTATAAAATAGTTTTCAATAAGTGCTACATTTTTCAATAAGTGCTTCAGTAAATACTACCTTCCATAAACTTAAATGCAACATTTCCACAACTGTACATGACAATGATTTTTATTGGTTCATATGTTTTCATGTTTTATTGGTTTATGTGTTTTATTGGTTATATGTTTCCAATATATGATAGTTACATTCATTTTGAGGAATTGATACATATTCATACTGAAGCTTGATATGATAGTGACTTTTATCTGAATTTTGTGTTTCAATATACCTTAGGAAGATGACAACTTCCTACCATGAAATGGCTTGTTAGGCTTTGCAAAGACACAATTTTTGGCATCCCATAGTGAAAAGACACCAGAATTTACTTAAACACTTCTCTCCTGGTCATTATTTGGGTGATTGTTCCTTTTTTCTGTATTCATTGTTATAGATCACTGTCATGCACAATTTCTAATAATTTTCTCTTTTATTCTTTTGGGAGTATATTCTTCAGAGCAAGTTATAACTTTCATTCCATCTTGGCAGATCACTTGACAGAAGAACTAGAATAATGAAAAACCACTAACCAAGCAATTAATGGATTATGTGTCCTTTTAGGCCTTATGGTGACTTCTGCTAACTTGAGTTGTTTTCATTTTCAAGACCTAGTATTTCTTCTATAAGACATTTCACTTAATTTCCTTCTTCATTAGTCATCTATTCAAATCCTTTACTGTTAAAAGTGACTTTTTTTCTGGTACCTGGGATTGAAGCTAGGGCCTTCACATTGAGCTACACCCTAAGCCCTTTTTTATTATTTTAAGGCAGAGTTTCACTAAGTTGCTAGGTTGCCCAGGTAGGGCTCAAATTTGTGATCCTCCTGCCTCAGGCTTTCAGAATGTTGAAATTACAGGTGCATGCCACTGTGCCCAGCTAGAAATGAAGTTTTGTGAGAAATAGGAGAAGGTAAGATGAAGATCAAGACATAGCAGAGTTTACAGCATTCGGATAGCAAGGGGAAAGACTCCTACCATAGAGCACACATCCCAAGAGCACTTGGAAGGGACCAGGGAAATTCTATTCCAGGTCATCCCAACCTTCTGCACAGAAATCCACAGACCTCTACCCCCAAGAAAGGGAAATTCCCCCAAACTTTTTGTCCCTTTCAAAGCCATAGAAGATAGCCAGTTATTCTACATGAGCTGGCATTTTCAAAGACCTTTTCAAACATGCTTCACAGCTCCTGAATTAATCTGACCATCCTCAATTTGCAAAGGAAGAAGCTGAGTCATAGAGTGCTTGGCAGACAGACTCAGGGAAAGTCTGTTAGTGGGAGAGCAGGAGGCAATGCTCCCAAATTCTTGCCCTGGGCTCAAGGAAAAGAGGCCACCCTGACTCTATTTTGTCCATCAAGAAACAGACAGCCAATTGTGACTTCCCCAACTCCCACAAAAGAGCAATTTGCTGCTTTGCCAACAGTGGGGCCAGAATATACTGGCCCTATTGCTGTGGGGCTGCTAAACATAATATTCTTCACCAAGATGAGAGCAGTCTGAATAAGCTGGCTGGCCACACCACATGCAAACTGAATCTGCAGGTGGTTGGGGGTTTCTAATGCAGCTAGATATGAAAGGGAGAGTCAATATGTTCTCCATTTCTTCTATGTTCCACAAAATGAAAATTTTTAAATGTATTTTGCATTGTTACAGTTTATATCTTAAAAAGTCCCTCCAGAATCTCATGTTTTCAGAGGTTGGCCCTAGTTGGAACAGGCAAGTCACTGGGGATGTGACCTATAATGGTGTATTCTTGTCCGTGACTCCTCCTCTCCCTCTCGGCTTCCTGGCTGTCACAAATTGAGCAGCTTTCCTCTGCCATGCCTTTCTACCATGCTGTTTCTCCCTTGGAGTCAACAAATCATGGCTAAAATCTTCTGAAAATCATGAGCCAGAGTGAATCTTTCTTCCTTTAATTTATGAGTGTTGGGTATTTTGTCCCAGAAATGGGAAAGTGACTAATACCAAAAACTGGTACCAAGAGTAGAGACATTTCTGTGACCGAACCTGATCATGGTTTAGAAGCCTTTGGAACTGGTTTGTGGGAGGAAGTTCAGAAAACAAGAATGCTGATAGGAATATGGACAATAAAAGCCAGGTTTATGAGATTTCAATTGGAAATGAGTCTATTGGAAAACAGACTAGCATGTTTATGCTGGCAATGAAATTGTCTCATTTTGCCCTTCTCCTGTGACTTTATTTGAGGTTGAATTTAAAGGTGGCTAATTAATCTGGTGGAGAAAATTGTAAGGCAGACTTATATTTGGGTTGTGAAATGAGTACCTTTGGATGCCTTTAGCCAGATTTACAGTAAGAATCAAGAGTAGAAAGTAGAGCGCCAAAAAATGTGAATTGTTTTGCTGGTGGGCAGAAAAGAAGCAACAGTAAAGTAGGAGCCAAGGGAAGCTTGGTTGCTAAAAAGATAAGCATTAAAACGAAGCCAAATACTTTGCATCAAGACAATAGAAAAGATGGCTTAAAGGTATCTCAAGACTTGGTCAGAACCCACTCATCACAGGCTCGAGGTATATGAAAGTAAACTCCTTTGAAAGACTTTGCTTTAAGAAAACAGCCCCGGGGCACCCTCCTAATTCACAGATATCTAGAGAAGTGTTACCCATCCAGGTATTCAGAGCCCACTGCAGCTATGGTCTAAGGGGGCCAGTCTACTGTTCAAGCTCCTGGAAGACCTTGGTACTGATTTTTCATGTGGTACTGGTTTTTCAGGCATCCAGAATAAAAGAGTTGTGTGATCATGGAGGCTTCTATCCAGATTTCAAAGGAAGATATAGGAGGGCTGGTAATGTGCCCTTGAGAGGGCATCAGGTGAAGTTGTGAGAGTAAAATCAAAGGTGCAGTGGAGACCCCAGGAAATTGGAGATGCCAGAAATGTGGATAATCTCTTGAGGAAAGCCACAGACACTGACTGGAGCCAGTCTGAGAGAGAGAGGCCATGTGGGCTATACCCAGCAAGGCCATAGAGGTGCAGCTGCCCAACCACTCTGAAGTACACATCTCACCACAGCTTATCCTTGGTGCTGGACATGGAGCTACAAGATTTAATGTTTGCTCTACTGAGCTTAGGTCTTGTTTGGTTTCATTTCTATTCCCTTATTCTTCCCTTTTGAAATAGGAATGTTTACCCTGTAGCATTGTATATTGAGAGTATTTAGCTTTCTTTTTTACTTTTATAGAGGCTCACAGCTAAGAGTTCTTGACTCTCAGAGGAGACTTTGGACTTGGCCTTTTGAGCGATGCTGGAACTCTTTTATTTTTTTTCTGGCATCAGGGATAGAACTCAGGACATTGTGCTTGTGAAGCAGGTGCAGCACCACTGAGCTAAGTCCCCGGCCCATGGAACTCTTAAGATTTTGGCAACTCTTAAGAGATGGGCTAAATACATTTTGCATAGTGAAATGGACATGAGGTTTTTAGGGGCTGGGGCAGAATGTTATGGTTTAGATCTAAAATGTCCCCCAAAAGTTGCATGTTTTAGAGGAAGGGCTTGCTTGGAAGAGGCAGGTCACTGAGGATGATCTTAAAGGGTGTATTCTTGTCCCCTGCTCTTCCTTTTTTTCTCTAGTTCCTGACTGCCATGGGTTGAGCTGTTTTCCTCTGCCATGCCTTTCTGCTCTGCTCTTTCTTCCTTGGAACCAACCAATCATGGACTGAATCCTCTAGAAACCAAGAGCAGGAATGACCCTCTCTTTAACTTGCGGATGCCAGGTATTTTGTCTCAGCAATGGAAAAGTGACTAGTACATGCAAAGATTCATATTTTTAAGTAATCCTAATTTCTTAATCCCTCATTTGGATTCACTGTCTTTCCAAAATCTTACAGACAATAGCAACATACTAGGAGAATTGACTTGGCTGCTAAGCTGCTTATCTATCTTTTTGCTTGAAGTCCATGTAGGTTGTAGGGCTGTATTATTGGTACCCAAAAGACTGGCTGTTTGACAATGAAGGGGTTTTTTCTTAAAAAGGTAAGGCCTCTACAAACCATCACACCAGTTGAAAGTAAGAGAAGGAAACAGACCCACTATTTCCAAATTGACCCTTTCTGATTAATTAAGGAGCAAAGTGGATGCTACTCAGAGTCGGTTTACCTTCCATAAAAAATTCTTCTGTCAGAGTTTTATTTCACTTTCTGGCTATTAGTGAACAGGCACTGGATGAAAAAGGGATAATGGATAATGAAAAGAAGATCAAGTGCCCACTTAGAAATTTACTGTAAAGTGTATACAATGGGGGTCTTCAGATGTAAATATATTTTTAAATATTTGTCTTTCATAATCATTCCAAGCAAACAAACAGAGCACCATTCACTCCTGGCTGAGAGCCAAGAAGGATGCCAGTGCTCCTGGGGCCCAAGAGCAGCTTTTGCTGTCTCTCATTTGCCATTCTGATCCTCACAGGCTGATACATTGTGCATTCACTATTGGCAAATGCTCAACTCTACCTTGGCAGGAATATGTTCTAGGAGTTTGATTTTTCCAGGTGTAGAAACCACCAGGAGAAATGCTTTTGTTTTTATTAGGCTCCCAACAAACCCACTCTTGTATGCACGCTCCACCCAGAAAGGCAGGCACATAGTTGGCAGCTTACTCACTGTGACAGCCTGGGCTGGGCACACATGGCTCTGGCTGCCGCTTCCTTCAGTTTGGCCAGCCCCTAGCGTTGGATGCATTAACTCAACTCATATTAACTGTAGCTGATGTACACCAGGTTCATCTGTAAGTACTGGGAGATAACCATGAAGGAAAAAGACAAACTCCTTGCTCTGGTACACTTTTTTTCTAGACAAAAAGACTGAAAATAAACAATTTTTTAAATCCATAAATGTGGCCATTGCAAGCACTGTTAAGAGCATTGATGAAAATGCAAACAGATGACATGAGAGTGAGTGACTTTTGTGGCACTAGGTGTCAAGGAATTAGTCTGTGGAAAGATTACAGTTGAGCTTCTTGAGCCTGAGTAATGAAAATGAAAGAAACAAAACATGCAAAGAATTTAAAGTCAGAATAGGCCGATGGGGGAATCATTTATGGCCTTAGAGAAGTACCCAAAAAACTGCAATTCCTGTCTCAGACTGTTATCTTACCAGAATAGGTGCCTAGAGAAACAACTTACCTTTGACACACATAGTGCAAAGCCAACTGTGGCCTGGCAGGTCATTTCATCCAATATGTCATTTTAAGGTTTAAGTGCAAAGACTCAGAAGGACAGGGTTATTTGCCCTAAGCCGCATAGCTTCAGACAGATATAACAAGCTAGAGGAAAGGTGGAGGGGAGCTATGAGGAGGTGACAGTTTTCTAAGGTAGATTACTCTTTCTGGAACCTCTAACTCACAGCAGGCTGCTCCACAACAAGGAAAGAGAACTAAATTCTCATAAAATATGACTGCCTAAATTACCCAGGACTGGTGAGGTTTTTCTGCAACTCCAAAATCTTAGTGACTTAAAGCAATTTAGGTTTCCTATCATGGATCTGCAGAAAGGCTGTGTCAAGTCTCTCTGGAGCATTCCCCAGATGGAAGGGGGCACTCTGAAGGGCACACCCTGGCAGTGAAATATTCCCACTCAGAGGTGACCCAAGTCACTTTGCTCACATCTTGTTGGCCAGACCTATTTAAATGGCCCCTCCAAACCACAGTGGGCCTAGGTTATGCTGGCCACACACATACCCAAGAGAAAGACAAGCTAGAATTATTTGGTAACTAGCACTTCAGACTGCACACTATGTTCTATGCTGTACAGCTTGTGCCAGCAAGCTGAAAAACCCTCCACAGGACCAAGCAACAAGGTTTCCCTTGTCATCCCAGAAAAGCTGAGGCACACTCAGCAGTAAAACAACAGAGAACATAAAAAGGAGAGAAGCACATAGTAGCTGATCTATAATTGTTCTGTCAGCAGCAAGAGAGAGAGAAGTATGGTTGGCTGAGGAGGTAGAATGCCACGCTAAAAGCTGGAAGTCAGGTCCCTAAGTACTCAGAGATTTGGACCTTGAATCAAAATCCTACTGTGGTAGAAACAGGATGCTCAGATGTATCTCGATACGTACTAAGCGGGAAGCTTAATGTTATTTTGGAAGACAATTTCAATAGTGACTGGTTCCAGCAAAGATTTTAGCTCTGACATGGAAACTGCTCACCTTGAACTTTCTAGAGCCATTTCCCTGCCAAGTAAAGCTGTATAAACAGGTGAGTTCAGCCCTACACATTCCCTAGGACAAGAAGTTGTGAAATATTACCTGCCCACTCACTCACTTACAGGTACCAACTTAGATTTTGCCTTAGAAATAGTCAGATTTACCTGGCATGGTAGTCCATGCCTGTAATCCCTATGCTCACTCTCCGGAGGCTGAGGCGGGAGGATTGCCATGAGTTCAAGGTCAGCCTGGGCTACCTAATGAGCTCAAGGCCAGGCTGAATTACATAGTGAGACCCTGTCTCAAAAAAAAAAAAAAAAAGAACTAGAAATAGTCAGATTTGCTGTCTTCCAGTACCTCTGGCACCTGTGAGCTACCTTAGAGTGTTCATCTCCAGCCTCTCCTGGCCTTCATAATCTTGTGTAACATGCGGGTAGGATTCCAATGCTGCATCCTGTGTAAGATCCAGAAAACTGACACAAATATGCACTTTCTCGAATGAGAGTTCAACCTCTCCAATCCAAAAATAATGTGAACATGGAGAAACAAAATTCTGTCTTGTTCTCTTTTGCCTCAACATAAACACACATGACAGAGGTTTGGTACTCTGTTTTCAAAGGCCACAGGGAGATGAGTTGTTTGTTTTTTGTGGTTTTTTTGGTACCAGGGATCGAACTCGGAACCTTATGCTAGGGATGAGTTTAAAAATTCAGCCCAAGGACTCAGCACTTCAGAGAAACCACACAGCACAGCTCTAGACACATGAACCCCAAGAATATCTTCATAATCTGCCCATTTATTTCATATACATCATTCCTTTACCCAAGCTCTCCTGTTAGAAGGACAAGAATTCCAAATGGACATGCACTTAATGGCTACGGAATTCTTCACCACTTTTCCATGGAAATTACACAAAAAAACCTTAGCTTTATAGCAGCATGTCAAAATGCCCTCAGTCTGCTGACCTCTGCTGGAAACACTGGAATTCTTCTTAAGGAAATTCCACCCAATGACCTTTTTCAGCACATAATTAGAATGTGAAGTTTTCTTCAGCCATGTGCTAAGATGTTTCTTGTATAAAACCACTGGTGATCTGAAATCTCCTGTGATTACTGGGGACTGCTGTGCCCCTTCTCAGAGTTCAAAAGCTAAGCAGTCAAATACTGATGGGCTTTGGAGACACACTGTGCCGTGTTTGCCTAGGTGAAACGCTTTCTCATTACGACTCCACATGATCTGCAGTTACTGGCCCGCGGAGGCTTTTTAGAGAATTCATATACGTTTTCTTCACCTCACAAAGAGGTCGGAGTTCACACGCTGTCCCAACCTCCCACCCCTATCTGGCTCCACTTGGTCAAGGCTTGTTTAATCCTATTAAAGTGTCACATCTGGGTGATAAAACTTTGTCATGGGGCCTCACATACAGCCTTCTGAGGAACTTTTAGTGTTGATTCATAAATGGCCCTTGTTTAGGGTGGAGGTTCAGCTTCTACTTGGAACCAACAGTAACCCATCTTCTTATCCTTTTCCTTTCTCTCTCTACCCCAACTCCCCACCTTCACCATCGGCACTTGATCCAGTTTCACCAGACTGCAGCTGCAGAGGAAATTCTCCTTTATTATCTGCTGCACAACTCACTTCCTCTATGGAAGCGTCTAGGAACATTCACTCCCAGGCCTTAAGAGTAATTTTTCAGGTGTGCTTCCCTCCTCCCGGCAGCCAGACAACATTCTGTCTTTGTTTACAACCTCTACCAAAATATCCCTAGTCAGTGAAAATTCCCCAGGATAACCTGAGAAGGGACTATTTGCCAATGTGAAAAAATAGTAGTCATGGGTTCCTCGTGTTGACCACTTCATCATTATCACCATGACGACCACCACGAATATGTTCGAGAGCTGACAATATGTCAGGCACTAATCTGTCCTCTTCCCACTGGAGGAAGTCAGTTAGCCCTAAACGCAATCCGATGAGGAAGCAAATACTGTTATCCCCATTTCACAGATGAAGACACTGAGGTTCAAGGAGAAGAAATAATTTGCCCAACATGATGTAGCCAGCTAATGATACAGGTTGGATAAAACTTTATTGTTACTCTAGATGCATTCTCTTAATAATAGGATTTCTAAATGACCCGTGGAATTTCCAGATAAGAATGCTGCCTTGACCAGTGACCTACCCATTCTCTGCTCTTTCTTTCTTTCTTTCCTCCTACGGCACAAATGAACTCATGTATCCTGTGGAATGTAGGGACATCTGTGAGGGAGAAGGTGGCCCACCCTCAAGCCCAACACTGCCTGCCTGCCATGTGAAAAGGAGGCAGCCCCAACCCCTGTCTTCATGGTACTGGGCTCTTTGGGGATCTGTTGGGGTCTACAATGAGCACCTAGCACAAGAGTTGGCCCCTGTCCCCACGGGCCCAGGACATGCATGCTAATCCTTTCTCTGGAGACTGGTAGTCTGTCCTCATGCCCCAGCTTTAATGAGCTGTACTGTAAGGATTTCCAACTCCCACAGGCTCCTCAGCTTCTGACTGATCACAGTTCTAGGAGTTTCCACGTCCTTCCTGGTTTGTTTTGTGTATTTCCTCACCCCTGACCTCCACCTCACCTCCCTCCTGGCCCCCGTACTTCCCTAATCACTAATGTCCTTGGCTCAGCCTCTCCAGTCTATGTCATGGATGGCAACCCCTCAGGGTGTGAGTGTGAGGACTTGCTTGAATGAACCTCAAATTCATGGTTGAGCCAAAGCAAATTTACTAAGTAGGTGATGTTTCCACACACTTGCCACATGTGCCCAATCTGTCCCACTCCTGGCGTATCCCCGGACAAATCTTGGCACTGGGTCTCTCACATTCATACTCAGAGACCTTGAGTAATGTTTCATGGCCACAGATTAAGCACAAGTTCTCTCTGATGCTTTCCAAACCCACCCCCATCCTTTCCTTTGGCAAAGCCTTGCTATGTTCTCATTACACCTCTCCACAGAACCTGGCCCCAGTCAAGCATAACTATTGTTATCCTGAAGTGCAGCTACTGACCTTAGGCAAGTCCCTGCACCTCTTGGGACATAACGTTCAACTAAAAATGGCAGAAGATCCCAAAAGTCCTTTCCCTAACATATTCCATTCTTAGACTTGGGAAAATTAAAGCTAATTTGATGGCAATAGGGCTAGACACCTAGAACATTTTTTTTAAATCTTAGTAGAAGATGATTTTGAGTTCACATCAGCTTTAAAAATGTTATTTTTGTTGGGGATGTAGCTTGGTGGTAGAGCATTTGCATACCATGCCCAAGATCCTAGGTTCAAAACCTAATTCATATATTTGTGTGTGTGTGTGTATATATATATATATTTTTTTTTTCATATTCTAGCATCATCTTAACCTCTGCTTCAGGATGACTGTCTAACTTTGACCTCTAAAGTGGCCCCTTCATGTATCAGCCACTGTGGTCCTCACATCATTCTTAGGCCATGCCAAAGATTCATCAGGGTCTGGAATGATCCAGTAATGAAAATCCACTAAAGCTAAAGGTGCTACAAGTCAGAGGACATTTATGAATGAGATTTTTCACTACACTAACAACAGGAAATGAGTCATTCAACTTCTAATTGGCCATAAATTCCTCTTTTCAGATCTGCAGGATTCACCATCAACAGCATTTAAATCTAGTGGAGGAACAGGAAGGTGGGTCCTCCTATGGTGGGTGTTAAAATAAACAAGCTCTGGCAGTGTGAAAACCTCCTTGTGCTTTAAGATGAAGCTGAGACAGAGAAGGAAGTGCCCGGAAGGAAGTGCCTGGCCATGACATGCTCTGTGCTCATAAGCTGTCCCAGATGTAAGTCAAACTCAATTTACAAATTACCACACAAATGCTAATACTCATTTCTATACAGAGCCACAAAACCCTTTTCTGCTTTTGTAAGTGTTTATACTGTTATTAACTACTGACAAAAAGACAATAACTGAGAAAAATAAAACATCACGGAAGGTACAGATTCTGCAGGAATGGCATAAGTCACATTGCTGTAGATGAGTGAGTTCGGACAATAGGGATGCGCCACACTCTATGCCATATTCATGCCCATTTATTATAGCTGGCAGCCGAGGGGGACTAGCTCCTAGAAAGGTTCCTCAGTAATGGGAAGCAGTTTGATTTCTCCTTTTAAATCATGCTTTCGGTTGGGGAGGGCTCAGGCGAAAGCAAGTGGAATCTTACAGAAGCAGAATCAGGCCAGGTTAGTGGGGGGTACAAGGAAGTTTCACACACAGGAGGTGAGCTACAAAACATCCTGAAACTGTAGCAAGTTTACTGCCAAGCAGGACGTGGGGGTTTTGGGTGCTTTGTTCATGTGCAAGCACTTTGTTCAAGCACAGGTACAAAATGGCATTGAGGCACAAGATGGAGTCTGGTTGGCTATCACAACGTTGTGTCAAATTATCCTTATTCTGTACTCAAAGGCAAACAGACCTTGGTTCACACTTAGCCACTTCTAAGAATTATTTTCCTCCTTATTTTATTCTTCAGTCCTAGAGGGAGAGCTCAAAGGACACAGCAACCTTCTGAAAGAGAAGCCACCTCCTTGTATTTATGTGTATGTGTGCATTTGTTTAGAAAAAGAGCTCAAGTGTCGTTAAACACCAAAAGGACTCATCATTCTAATAGAAGGTCCCCATCCATCTTTTAGGGCAAGAAAATAGAGCCCATATAGATGACTCCAGATCATGCAGATTATTTATACCAGAGGGAACTCCCACCAGATGTCTGTAATTTGTATTCTCAATGCTCAATCAGACCCTGAGTATACTATGTTTGAGTTATCTGGTTTCAATTTTTAAAATATTGATTGGATGCCTACACAGGCCAAGACTGTGCTAAGCCCCAGTAATACTTGTCATGTACCAGAATAGCTGCATGTGTTGTTAAAATATTAAAGTCTTCCATACTACTGAAGTCAATGTTCACTCCCCCAGTTCCCTGGAGCTCCCCCAGATGCCTCACACAAAGGGGCAGTGCCTGGCAATGCAGGCAGACTGAAGGGACCAACTTAGCACAGAGGTCAGTGACTTTGTGGATTGATAGGTCCCAGGGCCCCAACATCAGTTAACAGTGTGATTATCACCCCTGAATATAATCATGAACAAAAACTGGCCTAGCCTTTGCCCTCATTTTCCTTATAGTCAATATTAACTGGAGAAATTAACAGCTACAACCTCAAAATGCCAGTTGCTTAATATAAAGAACGTTTATTTATTTCTTTAAGTCCTTCAAGGACCCAAGCTTTGTCAGGGATGATCTCATTTCTGTGACATTCCATTGACCACATCCCAGTTACATGGCCCTAATCTAACTGCAAGGAAGGCTGGAAAAGTCCCTGAGAAGAATAAAATCATTAGTAAGCATCTAATCATCTCTGACCCATGATCTGACAGTATAACCAAGTATGACACGTGACTGTTAATTAAATAATCACATTACTAAATGTAAAATTCAACCTGTGACAAACTTCTCTCTCACATAGTGTCAGAGGTCACCTCTGTATGTCCCAGAGCATCCAGGCCCTGGAGAGCTTGCTGAGCTTGGAAGGACCAGGCCCCACACAAACCTTGCTGATTCCATAGGTCTAGAGGAGACCTGAGCATTGATTTCTAAGAGGTGCCCAGAAGATGCTGATACCAGGACCCATGCTGATTTCTAAGCTATTTTTCCTAGATTACCAGAGAGGGCTTGAGCAAGGATAGGCTTGGTCTTTTCTCCTGTTTGTCATTTTCAAAGCCCTTCTCTACTCTAGTCTCTGTCTCTCTAGGATTTTGGCCTTGAGAAGGTATTGCCACCTAACAGAGGTAAAGAGGGCACTTAGGCTCTTCAAAGCTGATTACACTTTCCTAACAGCTACCCTGAGTGTCCCCCCACCCAGTTTCCTCACCCCTCTCTCCAAAGACACACAGGATGGCCAAGGCCATGTTTGGGAAGGTCATCTTTATTGTCTTTCCTTTCCTTCCCCCTCTCATTTCAAAACCCAAATCAAAATAACCCTTCCTTCCTTTTAGAATATTAATCCTGCCCAGAAAAAGACATATGTTCACAATTTTATTAGAACCAGAAACTAGAAAAGCACATTTTAGCTGAAATGTTTACTTTTCCACTTGTCCTACAATACCAACTCCCCAGATGTCGATGAATCCCTGCCTGCCCCATCTACTTCAGGTCCCCATTTCTTGGCTTCTATATGTCCCAGGGGTAGCTGCTATAGTGAAGCCAAGTAGATCTGAGTTCAGACCCTGTCACTGGCTCTGCCAGTTATGGGACCCTGAGTCGCAGTTTATCTATCTGTGATATAGTGGTAGCAAAGCTTATCTTATAAAATTCTTGAGATGAAGTAAGAATGCATCAGGTGGAAGCCCCATGCTTGGACAAAGCTGAATGCCAATCTTCATCCTGGAATGTATTTTTCAGGTACCCCAAAAACTAAGATTACTAGTCACTCAAATGAAGTTAATGCTGGTAGCATTAAACTGCAAGGTAAACACACATTTTTTACACCAGATTCCAATTCCAGCTGTGTGGCCCTAAGCAAATTACTTCACGTTTCTATACCTCTAAGCCATTTGCCACCCGTAAGAGAGAAAACTTAGCTACCATCTTGTTTCTTATATGAATATTCTGCAAATAAGTGGGAAAAGAGTTTAAATTCTTTGAACTTCTTGTAAAAAGGAGTATTCTATAAATTCAAATCTATGGTTATATAATCCTGCCATATCAGAAAGTGAGCTAAATAGACTATTGGATGAAAACTTGTTTTCCTAGAGAAAAGATTTTTCTTCCAAGGAAGGATTATTTGCTAATAATTCTCCCTGCAATTTTAAATTAGAGGTTGGATTTTGGTTTGGGTGTTTGTGGTTTTTTTTTTTTTTCATTGAGTTATTCCCAGGTAAATCTGAAAATTAATCTTATAACCTGAGATCTAATCCCTCAACATTTAGAAAGTTCTGTAGCAACTTGAGGATTAATATCAATGCTTCACACAGGAGTAAGCAGAAGTCACTACAGTATTTTGACCCAGGACATTATACACACTGAGCATTAGACCACTTAGCATGTGCCCCAAGAAGCTGGAGCTATCAAGGAGCCAGGATGCCACTGAAACACAAATAGAAGAGGTGATGCCATGCTCAGGAAATAGGGTCTTTAGCATAATGTGCTTTTCCATCTTAAAGTTTATGAAGGACATTTTTACTCAGCTAATGACAGAAAATGAATCACTCTGCTTTTGCTGGCCAGTCAAGTCTTTTTTCCAGTCTTGGGGAGTCAGCCTGCTGCAAGATTCTCTCTTCTCAGGGAGGCACTGACACCCCTCCCAATACTCAGGATGTCCACACAGGCCTCATCCTTATATGAAAGGAGAGCTCAACTCACCCGGTGAGGGCCACCTGTCCACCAGGCTAGAGATTTTAAAATGTGGTATCCCTTCACCTTCATAGAACAGTAGACCATCAGAGATCTTGTGTGTATTTTGTTTGTTCCCTGTTCCTCTCACCACCCACACACAGAAAGAATGAGACTCAAATATCACAGGATCAACCATGATGCATGGTAGTAAAAATGAGAACCTGTCAGCTTGGAATTTAGCACTGAAGTGGGTTCTAATGAACCTGCGTCTAATCGGTTTATAATCTATCTCTCTCCCCACAATTGCCCCCCACCCAAAGCACTCTTCCACCTCAGCAGCTTGAGCAGGTGTTAGGCAAGTGGAGAGTGAGAAAAAAATATCTTAAGGGCAATTAAAAGGAGAGAAAAAATATTGATTAGTCCCTGAATATGCCAAACTCTCGCCTAAGTGTTCTATGGGGATCATTTCACTTAATTTGAAGAAATCAAGTCTAGGGGTGGCACATCCTGCAAATAACTGACCTATTCCATTCCAGTGTCTTCTAATTTCCAAGAGCAGCCCCCACATAGTGAGTGTTGTTGATTTTAAGCTCATGTTGATCAGAGGCAAAAATGCAGACCCACCACACAAGGAAGGGTGTGGTCACCCAAGTGCAGGTATGCCGGGAAGCCATGGCCCAGGAAGAGAGGGCTTTGTCCTTCTACAGAGGGATCCTGTCCACAAGCCACTGTTCAGAATGTATTTTATACAGAACACTGTATCTTTAGTGCCTAGTGTGGAAATAAATCAAGCAGATCCCAAGATGAGGGCTGAGACTTCTAGGTAAGGAGACAACACACTCGGTGACATAACAAAGAGAAGGAGAAAACCGGGGCGGGGGGGGGAGTCGAGAGTGGAAAAAGGGAAAAAATCTGGAAGAAGGCAAAATAAGAGCTCTGGGATAGCCTTGCTATATTTGAAGTGACAGGATCCTTTTTCTTCTCTCCAAAGTGTAAGCCAAATGTTGGTGAACCCTGAATTTGAAAGTGCATTTGATTTTATTCTTTTCCTTCTGAACAACCCCATCCTTCAAAACACACACACACACACACACACACACACAAAGCAGAAAGTTCAGTGATTTTCAGCCTGAGGGTTTGAAGTGCTCAGGGTCCCTGGAACCATGAGTTTGAATTCCAGCCCAAGAATAAGAGCTCACTTCTTTTAATGGTTCTGATGGAGGGGTTCTATTTACTTTCCTCTTCAAGGTCCAAGTCTGCAAATTGCTAGTTTGTAGCAAAATTCTGTGATTTATCAGGGTAGTTAGGATAAAAATGTGTCTGTCCTTCCGAGCACAAAAGAGCAAAAGGTGTTAATGTGCACAATGGGGAAAACAGGTTAACAGATTAACGGCTCAGAGCTCTTGTCACCCATCTTCATGAGGAGTAATCATTTGTTAACTAAGTAAGTGTGAGATGAAATGTCTTGATTCCAAGCACCAGTAGAAGAATGTGTTGTTTAGAACTGAGTCACAGCTAAAAGATGCCAGAAGGAGCAACTCAAGCATATTTGTATTTACTCCCGACCACTAATGGTTTTAATTGAGGTACAACATCTTTTGTAAAAACAAATGATTGATTGTGACTATAAGATGAAAACAAGGTCATCACTTGTGGTTCCAGGGGCCGCTTGTGGTTAAGATCATTGGCTCTGGGATAGGCCAGCCTGGATTCCCTTCCTTGTCCCATCATGTATTGAGTGGAATGATTTTGACAGTTTATTTAATCTCTCTGTGCTTCAGTTCTCTCACTTGTAAACTGTAGAAGTAGAACAGCAAGTTCTTGGAGTTTGGGGAATAATTTAAATAATGCACAACAATGAGGGACACATTCTGGCACATCATATGAACTTAAAACTAGTAGATCTCATGATTCTGAATAATAATAGATAGCAATGACTTTTCTAGAAATGAAGAAGGACAAAAGGGCACCATCGTGTACCCTGTTGTGTAAGAGTGAGGATCACTACCAAAAATGAGTTGTTGCAAAGGGTGTGTGTTATCTGCAGGAAGGATGTGAAGGTTTAAAAAAATAAATAAAAGAGGAACTGAAGCTTAGGCATGAGTTAGTCGAGTATTTATCCGTGGGCTTTAACCATTTGCAACTGAGAGAATTTATTTCTTTTCCAACAGCACTTATATTTCAGACACTACTAGCTACATGGGTGATACAAAGACAAAGAATAAAATGATCCTGTTTAATGATTCCACCTAAGAAATCCAGAGGAGGGGTGCTAGATCATTAAAGCTATGTACTAGCTCTTTAATGATTCCACCTCAGAAATCCAGGGAAGGGGTCCTAGATCATTAAAGCTATGTACTAGTCCTTTAAGTGACCAGAAACTTCTCTAGGGATAAACTGAAAGAAGACAGGGAATGACCGTATTTAGCATTCCAAAGGGGAGGAAAATTCCTCTCTAGACATTGAGGCATTTACTCAGTGAAGGGGTGTGACCATCTGTGTGTTTCAGAAAGATGTCTTCAGTGGCACTATGAAGAGTATGTTTGCTGGGAAATAAAAGTAGGAAAACAAGGAAATAACCCATATACAAAATGATGAAAGTCTGAACAATGAGAAGTTGTAGATGACTAGGTTGGAGAAGGAGAAGTGTCAGCATATGGCAACAGCTTCGGTGTCAGGAGTTAAGAGCCAAAAGAGCTCCAAGGACTCCATCTTGGACTGCATGGTGGTACCTGATTCAAAAGACTATGGAATAGAAACAAACACTCCTCTTTGGGATTTAGGGAGGAAGAGAGGAAGATACAAATGTATGTGGACATATTAGGCTTGAAAAGCTGGTGACCAACCCAATGAAGGTGGCCATAGATGGTGAGACCAAGTCTTGGGCCTTAAGTGAAATGTAGTCTAAAACATTGCTCCACACATCAGTGGCATTCAGGTTGTCTTTGAAGGCATGGTCAGGGAGAGCCTGTAGAGAAAGTGGAAGGTTAAGGATGAACTCTCAGGGTACACAAGGCAAGGACAGCAAATGGAGCTCTCCAGGAGAGAGGAATGTAGTCAGATCATCCAGTCAGGGAACTCTGGTTCAAACTCTGGGCCCCAAGCTACACTTTGATTCTCCCAGGTTCTCCTGTACCACTATATTGAGAGGTGTGTTGACTTCTATTTGATCTCACAATAAACAGCTAAGTTAGCATCTATGAAGAATAAAGAGCATGGACACTGGTATTGGAAACATCACTGACCTGTGCCAGGGCAGGACCTCCTGTCTCGTTATCCTTTCAACACCTTGGGTTCTGGCACAAGACCACACATGTTCTTTGTACAACCTGCTGCTGTTGAAGGATCAGCCTTTTCAACAGTGCTTCTCCAGCACCACCCTATTCTACCTCTGTGCCAGATCACACAGGCATGGTGTGCTCAGCATTCCACATTGCAAGGTGTGAGGCAGCAGTCATTCCAAACACTTTTATGATCTCCTAAAAGAACCTCACTTCAAGTGTACTTTCATGGCCTGAGCACCTGCAAAAGACACAGGACAGCTCTAATCTTCCTGTTTTAGAGATGTACCATCACTGGAGTCAGGTGAGCCATGGATTAGAATTTTGTCTCTGCCCCTCTTTATCACAGGACGTCAGATGCTTTACTTAAACAATTTGATTGCTAGTTTTTGCATCCTAGAGAACTGGAAATGATCCACTGATCGGATGCTATTGGGTGCCAAGACTGCTTCCTTCTTAGCAAGACCTTAGACTGTCCAGATATCCACCTCCACTTGTGCAACCATGAGCTTCAGGGCAGCCACACTCACACTTAACTCCAAGAATGGACCTGATCAATCTGAGTGATTCTATGTACCTTTAATGATTTGTCAGAAATAAGCAAAATTCTGAAAAATAAAATGTAGAGGAAAAATCTGCTGCAAACATTTGGAGAAATTTTTCTCACTCCTAAAAGAGAGCTACAGGAAGAGATGGTCTCACTCTGGACTTAGCTCCATATGCCTGCAATGTCTAGAAATATGACTGTCATCTTGCTTCTAGTCTTAGAGTAAAGCCAGTGAAAGTGATGGCAGACAGGAAGGAAGAATCAGGTTTGCACTTGACATATTGGATCACCAGATCAACCAGCTCTGCAGACTCGCTGATCTAATTTTGGACTTTCTAACATGAGAGGGAACAAATTTTCTAACCACTTAAGCCAACTTCCTGTGGGAATTTCAAATATCTTAACTGATAAAGTGTCAGTATCCTCTTTATAAGATTTCAGTGAAAATTAAATGAAATCCTGTAGAGTGCTTGGAATGTGGGAGCTGCTCAAATAACTATTGCAATGGTTGTACTGCAACATTTCACCTCACCCTCCACCTCAGTTTGGTCTATCAGTGAAGGTCTATCCTGTATGGTTCACCTTGGGAAAATACCATGCAAATACTGCACATTAATTTGCTCTACGATCTTGCAGCTGGTGAACTATAATATGCATAAATTGTGCGCTCACCACATACTGCACTAAGCACATGTTCCAGGTTATCACATTGAATCTTTACAACATTTCTAAGTAAATTTTGCAAATTATAAATCTAAGGCTCCCAAGAGGTGAATGTGATAAATGAACTATTCCAACAGGTCAGGGGGAGGAAAAGGAAAGATTATTTGAAAGTTCAATTGACATATTTTTCTTGATATTGGAAAATAATCAGCTAATTCAGCACTTTGCACTTTTATTATGTTTTTTAGAAACAGAGGAAGGAAGGAGGGAGGTAGGAAAGTGGGGGAAGGAAGAAGAGGGAAGGGAAGGAGAAGAGGAAGGGAGGAACAACAACAAAAATGGTTTCCCTCCCTTGAAATCCGTGTTAGAATTTATAATTGATAATTTGAAATAGGAAAAGGTCCAAAGGTGGAGGGGTGGCAGGAGGGGAAGGGGAAAGGGAAGAAAGGAAAGGAAAAATTATGAGAAAGAAAAAAAAAATGGAAACGAAGTCTATGTAAATAGGGAAGGGTAGATGGGGTGAAGGGCACATAGGTAATGGGGGAAAAAATAAGAACTAAGATACATCATGTTCAGGTACAAACACCCAGTGATAAATGTAAATGTATTGTGTACCTAAAATGTACCAATTAATATATAAATTTTAAAAAACAAAAAAAACAAATTACCTTAACAGCCACCTCTATGATTCTCTTTAAGGAAACATTTTTAAAAAGTAGAATGTGAGACTATGAGGACAGGGGTTAGCAGAAGACAGGGAAATAACAAATATGACAAAAACAACATGATTTCTGAGAAAGGTGCAGGTAACTTTTAACTAAGGCCAGTTGCTCTTCTGATATGTAAAGATGTAGATTCCCATCTGATTCCCTCCAGCCCTTAACATAAAACTTACTAAATACAAGCACATATGCATACACACTAGGGGAGGGGGGCTGGAGAAATAGGGATAGTTTGGTAGTTTTATAAACATCAAAAAGGCTGAGTTTTTTGTTGGCATTGACACACGGTGAACCCAGGTACCCAAGGATGAGTGGATCCTCAACTGAATCGCTTTAATACAAGCAGGAGGGCTACTCCGAAAGTATCATCCACTCTAACCATTAGGGCTGAAGGCAGAGCATCGCCAAGAGTAAGGACTGCCCTGAGGCAAGTTGTCCATAGATTGGGGAAACTAGTTTAGTCCTCGTGGCAGCTCTCTGAGGTAGGAACTAGTTTTATCTCCGTGTAACAGCTGGGGAAGGTGAGGCACAGAAGGTTAAGGAACATGCTCCAAAGCCTGTACTCTTGAAGTCAGTTGAGCCACCTGTCCTGATACAGTGTATCCCAGGGAACACAAGCTATGCTATCAGACTTTTGCTCAGAATTTTGAGCGGGATCAGGGTGAAGTTGAAGGCAAGCTTTTTTGAAGTGGTGGGCAGTGGAGGGGATGAGATGGGGACAACTGACACTTGGGTCAAAGTGATTTAACTCAGTCCTAATTGACACTGACACCCCAGGTTTGTTTTCTGGCTTCTATCCACGTGGCATCGGAAAAGCTATTTATCCACTCTGATCCTTAGTTTTTTCATCAATAAAGTAACGGGCTCATAGGAAGTCTAACCTCATAGAACCAGGCAAGTCATAAATTGCTAATGAACCTAAAGCGCCTAAGTGTCCAATAAATGGAGCCTTTTATCTGTTCTCTGCAAGTAAATTATGTACTGACATAGAGGGCACAAGCAGACAGCTGGCCTCCCAGAATCTGCTCAGCCTCTGATTGTCAGGTGCAACATCTGCAAATGGAAAACATCTGGTTACTTAGTGTCAGCCACTAGGATTTTGGCAAATAAAATAAATATAGGCCTAACAAAAATTTAAGGGAAATATGCATTCAAAAGGTCACTTTACTGCATGATTGGGTGAAATGAATATTAAAATGGAAAATAAAATGTTCCATGCCACTGTCTGAACATAATATGATTAGTTGCAGTCTAGAATTAACACAATACCATTTTTCCAAGGATTAAAGTTTCTTATTCCAAGCTCAACACATATGTTGAGGTTTTGCTTTCTTTCTCCTGGCAGGATTTGTATAAGGGAGCCTGAAATGAGATTAAACAAACATATAACAAACCCATATCACATTTTCAGCTGAAAAAAAAAAAATGAAAGCCTGAATCAGTTAAATGACTCTCTCCTTCCAGCTGGGCCATAAATGTCAGTTGTCCTACTTCAATAGAAACAGAGGGCCTGTCTTATGTTTCTATGGGGAATCAAGTGAGATGAGAAACCAACCCAGAGAAAAGAGCTGATTGTTTAAAAAACTGCAAGGCTGGGTGTACGTGGAGTTCTCAAAAAGCAGTAATTGCTGAACACCAAACTTTTAGCTCTTAAAGAGCCACTGTTAAGGAGTTAAATCTCATCCCACAAGAGGGCTTTGATAACATGTGATGTGAATAGAAATGTTTCGGTACATTTTCTTTCTTAACTTTTCTTAAGAAAATAACACAAGCTCATAAAAGACAATCACTAAGTGGAAGGAAAAAGGTTAACTGTCTCAGCTTTCAAAAATCATTGAAATGCACGTTGCATGGATAACTCACTGAATTGCAGAATCACATGCATATTCATGTAAAGGGGACCTGCGATGTTGGGATAAAAAGTGTAACACTGAATGCATGAATTTGTAGTCACAATATAATTCCTTTAAAAATCTATATTTACTAAATCTTAGATAGAAAAGAACTTTCATTTTTTTAAAAAAGAAGACATTTTATGGTATTCAGAATTGCAAATATATTAAATTGAATTTTTATCCTCTGAAAAAAGTCAGAGTGCCTATGAGAGGACACAGGAAGGACTCACTTTTGCACCACCCAGCTTGGGCTTTGGCAATGTTTTCAAAACAGATACAAGCCAAGATGTAATGGCAGTGCCCTGTCCATTTCACAGCCAGCTTGCTTCATCCTGTACCTTTAGACTTGGACAGTCCCAGTACCATTTCATAAAAACCATTTTCCCCCAACACAAGGAAAACAAAGCTTCCCATAATGTCTACAGAAGAGAGGCAAAACTCTCTCCCCACCCCAGCACAGCCACTCATATCTATAAAGAGGACCCATATCTGTCAGTGGCTGCCCCTGAGGCACAACATTACACTGAGAATCTGGCTTTCCAGGGAGAAGACACAGGACTCAGAGCATCCAGTAATGGCTCTGGTGGGTGGGGGTCAAAATCCTAGGAACACAAAATCCAAAGGAATAAAAATTACATTTGAAATGTTTTGAAAACAATGGATTTTATGTATGTTGAACAGAGGATCATTTGATTTTGTTTTGTTCTTAAAATGCTTGTGGGCAGAATTGTCCAATGTGCCACTTCCATGGGTGTCTTTAACAAGTTCAGCCACTGCCAAATCTGCTCCAGGAGCTCAGCCCTCCAAAAAGGATCCATGCCTCGCCATCTCCACCTCCTTCTGAACATGCAGAGATGAATAATGCAGCAATAGATACTCCTTTGCCAGGGGAAAAGGGGATTTTGAAGGTATTAAGAAGTTCATCTGCCCAAAAACCATTCCCTAGGTGTCTTTTCAGTTATAGACAATTACAGAAAGGGATACACAGTGAGCATATTTGGCTAGAGGGTTGCAGTGAGGGGAGAGTGGAGGCAAAAAGGAACCCAGGAGGAAAGAGCTGCCTAGGAGCAGAAGCTGGTAGGCTTCACAATGTAGCTGTCTGAGACCCTGCAAGGGGTGGATAAACAGACACAAGCAGGAACTGCAAAGACTAAAGGGGCCAAAGACTCACATTTCCTATTTCTTAATTATTTTTCCAGAGAGGCCAACTAAGACTAGACAGTGAGAGGGAACCAGAGTTCACATACCTGAAATAGTTCTCACATTGCAATGAAAACAGAGCAGATATAAACAAACACTATCATGACAGCTTCTCAGAATGAACCAGGAAAACCTTCAAGTCACACATGTATAGCAGCATATGCTTTTTTTCAAATTTGTATTTGTATCTGTATATATTATAGAACACAATAATTACATTCATCATGATGAGTTGGTACATGTACATAACACATCTTAATTATTTTAACATCTTTTTTCTGCTCCCCTCCCATCTCCCCCCTTCATCTTTTGGTCCCTTTCCAAATTGCAAAAGACCTACCTTCCTATTTTCTATTATCTATCTTTTATCTTGCTCTTTATTTATGCTTTAAGTTCCTCATATAAGAGAAACCATGCGACATTTAATCTTGTCTGTCTTATTTATTTCACTTAACATTACAGTCTCAAGGTACATCTGCTTTCCTAACAATGACTCAGATCTACTAGAGTTGAAGATGTTTAGTGATCTACTCTAGGAGTTAACATTTGGAGATCCATGGACCAGATTAAGAAAAGTGGTAAGAGTATCTTTCTTTCTGCTTTTTTTTCATGAGAAAATAAATGCCTTTATGATATAACATATTGTGAATGACTGCAAAGGCTGTGCAAGATTTTGAAAGTCCTCTTGATCATGGGCAAAGGTCAGCCAGCCTAGTTACCTCTTATGGACTCTTACCCCATCAGGAAACAAGAAAGCAGAGGGCCTGACAGGTAAAATACTCTATCAGCATTTCAAATAGCCAGAGTTGTAGCAGAACAAAGGTTAATACTATTACCCCTGATTCCTAAAGCCAAATTCTTTCCACTGCTTTGTGAATCATTAAAAGAAATTTCCACTTTTATTATTTATGTCTTACATCCAACATGCATAAAAATAATTATCTTGTTCTGTCACTCATGTCTAAAGGGGACACAGGTCAAAATGTTAAGAAACTTGGATCCCAGGCTCCTAGGGCACTGAAGCTCAGCCAGTCCCAGCACCCAGAAGGAAGCTCCCGGCCTCCATCCCAGGCTCCTAGGGCAGTGAAGCTCAGCAGGTCCCAGCACCCAGAAGGAAGCTCCCCACCTCCATCCCAGGCTCCTAGGGCAGAGAAGCTGAGCCGGTCCCAGCACCCAGAAGGAAGCTCCCCCACTGCCATCCCAAGCTCCTAGGGCACAGAAGGTGAGAGAAGACACATAAACAAGCCTCAAAAACAGACTTCTGGATCACCTACAGCAACCCCAAAGGGAAACGAGATGGAACACTCTGATACTCAACCACATGGACTCTCTGAACTGGCAACAAAAGAGGATCTGGGAAAAATGAAATCAGAAATAATTACTCAGATAACAGCAAAGATTTTGATCATGGTGCAAGATATGATTAATAAATCTAGAGAGGACACAGATAAAAAAATAGAGGATGTGAGGAACATGATGGAATCCCAACATAGGAAACAAATGGAATCTATAAAACAGATACAAACAGATTTCCAGGAGATTAAAAACTCCATCGAAAGTCTGCACAGCAGAATGAACCAATGTGAGGATACAATTTCAGATATAGAAGATAAGATTGCAATTAGTGACCAGGAAAAGAAAAATTGCTTTAAAATTGTAAGGGAACAGGAGAAATCAATCCAGCAGCTGCTAGACGATGCAAAGAAGAATAACATAAGACTGATTGGAGTCAATGAAGAAAGAGGAGAGAGTGCAGATGACATAAAAAAACTCTTCACAGAAGTGATGGCAGAAAACTCAAGGAGGGGAAAAGAACTTGCCATACAGATAAGTGAGGCATATAGGACTCCAGCTAGCCTTGATCAAAAAAAATCTACACATAGGCATATAATAGTTAGGATTCCAGAAACCCAACAGAAGAACAAAATTCTACAAGCAGTGAGAGAAAAGAAACAAATCACATACAAAGGAAAGCCCATCAGAATCACAGCAGACTTCTCAATGCCAAACCTCAAGGCAAGAAGATCTTGGAGTGATGTATTTCAAGCCCTAAAGGAAAATAGCCTCCAACCCAGATTGACGTACCCTGCAAAACTATCTTTCAAAATGGATGGAGAAATAAGATACTTTCATGATAAAGAGCACCTCAGGAACTTCATGAATACCAAACCAGCACTCCAAAAAATTCCAGACAATACCCTAGGAAAAGACAATGAGGATCACAACCCCAGGAAGCCCAGCAGATTGAATCCATTGGGCGTGACAAATTAAACGCAAAGGGAGAGAATCCAACAAAAAGAAAAAGTCATGACAAGGCTTTTAAAACTTTTAATTTCATCTCCCTAATGAGTGTATAATTCAATCTTATTATTGTACTGATTAGTATTTTTCTGATTCTAGAGTTGCACACCATTCCTTGTGCTATACTGGCTATTTATCATCTTCGTATGTCTACATTTTAATTGGGTTGTCTATTAATGAGCTCTAAGAATTCTTTATATATTCTGCTCATAGGTTATATGCATTGTAAATATGGTCTGTTTAAGGACTACTTTTCATTTTAATGATGTCATTTAAAGTTCTAAATTTTGATGGAACCTCATTTATCAATTTTTTTTTATACAACATGGTTTTTGTATCCTAGGTAGTTCTTGCCTACCCTGAATTCATAAATATTTTCCCTCATAATTTCTTCTTAAAGTTTTATACTTTTAGGCTTTCTTATTTAGGTTCATAGATCCCTTCAAGTTATTTTTATGTATGGAAATAAAGGGTTGAGGTTAATTTTTTTATATACAGATAACAGGTGTTCTAGTGCCGTTTGCTGAAGACACTATCTCTTCCTTGGCTCTTGAATTGAGTTTATATTCTATAAAATGCTAATGTTAAATAATCTTTCAAAACTCAGTAGACCATATATGTGTGGTTCTATTTCTAGATTCTCTGTTTTATTCCAATGATCTATCTGTCTTTCCTTACACCAACACTGCCTTGATTACTGTATCTTTAGAAGAAGTCTTAAAATTGGATGCTAAACATCTTCCAACAGTTTTTGTTTTTGTTTCTGTTTTTGGCTTTTCTGGGTCCTTTGTACTCCTACATAACTTTTCAATTTCAATATCCAGTTCTTCATTTATAGCAAGTATACACAGACCTGAATTTTTATATATACCTTGTGTTTTCTAATCCTGCTAAATTCAAGTACAAGTTCTAGGGGCTCCTAGAGATTTCTTAGTATTTTCTCTGTAGATGATCATTTCATCTACATATAAAGATTTTGCTTCTGCCATGCCAAAAGAAGAAAAAGGAAAAAAAGAAGCTTGGACAATTAAATGAGAACATTTTGTTTTTATATACAGATTGGGGGGGGGTTGGTATCAGGGATCGAACTCGGGTCCTTGCCCTTGCACAGCAGGCGGCGGAACCACTGAGCTAAATCCTTGGCCCCAGATTATTTTTTTTTAATTCTGGGAAAAGCACATTCTGATGATCACTCAAAATGCTCCCCACACTGATCGTCAGGCTGCTGTGGATGCAACTGTGGCTGTGCCCAAACCCCAGCCCTCAGCTGGTACAAACACGTGCTTCTCCACTGCTGGCTGGACATCTTTTTGAAGCGGTTTCATTTTATTCTCATTAGTGTTCAGCTGAGAACTCTGTCCTCTTTCCCTCTCCCTACTCAGAACATGGGCTGCTGTTCTATCCAAATCAATGGCAAGTCTTCCAAGCTGTCATAGGGCCAATCGCCCCACCACTCACCACCCTACACCACTGACTGATGTGTCCTCTTGAAGTCCAGGCCTGAAGTGAAAGCTATTGTATTGCAAAGGGCCCCTAAAGGCAATGAAGTGGGGATTTGGGTAGGCTTATACAATTTCAGAGCATGTAATATATCTTTATCAGTTGGCTATGGATGCTAGTCAAAAATTACAATGTACCAATATTTTTTGGATCCTTTTATTTCTTCAGTTTGCAAGAGGTAGTCCTTAGAGAGGCAAAGATTCTAGGAAAAAGTAGAATATCCATTATATAATTTTTTAAAAAGTCAAGTATATAGAATGCTAACCTCTGTAGGCATGATCATTATCTGAGGTGCTGTGGTCATTGCCCAATACAAGGGGCAGACTGGGACATGATGCAGGTCCTAAGGCCACTATCTGAGCCTGTCCCAAAGAGGGCAGGTCCTTGTGCCAGGTTAGACTACTACAGGCTACCAAAGGTGACCATCCTAAGCCACTACCATGACTTCCAAGCTTGCTCCTATTTTCTCTGCCCATTCACCCACAGGTTCTCTACAGCCAGGAGAATTGCGCACAGCAGAGTTACCTTTGGGTATCCCATAGGAGCCACATGTCAAACTCCATAGTCTGATTTGGCTCCCAACAGCCAGTGGAATCTAGAAAGCTAAAAGAAATATATCCACCCTTACCAACTCTGAGTGACTTTAAAACCAGAAATCTTTGAGGGCACGCCATTTCTTCCATGGGGAGGACTTGCATGAGACAAGCTCCAGGCAAGGACAGGAGTGGTCATGCCAGGCCTCACCCCACATCAGGAAGGAGAGCCTGGGAGTTTCTCAGCATGAGAATGTAATGTCTGTTTAAATGGTCCAGCTTTAGAGAGCTTCTTGCAAGCTGGCTTCGACCTCTCTGAAAAGGGTCTCAGTGTCTAATTCTCAACTTGTCGATAATCTTCCCTTCTTTAAGAAGAAGCCCATCCCTCTCTCCTTCCCAACCTTCCTGAGCGACTACCTCCATCAGTCTCACTAGGTTCAGAGTCTGCTCTTTCTCTTCTGATCTACTCACCTCAAGATCTTCCCTTTTAATTTTTAAGAGTCTGTTCTTGGCAATTCCATTAGTGCATACCCAAAACAATTGAATATAATTGAAATAGAAATTTGCATACCCATTCTTATGGTCTGGGTTAGGAAGGTCCCCCAAGAGACTCATGTGTTCAGAGGTGTAGTTTTTGGAAGGTGATTGGACTATGAGGATGCTTGGAAGACTTGCTGTTAGGAGATGGGGCTTGGTTGGAGGTGGGTCACTGGGGGCATGACCAGGAAGGAAATATCTCCCTCCGGAGTGCTTCCTTTCTCTCTCTGCTTCCTGGTCACCATGATGTGAGTAGCTGTCCCTTTCAATGCCCTTCCATCATGTCTGCAAAGGACTGTAATATTGATTATGCCCAAAGCAGGCTGTGAAGAGTTAACCACACAATTGGCTTGTTTATAGAAGAGAGTGAGTCCAGCCAAAGTGTACGTGCCAAGGTCAGAGTAACTGGAGCCCAAATTCCATTCCCACAATTGAAACCTTCAGACTAGAAGGACAATGTTCTAATTACAATAATATATTTTGTCTATTCTGTTCCTAATTTGAGAATGCTTTGTCTTGTCCTTTCTGAGCCTTGTTTACATTAATTTCCATAGAAACCACACGTTGCCTTTACCCGAATTGATTGCTAATAAAAGTCAGTGCCTGACACCTGCCTTGCAAGCACAAAGTCCCGAGCTCAATCCCAGGTACCAAAAAAATAAAAGTCAGTGCCTGGGACTGTCCAGCACCTTTGTCAGTTGCACTGGCATTTGTCATCCTGACACCCCACTTTCTCTCTCCTGGTTCTGTCTCCTAGTGTATTCTTTTTCTCAGGCCTGCATCACACACTGGCAGGTGGGTACTGGAACCTGACTACAGGGGTCTCCAGCACATGTCATTTCTGCCTTGGTGCCATCCAATCTTGGACTGAAAATTGGAGCCAAAATTTTGTCCCAGCAATGAGGTTGTGGCTAAGAGGCCCACATTCATAACAGCTAAAAGGTAGAAGCAACCCAAGTGTCCACTGATAGGTGAATGGATAAATAAAATGTGGTACATATACACAATGAAATATTGTTCAGCCTTCAAAAAGAATGAAATTCTGACACATGTGACAACATGGACAAACCTTGGGGCCATTATGTTAAGTGAAATAAGCCAGTCCAAAAAGACATACTGTTTTACTTATATGAGGTATTTGGAATACCCAAATTCGTACAAGCAAAAAGTAGAATGGTGGCTGCCAAGGGGAGGGGAACGAATTATTGTTTAATTAATGCTATAGAGTTTCAGTTCAGAAGATGAAAAAAAATCTGGAGATGCATGGTAGTGATGGTGGCACAACACTGTGTATGTACTTAATGTCACTGAACTTAATGTCACTGAAATGATTAAAATGATAAAGTTTGTGTTTTACATATTTTATTACAATTTTTATACATTTTTATTTTGGAGAGAAAATCTAGATTAACAAAAAATAAACACTGTCTGATTGAGACCAATGTGCTAAATGCAGTACTATTGAAATTAAAGATAACTGTCACTTCTCATATGTCCCTTTCACTTGTTCATTCCTCTGTTGTCCCTAAACAGCTGCCCTCAAATTTCTGGTGGCTTCTAGAAGCCCATGAGGCAATGACAAGGCTCTAAGAGACAGAGTGTCCCTGCAGGCCCCACAAGATGTGATCTTTCCCACGTGTTTCTGCTGGGATGATAAGTATTCACAGAATGACATTCTGAGAAAAAATTACATAAAAGCAATTTTACTCAGTGCTATTTCTGGACCTTGTATGAGTCACACATTGCTTCTAAAGTGCTTGCATTGCTAACAAGAGCTTTCAATGCACAATACATCAAGAATTCTGCAAAATTCTATTGAGACAGAGAATAAAGAAATTGCTGTTTCATTTTTAAGTTTGTGTGGAAGGGTTAGAGACAAACTAGATGGAAGAACCAGCCACTTATCCTGGGTTAGCTGTTTCATATCCAAAGCCAAGCACATAAGAAGTACAAGCTCAGTACATCCAGAATTTGCCATGCTTCTCTCATTCATGGTTAATGCTTCTAAAAGCTTATTGAATGAGCTATAAGAAATATAGTGACAGGTATCTCAAATATAAGTCCAGCTCATGTTATACAAACAGGTGGAATTTTGTGTTGTATGTGAACAATGAGGTCTAGAATAACTACCATTTTATTGGCTGTAAGTCAGAGGTACTTAAAGGGTTCCTAAAAAATCAAAGGTTGCTCCAGGCAGACTTGGGCCATAATTCTAAAGCTTCACTATGATAGCTGTTCACAGGATAACCTATTATTAAATGGTATGTGCAAACTGGTATTGCCTTCCTTTTGATCTACTCCCTACACCAATTCAAATAAGCATGCAAACAAGATGACTCTGAAAATGAGAAATTATTGCCCAAACATAAAGAATTCCAAATAGCTTCCTGTAGGAAAATGAGGAAGCAGAATGGAGAGATTCAAGTGTACACATACAGTAGCTCAGAAAGTCATTAAAGAGTGACTCAAAGCTGCTCTTAGTGGTTTAGAGAATTTAGCTTTTCTTCCTACACCCCACTTTCATTCCAAATCCTCCAACTTCAACGAGCACCCCATTGCTCCAGGTTGTTTAGAACCCCTAGTCTATTCAAGGAAGTGCCTTCCTTTCCTTCCCTTTGTAAACAGTCTAGGCAATGAAATCACTTTCTGAAGGACATCTCCACTTCTAGTTAATTCCCTTGACAATAGACTGCTTCTCATATCCAGGTGGATGTTTTCCTATTTACTGTTTTTCACTCTCCCCTCTGGACAATATTGTCATGGTCAGAATGTTCCTTCTTTTTTTTTAATTTCCCCTTCCCCTGCCCTCTCTTTACCCCCTCCACCCTTCCCTATTTGCAAAAATTTTGTTTCCATTTTTTTCCTTTTCTCATATTTTTTCTTTTCCCTTCTTTCCTTTCCCCTACCCCTCCCACTTCCCCTGCTCCTTTAGACCTTTACTTCCTATTACACAATATTAATTACATATTTTTAAATTAAAATATCAAAACCTAGGAGACATTATCACAGATATCATAGAATTTAAAAGGCTATATAAAGCATATTTCAAAAATCTGTTTTGAAATAAATTTGACAACTTCTGAGAAGTACCTTGGAAGACAAATTAATGAAACTAACTCTGGAGGAAATATAAAATTTGAATAGCACATATTAAAGAAAGTATATTCCTAGTTTGAAAACCTGCCTATATAACAACAATAGGCTCATATACATTTTAACTGATAAATTATATCAAACATTTAAAGCAGAAAAAAAAGGAACACTTCTCCCCTCATTTTAGGAAATGAACCTTGCACTAATCCTAATACTGGATAAAGATAATAGAAGAAAAAAGTATGAACATAGATAGAAATTTGTTTAACAAAACAAACTCTTAGAAGTCAGATCTGGCAGTATGTAGAAAGTGGTGTTATTATAGGGATGGCAGTCTTGGTTCAGCATTGGAAGATTCACCCCCAAAAGTCATCATTTTAACAAAGGAAAAAGCCATTTGATCCTGTCACCAGTTGGAGAAAAAGTATTGGACTAAATTCCACAGCTGTTCATGGTAAGAGCTAGCAGGAGACTAGAAGTAGAACAGAACCTTCTCAACAGATCAAAGACATACACTCCATACTTCCAGCAAGAATGTCTTATATGAATGGAAAAGATACAATGCTTTCTCCTTCAGGTGGGGAACAAGGGCAGATATGTCTACTCTTCATCTGTCCATTAAACTTTGAAACATAGGCCCAAATCAAAATAGTCTGGCAATAAAATGACACAATTAGGATAGGACTGGCAAGGCAGAAGCAAAATCTTTATATGTAAATGAAATGCTCATCTACAGAGAAAATACTAAGAAATCTCTAGGAGCCCCTAGAACTTGTACTTGAATTTCGCAGGATTAGAAAACACACGGTATATATAAAAATTCAGGTCTATGTATACTTGCTATAAATGAAGAATTGGATATTGAAATTTAAAAGTTATGTAGGAGTACAAAGGACCTAGAAAAGTAAAAAGAAAAAAAACAAAAAACAAACAAACAAAACAGTATTGGAAAATGTTTAGTACCTAATTTTAAGGCTTTTTCTAAAGCTACAGTACCTAAGGCAGTGTTGGTGTAAGGAAAGACAGATAGATCATTGGAATAAAACAGAGAATCTAGAAATAGAACTACACATATATGGTCTACTGAGTTTTGAAAGATTATTTAACATTAACATTTTATAGAATATAAACTCGATTCAAGAGCTGAGGAAAAGATAGTGTTTTCAGCAAACGGCACTAGAACACCTGTTATCTGTATATAAAAAATCAACCTCAACCCTTTATTTCCATACATAAAAATAACTTGAAGGGATCTATGAACCTAAATAAGAAAGCCTAAAAGTATAAAACTTTAAGAAGAAATTATGAGGGAAAATATTTATGAATTCAGGGTAGGCAAGAACTACCTAGGATACAAAAACCATGTTGTATAAAAAAAATTGATAAATGAGGTTCCATCAAAATTTAGAACTTTAAATGACATCATTAAAATGAAAAGTAGTCCTTAAACAGACCATATTTACAATGCATATAACCTATGAGCAGAATATATAAAGAATTCTTAGAGCTCATTAATAGACAACCCAATTAAAATGTAGACATACGAAGATGATAAATAGCCAGTATAGCATAAGGAATGGTGTGCAACTCTAGAGTCAGAAAAATACTAATCAGTACAATAATAAGATTGAATTATACACTCATTAGGGAGATGAAATTAAAAGTTTTAAAAGCCTTGTCATGACTTTTTCTTTTTGTTGAATTCTCTCCCTTTGCGTTTAATTTGTCACGCCCAATGGATTCAATCTGCTGGGCTTCCTGGGATTGTGATCCTCATTGTCTTTTCCTAGGGTATTGTCTAGAATTTTTTGGAGTGCTGGTTTGGTATTCATGAAGTTCCTGAGGTGCTCTTTATCATGAAAGTATCTTATTTCTCCATCCATTTTGAAAGATAGTTTTGCAGGGTATGTCAATCTGGGTTGGAGGCTATTTTCCTTTAGGGCTTGAAATATATCACTCCAAGATCTTCTTGCCTTGAGGGCTGGCATTGAGAAGTCTGCTGTGATTCTGATGGGCTTTCCTTTGTATGTGATTTGTTTCTTTTCTCTCACTGCTTGTAGAATTTTGTTCTTCTGTTGGGTTTCTGGAATCCTAACTATTATATGCCTATGTGTAGATTTTTTTTGATCAAGGCTAGCTGGAGTCCTATATGCCTCACTTATCTGTATGGCAAGTTCTTTTCCCCTCCTTGAGTTTTCTGCCATCACTTCTGTGAAGAGTTTTTTTATGTCATCTGCACTCTCTCCTCTTTCTTCATTGACTCCAATCAGTCTTATGTTATTCTTCTTTGCATCGTCTAGCAGCTGCTGGATTGATTTCTCCTGTTCCCTTACAATTTTAAAGCAATTTTTCTTTTCCTGGTCACTAATTGCAATCTTATCTTCTATATCTGAAATTGTATCCTCACATTGGTTCATTCTGCTGTGCAGACTTTCGATGGAGTTTTTAATCTCCTGGAAATCTGTTTGTATCTGTTTTATGGATTCCATTTGTTTCCTATGTTGGGATTCCATCATGTTCCTCACATCCTCTATTGTTTTATCTGTGTCCTCTCTAGATTTATTAATCATGTCTTGCACTATGAGCACAATCTTTGCTGTTATCTGAGAAATTATTTCTGATTTCATTTTTCCCAGATCCTCTTTTGTTGCCAGTTCAGAGAGTCCATGTGGTTGAGTATCAGAGTGTTCCATCTCGTTTCCCTTTGGGGTTGCTGTAGGTGATCCAGAAGTCTGTTTTTGAGGCTTGTTTATGTGTCTTCTCATTTCCACGGTGGCGGGGGTGGGGTGCTTCTGGCACCCACGCTGCTCACCTTCTCTGCCCTAGGAGCGTAGAATGTTGGCAGGGGAGCCTCCTCCTGGGAGCTGGGACTGGCTCACCTTCTCTCTCGAGCATTTAGGACAAATGAGTCAGCAAGAATATCTGTACCAGCAAAGAGGGGGAGCTCTTCTGCCACAGACAGTCCCAGAATGTTCCTTCAGGAGTCATTTCTGCTACTGCCACCAAAGTCATTCTTCCTTCCTGCTCACATGTTTGTACTGAATTCTTAGACTGAGAGCAAGAGCCAATACTAGAGATTCAGTCTAACCACAAAGAAATTCAGTGATTTGCCCAGGCCATATGCCTAATTACTAGCACAATAGTGTTGAATCATTTTTTCTCATCATTCACTCCCTGCATTATCTCTAGCTCAGTGCCAGGAACAAATCAATCAGTATTTGATATAATGAATGCTTCTCATACCTAACATGGAACTAATGATTTTATTTTATTTCGGGATGAGAAGTGGAATAGGGCATAGAAATGCAAGCCATTTATACTAGTATTGATGAAGACAGAAAATAAGAGACCAGGCACCCAAGGCTAAAGGTTTTGAGACTTCAGTTGCTCTTTTTTAGTATCAAGCTTATCCTTCCATCACCTGCACGTCTTGTGTAGTCACATTTTGGGAAGTTTGTGCATGAGCACCATGCCTATCCCTTGGTCTTATGTGGCAAATTGTACATGTGCCTGTGTGTGTGTTTGGCTATTTGTGCATGTGTGTTTGAACATGTGGGGTGGAGAGGGAGACATGAGGGCACAGGCAGGAATAGCATGTGTTCAGAAAGAGCAAGAGTGTCTAAGGCTGCAGTTTCTGTGTTACCAGCTCCCTCTATAGCAGGTGGTATTATGTCCACTGACAGGTGACAATGAACTGAAGAAGAGTATATTCTTACTCACTGTTATGAAACTCTGAGCCCCAGACTTGCTCCCTTGAAACTGGGAACAGTGGTGCTGTCCTTGAGGCTGTCTCAACCACCTGTGAGAGTGAGAGTACACCGCGGAAACTGCTTCCCTTGAGCTGGGAAGGAGCCTGAGACAGGAAGCTACCATAAACAACAGGGGTAGCCCAGGACTGGACTCTCTTTGGGGCCATGATCATGGGCCCTGCTCTGCATTTGAGTTGGCAACTAAGGTTAAAGTGTTGTTTGCTAACATGTGGTGTATGACAGATAAAGCCATTGAGCATTTTACAGACTATGTGTCATTCTTGTGAAGAGTGACACTATTATTTTTAATCTGATTGTGCTATAAACTGTGCTTAAAGATCCTTTCCAAACCTCAGTGCATTAAAAAGGACACAATTATTGTCTCCTGTCTTCCTTTGCCAAAGAAAATGAGAGAGCAGGCCTGGGTGTTATTGCCAAAAGGACAACAGCATGTTTCAGGCTGGTCCCACAGGAACTCTGTAAACTGGTAAAGGCCAAAGGAGGTCTCCTGTGACCCACTATCACATTTTCTTACTCCTACATATTGATCTTTTATTTGTGTTCAAAGGGCCTGAAATCCTCAGAGAAAAGGTAACAAAACTAAAAGCTTATTAAACATTGTTCTGCCCTATTAAAAAATAAGAAAAACTATAACTTATGACTAAATTCTCACAAGGAATCTTATCCAAAAAGTACTATATTTTCAAGTATAGAGCCATGCCATTTTTTTCATTGAAAGCTTCACAAAAGAAAAATATCACAATCAAAATCAAAAGGTAACTGAAGAAAGGTTTTCTTCTGTGGACACCCAAAGCAGAGAAATGCACAAGACAAAGGTTATAACTGAGTGTTCAGAAGGTCCTAAAATGCCCCACCTCAAGTAGACATGCAGTGACTTTTCACATCCTCTGTGGCTTCCAACTCTAAGTGACAAGATTATCTCACTGAAGTGACTACCATCCCCAAAGCCAACAAGATTGTCAGAATAAGCGACTACAGAGGAATAAAATCTTTCAAAGCCACAGTAAATAGAGAATACTAGAAGTCAAAATATAAGAGATTTTTGAACGTAAATTCATGCTTCTTTGAAGATTTGAAAATCATTAGCTCATTCCTGCTAGGAAATGCTAGGGAAATAAGGTTGCTAGGGAAACAAGGGTGGACAGGGAGAGAAGATGAAAATTTCAGGCTGAGATTCACAGATCAGGTGTAAGGTTTCTGTCTGAACATCACACTCTTGTGCCTGGTGCTTGTAGAGCTGCTTTCTCCTCAAGATTCAGGAAGCATCCTCCAAGACTACTGTCAGCAAACCATATCACATGTCCAAATCCAGCCTACTACACACTGCAGTAAGGCCCACAGCTAGAAATGGCTGTTACATTTTTCAATGACTGAAAAGTCAAGAGGAACTTTTATCACACTTAAAAATTACATAAAATTCAAGCATTTCTAGAGCAGAAATCAATGCAATGGAAACTAAGAGAATGATAAAAAAAAAAAATCAATGAAGAAAAGAGTTACTTTTTCAAAACAATACACAAAATTGAAAAACCCATAGCCAACCTTGTCAGAAAAAGGAAAGAAAAGGCCCAAATACATGCAATTAGGAATGAAAAGGATGAAATTACAATGGACCCAGCAGAAATCGAGATCATCAATACCTACTTCGAGAACTTATATGCCAATAAGATGAGAAACACAAAAGAAATGGACAGATTCCTAGCTATGTATGAATCAACAAAGTTGAATGAAGAAGACCTAAACATTCTAAACAACCCAATATCAATCAATGAAATTCAAAACGTAATTAAAAACTTACCAACCAAGAAAAGCCCAGGTCTTGACGGCATCACTGCCGAATTCTACAAGACATTTAGAGAGGAACTACTGCCACTACTGTTTAAACTCTTCAATGAAATTGAAAGGAAAGCAATACTCCCAAATTCGTTCCTGGAAGCAAGCATCACCTTGATCCCCAAAGCAAAGAAAGACCCAACCGAAAAAGAGAACTATAGTGCAACCTCACTAATAAGCATAGATGCAAAAATACTTAAAAAGATACTGTCAAATAGAATGCAGAAGATCATCAAAAAGATCATACACCCGACCAAGCAGGATTCATCCCAGGGATGCAGGGATGGTTCAACATACACAAATCAATAAATGTAATACACTATATCAATACACCCAAGGACAAAATCCATATGATCATCTCAATAGATGCAGAAAAAGCATTTGACAAAATCCAACATGCATTTATGAAAAAAACCCTACAAAAAATTGGAGTAGATGGTCTCTACCTCAATCTAATAAAAGCCATGTATGAAAAACCAACAGCCAGTATCATACTAAATGGTCAAAAACTGAAATCCTTCACACTAAAATCAGGAACAAGACAAGGCTGTCCACTATCACCACTCCTGTTCAATATAGTTTTGGAAACATTAGCCATGGCAATTAGACAAGAGAAAGAAATAAAAGAAATAAAGATAGGAAATGAAGAAGTCAAATTGTCATTATTTGCAGATGACATGATACTCTATATAGAAGACCCCAAGAACTCCACCAAAAGTCTTCTAGACTTAATAACCAAATTCAGTAAAGTAGCTGGATACAAGGTCAACACACAAAAAACAATAGCTTTCATTTACATGACAACAGACTCACTGAGACAGAAATAGGGCAAACAATTCTTTTCACAATAGCATCCAAAAAACTGAAATACCTAGGAATCAACCTAACAAAAGAAATCAAAGACCTCTTCTCTGAAAACTATACTACTCTGAAAAGAGAGATTGAAGATGATATCAGCAAATGGAAAGACATCCCCTGCTCCTGGGTAGGAAGGATTGGATGCACATTGAGGTGATATTCTTAAGTGAAATAAACAGGACACACATGTGTAAATACTGAATAGTTTCTCTATTGTGAGAATCTGAAAGTGTAAATAAGGACTAAAAGGTATAATAGATAATGTGAAATAGGAAGAAAAGGGCCAAAGGGGAAGGGGAACTGGGAGTGGGCGGGGAAAGGAAAGAAGGGAATGGAATTAATATGAGAAAATGAAAAAAAGGAAACAAAGTCTTTGTAAATAGGGAGAGATGGAGGGGCAGAAGGGAGACCAGGGGAAGGGGGAAAAAATAAGAACCAAGAGAGTAGGTAAAGGTGCAAATTTCCAATGATGAATGTCACTATATTGTATACCAAAAATGTACCAATAAAATTAATTTTAAAAAATTCAAGCATTTCTGTCGATAAATAAAATTGTATTGGAATGAAGCCCACTCATTCATTTGTATGCTGTCTCTGGCTGACCTGATGATTCACTGAAAGATGTCAATGGTTACAGTAGAGGCTGTATAGATCACAAACCCTAAGATGTCAAAATGTGGCTCTTGACAGAAAAGTTGTCCATCATTCTAAGCTCACAGGAGAAAGAGCTAAGGAGAGGGTACATTCTGGGTGCCTTTTCCAAGGACCACAAGGAGGAGGTTTGCTTTGCCCACTGAAGAATCTTGAGTCCATGTTACTCTTGGCTGCTAAGACCTGAGACAAATACTCTGTCATAAAATTCCTACCCTTCTGATAATTTCTAACGTTGTGCAACCATTGAAGTAAATGATCTGTGCATTTCCAGCTCCTATACTCACGCTACTCAGGCCACTCACCACTCTTATATCATGGTAAATACAGACTGCAGAGACACAAATGTGTAATTACATCAGCTAAATACTGAGGAGGGAAAAAGACCAAAATTGTCCCCTAGTTTGTGGTGCTGTGCTGAGTAATCTGTCCAACATTCCACACACCCCCTGGGGCAGACCTCTAGACTTATCTCCTTGGTAAAATGACCTAGATAAAAATTACTTGGATTGAAGATTTGAACACTGCTCTGTTCTGGTAATATTCAGATCAGGTGTCAAACAAGCTGGATCTTGGTGCAGGTGCCATTTATCTACTGTCAGGCAGGGTTTTCTACCCCAGCATTCTGTGCTTTGTAGTGCTCAGAAGATGTTATGGAACAGAGAGAAGACAATGTGGTATTGTTTGGCAACGAGTTCAATTCATCCCTTTGTGAAGATGAATCTGAAAAGCACTGCCTCTGCGAGGTCTGAAGTAAGCACAATTGGCATTGTTTACAGCTGTTTGTTGTGGCTAACCCATGTGTACAGTCCTTTCCATATTAAAGTCATTCTTCTGAGCATTTGGTGGTTGGTTCTCTGGTTATTTAACTCTGCACGTTGAGGTCCTGGACTTGGCAGCCCAGCCGGGAATGATTTGGGAGTAAGGGTAGCACACAGACCAGCTAATGCCTTGGGTCTGAGGATGTGCAGCCATATTGAGATGAAGGAACAAGCCAAAGGAAAACTCACGCAAGGAGAAGAGAGTGTATGCTGACTTTGTGCTGCTTTATAGCACCACACTTTCCAACACACACATTCTAAACCCAATCTGCACCTTGACATGACCAAACCTCAAAATAAAAAATTTTCAATCTCTTGGAAAGAAGGAAGAAAGAAAGGAAAGAAATAGGAAAATAGGGAGAAAGGGATGGAGCAAGACAGGAAAGAAGGGATTTTTTGATGGGTCAACTTGGCTAATGAAGAAAAATAGAAGAGAGGCCACATTCTAAAGCCATTTTTATAGCATGAATGCACCTTCTCCCAGTTATTCAACCAAACATTAATCTAGGCATTGCTGTGAGGGAGTAGTGCAGATCTAATCAAAGTCCCTAATTCATTGGTGTTGAGAATATCTTAGCAGGACTAATGTAACTCACTAAAGTCATTTAAAAATTTGTACATTCTATGAGCTCTACTCGAAATAGCATCTGGGTCTACAGTTGTTCTCTCTTTACCAAGTTTTCCCTTCTTAACTACCTGTAACAATGTCAGCTGTGCTTGTATGTGTTCAATCTACTAATGGCCTTGCTTCCCAGGTGGCCTGCCCATGGATTTCAATCTTGCTTAGCCAGCTTCCATACTCATTAAACCAATTTCTTATAATATTTGTCTCTCTGAGGTGCCCTGACCCAACTGCTGCCAGCTCCTGGCCCTGTGTGGTCTACACAGGAAGCAATAGGAAAGCGGCCAAACTACCAGATTCTAGCCAGCTCTGCTCCTGGGTTCTCTACCACACCCAGGGTGGCAGAAGTGACAACCAAAAGACAGACCTAACTGGGGACAAAACCAACACCAGGGTGAAAGTTTCACTTCACGATAAAGTGTTATCCTATCACAGAGACTGAGTAAGAGACAACCTTAGGAGACAGGGTTTCAGAAGGAAAGAGCTAAACAGGGATCTCCTGGGATCCCCCAGGGGGCTCAAGCACAGGACAGAAGAATCTTAGGACTTATATTCTGTGGTGGGAGGCCAGGTTTGATGGGTATAGTCTTCAGAGAGGATAGACCTGAAGGAGATGGAATTTGGTCCAGTGGTATGATAAGAGTTCTTGCACCACTACCTACCTACATCCAGCAGAAATCAGTGAGATTAATTCCTATAGGTCAGTATCTGGGTGGCTTAACTATCTTCATTAAAATCATAGACCTCTTTGCTTTGGTTAAGGGAAGTTTGTGAATGGTTCTTAGAGTTTGTCAGTATTCAGTTGCTATTTAATGCCATTATTGTCATTGACTTTACTACTATACACAAGGTAGCATAGCTGTTGTTGTCAATTAGCTTTCTCCATAAGTCAATATCTAGATTTCCTGGGGGTTATAAACAATACTACCACTCACTCCTGAAAAACCAAGCACTAGGCCAAAGAAGCCACAAACCTCAGCATAAAAATCAAACAAAAAAATAGGAACATGAAAAGACAAGGAAACAAAATGCCACCGAAAACTTCAAACTTCCCAAAAACTGGTTCAGGGGATATTGTGAAAGAGGAAATCATAAGCTGCAGAGCAGAATGTTCTAAAAGAGTATCAATGGACACAAAGCAGTTTGATAAGGTGCTTGGTGAATTTAAAGAAGATATAACTAATCGGTTAAGCTCTCCTGGGTAACAAAAGCAAAGCAGATGGCATCACAATCCCAGACTTGATGTTATACTATAACTATAACTCTATGGTGATTAAAACAGCATGGTACTGGCACAAAAACAGGTATCTGGGTCAATAGAACAGAATAGAAGAAGGAGAAACAACCCCAGGCACATACAGCCATTTGATCTTTGATAAAGGAGACAAAAACATACACTGGAGGAAAGATGGCCATTTTAATAAATAGTGCTGGGAAAAATGGATATTTACAAGCAGAAGATTAAGTCTAGACCCATATATCTTACCATGAACTAAAATCATAAGAGCTCAAAGATCTAAATGTTAAACACTTAATCTGCTGCAAGATAAATAGTTATAACTCTTGAAGACATAAGCACAGGCAAGGACTTTTAAAATAGAAAACCACAATGGCACCAAAAAGAGTACTGAGAATCAAAAAATAGGATCATATCAAATTTAAAAGCTTCTGCACAGCAAAGCAAACAACCAACAAAGTGAAGAGATAACTTACAAAATGGGGAAAAACATTTTGCCAGCTATTCCTCAGATAAATGACTAATATCTAGAAAACTGCAGGCTCAAGAAACTTTTTACAACCACAGATCTGATAGAGAACTTGTATTCAGAACACACACAGACTTCTTATGATGTAATAATAAGAAAACAGAGAGTGGCTTGGGTACACAAGTCCCAGGCAGGGCCCCACCCAGACACCAGTGCCTTGGACCCACCGGGCCCAGCTGAAGAGCCACCTGGAAAACAGCTGTGCAGGCGCACAGGCCATAGCCATAGGCCCACCTAGATTCCATCAGTAAGTGCATGCAGATCCCAGCCAGAAGCACACTCAGACACCAGTGACTCATGCACACAGCTCCCAAACAAAGGACCTCCTAGACAACAGCTATGCAGGTGGGCTGGCCCCAGCCAGAGGCACACACAGATACTGTCCTAAGTGTGCACAGGCCCCAGCCAGAAACCTGTCCAGACAACAGCCCATCCCAGGGATCCAGAAGGCCACCCTTCTGAACCCAGAAATTGGCACAGTGGTGAGCACCAGAGAGAAGGCCACTCTAAGACTTGCTGAGGATTGAAGCCCACTGGCTGAACAAAAAGTCACCTCAACAAAGGCACAGCAGACTGCATCTGTTGCAATGAGGACACATAAACAAGACTCAGAAACAGACTTCCAGATCACCCAAGGGCAAAAAGATGGAACAATCTGATAACCACCTGGACTCCCTGAACTGGAAATGGAAGAGGATCTGGAAAAAAATGAAATCAGAAACAGTTTCTCAGATATCAACAGAAACTGTGTCCACAGTGAAAGACTTAACTCTAGAGCAGGGCCAGGGATTTAGCTCAGTGGTTTTGCCACCTGTCTTACAAGCACAAGGTTCTGAGTTTGATCCCCAGTACCAAAGAAAACAAACAAACAAACAAAAAACTTGTAGAGCAGACAGAGATTTTTTAAAAAAAAAAAAAAAAAGAGGAGCTGAGGAAGACAATGGAATCCCACCATAGGAAACAAACAGAATCCATAAAACAGATGCAAACAGATTTCCAGGAGATTAAAAACTCCATTGGAAGTTTGCCCAGCAGAATGAATCATTGTAAGGACAGAATTTCAGGTATAGAAGACAGGATTGCAATTAGTGACCAGGAAAAGAAAATTTAAAATAGTAAGGGATCATGAGAAAGCAATCCAGCACCTACTAGATGATGCAAAGAAGAATAACAGACTAATCAAAGTCAATGAAGAACAGGAGAAAGTGCAAACAACATAAAAAAAACTGTTCACAGAGGTAATGTCAGAACATTTCCCCAGCAGGGAAAAAGAACTTGACATAGAGAGAAGTGAGGCATATAGGACTCCAAATAGCCATGATAAAAAAAAAATCCACACTTAGGCATATAACAGTTAAGATTACAGAAAGCCAACAGAAGAACAAAATTCTAAAGTAGTTAGAGAAAAGAAAAAAAATCACATACAAAGGAAAGCCCATCAGAATCACAGCAGACTTCTCAACACAAACCCTCAAGGTAAGAAGAGGCTGAGGTGACATATTTCAAGCCCTAAAGGAAAACAACCTCCAACCCAGATTGGTGTACCCTGCAAAACTATCTTTCAAAATTGATGGAGAAATAAGATTCTTTCATAACAAAGAATACCTTAGGAACTTCATGAATAGCAAACCAGACTCCAAAATTTTTTTTAATATCCTAGGAAAAGTCAGTGAGGATCACAACCCCAGGAAGCTCAGCAGAATGAATCCATCAGGCATGACAAATTAAATGCAAAGGAGGAGAATTCAACAAAAAGGAAAAGTCACGACAAGGAAAAGTCAATACATATCAATTATAACCATCAATACTAATAGTCTCAATTCACCAATAAAAAGGAATAGACTGGAAAAATGGGACAAAAAGCAAGATTCAACAATATGCTACATACAGGAAACACATTTAATTCAAAAAGAAACTCATAGACTGAAAGTTGAAGGGTGGAAAACAATACTCCATGCAACAGTAACCCTAAAAAAAAAGAGGAGTTAGAGGAAAGATCTTCCTCTTTGAAGATCAAATGCATTTCAAACCAACACTGATTAAGATAGATAAGCAAAATACATCCTTGTAAAGGCAACAATCCAAGAGGAAGAGATGACAGTCATAAATATCTGTGCACCAAACACTAGTGTGCCCAACTATATAAAAGAAATACTAATGGACATGAAAATCAAATAAACACTAATACAATAGTAGTGGGGGACCTCAGTACCCCACTGTCACAAATAGATAGATCAATTAGACAAAAATAAAAAATGAATTACTAGAACTCAATCAAACTGTTAAACAAATGAACTTAACAGATGTTTACAGAGTGTTCCATCCCACAAAATCAAAATACACATTCTTTTCAGCTATACATGGATCATATTCCAAAGTAGACCACATAGTTAATCATAGAACATATTTGAGTAAGTGCAAAGGAATTGATCTTATCCCCTGTATACTATTAGACCATAGTGAAATTAAATTGGAGATCAATAGCAAAAGAAACCACAAGAATATTATAAACACATGGAAATTGAACAACACAGTTCTGAATAACCAATGGGTCACAGAGGAAATTGAAGAAATATGACAGTTCCTACAATTAAATGACAATGACAGTACAACAAATCAGAATCTATGGCACACAATGAAAGCAGTCTTACGAGGGAAATTCATAGCAGTGAATACTCATATTAGGAAAACAGAGCGAGCTCAATTACACAACTTGATGCTGAATGTCAAGCTTCTAGAAAAAAAAGAGCAGGACAAATCCAAAGCTCATACAAGGGAGGAAATTATAAAGATTAGAGCAGAAATCAATTCAATGGAGACTAAGAGAATGATACAAAAAATCAGTGAAGCCAAGAGTTGGTTCTAGGAAAGAATAAACAAAATTGACAAGCCCTTAGCCAACCTTCTCAGAAAAAGGAAAGAAAAGCCCCAATCCATACAATTAGGAATGAACAGGATGAAATTACAATGTACCCTGCAGAAATCCAGAAGATCATCAATACCTAATCTGAGAACCTATATGCCAATAAGAAGGAAAACACAGAAGAAATGGACAGATTCCTAGATACATATGAATTACCAAAGTTGAATGAAGAAGAACTAAAAATTCTGAACAGCCCAATATAAATCATGAAATTAAAAACATAATTAAACACTTACAAACAAAGACAAGCCCAGGTCCTGATGGCTTCCCTGATGAATTCTACAAGACATTTACAGAAGAACTTCTGCCACTACTGTTTAAACTCTTTGATGAAATTGAAAGGGAAGCAATACTCCCAAATTCGTTCCTGGAAGCAAGCATCACCTTGATCCCCAAAGTAGAGAAAGGCCCAATTGAATAAGAACTATAGGCCAATCTCACTAATGAATGAACCCAAAATCCTCAATAAGATACTGGCAAACAGAATGCAGAATATCATCAAGAAGATCATACACCTGACCAAGTGGGATTTATCCCAGAAATGCAGGGATGGTTCAACATACACAAATCAATAAATGTAATACACTATATCAATACAGCCAAGGACAAAAACCATATATCATCTCAATAGATGCAGAAAAACTGTTCGCCAAAATCCAACACACATTTATGATAAAAACCCTACAAAAAATTGGAATAGATGGTCTCTACCTCAACCTGATAAAAGCCATCTATGAAAAACTAACAGCCAATATCATACTAAATGGTCAAAAACTGAAACCCTTCACACTAAAATCAGGAACAAACAAGGCTCTCCACTATCACCACTCTTGTTCAATATAGTTTTGGAAACATTAGCCAACCAATTAGACAAGAGAAAGAAATAAAAGTAATAAAGATAGGAAATGAAGAAGTCAAATTGTCATTATTTGCAGATGACATGATACTCTCTATGGAAGACCCCAAGAACTCCACCAATAGTCTTCTAGACTTAGTAACCACGTTCAGTAGAATAGCTGGGTATAAGGCCAACAGACAGAAATCAATAGCTTTCCTGTACATGAACATCAGACTCACTGATAGAGAAATAGGGCAAACAATTCCTTTTACAATAGCATCCAAAAAACTGAAATACCTAGGAATCAACCTAACCAAAGAAATCAAAGACCTCTTCTCTGAAACCTATAGCACTCTGAAAAGACAGATTGAAGATGATATCAGAAAACAGAAAGACTTCCCCTGCTCCTGGGTTTGAAGGATCAATATAGTGAAAATGGCCATACTTCCAAAACTGCTATATAGATTCAATGCAATTCCAACTGAGAGCCAAGAGGCATACTTCACAGACTTTGAGAAAACAATCCAAAAATTCATTTGGAACTAGAAGAGACCCAGAATAGCAAAAGCAATTCTAGGTAACAGAGACATGGCAGGGGGTATGATAATCCCCAATTTGAAACTATACTACAAAGCTACTGTGATAAAACAGCATGGTACTGGCAAAGAAACAGACTTGAGGACCAGTGGAACAGATTAGAAGATGCAGAAACAACTCCAGACACACTCAGCCATCTCATCTTTGATAAAGGAGCCAAACACCCTCACTGGAGGAAAGATAGCCTTTTTAATAAATGGTGCTGGAAAATTTGGGTTTCAACTTGCCAAAGATTAAAACTAGACCTATGTCTCTCACTATGCACTAAACTAAAATCGAAATGGATTAAAGGTCTAAGTATTAAAACAGAAATACTAAACCGGCTAGAAGAGTAAATTAGGTAGGACTCTTGAAAACATCGGTGTAGGATAAGATTTCATGAACAAAACCTCAGTTGCCCATGAACTAGCACAAAGAGTCAACAAGTAGGATTTCTTCTTATTAAAAAGCTTCTGCACAGCAAGAGAAACCACCAACAGCATGAAAAGACAACCTACAGTGTGGGAAAAAAATTTTTACCAGCTGTTCCTCAGATAAAGGTCTACTATCTAGAAGCTATAAAGAACTTTAAAAAATCAGACCTCCCAAATTTAAAGACCCAGTCCAAAAATGGGCATCTGAAATGAACAGACATTTCTCAGACAAAGAAGTAGAAATAGCAAATAAACATATGAAAAAATTTTCAACAGCCCTGGTCATTTGAGAGACGCAAATGAAAAGAAAGCTGAGATTTCACCTCACCTCAGAAAGAACAGTTGCTATCATCAAATCAGCCAATAACAAATGCTGACAAGGCTGTGGAGAAAAAGGAGCCCTGCTCCACTGCTGATGGGAGTGTAGACTGGTGCAACCACTGTGGAAATCAGTATGGAGGCACCTCAATGAACTAGGATTAGAGGTCTCATTTGACCCAGTTGTTTCCCTACTGGATATCTTCCCCAAAGAATTAAAAGAATCATAGCACAGTGATATATGTGCACCCATGTTCATAGCGGCACATTTTTGTAATAGCTAAAACTTGGAAACAGCCCAATTGCCCATCAACTGGAAATGGATAAAGAAAAAAATTTTTAATAAAATGGAGTACTACTCAGTCATAAAGAATGAAAGCCTAGAGACATTTATAGCTAAATTGATGCACATTGAGGCCATACTCTTAATTAAAATAAATAGGACACAAGTGTAAATACCAAATAGTTTCTCTAGTGTAAGAAACTGAAAGTGTACATAAGGATCAAAATATATAATAGATAATGTGAAATAGGAAGAAAAAGTCCAAAGGGGAAGGGGGAGTGAGAGGGTTAGGGGAAAGGAAAGAAGGGAAAGGAATAAATATTTGAAATGGAAAATATGGAAACAAAGTCTTTATAAATAGAGAGGGGTAGAGGGGTTGAAGGGAGGACAGGGGAATGGGGAAAAAATAAGAACCAAGATATATTATGTAAAGGTAAAAATTCCCAATAATAAACATCATTATATTGTATACCTAAAATGTACTAATAAAACTAATGAATTAAAAAAATAATAAGAAAACAAGCAATCTTATTAAAAGATAGGCAAAAGATTTGAAGTGACACTTTGTTAAAGAGATACAAATGGTGTTTATGCACATAAGATACAAAGTCATTGGTTATTAAGGAAATGTATGTTAAAATCATATCAAAATAATAGAACATACCTATTGTGATATAAACAAATAAAAAAAATCTAGCATTGCCAAAGGCTAACAGGGATTCTGAGACCTAGAATTCTCACGTGCTGCCAATATAAAACACTACAGCTGCTTTTGGAAAATTCTTTGACAGTTTCTTAAAAAATTAAACATGCATTTCCCATATAACCTAGCAAAGTATCATTACTAGGTACTGATCAAAAAGAAATGAAAATATATGTTCACACAAAAATCTGTATACAAATGTTTATAGAGTCTTCATTCCTATTTTTCAAATTCACAACACTGTGAATACATTGTTGCACATCTGGACATTAGAATACTAACTCAGCAGTGAAAAGGGACAGCTGTACCTGCAACTCAAAAATGAATCTCAAGAGCATTATTTTAAATGAAAGAAGTGAGATACAAAATATGTGGTATGATTCCATTTTTATAGCATTGGAAAGGCAAAAACTACAGAGAGTAGAATCAAATTAGTGGTTTCTGGGGAAGACAGTGGAGGGAAAGGATTCATTATAAAGGACAAGAGAGAACATATGTTTTATCAAAGCTCATAGAACTGCACATTTAAAATGGGTGGATTTTATTGTATGTAAATAATACTTCAATAAGTCTTACTTTTTAAAAAAATGGGATAAAACAGAGCCCAAAATAAAAACAAATAATTGTTGACAAGTCAGTGTAACACTACCTGATGTCTATTGCATATAAAAAAAGATGAGTATGTGTTTCTTTGTATGATTTTGATTAGACTTATATATTTTCATATACTTGCAAGAAAATCAAGTGCCCTTACAGTTGTCAACAAGGAAAATATTTATATAAATGTCAGACAAGGTAATTCAAGATATAAATTATTCCCCATATGTTGTGTGCTAATAGTGACACCCAAAAACTCATGTTTGTGTGCTCATCATTGGAACCTATGAATATTATGTTAGATACCAAAAGCATAAATATCACCTTATATGGCAAAGCACATGATTAAGGACCTCAAGAGGAGGAGCTTATCCTGAATTATTGGGGCCTATCCTAAACATAGTCATAGGCACCCTTAGAAGTAGGGAGGGGATTTTGAGGCACACAGACCAAGAAGTAATGTTAAGACAGAGATTAGAGTGATGTAGTCACAAGTCCAAGTCTTCTGGCAACCACCAGATTCTGGAAGAATCAAGGGCTGGTTCTTCCCTCTGTTCTCCAGTGGGAGTGGAGTACTTCTCAGTACTTAGAATTCAACTTAGTGAAACTGACTTTGGACTTCTGGAATTGTAAGAGAATGAATTTCTGCTGCTTTAAGCCATCAGTTTAGTGGCTGCTTGTGCAGCAGTCATAAAACTAATATGACACATCATAATGACATGATCATAGAAGGATACCTGGGCCCATGACTAATCAATCTGGCCACAGATGCAGCCATTATAAGAATGAGTCTGCGTTGGATGGCCCCAGGTAGCTTGTTGCTTAGATTGTCCTCCTCAGCCTCCCAACCACACTCCCGAGTCCTGCGCCCACCCAGAATGAAGAGATCAATAATTAGCACAGAGACTGAAACACAGGCTACTACTTGTCCACCCAGGAGCCATTCTCCCATCTTCCCAAGTAACAGATACCAACAGAGTTAGACCCACAGTGTGCTCTGCTGAATAACCACACTCCTGAACCTCCCTCATAGATGCAGGCAGCACAGAAGATTACAGCCAAAGTCACTGGCAAATGTTCCAGGAACTGGTGTTTGAAGTCAATTCAGGTAGCATGCAGGTATTTATACCCATTTCCCTTTCCTTTTCCTGATGTTTGCAAGGCAGAAGTGCTGAAGAGAGCACCAGCATCCCTCTCTTGACAGTGAGGTCACCTTAAACTAGAAGTGTGCAATAAGTAAGTGTGAAAGAGAAAAACAGAGGCAGCCTGGCTTCTGATGGCCACAGAGCTGCTCTACTAGTCCTAGGCTCTTTGCCTCTGTTTTACATGAAAGGAAAAACAGGCCTTATTTTGTGAATGTTGCTGTTATACTGAGTTTCTGTTCATATTAGTCAAAAGCAATTCCTAGCTTATTCCAAGACCTAATTGACTTTATAAAGTGATACTGGAAACTAGAGAGCAAATTAAAAATTAAAAGTTGTTGTTAGCATAATTTCTCCTCTGGTTTAGTTTTTCTGAATACAAATTTGCTAATGTCATAAGAGATTTTTTTAATTTTATGTCACCAATCTCTCTTTGCTTTTCCAGTTAAACTGAAAATTAATAGAATCATACAAGTTACAAGTCACCCTTCTCTCTATCTCCAGAAATATATGAAAAGAACATCTAATGTCTGTTGCTTGCTCCAAATCAGGAAAATTACCTTAGCTGCCAAAATACTAACTTCCTCCATCCTTGTTAATAAGCAATGTGCTCAAAGAACATCAAAATTTTTCCTTTCTCAGCTATGCAATTTTTCGTTTTGCAGCGGCTGACTTTTTTGGGTTATAAAGAATGTGGACAATTTTCTCCTGATCACTTAAAATATAATTAAATCTATAAAACAAAGAGATGTAAGTTTGAAGAACTCTAAAAAAAATAGCAAAACCCCAGATAAGGAGAAAGAATAGAGAGAATTACTGATTGCAGAGATCAAAAGTAGATTTACGAAAGAATAACTTGAAGAAATGATAAAAGTAAAAATAATAAAACAGCCTTTCAGGTTATAAAATATAAGAATCTCAGCATTCAGCTTAACTGATGACTATTGGGCCTGAAACTCCCAGGGCTCATTTCTGTTCACAATGGCCTCATTCAGACCACTTCACAAATGCCCCATTAACATCACCTCACAGGTGGTCCTGGGGGACCCACTGGGGACTGTGGGGCCTATAAACAGGAGGAAGAACAAACAAGGCCACATGCCCTTCCAAGTGCCGGGCTGAGACAGAACAGAACATGTACGCTGGGCTCGAAGTTTAATTTTACTCTCATTTGAGCTCTTTCATCCCCATAATGGTTCTTAAACAGAGAGGTGCGAAATGGCATGAGGGGAATCAGAGTTCTTTGCCCAGTTGGAAGAAAGCTACATGCTCAGAGGCTGAGGTCCCAGGAGGCCCGCACCCAGGATGCTTCCAAAACACTTGTAAACAGAATTCATTCAGTTTAGGACATTGGGTAACAGAGATAAAATGATATTGCTCACTTTTTTCTGCTCTGGAACATTCTCCGAGAAAAACTGCAAGCTGAGTCAGTCCAGAGAGAGCACTGACCTCGGCTGTGTAGAAAGACTAGAGGTTTAGGTGTCAGCTCAGGACCTGCCACTGTTTTGCTTCTGATCTTGTTAACCTCCCTGAGCTTGTTTCCTTGTCAGGAAAAATGTGTCCAGTATGTGTCTCCAAGATGAGAAGAAAAACAATGGCTCACGGGTACACTGCAAATGTAGATTCTTTTGCCCTCTATCCACTCAGAAGCTGAAGCTGGTTCTGGACATGCCTTTTTGCCATACATTTTCTTTTTTCTTTTTAAACTTTAAGGGCCACAACTGAAGATTTCCTAAAACTGACTTAAACCTTCAGTTTATCTTGAATAACCACAGAGTCAACACTGGTGTGTAATCCCTCTCTGACCACAAATTGGGCCTCTGCTGTCTGTTCATGGGTGTTCCAACCCAGCTGTGCTCATCTCCCTACGTTATTTGCCTGATAATCTAGATATCTGAATTTGACAAATCTGCTAGAGATCAAAGGGGGCCACCCAAATCAATATCTTTTCTTCCTTCTACCATATCACCTGCCTTTATAGTACTCTCATCCAGTACTGAAGTTAAATAGGCCATTTGGCCTAATCCTACTCATAATGAAATACTAAATTGAACATAAAATTGAAAACTTCAGTCAACCAGTTATGTGAAGCAAGTTAGGAGGTGGGAAGGGAGAGGAGACACTCACATGTCCACAGGTCCACAGACCCCAGGAGAGGCTGGCTACTTTAGTTAGGTTCATTGCCTTCCCTAAATGTATTTAGTGAAATGAGTTCATGGAAACAAGCAAAGAATAAATAATGTTGTTCAATTCCACCAGCATTAATAATTAACCCAATTTCTTTATTCTAGGAGAATCTGAGTCAGCTGAGACTTACACATACAATCAGATTTTATTGTTTCAATTATCAAATAAAGAAAGAAAACAAATGGTCAGGACTCACATGTTGCAAATGGGAGAACAAAATAGTAAAAACCCCTATGAAGGGGCATTTGGAAATTCCTAAAAGGATTCTAGACAAATTTACCAATTAGACCCCAAGCACTCACTTCTAGAAAAATATCTTGAAGATACACCTGGCTAAGTGAGAAATAACATGTGCGTACAAGATTGTTCTCAACTGCTATATCACCAATAGGATGACAACTGTTTCAATTTGTCCAAGACTGATTTTAGTGGAATGCAGGACTTTCAGGGCTAAACTGATAGAGCACCAGGAAAATCAGGACCTGTAAATTACCTTGAAATTCATAAATTTTAAACAATGTATAGTTTTTGTCTCATAGTGTCTCTGAGTCAAGAATCTGGGCTCTGGTTAGCTAGCCCTGGCCTTCTCAGGCTCTCCCAAGCCTCCTGTCAAGGTGTCAGGCAGGGCTAGGATCTCACCTGAAGGGTCAACAAGGTGAAGATCTGCCTTCCAGCTGGCTTATGGAGCTACAAGCAGGCCTCAGTCCTGGGAAGGCTGCTGAGATGAAGGCTTCCATTATTTGCTCCAACATGGCAACTTGCTTCAACAAAGCCAGTAAAAGAGAAGATTTGCTATCAAGACAGGAATCACAATTTTTGGTAACCTGAGCACAGGAATAACATATCTTCAATATTGTTGTGCTCCATCAGTTAGAAGCACATCACTCAAGAAGAGGTACCATTCAACACCAGAGGTAGAGCTCAATACCTGGGGCCAGCTGAGACTCTCACCTGAAGCCTAGGTGGATGAGATACACCTTTCCCATTTCAAATACTCTTGGCTCCCAGCCAGCCAACACTATCTTCTCCCTAGAAGCATCTCAGGAGCAAGGGATGCATTTTCTATTGAGCAGCTGGGAGCTAACCTGGCTACAGTGCTCACTCTCCAAGGGCAACAATATCTCTTGTGACAACTTTCTGCACATAACTTCACTGCCCCAGAGGGCATGCCACTAAAAGTCACCACAGTCAGGAAGCCAAAGCTAGTTCATTTATTGTTCTTCCCAGTCCACGTGTAACTATACCTATCAAGGCCATTTTTATCATCAGTCAAGCTGCCTGAAAATGTACCTTGTATTCTACCCTTAAGAGGTTGCCAGGGTAGCAGAGCTGCATGAAAAACCAGAAGTTAAATTCTCAAGCAGAAGGAAAATGTGTTTATCCTTTACCTATTCTTTTTTTTTTTTTTTTACCTGTCCAACCTTAAAAGGATACAGATTCTTCTCTTTGGAATGCAGCTACCATAGCCACAGCAACAGCCCAATGACTTTTGGGAGCTGTAAGATAAGATATGGATGAAGGAAAGGAATTGCAAGACCTGCTCCGCCCCTTGTTTCTCTGAAGTTTGAAGTGTGAGACTGATGTGTTTTCGCGCTTCGGTTGTTTGAAACATGGAGGCTACTTTACCAGTAACCCAGCTAAGTCTTAGAACTTCACTGGAGAGCCAGAAGCTGAAGTGCTTGTGACAACTAAAGCAAAATATAATTGTCATACACTTATTGTGCCCTGATGGTAAAAGAATGAGATGATCTTTCCCAGGGTATAAAAAGTGACCCCTGAAGGTATATTGGCCTCACCATGGATGGGCAATTGGAAGCATTTCTCAACCCAGCTACTCCACTGCCTCTCAGGTAGGCCTACATACCCCCAGATAGGTGGGGACTTCTCAACTATAACTCTCTCTTTCTTTCTCTCCCCGCCCCCCTGCCTTTCTCTCCAGAGCCAAGAGGTCCATTTCCCTCTCTGCTCCCTTCTACACCACGCCATCTTTCCCTGTCCCAGGGTCTGTCTACTGGCTCCATTCCACGTTCACTGAGATTGAGCTGGACAGAGCCTATGGTCAATATAGATGAAGGACAGAATGGAAGCCAAGCCTCTCTTTGCAGAGCAATCAAATGGTTTTCCTCATGAGGGTGAACACCTCACTAACAATCTTCTGCTGTATTCTACCCCAGGGTCCCTGGCTCTTTTCTCCCATATTCTGGAAAGATCCTCTACTGGCCTCTTAAACTGATGGGTGCCATGCTCTGGAGTGTGGGAAGAGGCAAGTAACTCATTGTGCACATGAATACTGCCAGTTTTCCTGAGGTCTACTTGTTTCTGTTTGAACATCTATGGAAAAATGTTCTCTCTACCAACAGACCTCCTTTTCTCTCAGTGAGCTGCCCCAGGCAAACTCTCCAAAAAGACACCTGTTGTCATCTTTAGGGCTCAGCCTGGCCTCCTTAGGGCAAAACCTCCCTCTGCAGCTTGTGGATTGGCACCCACCCAGCATAGAAAACTGACTCTTGCTCCTCTAGGGAGTCTGCATGCTTCTTTAGCGATTCTAGTGGAGCTTTGCTCAATCACACTGAGAGCCAAAAACATGCTCTAGGGTGAGACAGGCGAGCTGGCCTCAGAGCCAAGAGGAGCTGTACAGCAATTCTTTAATGCATTTGTGTAAGGGAGGAGATAAAATATAGGGCAAAGTCTGAAAAGGCAGGGAGGGAGAGCTGGGAAAAGAAGGCAGATGTTGTAAAAGATACTCTTTCAAGTTTCCTGTGCACTAAGAATCTGCAGATGTATGTTGGCAGGGCTACAGTCACAATGCAGCAGGAGGCTACAGTTTACACATCTGGAAAGCATTTGACAGGGGCCAGAGTTCAAATGCATCCTGCTTCAGCTGCCTTCAGACCAGGCAGCAGCACAGGCTGATTCAGCAAGGGGCTGGCCCTTCACTAAGGAGCTCTGTAGCAATGGCCTCATTCTGGTGTAACCTCCTCCCCAACCTGGTGGGTTTTCCTCCATTTCAGATTGGTCACATGGAGCAGTTTAAATGATTCTAAAAAGACAGAAAGGGCTAGGGGAAGGATGGGAGTGAAGAGAATGTGCCACAACTGAGAGCAGCCTGGCTGGAAATCCAGAAACAAAATGTACTTGGACTGAATCCAGTGCATGAGTAAAGTTGAGAGCAAAGAACACCATTCAAAGGAAGGGAAAATCCTCTCCACTGCACAATAGCACCCTGGGCTTGTGCTCACACCACACTGACTTTTCTCAGAAATCCCTGGACATTTTGCCTTCCTTTATTTCTGGAATGCCGTGGGCTCTCTTGATCATGAGGGAATTTCTTCCTTTTTTGAAGGATTTGCAGGGTTTTTCAGAGGGAGAGAAAGGAGGTCTCCAAGGGCCAGGTCTCCACCCCACTGCCCTGCACTCTCCTGCTGCCAAATGTGAGATGTGGGCCTGCTGCCCAGAAAGGGGCCAGGTCACTGCTGGTGCTTAGCTCCCCTCACAGGAGAAGCACATCTTCGGGTGAGATTGGGTCCCAGCTAAAGTCCCTGTGAGGCTCAACTATGCAGTGATATGGCTTGCAGCTGCTCCTGGGCTTAGCTTGGGGCCTCATGTCACCCGGTTTGGTGAGATGATCTTGTTCAGTAGTAAGTTAAGGACTCTGGGGCATACCCACAGTGCTTAATAGGATCTAGCATCTTGGAAGGATCAGAATCCACCTGGGGAAAGAAGATAGCCTATGAAAAGGTGAGTTACACCCCAGTAGAGTGGTAAATGTCTATCATCCCAGCCACTAAGGAGGCTGAAACAGGAGGATCACAAGTTTGAGGTGCATCTGAACAATTTAGTGAGAGCCTGTTTCAAAATAAAAATTTTTAAGAAGGGTTAGGGTTATAGCTCAGTAGTGGAGTACTTGCCTACCATAAGTGGGCCCCTGAGTTTGATGCCCAATACTGAAAAAATGTAACAAAATTCAACAAAAAATATAGTGATACCAAATGTGAGCTAAAACACATTCCAATGGATCTCCTCAAAATCTTCACCTCTGAAGCCTCCTGTAACTTGGTGGATGTTTTTGTCATTCCCACAGTTGCTCAAGCCAGAAACATGCTTGCCTCCCCTTCATCATCCTGCTTAACCAATATGGCTCCCAGATCTTGTCCATTTGATGCCCCTTGGAACCTCTTAAATGTGGTGCTCCCACCCCAATCTCACCACCCTCAGCATCCACAACCTGTATCACAGGTGCTCACCATGCTGCCAAACTTGCCCCCCTAAATCTCTTCTCTGAGTTGTCTTTCAGGATATAAATATGAACATGTCACTGCCCTAAAGGGGTCAATAGCTCTCCATAGCTTTTAGGATAAAGCTCGGTCTCCTGAACATGACACACAATCTTCATGTTCTAGTGTTTGTCCACTTTCAAAACCTCATTTTCAGTGGTGTACTGGCAAATGTTTAGCAACAGATCTCAGACAGACCGCTGTGGTGTCAAACACCTCATGCTCCTCCTCCAGCAACAACGAACTTTCAATTTCCTAATCATGCCCTCATCTCTCACTCATCTGGTTCTTCACACACCTTTTTCTCCCCACGGAGCTCTTCTTCCTGCCTCTCCCATGCCTCCATTTGCTGGCCTACGTGTCCATCATTCACGTACACACCAAGAACTGTTGGGTGGTTCTTATTCAGATTAAGTGGATATGTCACAATTAACCATCCCAAGTGCCTACCAGGTTCTCCCTTGTCTTTGTGCTCTGAGGGTGGGTGGGGGCTACTGCACCATATGCTTCAAGGAAACAAGGACAATGTTTTATTTATGTGTCCATACTGCCTTATCCTCTCCCTGGGTTTCAGCAACAGCCAAAATATAGAATACAAACAGTGCTAGTTTCCACTTTATTAGTTCCACTCTATGTTCTTATCAAAAGATTCAAGTTCATGAGTGTGTGTTCTAATGTGAATAAATGCTACACAACTTCCCCTGAGATGCAGACCAAACTTTGGGAAGGACAGAGTAGTTAGCAAGAACTTCATGGGGAAGAACTGCCAGACTTATCAAATTATGATACAGACTGCCTTGTTGAATTTAAATTACAGATTAACAAGGTCCAGGGATCTGGCTCAGCAGCACTGTGCCTGCCTGGCAAGCACAAGGTCCTCAGTTGGATCCCAGAAAAAATAATTATAGATTAACAATTAATAACCTTTTAGTATAGGGATGTTTCATGCAATGTTTAAGAAATACTGATGGTAAAAGAAGTATTTACTTGTAGGAAAATGGACATACCTTGAGACCATAATGTTAAGTGAAAAAAATCAGATGCACAACCTTAAATAGTGTACGTTTTCTCCTATATGAGAAACCCAAATTATAAATCAAGGGGATCAAGGCATGGAGGGAAGCGGGCTGTTGTAGTCAGCAGGATTTTGCAAGTGAATACATTAAATATAGGACACATAATTTCTAAGATCATTTTATGATAATTACCCAAAGAGTCAAATGCAAAGGAGTGCAAGAGATTAACCGCACACTAGAAGCCCAAAGGATTCAGCTGAGGGCCCAGATCCCAGAATTTTCCCACACAAGTCCAACTAAAGGCTTAGAGTCCAAAGCAATGTCCACCTCGAGTTCAGCCAGTGGCCTAGACCCCACAGCAATGTCTCATGCTTGTCCATATTGAGGATCTGTCCCTGGAAGGCCCAAAGGCTAGTGATGGAAGCCAGAAAATCTGCACTGGTGAGATGAAGGATTCTGCCACCAAGCTGAGGGATCCACATTGGAGCCAGGAAGTGATGCTCACGGTGAAGATCAGAGCTCCCCTGATGAGAACAGCAGTCATTCCCAGTGACAGTGAGGCCCCAAGCTCCTCCTTGAAGCCATGTTTGAATCAGGAAAACCATCTGCAACAAGCTTCTCCTAGAAAATCAACAGGCCAAAGGAAAAATTATGAGAAAAGGAAAAAAATGGAAACAAAGTCTTTGTAAATAGGGAAGAGTGGAGGGGGTAAAGGGAGGGCAGGGAATGGGAAAAAAAAATAAGAACCAAGATATGTCATGTAAAGGTACAAGTTCCCAATGATAAATGTAAATGTACTATATACCTAAAATGTACCAATAAAAGAATTAAAGGAAAAAAAAAAAGAAAATCCACAGGCCAAGATCTTCCCCTCCAGTTCTCTTTTTATGGCTATTGGTAACAATCTTCAGGTGGAAACTCTATGACCAGACCATGCTGATTTAGTTCAGCTGGGCATTACAAGTTGACCATTACTCAATCTACCACAGAGGGGAAAGGAGGTGAAAAAGGAATTAAGATGTGTTATGTATATGTACCAACTCCACACAAGGAACATAAACATTATGTACTCCAAACATACACTAATAATTTCTTAACTAAGAAATCACTGACAATAAAGTATTCATTTATCTGAAATTCATATTTTCCTAAAATGGTCTATATTTTATCGGGCAACCCTATCCTGATTGAAGACCAGTGGGAGGGGTGATAATCAAAGTACACAGAAAATGGAAACCTGCCAGGCATCTTCAGATTGGTCTGCTTAAAGCCTGAAGTTCATGCCCACACAAGAGCTGCCAAAAATAAAGAGAATATTGAAATCGAAATTGAAATTGAAGTGACCAGACAAGAGTTGAATGCAGTTGTTCAGACATGTGTTCTGAGTTTGTAAGTCTTGAGCTGGCCCAGAGGCAATTAGAAGACAGGAAAGTAGGATGGATTTCTACATGGGGAAGGGTGCTGATTAAAGAATCCTCAAAGCCTTAAGATTTGATTTTTGTAAATAGGGAGGAATGAAGGGGTTGAAGGGAGGACTGGACAAGGGTGAAAAATAAGAACCAAGAGAGACTATGTAAAGGTGCAAATTTCCAATGATGAATGTCATTATATTGTATACCTAAAATGTACCAATTATTAGAAGGAATAATCGATAATGCAAAATAGGAAGAAAAGGTCCAAAGGGGTAGGGGTAGTGGGAGGGGCAGGGGAAAGGAAAGAAGGGAAAGGAAAAATGCTGACAAATGGAAAAAATGGAAATAAAGTCTTTGTAAATAGGGAAGGGTGGAGGGCGTGAAGGGAGGGCTAGGAATGGGGAAAAAGTAAGAACCAAGATGCATTATATAAAGGTACAATTCCCAATGAGAAATGTAATTGTGTTGTATACCTGCAATGTATCACTAAAAGAATTTAATAAAAAAAAGAAAAAGCCTTAAGATTTGAGAGGAGAAAGTAGACTGAACAGGGCAAATGGAGGAAGATGAGCTTAAATTAGGTTGAATTTGAGATGAAGGTAGGACCACCAGGGAGCAACGTAGAGCTGAGATAGAGATGGGCACAAGCCACTGGGCACAACAGTGACGGAGGCAAGTGTGACTGTGATCATTCTCAAGAACTCCGTCATCCACGTGCTCTAGTACATGCACTCTCTGTCATTCACATGCTCTGTATTCTCACAAACACCCAAAGGTATAGCAGGACACTACTCTGCTAATGTGCTCAAAGACGCATCAGACTTCATTCCAGAACTCTCAAGGGTCCAGGCCGCTGGCTGCAGCCTGCTCTTTGGCTTCCTGAGGGAATGCTTGATGCCGTTCATTTTCGACATTCATAACCTGGAGCAGGGCACTTTTTCAGTTGCTCATCTCAGTGCATTATAAAGCCTGAACTTAACATGGTTCAAATCCATAGCTGACTGCAGCAAATTGCTTATCTCTGTCACCACAGTTTGTGGAAATAATAGATAGAAAAGTACTTCAAAAATTATAACATGCTATGCAAATGTAAGAATATTATTATTCACACAAACTCTATCTACAGTATAACTGAAAATAATTACCCAGAAATTCAAAATTATGTCTGTGTTCTGCCAAATACCTTCATATTTTCAAACAAATTCAGCCCTTGTGCAACACTTCCTAAGCCCCTCTTGCCTTTCTTTTTCTCAGCACTGATCATCCTCTATTTCCCCATATATGTAATAACATTGATTTTGTGTTTCTCCTGATCACTCACAAGAATGTATGAGTCTTGAGGGCAAGAATTTGTGTCTGTTATTTTCACGGTTCTATCTCTCCATGCCCACAAACAGTGCTTATGTCTGATGGGATGAATCAACTTTAGTTTTCAAAAGGTTGCCTGAGCTTGCATAGATAGTTTTCAGTAGCTAGGAAGTGTCCTAAAAGAAATCTTAGAATGTCAGATAACAAGGCACCAAACGGTCATGAAAACTTTACAGGGACACTATTCAGGTGAACAACTTGATTGTCCTAATGATAATGCTGTGCAATGCCCACGTCCTTCTGACAGACAACATGCTAACGATCTCAGGTAACCCACAAATATTCACTCCCTGCCCTTGGTGTGAACCTGGCTACTCTCAGCCATTTGATTTTTTTCTTATACCTTTAGAGGTCTCAGAGCTTTGACCTAACCCTGCTGAGGACTGACTCTACAAAGGCACCCTGTGGACTGTACTTTTCTCAGCTTCCTGGGATATTATGTTGGTTTCAAATGCCGCCACATTTGAATTTAGATTCCAGAGCTCAGAATGTCTATTGGAGCCTTTCTGTGTACCCAGTCCTCCATTTTGGTAGCAATCTTAACTACTATAGAATGGGACTGGAACCTCTTTTCACATGGTGTCCTGCCAGGCAAATGGAACAGGAAGGATTCCCACTCAGCTTCCCAGCATGAACAGGCATCCCTAATGCAAACAAGAACACACAAAAATACACTGCAGCTGAAGTTGGGATGAGCCTTGAAAGGCATCCAGCTGTACTCTTAAACCCAGCTGGTGTGTGCCCTGCTTAAATAATGAAAGGAACTGGCAAGCCTTGGAGAACCAGTGCTGAAGTCCAAGAGGCTGTCTTGTCTGAATGTGCATGGCCTCCCTGGGAGGTTAGCAGGATAAAAAGGGGAATGGAGGGGTCCTATTTAGAGAAGGACACTACTAAATAGCTAGCCCCTTCCTAGAGTCTGGTTTCAAGATGATTGATGTAAATTAGCAGGGACAAGCGGGGCAAGCAGTCCACAGGGGGCAAAGACGAGCAGCTGAAGAAATCCTGGGTGATAGCACCTAAACCTCAGCAGATCTTCATGGTAGGGTGTCTAATGCCTATCCTCTCCCCAGTCCCTCACTTACCGCCCTTCCTGTCTCTTCTGTATGTCAGCTTCCTGGCCATCCAGAGATGAGGGAAGAGGCTTCCTCTGAGGGCCTGCCTTCTGCAAACCTCCCTATCCTCCAAGGCTATCCAGTTCCCCCAGAGCCTTTTTGGCCCTCTCTGCTTCTCCTTCTTGTCTTCTGCCCATTCATCGCAGTTCCTTTGGGCTCCTAATTACTGCCAGACATGAAACTGATGGGTTGGGGTTTATGGACACTATTACTGCCAGATCCTCTTCCCTTCATTGTCTGGAAGCCTGTGTCCATTTAAGCTCTAATCCTTTTTGCCATTTTTGACCTAGTTCCCATTATTTTGTATTTTTTCCATATGAGTCAAACAAGCCACTTGTTAACCTGCATTTATCTTATTGGCTCTGGCACTTCTATTGTGACTCAGTGAAGGCCTGATGGAAGAAGAAAACTCCATGGGCCAGTTCCAGGGATTCATCCACTTTCTAAGTGTAGCCTAAGAGATTAGATGGAATATTTCTTTTAAAATTTCTGATGGTATTCCATAATTAGACAAAGGAGTTCTGTAACTCATTGCCACTCTGCTCCCTGCAAAAATCAAATGGAAGAATAAAGTCAACTACATCAAAAACATAGAAAATGTGCAGATGAAGCTTCCTCTACCCATTCCTGGCTGAAAAATTGAGAACAGCTGATGAATGGGTTTTGTGCATAAGGAGAGAGAAGAAACTGAGCCAGAGAAAGAATGTGAAGGTGCAACAATCCAAGGACAGGGCCAGGGATTTAGCTCAGTCCCATCGTGTCTGCCTTGCAAGCACAAGGTCCTGAGTTCAATCCCTGGTACCAAAAAAAAAAAAAAAAAAAAAAGAATACAAGGACAATAACTAGGCATTCCTCTGATGCATATTTAATCTTCCCTCCTTACCTTCCCTCAGATAACTGAACATGCAACATGCTCACAAGTCTAGACAAAGACACTTTTCGGGATAAATAACCCACAGACTGGGCCTTTGGGGCATATTTCAGAAAGAATCATATGCCCTATGTTTGTACCACAAACCTTTTGAGCAAAACCAAACAGCTCTCAATATTGCATTAATATGCTATCTCTTGCTTTTCCATCACACAGGGAAACATTAGGACTACTTAGGAGTACTCTCAGGTGCTGCTCCTAGCCTAAAAAAAATCAAGTTGTTTCACATCTGACAATAGGGCCATCTGACCAACAGTAGAGCACATTAGGCTCTCAGAGATTACACCTGCTCCAAAGAGTTCTATCAGAGTAAATTTATAATCTCACCAATGTGGTAACTGCCTGGCCCTGGCTGTGGGCCGCAGGCATTGTGCAATCCAGAGACATTGTCTGACACACGCGAGAAATAAAGATCAGAATCTAGTGGATTTCACCTTCCAAGAAGAGGAAGTAGCAGTTACTTTTCTAATCCTGCAGATATGTTATTCAACTTTCCCAATGTCACAGAATATGCACAGGTCCTAGCAGGTCAGAATATGGACAGGTCCACCTAAATCTGAAGCCTATACTTTCAAACAGGTTCATGGTATGACTTATTTAATTATATGCATGAAAGGAAAAATAAAAACAACTATAACCTCACTCATTCAGAGAAAACTTTACAAAATCTCTTCTATAAGCATACATTCTACATATATTTACCCTTTAACAACAAAAAAGGACAGTGAAGACCATGCTTATGAACTACTGCTTACATAAGCTTTGTGTTTTTCACTTGAAATACATTATAGAGATCTTTTTACATCAATTAATACATCTCTACCACATCATATTCAATAACTAGTTTCTATAGTTATCCCTATCCCACAGTGTGAGTAAGCAATTCTTGGACATTATAGATCCTCCACAGTGTTATAATAATAGCTGGATTCTTATACACATTTTTATATAGGACAGATTCCTTTAGGATAAATTCCTAGAAACAAAATACCTATTATTCACATACTGCCCAATTGCTGGTTGAAGTAAGTATAAATATTCATTCCTATTAATAATGTATTAAAATGTCCTTTCTCCACACCATTATTGACACTGAATGTTAGTATTTTATTATCTTTGCTGATTGGAATGGGAAAATAATAAGATGCCATTGATGTGATATTTGTTTTTCCTTTACTATTATTGGTATAGAACATTTTTCATATACTTTGTGTCATTGCTATCTTTTCTCTTTTGAAATTCTTATGCATGTCCACAGCTTTTCTTTCAGATCTTATTACATAGTGACTCTTTTTCCAAGTGATGTGTCATATAGGTTTCACCTGTTTTTCATTTGTTTTTAATTTTTAAACATTTTTAATGTCAGAGAATTTAATTTTTTTTCTTTATTCATTTCTGGTATTTATACATCTTTAAAAAGAATCTCCACTTCAAATTTATGAAAACACAAAGTATATTTTGTCTTGCACCTCCACACTATTTTTATTTTTTTAATTTTTTTTTGGAACCCAGGATCTAACTCTGGACCTTGCCCTTACAAGGCAGGGCTCAGCACCGCTGAGCTAAATCCCCGGCCCCACCCAAACTATTTTTTACATTTAAATGCTTAGTATATGTAACATTTGTTTCCATAAGTCAATCTTTATTTCTAACAATTTTAAGCCAAATGTCACATTTACTAAATAATCTATCAATTCATAACTCATTCCAAATTCTTTATTTTATAACAAAACTTTATAAATGTTTATTTCTAGAATTACTGCTCCATTTCATAGACTTTTTTCCTAAATTCTATTCCACTATTACCAATTTTAGTTACTATAGCTTTATAAGCCATATTAAGGTCTCAGAGGGCAAACTTCCCTGTGTTAGTACCAATTGTTTAGTTATTCAAATGCTTTTAAGAATTATTCTGCCTCCCCCACCAAAAAATGGAATGATGCTTAGCATAATGTTAAACCATTAGAATAATCTGGAATTGACAGCCTTACAATTTGAGGAAAAGCAAGGTGTGCCAATTTATTCAAGTCGTATTTCTCTGAATAATGCATTCATTCTTTTTATATAGGTGAGAGTGTCTGTTATTATGTGAATTGTCTCTTCTTCTACCTGCCATATTTTACAACTAGTTTCTATGGTTATCCCTACCCTATAATGTATGTAAGCAATCCTTGGACATTATGGATCCTAAACAATGTTATACTGGATAGTGTTATAAGTACTGGATTATAAAAACACAATGTAGGGGCCAGGGATTTAGCTCAGTGGTTTCGCCGCCTGCTGCGCAAGCGCAAGGACCAGAGCTCGATCCCCGGTACCAAAAAAAAAAAAAAAAAAACACACACACACACAATGTAAATTTTTTTCTTGTACCTCTAACTACTTTTTGCATTTAAATGCTTAGTTGATGTAACATTTATTGGTATTGGGCATTCTTTTATTTTTAGTACTGGGGATCAAACTCTGATCCTTGCACTTGCGAGGCAGGCAGTGGAACAACAGAGCTAGATCCCTGGCCCAGGTATTCTTTATTTCTTCTACAATTCAAGTTGTACAAGCTGTGCCCTCTACCTAGAAGTTTTCCTCTCAGGTAGCAGCTTTCTCTGATCATTCATAGCTCACCTTAAGCATGACCAAGGTCCTCCCTGACCACCCATTCCTAAGTAGATCTCAGCACTCTTTTATCACAACCTTCTGTTTTATTTTTATGAAGACATTTATCATTAAATTTGCTTAATTAATTTACCTATTGGTTTATTTGTTCATTGGGTATCATCTCCCTTCCATCTGTCTATCCCTATCTCTACCTTGAAGGCAAGGTTTCAGAACAGTCATAATTTCTCTCTTGAACATTGTTGAATTGCCAGGGACTAAAAGAGTAACTGACACCATAGTAGGTGCTCAATAAAAATCATAGAAGGTAGAATAAATGGATAAACAAACAACTCCAGGCCTTCTGATCCATAATGAGCATTAGTGGAAGCAGCATACATTTTACAACTAGGAAGGACCATATTGACATCTCATACCTGGTTGTCATATAAGGTCTTGAGAAAAATACTCAAAGTCTTAAATATTAATTTCTTTAGTCATATCATGGGGTGATTAATAACTCCCTCATAGGACTGGTTCAAAAATTAAGTGAGAAAACATATATAATGCAACAATATAATTCCTGGCACACAATAGATACTCAAAGCACATTATGGGCCAGGGCTTTAGCTCAGTGGTTTCGGCACCTACTGCGCAAGCACAAGGACCCGAGTTCGATCCCTGGTACCAAAAAAAAAAAAAAACAACACACATTAGTTCTCCACCTATTCTTTCACCAAGCAGTGTCTTTATTTATGTTGCCTTATACAACAGAGCTCGGAATTTAGTGCCCAGAAAGTCCTTTTATTAGATCAAATTAAACTTCCAAATTAGAGGCAAAAACAGGAAATGCTACCATCTGGGATGAGTCTTTGTTGCAGTATGTTTTCTGAAATTCAGAAGCAATGGACCTTTCTATTTTCTACCCTAAAGTGGAACACAAAGTCCAAGACAAGGACAGTTGAATAAGTCAACAAATAATGGCCATTTTGATGCAAATCAATACAATTTGGGTTTTAAATCTTAATATTGCATTAGGGGAAAATATTCATTGCTCAGATGTCATGTAGCACATTGGAATTATTAAAGGGGGCATTAAACATAATCCCCAGAGGAAGATACAAAATTCAAATGAATTGATGATTACGGTTTCTGAGAGCAATTTCACTGAATTTCCACAAGCCTCCAACATCAAGAGAGTACATAAATTATAAAAGATTATAAAGTCTAACATAGTAAAAGTGGTCCAGTCTGAAAAAAAATGAGTTTTTTAACCTATCTAAACACTGCCATTGATTATTTTATACTTTCCTTTGCAGTTTACAATTGAGAAACTAGTTCATTTTTTGTATTTATACACTTGAATTTTAAGTTCATGGACACAATTTTCCTAAATCTCAGGAGGACTAGGCTGGTCACCAAAAGAATAGAAATCTAGCTTGTGGCACCTTCTGAATTGTGGTGACCCAGGTTAGGATTGGGGCTCACTGTACCTGAAATGCTACCTGGAAAGCAGTGGACACAAAATTACAGGTTACCCTATTTATGAAGAAGTTGCATATGTCTGTCTGTCTGTTTTCTAAACAAATGTGCAGTATGTATCTTCCTAAGAAGTACTGGAGTCAAGAAGGCAGCCAGCAACAGGCAGAAGCAAGACCAGCCAAGAGCAGATTGAGAGTGGAGGTCAAGAGGAGGCTGTTTAGTTTGAACCTCTGGTCCCCATTTTATTAGCTGTGTGAACTTGAACAAGTTGTTTTTACCCTTCTGTGCCTCAGACTTTTGTCTATAAAATGGGAATTATATTAATAGCACCTACATCATATGGTTGTAATGAGGATCCAATGTATTAGCATTTGAAAGGAACCCACAAAAGCTTACTAAAGCCTTTAGGTACCTCAGTGATAACTCAAGGGAGAGTGTGAATGTTTTTGTTCTATGAACTTGTGTCCTAAGTGAAAATGTGTGGAGGTAATGAACTGGGTGTCTTTTCACTTTGTCTCATGAGGTAGAAAGCAACCTGAGTTATATACTCACATTTATAAATGAAAACACATGGGGAAAAAATAAGAACCAAGATACATCACGTAAAGGTACAAGTTCCCAATGAGAAATGTAACTGTATTGTATACCTAAAATGTACCAATAAAAGAATTTTTAAAAAAAAGAAAGAAAAAATAAATAAATAAATAAATAAATGAAAACACAAATGCATGCATATTATTCAGAGTCCCCCAGAGAAATAGAACCCACAAGAGAAGTGGAGAAATGTATAGTTGGCCCTTCTTATCCATGGGTTCAATACTGCAGATTCAGCCCACTGCTGATCAAAAATACTAAAAAATAATTGCTTTTTTACTGAACACGTACTGACTTTTGTGTCATCACCACCTAAATACTGCAGTATTACAATTATTTAAATAGCATTTACACAGTATTAGTATTCTAAATAATCTAGACATGATATAAATATATACACAAAGATTGCATAATTTATATGCAAATACTATGCCATTTTATACAAAGGACTGGAACACCCGTAGATTTTCCTATCCTCAGGAGGTTCTGGATCAATTTCTAAGGATACTGCCAGTAAAATAAGTCTCACCCTCACCACCTGCCATCCACAAAACAGAGAGCTGGCAAAGCCAATAGTGTAATTCTATCTGAGCCTAAAGTCCTCGGAACTCCAACCCAAAGATGTAACTCCCACTCTGAGACAAAAGCCCAACAATCACCAAATCTGAAGGCCCAGAAATAGGAGCTCTCTTGTCTGAGGCCTGGAGAAGAGGGATGGTCCCCGCCACCCCCACCCCCAGGAAAGCAAACTCGCCCTTTCTCTGCCTTTGGTTCAACTGGGGGTCTCAGTGGATTGGGTTGTTATCTGTCTGCATCAGTCAGGTCAGGTCTTCCAAATTCAAATGCTAATCTTGGGCCGGGGATTTAGCTCAGTGGTTCTGGTGCCTGCCTTGCAAGTGCAAGGTCCCAAGTTCAATCCCTGGTACCAAAAAAACACAAACAAACAAATGCTAATCTCGTCCAGAAACTCACCCATAAATAAGGTTTTATCAGCTAACTGAATATACCTTAGCCCAGACAAGTCAACATATAAAATTAACTATCACAAGTCAGGCATGGTGGTGCACACCTGTAATCCTAACACTGGAAGCTGAGGCTGGAGAATGGTGACTTCAAGGCCCACCTGGGCAGTTTAGTGAGACCTTTTCTCAAAATTAAAAAATAAAAACTTTTTTAAAACACCGAGGATGTATCTACGTGTAAGGACTCTGGGTTCCTTTCCTCCAGTACTTCAATAAATGAATAAATCATCCACCTCAATAAGTAAAATGAATAAAAGTGTCAGTCCAATCTGTCTTTAACATCAACAGGGTATGCAGAAATTGAACCCTGTTCTACAGTTTCTAGGCCTTCCTGCCACTTTCTACAAGTGTCACTACAAGCCAGTTCTCAGGCACAGGTCCTGAGCGTAAGTTTCCTCGTCTGACAAAGCCCAGAAGACCCAAACCTTCATCTTAGGATGGTGGTGGTGAACCCATGGCCCACATGTGCCACAGAGGGCTGGAAGTTATCCCTGAAAGCTCTAAAGGTTCACAATCACTCCATTAGGGTATCCTCACAGAAACAAAAGGCAACATCATTCTGATGCTTCCAAGAGCATAAAGCCTCAGCCTGAAGGCATCCTCCCAACACTTTCAGAATCTAAAGGACTGGAACACCCATGGATTTTCCTATCTTCGGAGGTTCTGGATCAATTTCTAAGGCTAGACTGGTACCTTACCACCCACGGCCTTTGGAATAGCTGAGTCCTGGGAAGCCCTTTTAAACCTGAAAATAACATTCAGTATAGCCCAGGTAAACAGTCCCTCTCCCAAGAGAAAATGGAAATCAACTTCCTGAATGTCTTCCTTTACTGTGAGACCAGAATGATTTTAAAACACAGTTTGATGAGATGGACAAGAAAAGGCAGTGTGTGAAACTAACCCAGGGTGTGTGCTACACAGGACCTTGGACCAGTCCAGATGAAAGTTGGCTCTCCCACTACCCAGGGCAAATTCTCCTACCTAGAGCATAACTCCAGCAAGTGAGAACAAAGACACCACCAGCCCATTCGTCCTAACTGTAATAATGAATAGCCATGGTAACAATGGCAGGAAAGAGCAGAGAAAATAAAATTTTACAAGGCAGCCAGGCAATTAGAAAAACTGCATACTGATAATTTTCCTTCAAGACACACTATTGAGAAAAATTAAGTCTTTAACCTCTGATGGCTTCCTGGGGCTCAGCCACAGAAATCTAATTGAAAGAGTTAGGTCTACAGAACTATGCTCTGCTCTGGCTGTACAATCCTATTATTATAAGCCCTTGACTCAATTGTAAGAAACAAAGACTTGTTGCTACAGTATCATTCTATAGACTGTATACCCCCAAAATGTTTTCTCATTTTCTTTGCTAGTTTTTCCTCATTATCTCCAGAAAACCACTGAGACAGAAACCTTATGGGACATGATACTGTATTGGATTCTGAGGGGTCTGTATTCTCACTGCAGAAAAGACAAACCTGAGAGCCTGCATAATGGACAGGATAGTTCGTTCTTCAAACTATGGAATAATATTGCAGTAACACCAATAGCAGAAAGTTGTTTTATTCCTGCAGTTAGCAAAGATGTTGGAACCACTATCACTTCTCATAATTATGTGATTGCTGTTCATTATATGTAAACATTGTACACTCAGAGATAGTAAAAGTGTATCTTCTCACTTGTTAAAAAAGCTAAGCTTGGATATGCCAACAGAATAAACTCCAGCCCAGGATGAGGTCTTGCTGTTTGGACCCTGACATTCTCTGACAGGCAGGTATTAAATTATTAACAAAGTGACAAAGCCAGTGGGCTTTCAGAGAAAGAAGAGGAGGTGAAGAAGTCGTCTCAAATCTCCCTGTGCTCCATTAAAGTAACTTTATTCCATGTTGTGTTAAATGTCCACCTTTTTCTTCATCGAGGAAATCCCCCTGTCAAATATCACCTCCTCCAGTGGCTTTCCCTAACTTCCGGAACAGAAAGAGGTGCCCTGACTCTCTCCTGCACAAACTACCTCCTCTGTTCAAAGCTTTTCTCTCACTCATCACTTGAACATTGAAATAATCTCTAAATTGACCTAGCCTATTTTGACATAAAAATCCTAGTGCCGAGCTCAGTGCCTGGCACTCAGGAAATTTTCTCTCAATAAAAAAATGGATGAATGAATTACAGATTGCAACTAAACAGCCAAGAAGCCTCAGAATGCAGGAGGCTGATACCTACTAGGAAAATGATTCTCTTGTTCGGTATGTGGATTTAGCTCCATGGCAAAGAGAGGACTCCCAAAGGAGCATGGTACTTTTGGATTCACCAAAAGTATCTGGTATTGGCTTCATTGGTTTAATCCAACACCTTATGCAGACACCATCATCTGTGGGGGTAAAATTTAATAGTTGGTATAACTATCTGCAAGTGTTGCTTCGCCTCCAGGAAATGATGACGATGACGATGATGATATTCAAAATAACCAATACACAATAATGGTCAATACACAGTAATTGACCATAAAGTGATAGTAACAGTAGATTTTACTATTTGTAACATCCTTATTCTGGCATTGGACAGTGAGTCTGTGCATGTTCATTCTATTCTTAAAAATAGTGAATCACTTTTTTTTTTTCACAATACTGGAAATTGAACCCAGGGCCTTTGCCCTGACATACATGCCCAGACTATTTTGTCTTTGTTTTGTTTTGTTTTTGAAACAGAGCCTTGTAAGTTGCCCAGGTAGGGGCTCAATCTTGCCATCCTCCTGCCTGGGCCTCCCAAAGTGCTGGGATTACAGGTCTACACCACCATGCCCAGCTGAACAAAGAATTTATCTTGAGCCAAAGAATATGATCATGAAATTCTATGTACCTAGAGGTAAAACTTAAAGAAAATATATCTTCCTACAATGTGTAATCTTCAATCTATTACTATAATGTGTACATTTATAAACTTAAAGAGCACTGCTTCCTATTTTGCTTAATGATTTGTATTTTGTATCTAAAATTTAATGAAATCATCTGTTAATGTTGAAAGTGGTAGAAATATAGAACTCAATATCCATATGTGGGCTCCAAATGCAATCTAAGATTTGGATTATAAGCATATATTCTGCTTTGTGGATTCGTGGCCCATTTGAATCTACATAGAAAACTATTAAAACAACCAGAAGAACCACAGGGGTCCACTCTATTCAGACACAAAGCTGAAAGGAAAGATTTGCGAAAACCAGTGCAGTCTTTATTTTCCCTCTTTTATGAGCAATGTCCCTAGTTGTCATAAAAACTAATCCTGGTTAAAGTTCGATTCAGAGAACAGAATTGAATTAACCAATGCTCCAGCAACAATAAATAGAATATAATAACCAAATGATGATTTACTCTTGCATAAGGCTGTACTGTTTTCACGACATTAGAACCCATATTCATTACCGATGCTGGGACTCACTCAGCATGTAGCTAGCAGAGCAGAGTGCCACATCCACACTGGATAAATAACCATTAGTGACAATGACTGTGTTGACAAGGCCTTCCACTGTGTTCTGCGTCATTCACTTGAGTTTAGTATGAAATTTAACCACGAACACTTTTTTTATAGCCTACTTAGTACTTACCCACAGAGGACAACACGATTAACAGTAATGAGATGAGACTTTATGTTGAGGGAACATTTTACCCTGTGAGTCCCTAATGGTGCCCCAGAAGAGTCAATCAGTTTCAGGATGAGTGTGAACTCTGAACACAAGAGGATTTTTAATAATGATAAAGATAAGGCTATTTTGCTATATGTTATTCAAGGGGCCTTTGACTCACAATTTAAACTTGGGATCTAAGTGATTACCAGTCCTGTTGCCCTTAAGAGAAACAAACTTTCAAAGGTGGGTCTTGTAGATTACAGCCTGACAGGCATGGATTTTGGTGTAAACTCCATAGCATCTCAGAGAATGGGTAAAGGACAGGGCTTTATTAAGGAAATGGAGACCTGAATAGCTCAGGTCATCCACCATCTCCATGGAGAGCTAAGCCAAGACACTCTGCTCAACATGGAGTGCAGCTTACATTCCAGTAAAGGAACCAACTCTGTCTCTGTATCTTTTTTATGACTACGCATGAGAAAATGACCTTGTTACAGGGAAATAAGACTCCTCCATGCCAGGTGGTCTGGGCCTAGACACCAGATAGAAGAATCTGAGCTTGGGCCACCAGGTCCCTCTGGGGGAGGGTGAGCTCCTAGTATGGGCTGAATCATGGTCAAGGCAACCCAGGAGAGACACCTAAGGTCACCTTCACATATCAGTTTCTTGTATTAAAATATGCAATGGGTAAATTTGTGAAAGTCTAGGAAATAAAGTCATGCTAACTTGAATTGTCTGCTTCCCTGAGTTTTAAATTGGCCTCATTAGAATGATCCTGTTATAGCTAACATCAGATAAAATATTCCATTCTTAGAAGTATGTGTACATAGCACTCTACAAAGCAACCATAAATCCTTTCTTTCCTTTAATTTGTATGATTAATTAATCAGGACCAGTGCTAGGTCCTAACTAGCATTGGGTGGTTCTAACCCACCCAATGTAATGTAGAGCCCATTTGTTGTCAGAGCTCCTCAGCACCACACTTTGGTCTCCCTTCCCAGGTTCCAAGGTTCTTGGTTTACTCACCTGCATCTCTGTTTTGAAGCACTAAGCTCCCAACTTGATCTTCTTTTGCTTGCTTCTTTCTTCTTTGCTTGCTTCTTCAAGCCCTGTTCAAGCCCTGTTCTCAAACAATACATGGTGATTTGATACACAGACAAATTTAAGTCTATTCGACTTTTTTACTATCTAATGTATAACGAAATGAAGGATTTAAGGAGTATTAAAAATTCTAAGCACTCAAAGGTAAATATTTTTATCAGCTAAAACTTGCACATTCCTTGCTTTTAGTCTTACGGTCATTTTTACACTTGGATTCAATTTGCCTTCTTCCACCATGAGGCCAAATTGTGATAGCAGTGTGAACCTTTGTGACTTACTGGCAATCCTCGTTAAGCTCATGTCAGCCATGTATGCTGATCTCCTAGTTCTTCCATTTTATACTTTACTCTGACCTTATTCATGTGCTATTGATGCCAACCACCTTATTTTCTTTATGGAATAACATTTAAGGTAAATAAGTTCGTAATTATTGTGCACTTTGGGTTTTTCTCCCTAGTAGTTGGTTTGGAGCCCAGGTGAATTTCAAACATGGAACCATGATCCCAAGTTCTTGTTTTAAATATCTAGTTGGTTATTTGTAATGCTGAAATGAGGCACTGAACTCAAAACACCAAAATCTCAGTTTAACTGTTCACTCTGCCTTGATGAGTTTCTTTTTTTTTTTCCTTTTAGATGTATCTGTAATTTTATTACAAAACCACTGTTTTGGCATTAGTTGGTTACAGTGATAGCTACATACTGTGTGTGTGGCACAGCAGCTCTGATGGGATAACTGGACCCCCAACTTACTGAACCAAACTTTAGTCACCTCAAATCTACTATAGACAGTAGCCTGCAGTCATTACGAATGCAAATTCCACTTACGGAATAGGTTATGCACAGCAAGTAGATTAAATGTTGGTAAGACTACAAAGGTAGTGGCTCCTTTATGGGACTTTTTTATTCCTTCTCCCCTCCAATTACTTTGTTTTAAAAGAATCAAATTTCTCAGAGCAAATATGAATAACAGCAGCACCCAAGGAACATCACACTTAGTTCTTGGTAAAAATCAGTATCTGTGTGATTCACTTTTTACACCACAGGTAAGGGAACGTTCACTCTAGTTTTAAACTCTTTCTTACAGTCCCTTAAAAAAGTAAAAGCATTCCATCAAGTTCTTCCGGACGGTGTTATTGCTGTACATTTGTTGGTAGGTCACTTTCTCTGCTGTGTTTACTTTGAAGGGATCTTCCAATATATCTCCAATATTCCTTTCTTATGGTGTCCTTTTCTTTAGCCAGGATTTCACATAACTCTAATGCTTTATTAAGAATGTCTTCCTTGTTGTCACACTGGTTTTCTAACATGTCCTCATAGACATCCACAGAAAGGCAATTAGGTAAGGGGAACTGTGACTTGGTTGTAAATCAAGAAACTGATTTACTAGGTTGGGATATTTGGAAAGACCATGATCTTGCAAAATCCCTTTCAAATAGTTCCATGCACTTTCATTATGTGGTACACGTTTTATCATTTCCAGAGTGTACCAAACTTGATAGTTTTTCGGCTGTTCCTCAATTATCATAGTGATGTAGTTCATTTCTTCATGTAGATCCTTTTGAAGTGACCATAAGAGAACTCTTTGAAAATGTCACACTGAGTAATTGGCTGCATTTAACTCAATGGCATCCCGAGTGAGCTCCAAGGCTCGCTCACTTCTCTCATCACGCTGCAGAACAGCTCGGAAATAATCATAAACATCTCTGAATTTTTCACTATAGATGATCTGCACTACTGGATTAGGACCATCATTCTGTGGCACTGGATCTATATCAGCCCACTCTGCTCTGTCCCTGTACAGGACATAGGTGGGCGAGTCCAGGCTCAGGAACCCCTCGTCCGTAGGGGATGCCACGGCTTCCCCAGCCTCTGCTGCCATGTCTTCCTCCAGCCTGCCTTGATGAGTTTCACTAAATTGCCCAGTTTTTTCTGTTGCTTCTCTGTACCAGAAAAGAGCTGAATCTAGTAAAAAGAAATGCAAAATACATGCTTCATAAAAGAGTCCTAAAGACTAAGAAATTCTGGCAATCCTTTATTGTCTGGGAAAAACTTGAGGGAAAAAAAGGAAAGGAAAAGGATATACTGTATTGAAATAGTTTATAAACTGATTAAATGGCAAGATAAGGTAGGACTCTTCAGTCTCAGTAACAAATCGACTGCTTAGCCAACTCTGCAAACCTCTTTTATGAGACCTTTTAATATTCCTTAAACTGAGTTTTCTAATATTTCTAAAAGAACTTGCTTAACTGTAAGCCCAGATCAAGAAAATTCTCTCATGTATCCCCCAAGCCTCGCAGAGTGAGGGCCTGACAGCCGGGTATGGGCTGGCACAGGAAGTGCAGCGAGAGCATGCTTCACCACACGTGCCTAGGAATGTGAAAGTCAAGCAGGCACCTGTCTGTGCTTCTGTGGTTTCCAGGAGCTAGGAAATGACCAAGTCAACCCGTGTCTCAACTGCAGCAAATCATTAGCAAAACAAGCAATTGGCAGTAGTGCCATTGGTCCAGACAGGTGGCAATTTTTCAACACCAAGGATACTAAAAACACAACTAACAGGCTAGGATATAAACAGCACATGTTTACCACTGAAAGCAAAGAAGCCTTGGCTAATCCAAGTCTTCCATTCACTTTTCTACAGTCAGAGCTAAGACCACTTTAGAATACATATGAGTCCATAAACAAACAAGAGAATAAATAAATCAGTGGCATCCTGTCAATATTTCAGGATCATTAGAAGATATAATAAGAAATTTCAGTATAAACCCTAGGTGTTCTGCATGTGCCAAAACTTCTTAGTTGCTCTAGCTTCTATATTATTCAGTCTCCAGCTGATTCAAGATTTGTCAGCAGAGAATCAGATTCTTTCCTTATTTTATCAAATTAGGAATTCAATTTTGTTGTAATGCCTTTCTCTAGGACTTATAATAAATTTTCTCCCTCTCAAGTATTGTGTCACCTTCAATTCTGATATCTATTGGACACAGGATATTTTCCTAATTTTTAAAATCATCAAAGTATCTGGATATTTTAAGTATAATGTGATCATTTATCCCAAATCAATCACTTAGATCCCTGATGTACTATGGGACTTGGCATCAAAGTCAAGCATTGAGTATATACAAAAGAACTGTATGTAGCAGAAATAGCCCACTAGCTCCAATGCAAGGTAGGTGGATGGCACAGGCCACCCTCTCCACATACAAGGTATGATCATAAAATACAATAAATGTTTAAATTTTTTAAAATGTATTATAGTAAAAGACACCTCATCCTTAATCCCCTTCAAAACACTCCCCTTTGCTTCCAACGCACTTATCCCATTGGTCTTGCCATTTTCTGAATCAGTTCTGGACTCCCCTTTCACAAGTGTCTTTAGTTGCTCTGTCATGGCTGTCTCGATATTCTGAATCATTTCAAAATATTTCATTTTCATGGTCAATTTGACTTTGGGGAAGAGCCAAAAGTCACACAGTGCCAGATCTGGTGAATAAGGTGAATGAGAACATATTATTTTCATTTGACAGAAATTGCCATAAATGTTTTGAATCAGTTTAAGACATCTAGGTGGCCATGAGCAAACCTGAAAGAAATTTCAAAGTGAAGGGGAGTATTTTGAGGGGGATTGATGGCAATGTGTCTTTTTTGGGGCTTTTTTTAGTACGGGGGATCAAACTCGGAACCTTATGCTTGCAAGTCTGTCAGTGGAACCACTGAGCTAAATCCCTGGCCCTAATGTGTCTTTTATTGTAATAAGTTTTTTACTTTTAATTTAAATATTCACCCCATTTTGCAATCACACCACATACACCATCATCCTTCACACACAATCTTTCCTTCCACATAACTTTCTGACTAGACACACGACACCTCTGCAAAGGCATCGCTATCCTGAATATGATTCAATTGGAAACTCTAATGATAAGTATGCAACACCTTTGAACATTTCAAAACAACACGAAGTTGTTTATATTGCTGTAAGCTCAGACACTGCTGGCATATTAAGTATGTAGTGCAGACCAGGCATGCTCCTTCGAGCTACATATTTTCATTAGCATAATTTTCCCCAAGTAGGAACTGACTGATTCCTGTACCCTGAATTGCATTTGCAGCTGGGACAATGCCTTTGTAATATGAATCATTTGGGAACACTCACAGATGCAATTTTCATGAGCAACTTGTACTGCCTCCCCCCATGTATGAGGAAAATCCATTCGTTTTCCCAGGCCTCCTGCTCTGTGAATGATGGGAAATATAACAGTTATGTCAAAATCAAAGTTGATGAAAATTATGTAAGAGAAGTAAAAGATACATATATGAGTGGAGGTTAAAAACTCAATAATTAAGCAAGTGCTTAGTGTCCATAAGGCCCTGGGTTCAATTTCTAGCTTTATACACACATACATATGTGTTTATGTTTATGGATATTATATATGTGTATATTTATGTGAACATGTATATTGTATTTATGTGTTTGTATATGTGTAGATGTGTTTGTGTATATCTATGTATATATGTAGATATGTTTATATTTGAGTTTATATATCAGATAGATAGATAGATAGACAGACAGAGCCCTCATCTGGTTGTGGAGGCATTAGAACAGATCAGGTCTCTTTATTCATTCTTTCAAAGAGATACACATTTTATAAATTACAGAAAACCTAGACCCTTTCTCTTTCACATCCCTACATTTCTCTCCCTGGAATAACTTCCAGGTTTAATTCTCAATGCTGTCACACAGTGTCTCCTAACAGTTGGCTGGTTGCTTACCATCTGGGAACCTCACTTGCACATAGAGATGCTGACATCCACTGACTCAGAGTTGCTCTGGGGATGGGGTAAACGAGCATCAATATAAAGCTTTGGACATTTCAAATGTTCCTGCACTGGATCACTTTTCCCTTTTGGCCTTTCTTCAGGAGCAAGATTATCTGAGCCTTTATATCAACCCCCATTTCAATGTACAAACTTGTGAAATAACTGCTTTGCATCTCTTTGCTGGTAAATGGATATCCTATGCACACACAAAAAGCACAAACAGGAAAATGGTCACTTATATTAACAATGGTACCTACATTAGGGAGTCACACAATAGACATCATGTTTTAAAGGAAAGAATTCTTTTCCACAGAGTATTAACTTACCAACTTTCCACACACCAGGTTCCTGAAGCAGTCAAGAACATCTGTGACCCACCAGCTTCATGTTTCCCCTAATAGGACACTAATTGTTTTCATATAAATGCCCCTAGTGTGCAAGCTCTCTGTGTAGAATAAAAATGGATTGAGGAATAGTAAATGTAACTCATCATTCTGATGTCTGCAATGTTACATCTTAGAAGATGCCAGGAAAAATCTGGTTAGGAGTAATATATTTACAATTCAATATAAAATTTTAACAAATGTTAAAATGCTTGTTTGAATTACACAAGTATCAGTCATGGATCTCTTCTCAAAAAAAATTCTATCACTACTCCCCGTAACGTTTACTTTTTTAAATTAGTATATCCACAATATACATATGGAGACACATACACACAAATAACCACCATGCACAATACATACACACACTGCACTTTTTTATACAAAGAATTTTCTGTGCAAAAGGCTGTTTAATTTTTATGTTTTATTTGCAACCTTTTCTTTGTTTCAGGATTTTAAAATGAGATGTTTTAACAGCGCCACCTTGTGGTAATGAGCCATTTCAAATTCATAAAACCAACTTTTTAGACATTCTGTACTGTTTTGTGAGCTGCTTTTTTAAAAAATATTCATTAATCATCCCTTAGCAGTAGCATTCCCAAAGAAGATAAAAATTTCATCAACACAAAGTAGGCCATTAAAAAATAACAAAAAAGCATTAATATTAGCAGAACGGTACAACCTGTATACCTAAGGAGAAGCCCCTGTTCAGGGGACAGTACAGCTCCAGATCAACCAGAACTTTGTGAGTAAACAAAAATGGAGAGGCAGGAACTCCAAAATGGGCTTTAAAGGAAGAGCTAACCTGATTTTAAAGTGTTTTGGCTAAACGGTTTCTTTTATATCTGCCCCGTTTTCTGTCCTGTTGCAGCCTGAGAGCCAGACAGCCCAGAGTGACAGGCAATTCCTTTCCAGCCACAGGCAATAGAATATGAAAGCCATTGATATTCGTCTTGCAGCAGCAGGAACCACAGCCAGGTGCTGAAGGAATTGGTTGTTTATGAAGAAATAATCAAATATCCCTTCCTTCCTTCCTCCTTATTTCTACTGCCTCACACAACTACCAGCGTCTCTCTCCTCTGGGGCGAGAGTGCTGCTTGGCGAAGAGAATAATGGCATATGAAGTGTTGCTCCATTCCAACTCCAACGACTTAGACATTAATTAGAAACTTGTGTCCAGTGACAAGACTAACGAGTTGATCATCAAGATAGGCAATACATGTATGTTTTTGAGATCATTAAGTCCACTGAAAACTCCATTCAGCCTTGGAAAGTCCTTATCTCTCTGAACTTTGAAACACACCATGACATGAACTCAAGTGGTAAAATATGAGGAAGAAGAAATGGAGAGAAGACTTGAGAGTGGTGGCCAGAGAATATCTACTCATGTGTGTCACCAGAAGGAACGTTTGATTATGTCTCCATAAATAAGACTGTGGAAGGACCTTCCTCAAGTGGAACCCCACATACATGGGGACCTCCTAATTAAAAGGCTGAGCTGAAATACACAAACATGTACACACATACAAACACCATCCACACAAGCACCAGGGCAATCGTCCAGTGGTGTAAGGGTAGGGCTTCACTCAACTCCTTACGTGGAAATGATGCTTGTTTTCTAGGGTCTCAGACTTGGAACCAGATCCTAGAGATGGGGGCATAGGATAAAAGACTCAAAAGCCAAGTTTTGAGGAAGATTAAAATGAGAGAAAACAATCTTCATCTGTTGATGTGGTATTCAAAGAAGCAACAGCTTTGCAAGGTTAGATAACAATGGAGAGTAAAATCAGGTGGGGAGTTAAATGCTTGACCTTGAGAGGGATGAGAGGGCTGGAATAGCTGCAGGCAGCTCGGAGCAAGCCACAGAAAAAGCCCAAACCCAACATGGGAGCCCGTAAGCATAGGCCCCTGAGGCGTGCCAAAGTCCGGTATGCATTCTAGGCATGTGTCTGCAGGGCCTCAGCATTGACACCTGGCCAGACTCTGAAGACTGTGACTGAGGAGTGAATTCTTCTTCCTTCCTGGTGACCCTGCATTACTTTCCAGTAAGTTCTCCCATGGTACAATTGTTTCTTTATCTGCACAGGAAGGGAATTTGTGATTCCTTCTGGAAACCGGAGTGTTGTGAGCGCCAGGCCCACTCTCCTGGCTGCTGCTCAGAGTCTGAGCACACACAGGCCTGGAAGGCAGCCCAGTCATATGGGGACTGTGATGCAACTCATCTCACCACTGCGCTGGGTGGCGGGTTTAACTCTCTATGACCCAGTAGCCGTCTGTGATTAGCAAGCAGAAATTACCATGCTGTTAGCAGGCACGACTGGGATCAGCAAACTAGCCCACAGCCCAGAGATGGCCTGTGTCTGTGTTTGTGAATAAAACTTTACTGGAGCACAGCCATACTTGTTCATTTAAGTATCCATATGGCTACTTTCACACAGTGGCAGAGTTGAATAGTTATAGACCACATGCCTGCAAAGCCTAAATATTTTTCTATCTGGCCCCTTATATTAAAAAGACTCTGACTTCTGACCTTTAATAGCAGGATCCAACGAAGGCAATATGATGATTTGAAGGACCGTAAGAAGGGGCTTCCAAAGCCTGGGTTCTCATGCTGCCTCTATTAGAAGCTGTCTGAGGCTGTAGATCCTGAGAAACTTTGACGATCTCTTCTAGCTGTGAAAGGTATAGCAATTTGTAAGGCACAAGGCTTCCGTTGCAGCTTTACTGCCCAACACTTTCCACCACCACCCCAAAAAGGTCCTCTTTTTCTGTATGTAGTCCAAGGATTGTGCTATTTCAAATAATTAGTTTGGAAGCTATATACTGTGCTTGTAGAGAAGGAAACATACAAACACATAGGCATGGACACATGCACACACATGTACACGCACACACAGTGCAGCAGGCCATGCAACCCACTAGTGTAAATGTAGAGTTTTACACCCAGGCTCCATGTACTGACTCTCTATGGGAAGGACACATATCTTTTAAGGGCCTCCACACTTGTTCCAAGAAAGCAACTCTATCTAAGGCCTCACCATTTGTTTTTTTTTAATGAATTTTATTGGTATATTTATGACATTCATCATTGGAAATTTGCAGCTTTACATACTCTCTCTTGGTTCTTATATTCCCCCTTCCCCTGCCCTCCCTTCAACACTCCATCCCTCCCTATTTACAAAGGCTTTGTTTCCATTTTTCCATTTTCTCATATTAATTCCATTCCCTTCTTTCCTTTCCCCTCCCCCTCCCCCCTCCCCTTCCCCTTTGCCCCTTTTCTTCCTATTTCACATTATCTATTATACCTTTTACTCCTTCTTTATACTTTCAATTTCTCACACTAGAGAAACAATTTGGTATTTACACATGTATGTCCTATTTATTTCACTTAAGAGTATGGCCTCAATGTGCATCCATTTAGCTATAAATGTCTCTAATTTCTCATTTTTTATGGCTGAGTACTACTCCATTTTATAAAAAAAAAATTTTCTTTATCCAGTCTCTAGTTGATGGGTGATTGGGCTGTTTGCAAGTTTTAGCTATTACAACTTGTGCTGCTATGAACATGGGCACACATATATCACTGCGGTATAATTCTTTTAATTCTTTGGGGAAGATACCCAGCAGGAGAATAGCTGGGTCAAATGGGATTTCTAGTCCTAGTTCTTTGAGGTATATTCATACTGATTTCCACAGTAGTTGCACCAGTTTACACTCCCACCAGCAGTGGAGGAGGGTTCCTCTTTCCCCACAGCCCCACCAGCATTTGTTATTGGTTGATTTCATGATAGCAACCATTCTTTCTGGAGTGAGGTAGAATCTCAGCGTTGTTTTCATTTGCATCTCTCAAATGACCAGCAATGTTGAACATTTTTTCATATGTTTATTTGCCATTTCTACTTTTTTGGCTGAGAAATGTCTGTTCATTTCAGTTGCCTATTTTTGGATTGGGTCTTTAAATTTGGGAGATCTGATTTTTTTTAAGTTCTTTATAGATTCTAGATAGTAGTCCTTTGTTTGAGGAACAGCAGGTGAAGATTTTTTCCCACATTGTGGGTTGTCTCTTCACACTGTTGGTGGTTTCTCTTGCTGTGCAGAAGCTTTTTAATAGGAAGAGATCCCACTTGTTGATTGTTTGTGCTAGTTCACGGGCAACTGAAATTTTGTTCATAAAATCTTTTCCTACACCAAAGTCTTTAAGAGTTCTGCCTAACCTCTGTTCCATCTGGTTCAGTGTTTCTATTTAAATATTTAGATCTTTAGTCCATTTTGATTTTAGTTTAGTGCATGGCAAGAGACATAGGTCTAGTTTCAATCTTTGGCAAGTTGAAACCCAGTTTTTCCAGCACCACTTATTAAAGAGGCTATCTTTCCTCCAGTGAGGGTGTTCGGCTTCTTTATTGAAGATGAGGTGACTGAGTGTGTCTGGAGCTGGTTCTGCATCTTCTAATCTGTTCCACTGGTCCTCAGGTCTGTTTTTTTGCCAGTACCATGCTGTTTTTATCCCAGTAGCTTTGTAGTATAGTTTCAAGTTGGGGACTGTGATAACCCCTGTTATGTCTCTGTTACCTAGAATTGCTTTTGCTATTTTAGGTCTCTTCTTGTTCCAAATGAATTTTTGGATTGTTTTCTCAAGGTCCGTGAAGTAGGCTGCTGGGATTTCAAGTGGGATTGCATTGAATCTATACAGCAGTTTTGGAAATATGGCAATTTTCGCTATATTGATCCTTCCTTAGTAAGGATTTTTGCATCTATATTCATTAGTGAGATTGTCGTATAGTTCTCGTTTTCGGTTGGGTCTTTCTCTGCTTTGGGGATCAAGATGATGCTTGCTTCCAGGAATGAATTTGGGAGTATTGCTTCCCTTTCAATTTCATTGAAGAGTTTAAACAGTAGTGGCAGTAGTTCCTCTCTAAATGACCTGTAGAATTTGGCAGTGAAGCCATCAGGACCCAGGCTTTTCTTAGTTGGTAAGTTTTTAATTACATTTTCAATTTCATGGATTGATATTGGGTTGTTCAGAATTTTTAAGTCTTCTTTGTTCAACTTTGGTAATTCATATGTATCTAGGATTCTGTCCATTTCTTCTGGGTTTTCCATCTTATTGGCATCTAGGTTCTGGAAGTAGGTATTGATGATCCTCTGGATTTTGCTGAGTTGGTTGTAATTTCACCCTTTTCATTCCTAATTGCATGGATTTGGGCCTTTTCTTTCCTTTTTCCGATGAGGTTGGCTAAGGGTTTGTCAATTTTGTTTATTCTTTTGAAGAATCAACTCTTGGCTTCATTGATTTTTTTTTTTTATATCTTTCTCTCAGTCTCCATTGCATTGATTTCTGCTCTGATCTTTATAATTTCCTCCATTGTATGAGCTTTGGGTTTGTCCTGCTCTTCTTTTTCTAGAAGCTTGAGGTTCAGCATCAGGTTGTTTAATTGGGCTTGCTCTGTTTTCCTAATATGAGTATTCACTGCTATGAATTTCCCTTGTAAGACTGCTTTCATTGTGTCCCATAGATTCTGATATGTTGTATTGTCATTGTCATTTAATTGTAGGAACTGTCTGATTTCTTCTTTCATTTCCTCTGTGACCCACTGGTTATTCAGAAGTGTGTTATTCAATTTCCTTATGTTTATGAAATTCTTGCACTTTCTTTTGCTATTGATCTCCAATTTCATCACACTATGGTCTGATAATACACAGGGGATAACTTCAGTTCCTTTGCACTTACTTAAACATGTTCTATGGTCTAATTTGGAGAACAACTCGTGTGCAAATGAAAAGAATGTGTATTCTGATTTGTGGGGTGGAGCACTCTGCAAACATCTTTTAAATTCATTTGTTCAAGAGTTTGATTGAGTTCTAGTATTTCTTTACTTATTTTTTGTCTAGTTGATCTATCTATTTGTGAGAGTGGGGTATTGAGGTCCCCCACTACTATTGTATTAGTGCTTATTTAATTTTTTATGTCTGTTAGTATTTGTTTTATATAGTTGGGTGCATTAGTGTTTGGTGCATAGATATTTGTGATTGTCATCTCTTCCTCTTGGATTGTTCCCTTTACAAGGATGTAGTGTCCTTCTTTGTCTTACTTAATCAGTGTTGGTTTGAAATGCATTTGATCTTCAAAGAAGATAGCTACTCCTGCTTTTTTTTCAGGTTCCTGTTGCATGGAGTTTTGTTTTCCACCCTTTAACTTTCTGTGAAGTTTTTTTTTTTTTTTGGTACCAGAGATTGAACTCTGGACCTTGAGCTTGTGAGGCAGGTGCAGGAAGCACTAAGCTAAATCCCTGGCCCTGTGAGTTTTTTGAATTAAGTGTGTTTCTTTTATGCAGCATATTGTTGGCTCTTGCTTCTTGGCCCATTCTACTAGTCTATTTCTTTTGATTGGTGAATTGAGACCATTAATATTGATGGTTATAACTGATATGTATTGACTTATCATTGTCATGACTTTTTCTTTTTGTTGGATTCTCCCCCTTTGCTTTAATTTCTTGTCATGTCTGATGGATTCATTCCTGAGGCTTCCTGGGATTATGATCCTCATTGTTTTTTCCTAGGATATTGTCTAAAACTTTTTTGGAGTGCTGGTTTGGTATTCATGAAGTTCCTAAGGTGTTCTTTGTCATGAAAGTATCTTATGTCTCCATCAATTTTGAAAGATAATTTTGCAGGGTACATCAATCTGGCTTGGAGGCTGTTTTCCTTTAGGACTTGAAATACATCACTCCAAGATCTTCTTGCATTGGGGGTTTGCACTGAGAAATCTGCTGTGATTCTAATGGGCTTTCCTTTGTATGTGATTTGTTTCCTTTCTCTAACTGCTTATAGAATTTTGTTCTTCTTTTGGGTTTCTGGAATCTTAACTACAATATGCCTATGAGTAGATTTTTTTATCAAGGCTAGTTGGAGTCCTATGTGACTCATTTATCTGTATACTCTACCACAATGTTTTTATTCTTTTTTTTTTTTGGTACTGGGGATCGAACTCAGGTCCTTCTGCTTGCAAGGCAGGCACCAGAACCACTAAGCTAAATCCCCGGCCCATGCCTCATTTATCTGTATGTCAAGTTCTTTTCCCCTGCTTGTGAAGTTTTCTGCCATTACTTCTCTGAACAGTTTTTTTTATGTTGTCTGCACTCTCTCCTGTTTCTTCATTGACTCTGATCACTCTTGTTATTCTTCTTTGCATCATCTAGCAGCTGCTGGATTGATTTCTTGTAGTCCCTTACTATTTTAAAGAGACTGTTCTTTTTCCGGTCACTAATTGCAATCTTATCTTCTATATCTGAAATTATGTCCTCATATGGGCTCATTCTGCTGTGTAAACTCTCAGTGGAGTTTTTAATCTCCTGGAAATCTGTTTGCATCTGTTTTATGGATTCCATTTGTTTCCTATGTTGGGATTCCATCATGTTTCTCAGCTTCTCTATTTTTTTTATCTGTGTCCTCTCTAGATTTATTAATCATATCTTGCACCATGGGCACAATCTCTGCTGTTATGTGAGAAATTATTTCTGATTTTATTTTTTCCAGATCCTCTTTTGTTACCAGTTCAGGGAGTCTGGGTGGTTGAGAATCAGATTGTTCTATCTCATTTCCTTTTGGGGTTACTTTAGGTTATTTGAAGTCTGGTTTTGAGATTTGTTTATGTGTCTTCTCATTTCAACAGGGGTGGGTGTGTGTGTGCTGCTGGTGCCTGCATGGCTCACCTCCTCGGCACTTGGGGCAGCTCTGCTCCTCTGACAGCTTCAGTATTCTGAGGTGGGGCAGTGGCATGGCAGCCCAGAAGGCACACCTCCTCCTCGGTGCTGGGGGCAGCTCTGTCCTCAGGCTTCACCATTTGTAAAGTAGTGATCAAAATATTACTATTCAGTTACCAACAAAGACACAGCTGCAAAATTATAGAGTTGTGGTTTTCCAAAACTAAGCACTTGTCTGAGTCTGTCTACCATCTGAGAAAAGAAGATTCACAAAATAATTCATACTTCATAGCACATTTCCATATAATATAATGGATGCTATCCTACTTCCTTGCTTTTCATATCATCTTTATTTAGTATTTACTTTATGAGACTAGCAAAAATGGTTTCCAAACAGCTCTAAATTTAAGAAAATTTTAACTAGTTGAAGATGATTTAAATTAGCTATCTTTGCCTGAGTTCTTTGCAAAAGAAAAGCCTGACACAAGACAGTTTATTTTGGGTACTGATTGGAAGGAATGGGTGTACAGATAGGTAGATTGAAACAGGAAGGGTCAAGGGAACCAATTCAAAGGTCCCTTATTGTTCTGGGCACTAATGTGGAGCCTTCCTCCTCCTAGGAGTCTTTGAGCTGCCTTTGGGCCTGAGCTTTGGTGTTTCTTCTCAAAGGATGCTGGAGGGGAGTATTTGTTCCTCAACTTCTATTATTTCCCTCTAGGGTTCTCACTCCCACTTCCAGTGTGTGCATGAATCAGAATGGCTGACCAGGCTTTTGCAAGGTCAGCAACAAGCTCAAAGAAACCACATGTCAGAATGCAAGATTTCCTGATGCAGCTGAAGGAAGGGGCTGATGTGTCACAAGTACACCAGAGTTTGTAGCTTGGCTGGAGACAAAAGGCAGGCTGAGGCTTTAACAAAGAGCATAAGAAGTGATCTGCACAGCATGTAATACTCACATTTTACTTCTCCATCCTCCTATGCACCATAAGTTAAGTTAGTACAACTACAACAGTCCTCCAACATCCACGTCGGCTGTGCCTCTGTCGTATGATAAGTTCTATCTGTTTAGTGGTTGTAAACAAGCCACTTTAGTGCATTTGTCAGCGAACAAGAGAACACAGGCAATTTCTCCTACCTCTACTGGCCAGAGAGCAATAAATGTAGGTCCACAGAAGAGAAGTAAGTCTTCAGAAAGAGGGTGATGCCCAAGAGGGATTTCAAATAGGAGTTTTCAAAGAAAGAAAGCAAGAAGGAAGAATAAGTGGCCTAAGAATAATCATGCAAGTTGAAGAGGTCTGAATATACACCATAAAATGTGAGGACTTTCAAGGGGTTGAAATAAAAATACAAAGTGTGATAAAACTATACAATGAAGATTTAATTTTTTTAAACTTATTGCAGTAAAAGATACATAGCTATTAATCCCCCCAAAACACCCTCTTATGTTGAACATACTTATTGTTCTTGCCACTTTCTGAAGCTGTCCTGCAAGTTGTTTTTACAAAGTGTGATCAAAAATATGGTGAATGTTGTTTCCCATTGCCATTCAATAGAAAGGTAGCCTCATAAAAGCATTACAATGTGTCCTCATCCACACTGGTCACCAGGTCTGGCACCCTGGGACTTCTGACTCTTTCCCAAAGTCATCATAACCATGAAAGGTAGAAGTTTTGAATCAGTTCAGGACATCAAGGCAGCCATTGCAGCACAACTAAAGATATTCACGAAAGAGAACTGCCAGAACTGCTTCAGAAAGTTGCAAGACCAATGTGATAAGTATGTTTGAAGCAAGTGAAATTATTTTGAAGGGGGATTACTGACAATGTGTCTTTTTCAATTTTATAACTTTTAACTGAAACATATTATTTGATCACACCACATATGTGTGGGAAAATGGGCATCCATGAGGCTGGGTGAAGAGGTAGGCATGAAACCCTGGATCCCACCCTAAGCATTTTGATCTTCATCTTCCATCAGCAGAGGAATAGGAAAGTTGTAAGTAAGGTACAAAGTTTTTCAGTTTTCTTTTAAGAAAGATAACTGATAACATCATGGATTTTAGATCATCTGAAAGGAATTTCAGAGGCAAATTAAAGTTTGTATATCTTGATGATGCCAAAATTAAAACAATTCAGCTCTGTCAAACATTTCAAACCATAGAAGACACAATAACCTGCTTTTCTGTAAATGTACAGGACAATGTGGCTAAATTTAACACAGGACTAAATGAAAACCATAACAAACTTCCATCAAAGCATAGACTTTTGGGAGAGTGTAGGTCTGCTATTTATTATTTAATGTTCACAGTGCTTTTCAGTGCAAGCCTAGAAATAATTTAAACCACTGGTCACTTCCCAGGCCTTTCATTTCTATGCAGCAACATGATAACTCAGGAAGACAAATGCCAGGACTCAACCCTGAAACTGAGGCTCTTCCCACCCTCTTGTGAAGAAAATCGGTCATTTTGGCTTCTTGTTGAAAATATGAATAATGAGCCTCCAATAAACACAGTTGACTTACTCAACTTAAATTCTAAACTAAAAGAAATTAATAATTAATTCTTAGATCCTCATATGAATTTATGAGCCAAATACAAGAGGCAGAGGGATATCAATGGAGAAATAAGAAGATATGACACTCTGATACAAGTGAGGGCCAAAACAAATGAAAGGTTGAAAGGACCAAAGACCTCAGTTTCCACATTTTCTAGAAAAGATGTCCCAGGTTCCACTTCTCCACACTGCCTGCAATGACTAGTGTTGATGCTGGGCAGCTAGGAAGATGACCCATCTCTACCAAGGCCATAGAGAACCATAAGCCTTGCTCAAATCCCTCCCCCTCCTCTAGCCAAAGCTTTCATCTGTTCTGGAGGGATGATCCACTTGGGTAGTCTGGGACAGCCTAGGGGGCTCCTTTGCTTTAAGTATATTTTATTTCTGACACATAATAAGCACATATATTTACGGAGTACAATGTCACATTTTAATATGTATGTACAATGTGTATCGATCAGATTAAGGAAACTGAAAAATCTACCACCTCAGACATTTGACATTTCTTTGTGCTGGGAACGTTTGAGATCTTCCAAATTAGCTATTTTTGAAATATTCAATCAATTATTGCCAACTACTGTGCTACAGAAAGTTAGAGGTTATTTGCCCTATACAACTGCACCCCTGCACACATTTACTGTCTTGTCTCCATCTTTTCTTCCCCCAAACCCTTCCCAGGCTCTGGTAACCAGTATTGTACTTTATTCTCTGCTTATATGAGATCAACTTTTTCCATCTGGATATAAGTGAGAACATGTAATATTTGTCTTTTAATGCCTGACTTATTTCACTTAACATGATGTCCTCCACTGCTGTCCATGTTGCTTTTTATGGCTAAACAGTAGTGTTCTATTGTGTGTACAAGTTATATACCATGTTTTCTTTATGCATACATTCACTGGACACCTAAGTTGACTATATCCTGGATATCGTGGCTAGTGCTGCAATAAAGATGCAAGTACAGATGCCTTTTTGACATACTGATATTAATGACTTTGGGGCCAGGGATTTAGCTCAGGGGTTTTGCCTCCTGCCTTGCAAGCGCAAGGTCTGAGTTCAATCCTTGGTACCAAAAAAAAAAAAAAAAGGGAAAAATAACTTTGAATATATACTCAGTAGTGGGATTGCTAGATCATACAATAGTTCTACCCTAGGTTGTTGAGGAATCTCTATACTGCTTTCCATAATGACTCTACTAATTTGCACCTCCACTAGCAATACAGTTTTCCTTTCTCCAGTCCTCACTGGAATCTGCTATTGTTTTGCCCTTTGATGCCATTCTAATTGTGGTTGGATAATAATTCTTTGTGATCTTGATTTTCATATCTTTGATGATTAGTGATGCTGAGCATTTTTCACATAGATGTTGGGCACTGGTACATCCTCTTTTGAGAATTATCTATGTCATTTGTCAGGATCCCTTTTCTATTTTTGTTTCTCAAACAATAATGAATTTGAATACATAAAGAAATATATTGGTCTATAATTACTGTATTATCCAAATATTCAAAAAGTTTCATGATATACTAGTTTCATGATATATTGCTTTCTTAGCAATACACTAAATGTCCAGATCTAACGGTGAGTATGATAGCTAGCATAATTTAATATACTGTAGTGATGAACACAGATTAAATTTTGTAGTATCTGCAACACTGTGAGATGACATAAAAATATTAATAGTTCATACTGGTGGTGACAAATTCATTGACTGCTAATATTGTTATTGTTTATTTATTGACTAATAATGGATGCATATAGAGCCCAGGGATATACCTTAGTCATAGACTACTTGTTTAGCATGCATAAAGCTCTGGGTTCAATCCCCAGCACCACAAAATCAATGTCATTGATCATATGCTGAGTTCAGTGAGTGGAACTAAATATGTAACTTATGAATTCCCAGTTAAGTCTTCCAGTCACACTTCCAAAGGTGCAGCCTCTGTGTTTCCATTTCCTGAGGCGGAAAAAGAAAAGAAAAGCCAATTTAAATGAATTCTTCATACCCCCATAACATACACACTGTATTTTTTACATCATTTGACTGAAACTATGCATAATAACTGAAAGCTATAATGAATCTATAGGTACTTAGAAATATTTGATTTTTATAAATCACAACACCGTCTGCATGTATTTGACCTATAACAGTGTCCTTATGCCCATATATGTAAGACTTTGTATTTGTTCCATCCACAGACAACTAAGCACACAAGAATTTGGGAGGCTGGTTTTTTTTATCATAACTGTTTTGAAAAACAATGCAAAGTATATGTGCTGCCGAAGCGAGCACAAGAATACAATGCAAAGTACAAGCTATGGGCTGTAGTTCCTCTCCATATCCCTGAACAAATTAACTCAATTTTCTTATCTGTAAAATGGGCATTTAAAAAATATTGACTTAATAACATTACTGAGACTTAATAACATTACTGGAATGGGCTCAAGAAGTGTTTTTCTAAACTATAGGTCAAGAACCATTTAGAGGACATAAAGTCCATTAGCATTTCATGACCAATAACTTTTTAATGAAAATTAGAATAAAATAGGAAATACCAAAGTGTCACACACGGTAAACACAAATACTATTTTCTGCAACATTGATTACAGATATATATGTGTAACTTAGTGTTGTTTTACAGAATGGATGAATGAATTTTTCTAGGATAGGTCATAAATTATTTTAAATACTGAAATGAAACGTGTGAAGTATGTAACAAAGAGCACAGCACATGGCAAGCTACTGTGAATAATGACAGCATCACCGGCACCCAGGGTCGGAGTGACAGGTGGGGACCACTCCTCTAACAAAGCTTCTTAGTGGTCTGTCTCACTAGGAATGTGTGGGACCAGCATTTGCAATGCACCCTAATCCTGCCAGGAGGAGAGAATAAAGACATAACTAGAAAAATAGGGTAGCATTTGGTTTGGCTGCCATCTCTGTTTGCTACTGGCCATGTGACCTTACACAAGTCCCTTAACTGTCCTGAACCCCAGCTCCTCAGTGAGGGTTGGGTTGCCATGAGGGTTAAATTAGTTAAAGGTGTAAAGTGCTTACTATGTGTGGCACACAGTAAGCACTGAGTAAATGCTAGTGGTCGTTGTGTTGCTATTATTACGACTCACCCAAGAATAGACAGATCAGCAAATAAAGACCAATTTTCTGCTTCCTCCCTTAGTTTCCAAGGATTTTTATCTTTTGTTGCTATTCCTGCAGGAAAACAAAATAGTTTTTTTTAAAAAAACTATTTTAAAATAGAAGCTTGCAAACAACTGTATCTCTATGAATCCTTTCTATATTCATCTTTTTTGAAATCTAAGGCATTTTCCAAGGTAACATTTCATTTTTCTGTCTTGGGTAGCTGGCAGAGGGTTGTGTATATACAAATCCTCCCCCTGTACCTAAGTATTAATCAGGAGATGCAAAGATGCTAAGCCCATCTTTGTAGATCCTTTCATTCTTGCTTCAGCTTGGAAAATACTGCATGGAATTGATACAATTCATGCAAAAGGTGTTGAGTTTTTCCCATATTCACAGATCCCTCTGCTCCTGAATTGAATTTGGGATTTGCTACACAGAGCCCAATCCCCTGACATTGCCTGGTAACCATCTGGATGAAAATAGGCTTTCTGGATGACCGCTGAGTTCCTAAATCACATTACGCTTTTGTCAAGTCACGCAGCAGGTAAACAGTGGAATAATTTAGAACCTCAACATCAGGGGAAATCATGAGCTAGGGAAAGAAATTAGCCTCTCCAAAGTTGCATTTCTTTTCTTGGCCTTCCCCTTGCCCTAGAGGTATCTTTTAAAATTAAAAAGCTTCACCTATACGTAGATTCACCAACCAGTCCGACTGGGTCCCACCAGCTTGGAATGCCACCTGCCCTGGCACCCAGCAAATCCCTGTACTCCGAGTCTCCCTGGAGTCTTCTGAGACCAGCATTTCTGATCCAAAATAAATCCATGGCCTGGCCTGGGGGCCAGACAGAATCTGGAGAGAATAAAATAACAGCAATCAAAAGCAGATCCCAAAGGACCAGACGATAGCATAGATGGTTTTCCCCAGCTTTTTAATATGAAAACGTTCTGAAAATGAAATTTGGTAGACTAGTACAAGAAACATCTCTAAAGCCACCACATAGACTCAAAACTCATTCATATTTTGGGCATTTTGCTTTATCTACCTACATTTCCATTCACATGTGTGTCTTTTATCTTGACATTTGACCCCCAAATATCCTGGTATCTGTCTTCTCAAAGTAAGGATATTCCCCCATATGACCTCAATACAATTATCATGCCTAACAAATTAAGAATAATTCCCTAGCCAGACATGATGGCAATGCCTGTAATCTCAGCATCTGTGTAGGAGGATCACAAGTTCAAGTCTATTCTGGGCAATTTAGTGACTTGCTGAGATTTAGAAAGGGCTGAGGATGTAGCTCAGTGTGAAGGCGCAGGACTCAATCCCCAGTACAGGAAAAACAAAAAAGGAATAATTCTATAATACCATCTAATGTTAGTCCATATTCCAATCTCTAAGAATTCAAGCATTATGATCAACTGCTATAATTAGTCCCTTTTAATAAAGACCTTTTATTTCAATTATATTATTCTTTGTTTGTTTGTTTGGGATTTTGTTTTATTTTTGGCAGTGCTGGGGATAGAACCCATGGCCTTACACATACCAGGCAAGCATTTTACCACTGAGTGACTCCCCCAGCCCAATGATGTTCCTTGACTTTTGCATGCATGCAAGCCAGATGTCTTATTTATAGAATGTCCCACCACTGAGTTGTGATTGGAAGGGGCAGGAGAGGAGAGCAGTACCCAGCATTGGAAATGAGGGAGAGTGAACATGACTTTCCGTCTCAGTGGAAGACCAAGTCTACTTGGCCCTACACAATGTACCCACCCCACTTCTCAGGCCCCCAGGAACTCCCCACAGCCACACCAGCCTTCTTCCTGCTCTCCACATCCTAAGCATCGGCCCAGCTTGAGATCCCACATCATCTCCCCATGCCCTTCTTGGGATGCTTTTCTCTTCCATGTATCAACATGGCTGCCCTCCCTTCTTGCAGGCTTTTCCTTGACTACCATATGAACAATTGCAAACCACTCTCCCCACCTTATCTTTATTTCATGGCATTTTGCACCTCCCAGATTTCCATATACTGTACTGTATCTTCTTTCTTTTGGTGGTTGCTTATCTCATCCCCTGGGAAGGTACAAATCAGATGAAAACAAGGTAACAAATCATATAAAAACCCCAGGGACAGAGTTTTCATGTGATTTGTTACCTACCATATCTCCAGCACCTATACTTGTGCCTGATTCCATTCAATTAATGCATATTCGTTTAAACCCACTACTGAGCTCCTGGCCCTGCAGAAAAGCAATGTACCAGGTGTACCCCTCAGAGCTGATGTGATGTGGCTATCCAGCCCCTGCTGCCCCAAGCTTGTGGTACAGCACTGCCTAGCATGGAAAATGACTCTCAGAAGCAGGGGTGAGGCCCTGGCGCTGCCCAGGGTCATTCTTCAGCCCCATATTTGCTCAGGGCTGAGCTCTCACTGTTGCTATCCTGTCATCAGCACCCTCATAATCCCCACAGCTGCCTCTGCAGATCTCTGACAAATCACCTGGGCCTAAAAAGGCCTCCATGTCCCTAAAAACTTTCTCTCCCCTCTCCCCATAGAGTCATTTCAGCTTCTCTAGTCACCTTCTCTGCCACCTGTGCTCCTGAAGCCATGGCGCTGATCTTTCTAAAAAGCAAACATGGCCATGCCGGTCCTGTTCAAAATCCTTTGGCACCTTTTCCTCCTCAGGATAAAACTCAGTGAGAACTGAGCCCGATGCATGCACAAGATTTCTCAGCTGGCTCCACTTTCCCAGTCCCTGTCCCCTGCCACTCCCCACCCCAAGCTTGACAATACTAAATTGTGTCTACAAGTTTCTAGAATATCCCTGCTCCTCATACCTTGCACTAACTCTTTCTGTTCTATCATGCACCCCAGTGTACACCATCAGCCTTAGTTGGCAGTCCTGGAAAACTTCTACTCCTCCTTCAAGGTTCCAGTCAAATGCCACCTCCCCTTGGAAAAGTTCTCAGCTCCCCTCTAATCACACAGGGCACTTGGTTGAAAATGAAAACAGTTTAACAAGAATCCCATCACCAGTATTAGCTCTCAACCTGGTCCTTGAATGCATGAAGAGCCTTGGTTCTTTTCATCTTCATAGCCACAGAGTCCTTGGCAAAATGCCAGGTGTTTAACAAATTTGGATGGTTTGGTCTAAGTAGCAATTTTGCCTTGGGTAGAGCTGTTTGTCGAGGGCCCTCTGGATCAGACTTAGTGACCCTGATTGTCTCTGTTCTGATTTTATGGCTCAAGCCTAGAGTTAATGGTAAATGTCCTCATTGTTTTGGTTTGCTAAAACATCGTGCAAACCCAACATCAGGCGGCTGTTTCACTGGCCACAAACAATTCTGCATTCCAGAGCAGGCTGACCCCGTATCCAGATTGTTTGTTTGCTTTTCACTAACAAAGAAACTCTCACTGAAGGCACTGAAACTTAAACCACATTCACTGCTCCAGCTTGCTCTCCCTCATGCAAATATGTGTGTGTGTGAGAGAGAGACAGACAGAGACAGAGGAGGAAAGATAATCAGAGGGAGGCATAGAATTAGCCTGGCCCTGTATTCCCACCCAGCTCATGTTGCCTCTACCCAATGGGGGACTGAATAATGCCCAGGGATTTGGCACCAGATCCTAAGATACTTGGTGGCATCAGGAGACTGACTGGACCGACCCCCTTTTGCAGAAGTAGACAAACACATCTTTGCCAACTCTCCCCTCCACTTTCTTTTCATTTTATTAGGAAACATTCTCTTTTCATTCACCCGAGTCCAGACAACAGGATATGCCTAACATTCTGGTCAAGGTCAGAACTCACAGTGAAATGGCATCATCAGGATTTTTCTCAGGAGGTGATCTGATTTTCTACAGCCTAAGAATCTTATACATTGTGAATATGCTTTCTGTCAATGTCCACTTGTGACCTATGATCTGTCCAGATGTCTGCAAAATCACTCTGTGTTACTATTTACAAATTTTTACCTATTCTTTGTCCTCATTTTTTTTAAATCCACAATTTAAATTTAAATATGAAAAAATTCCCAGTTTTGCATAGTGCAGGGGTCCAGGGTCCGGAAGCAGTCTCGGGGAGTCCACGTACTCATGCTGAGAGTTTCTACCGCACAGATGAAGGTGAGTAAGCATTTCTCTTGGATTCTGAGGTTCCTCCCCCGGCTGTTAACATTGTTTCTGTTTGTCTGGTTTGAACTGAGTCCAGCTGACTGTCCTCCAAGTTCCAGTTTGGGTCAGATCTCAGGAGACAGCTTGTCTGCATGCTTAAAAAACAAATATCTGTACGAGTATCCACCCCAACCTGGAATCGGGCAGATCATTGATGCCTGCTGACCTTGCCCAGGGTCCCATGCAGGGTGGATGGAAGCAAATGGCATATGTGGTAATCTCTCCATCTGAGCTTGCTGGCACCTTAACAAGAAGCCCTGCTCACAAATGGCAGGGCTGCCCATCCTGCTTCCCTCTTGCACAATCAGGTGGTCTGACCAGGCGCCTGCGTCATCTTCATTTTTTCCCCTATTTACTCAGAAGTCTCTTCTGGTGGCCTCAAAGCACTTGTGACCATCCACTATTATTTAGTGAGCATTTTATGGGCCCGATCCTGACACATTCCCAGAAAGACACCACAGAATCAGAACAGGGGTTCCACTTGCAAGGATTTTATAACCCAGAGGTGGAGACCAAACATAAGGAGTTAAATGTGGAACACAAGTATCTGATTATTGTATTGTACATATACTGTACATTGTATGGGTTTTTTGAGCAATAGATTTTTCTACAAACAGGTGAGATCATCTTCAAATGAACGTTTATGATGTTAAAGGGGTGGGAGTGAAGTAGGATTTAATTCAGTGCTTTAAATAATCTACATTTAAAACATTTTGAAATTGAATAAAAGTTACTTCAAACATGTTTTACTGACCCACAGTCTGACTTTTAATTAGTGAGAAATTCCTCATCAATTTATCATTATAAATTTATGTTTAAACATTTAAGAGCATAGCATATTCTGTCTCTTTCTCTCTCTCCCCACACACACGCAAACACAAACACACAGGCACACACACTCTCTCTGTTTTTCCTTTCTACTATAGCTTCTCGGCCTTTTGGCTAAGATCAAGTGTTTTTCCTTTCTACCAGGAGCAAATTGTAATGCTAATCTCTAACACTGATGTAACAAGGGTATTTGGCAATTGACACATTTGGTATATTAACTTTTGCATGATTTACATTTCTAATTATTGTCTTTGCTCTGTAGTATAAGTAGTAAAGTTGCAGGTGGGCATAGATAAAAGGGTTGGGCATTGGTAAAAGGAGGCACAGACTTGAATCTGCTCCCTTCAAGGACTTGGAAAAAGATAACCTTTATCTCATGGGGATTTCTAGGGGGAAAGGACAGAGGGACATGCTATGTCAAGCACAGCTGTTTTTAGCTACCTGGTGGGCTTTTTGGAACTAAATGGGTACAGTGTAAGTCATTAAGAACATAACTCTTTGCTTGATGCACCAATAAGTACTTATTAGTTGACTGTATTATCTTTAAGGTTGAAGTCATGCTCTCAAATCATCTGTAGGCCATGATAACCCCGACACCTGCAATGGGACCACTTAATCAGTCAGGTAAGCTCCAGTTTATAATTACTTAGCAGAGGTTTAAGTTCAGAGGGACATTTTCTGACAGAGGGTATGGGAGAAAATGCCATCTGAAGAGCTCATGAGTGAGCCTGGAAGGCTAGGTACAACCTGGGGACCAGAGAAACCAGATCTGATTTCTCTCCTGGAAACTCTGAGACATGTAGTGGAAAGCCCCCAGGTTTGCCAGTCAGCAGGTTCAAATTCCTGGTTGGCCACTAGCAGTTGTGTGACCCCAGACAAGTCACTTGACCTTTTTTTTTTTTAAATTTTATTTTATAGGTACATTTTAGGTATACAATATAATGACATTCATCATTGGAAACTTGCACCTTTACATAATCTCTCTTGGTTCTTATTTTTCCCCCTTCCCCTGCCCTCCCTTCAACCCCTCCATCCCTCCCTATTTACAAAGACTTTGTTTCTGTTTTTTCATTTTCTCATATTAATTCCATTCCCTTCTTTCCTCTCCCCTACCCCTCCCACTTCCCCTTTCCCTTTGCCCCTTTTCTTCCTATTTCACATTATCTATTATACATTTTAGTCCTTATTTACACTATTCAGTTTCTCACACTAGAGAAACTATTCAGTATTTACACATGTGTCCTATTTATTTCACTTAAGAGTATCGCCTCAATGTGCATCCATTTAGCTATAAATTCTCATTTTTCCTGGCTGAGTAGTACTCCATTTTATTTTTTAAAAACACATTTTCTTTATCCAGTCTCCAGTGGATGGGCAATTGGGCTGCTTCCAAGTTTTAGCTATGACAAATTGTGCTGCTATGAACATAGGTGCACATATATCACTGTGGTATGATCCTTTTCATTCTTTGGGGAAGATACCCAGCAGGGGAACAGCTGGGTCAAATGGGACTTCTGGTCCTAGTTCTTTGAGGTATCTCCATACTGATTTATACGGTGGTTGTACCAGTCTGCACTCCCACCAGCAGTGGAGGAGGGTTCCTCTTTCCCCACAGCCCCACCAGCATTTGTTATTGGTTGATCTCATGATAGCAGCCAAGCCATTCTTTCTGGAGTGAGGTGGAATTTCAGCATTGTTTTCATTTGCATCTCTCAAATTATCAGTGATGTTGAACACTTTTTCCTATGTTTATTTGCTGTTTCTACTTCTTTGTCTGAGAAATGTCTGTTCATTTCAGAGGCCCATTTTTGGACTGGGTCTTTAAATGTGGGAGGTCTGATCTTTTAAAGTTCTTTATAGATTCTAGATAGTAGACCTTTGAGGAACACCAGGTGAAGATTTTTTTTCCCACATTGTGGGTTGTCTCTTCACACTGCTGGTGGTTTCTCTTGCTGTGCAGAAGCTTTTTAATAAGAAGAGATCCCACTTGTTGACTGTTTGTGTTAGTTCACAAGCAACTGAGGTTTTGTTCATAAAATCTTTTCCTACACCAATGTCTTCAAGAGTTCTACCTAACCTCTGTTCCAGGCGATTCAGCATTTCTATTTTAATATTTAGATCCTTAATCCATTTTTATTTTAGTTTAATGCATAATGAGAGATATAGATCTAGTTTTAATCTTTGGCAAGTTGAAACCCAATTTTTCCAGCACCATTTATTGAAGAGGCTATCTTTCCTCCAGTGTTTGGCTCCTTTATCGAAGATGAGATGGCTGAGTATGTCAGACGTTGTTTCTGCATCTTCTAATCTGTTCCACTGGTCCTCAGGTCTGTTTCTTTGCCAGTACCATGCTATTTCCAAACCTCTAATTCATGGTGGCAAAATTGGTCAAATAATAGCATTCTAGCATGGGAGATTAGCGGCGACCTGTTACAAGCGCATAACACAACACCCTGCCCACTAGGAAGGTGGAATGCTAGTTTACTGTTAGACCTTAGTTATCATTAACTATCACAATCCTCTTATAAGATTGTGAAGCAGATTTCTAGCATAACAAACTAAAAGTAGCTAAATGTCCAGCCAAAATAAGAGCAGAAAACAAACAACACTGTGTTTTCAAACATTAATACAATTGAAAAATCTCTAGGGAGATCAATTAAGGGAAATAAGTAGAAGACACAAATTGCCATTAATAGATTTAAAGAGGAACTCTTAATGTAGTTTTTACAGTCACTATGAAGAAGTTAATGATATATCATTTAAAAAGTCATATGAATAAATTTGGCAAATTCTTGAAAATGTAATTTACTAAAGCACAACAGTAAACATTAAATATATTTATTGACTAAATTTAGTTTATTGAATTTATTAAATTTCTCTTTGTTCTATTTAATTTATTTATAAAATTAAATTTGCCATTAATGGTCTTACTATAAAGAAAGTCAAGAGGCCCAGATAACTTTCCTAATGCATTCCATCAAACATTTAAGGAAAAAATGATAACGATCTTACACAAACCCAGAAAATTGAAAGCTATCTAACCCCCATATGAAAATCTGACATATGCAATAAGACAAGAAACTTGTAGATTGCTATCATTTATGAACATAGATGTAAAAGTCTAAAATATTAGTAAATAAAAATCAGCAACATAAAAAAGTAGATAATATCTCAGAACCAAATAGATACTATCCCAGAAATGCAAGACAAATTCCACATTCAAAGGGCAGTCAGTGCAATCTGCAATATGAACAGAATAAAGGAGAAAAATAATAGAATCTTCTCTATCAATCCCATGCAACTTTTGGCAAGATTCCACATTCATTCACTGCAATAACTATCATTGAACTAGATAGAAAGAGGAGCTTCCTCATCCTCCTAAAAATTATCTTTGAAAAACCTACAGCTTACATACTCAGTGCTGAAATCCTAACCCAGTGCCCCTGCAATCAGGAACAAGGCAGGGATGCTCACTCTCTGCTCTGGTACCTGTTGTTCTCCTCAGCACCTACAATCCTTGCTTTCAAGAGCAACATTAATGTCTCATCCTGTCTGCCAGCCGTTCCTCACTGACAGGGGTTGAAACACCTGAAAATCAGCTGGCAAACTGGCCTGGAGCAAGTAAACATGGAAATAACTGTATTTACAAATCCCCTTATATAAAAGCAACCTCCTGAAGACATTCCTACTTGAAATTCTCTTGTAGTGAGATTTTTTAAAGGGCTGACTTGAGCTCCCCAACTGTACAGACAGAACTGAAAATCAGACAGGCAAAAGACTTCATCAAGGTCGTACAGTCAGTGCCAGGGAACAGAAGGTCAGCTCTGAGGCTTGCTGGGGCCATATCAATCTTACAGCTCCCCAGTTTCCCTAAATCGATTAAAAAGAGCCATTTATATTTACCTAAAGAGGTCAGACCTGCATAGAATGATGAGAACCTCTGCTATGGTTTGAATGTGTCCCCCAGAGTTTGTGTATTATCTTAATCTCCAATGCAACAATGTGGGGAGGCGGAGTCTTTAGGAAGTGATGAGGTTGGGAGAGTTCTGCTTTTTCACTCATATGATGGCCTCTGCCACATTATGATGCAGGAAGAAGGTCCTCACCAAGCCAGGCATGGTGGCACATGCCTGTAATGCCCTCACTTGGGAGGGTGAGGTAGGAGAATCACCATGTGTTTGAGGCCAGCCTGGGCTACACAGTAAGAGCCTGTCTCGAAGAAGGAAGGAGGGTAGGTGGGCAGTGGCACTCACCAGATGCCAGCACTGTGCTCTTGGATTTCTTGTCCCCCAGAACTGTAAGCAAATACTTCTCTATTCATTATAAATGCTTGAATCTGTTACAACAGACTCTGTTACTCTGTTACAACAGCATGAAATGGATTAACATTCCCTCACAATTACATTAGAAAATGAAAAGGATGCACTACTTCCATGTATATTTAATAAAATAATCACAGTACAAACTGTAGAAATTTAGCAGTAGGGTTTCCACCATTATGTTAGTGTTAATCATCTTCTTTCCTGGTTGTAGTGAGACAGTTCTATCACACATTACACAGTTGTCAGAGAGACTCTGAGCAGAATAACTTGTCTCTCTCCTCCTGACTCAAAACTGTTTTGCTTTAGATCAAAAATGTCCCCCAGGGCCGGGGATTTAGCTCAGTGGTTCCGTTGCCTGCCTCAAAAGTGCAAGGTCCCAAGTTCAACCCCCTGTACCAGAAAAAAAGAATGTCCCCCAAGTCCTCATGTGCTCACAAGTAGGGCTTTGAAAGGTGACTGAATCATGGGGGCAATATAGCTGACTTCGTGTTAGGAGGGAGGTCTGGTCAGAAGAGACAGGTTGCTGGGGGCATGACCTGGAAGGCCACATCTCCCTTCCTGGGTCCTCCCTTCTCTCTCTGCTTCCAGTTCCCATGATGAGAGCAGCTTTCCTCCTCCTGGCCCTTCCTTGGGCCCTTTTCTGTGTTTAAGCCTGCTAATCAGGGACTAAGACTTCTGAAGCAGTGAGCCCAGATGAACCTCTCCTCATTTAAGTTGTAGGTGTCGAGTATTGTGTCTAGCCATGAGGAAAGTGACAAAGATTCTGTGTGTAGAAATAATGCACAATTATGCACCACCATAATAGACACATCTATGATCAATAGAGCAATACACCGAAATATTGTACAATGGTTTCTAAACCACATCCTCTATAAAGAAATTCAAAATATAGACCAAAGAATATTCTTTCATGACCTTATCCTTCCAAATCTATCTCAAACACCCAGACCTATGATGTTGTTTATTTACCACCTATAGCTCACAGTAGGAATGAAGGAACACAATGCACACTTGCTCCTTGGGCCTTCTTTATTCCCCAGCACTGGGTATTGAACCCAGGGCTTTGTGCATGCTAGACAAGTGCTTACACTGAGCTATACCCCAGCTCTTCACAGGTCTTTTTATTAACAGCACTCAGGAATTTATAAATCTAAGTTAACACACGCGAAGTCCTTAGAATGGTGCTTTTCCCATAGTAAATGCCAAATCAGTGTCCCCTCACATGGAGGCTATTAAAGGACACTTCCCAGCATTCCAGGGTCTAAACTAATTTGGTCTGAGGCACACACAGGAAAATGATGTGGTTCTGCTGGACAGGATCCCAGAGGAGCCTCTTCCTAGAGACAGGCTGCCTGCAGGCTAGGTCACCACCTCTCCTGGTCTCCTACAGGCTGGGCTGTCACCTTTCCTGGGTCTTTGAGTGACACTTGGAGAAAATGCTGCCAGCAGAGGTCATCCATGCCTAAATGAAATCACACCTCCCTCCCTCTGGTTGTGCCAAGACTAAACAATGCAAGGAAAAATAAAGGCTTCTTAGTGGGTTTTGCCTCAACCACTTTCAGAAAACAGAGAAAAACACCCTCTTGCACTTTAATTTGGTTCCATGGTAGCAAAACTCAATTCACCCAAATAGAAAAAGCTGTGCTGAGTCAGCACCCCAAAGCTGGCTGGGCTCGGGACCAGGTCACAGGTATTTCGGAAAGGTAACGGGGACAGTCCCTTGCATTTGGCTCCTGTCCCAAACCTCTCCACCCCAGCATGTAATTAGAGCAGAACTCACAGGAGATGAAATTAGGAAGCTAATCAGGGCAAGGGCAGTCCTCTGGGATGAGCCCAGAGAAGCTCCGCTCTCCCTCACAAGCAGTTTGCTGTTCAGACCATTTTGTCTCAGGGTCTCTTGCATGTGCCCTGTTTGAGCCACCTTCAGCCCCTCACTGAGAGCCTGCCCCACTTCCTGCTGTTGAGTATGCTTGAGGCCTGTCACCTTGCTGGGCCATGCTACCCAGCATGCACCTGCCAGACTCAGGCCCAGGGGCAGGATTTGGGCAAGGGCATGAGCTCTTTGAATATGTAGGTATTTGGGTGTCTGAGGAATTTGGGAGAGCTTGTGACTGCACTTAGGAGGAAGGCTGATGACTTATATAAACATAAGTCTTTCCAGAACAAATAGTGGAAAGTGGATTTAAATTCATGCCCACCTCCCCCAGAGCTTTTCGTTCCAAATGTACATGGTCTGTGGCTCACAGACATGAGCACCCCCTGCCCAGCTGAACACTTGGAGGGATGCCATTCCATGAGCCAGGCAGGGGAAGGAATATGAGACTCCTGAACCTTTCCCTCCCTTTTGCTGAGAGGCTTCTGTGGGGTAGGGACTGGGTCAAAACAAAGCCCTACTAACACAAGCAACTGTTCTTGCCCCTGACCTCCAAGCCATTTCCCAAAGCCCTGCGGCATCTGATAGGTGTACCCGAATAACTGCAGACATAGAGAAAAGGAGCCTGATTCCCTGACAGCTGCAGTGTCTCCACAGCATGGCCTTTTCACCAAACCTGCTGTGTAGACCACCCCAAAGGCCCCGACAAGGATATTAAAAATCCAGCAAGAAGTTGAGTAAACAGGGCACTGTTACTTACATGGTTGGCCGGCCCACTTGGGCTAACAGAGCTGCAGGGGGCTTCTGAATGACCTCAGTGTTCCAGAATAACAATCAGGCCAGCCTCTTAGAGCCCTGGGTGTGGGCTCCACAGTGAGAGCCAGAAAGACAGCTCAGGCTGCCAAAAGCCTCGTCAGAGGAGAGTGGAGAACACATTGCTGCTCCTGGCAGGGACGGCAAGCAGGTTGTGGCCGCACATTGTTCTGAGCAGAGAGCCGGACTAAGTCCCCTGTGCACAGATTCAGGGGGGCGTGATCAGGGCACAAGTTTAGGCAGGAGATTAGACACTCTCCAGGGAAGGGTGGATGACAGCTCCATGCAGCTGTCTGGACAGTTCAGGACTGTTGTGCCGTTCCAGTGATTTTAGGGAATTAAGATGTTTGGGGCAGGAGTTCAGATAAAACTCTTAGTCCGCCTTCCAGTTGCTTAAGCAGCAAACCTTGGCAATATTCTTGACACCTCTCCTGTCCCCTTCTCTTTGTCTCTGCCTCTCTGTATCTCTCACTTTTTTTCCATTTCCAATCTATCAGGAAGTCCTATTGGTCCTATTTTCAAAATGCACTCTAAATCTGTCCAGCTCTTAGCCCTTCCACTGTGACTACCCTGGTCTGAGCCGCCATCCTCTCCCACTGCGATTGCTGACAGCAACATTGTAATGCAGCACATAACTACTTGTGTATATGATTCATTTCATATGTATTCATTATGCTTCCTCTCTCCCTCTCTCTCTCCCTCTCTCTCTCCCTCTCCCTCTCTTTGCTAAAATGCAAAACTTCATGAGAACCAGGAATTTTACACAATTTGTCGATTGGTAGATCCTGTGAACCTAGTAGAATATGTGGCATAGTGATGGTTTTCAGTTCCCATATGAATAGTTTAAATAAACAAATGAAGTAATTTAGGGTAAAAATTATTGAATGGCCCCTTGACCAGTCTTGGAACAACCTCCTGGATGCACCAATTATCCATTCATAAGTGTGTTTATTGAGCATCTACTCTCTACGAAACACTACGCTGGGACCCATAATACACTGATGAACAAAACACTTCAGTCCTACCTTTGTGGAGTTTATGTCTAGGACTAGAGATAGATACTACTGTAGTACCAGGGACATAAGTGAATTGTTAACATAGTCCAGGGAAAACATTATGCTTTTGGCTAGGTTGGTGGCAGAGTAGATGGAAATTGCTATGGAGATTTAAGATTTATTTAGAAGATAAAAAACATAGGAGTTGGGATAGATTAAATGAGATTGAGGAAAATCTTATGACAAAGGTACGTGCCAAATTTCTGATTTAAGAAACTTGGTGGATAGTTGCTATTGGCTGAATAATGGTCCTCCAAAACATATTTGTATCCTAATCCCTAAAACCTGTAAATTTTACCTTATTTGGAAACATGGTCTTTGCAGATGTTATTAAATAGAACGTTTTTAAATGGGAGATTATTCTGGATTACCAAGGTAAACCTTGTGTGTAATTACATGTGTTCTTGTAAAATGGGGACAGAGGACAGTCAAGAGCCATTTACAGAGAGAGAGGGAGAGAGAGAGAGAGAATGCAAAGAGAGAGCAGCAAGATCATTAAAACTACTGGCCTTGAAGACTGAGTGATGTAGCCAGAGGCCAAGTTCAAAGGTTAATTTAATTTGTGGACTTGACTAGGTCATGGGATTCCCAGATGTTTTGTCAGATATTATCCTGAGTGTGTCTGTGAGGGTGCTTCTGGGTGAGACTGACATGAGAATCTATAAACTGAGTATGGCAGATTGCTGTCCTACTGAGGCCGAGCCTCATTCAGTTAACTGAAAACACGAATTGAGCAAAAACACTGAGTGTGAAGGAATTTCTCTTCTCTGTGCACTGGAACTCTGGTTTGCTGGCCTCAGGCTGGAACTTACACCCACCTCTCTGAGGTCTGCACCAGGCGGACATCACATCATGTGACTTCTCGGTCTCTGTGTGTGCATGGGCCAATTTACTCAGATACATACATAGACAGGGAGATGAGAAAAACAGATACAGTTCCTTATGGCTCTGTTTCTCAGAACAACCAATTAATATATCAAGAAATGCTAGGAAGCTACCAGAAACAGAAAGAGACAAGGAACAAATTCACCCCTGTGGTAGATGGGGTGGAGTGTCAACTTTAAGATCCACCCCCAGGAACTGGGGAGCACACTTTTTTTTTTTCAGTCAGTAGGACTGTGAGAAAATGAATGTGCACTGTCTTAAGCCTATCAATTTGTAGCAGTTTGTTACAGAGGTGACAGGAAAGTAACACAATAGGAGCTACAATAAGAGAAGTATATGAGGGTAGTGAGAGGTATCCAGATTCGTTCTGTAACATGAAACCTGAGGTGCCTGTCTCACACCAACTGGAGAGGCAGGCCAAATACGGCTTTGCGGGTGTAGATATGTGACTCACAGAAGGGTCTGAGCAAGCTATGTTCCAAGGTCCTCAGGACTAGAGAGCCATGCGAAATGAGATGAGAAGGGAAGACAGCTGAACACCACTTCCTGAGGAACTCAGCATTGGGAGGTCAGGTAGAAAAGTAGTCTGAGAAGATAAGTAGGAGACATAGGGTCTTGGAGCCAGAGTAGGTGAAAGCTTTTGGATGGGGCCATGGGGTAGGGTAATCAGCTTGGTGAAGTACCTAAAGAAAGCAGATAGTTGTGCTAATACTGGATCCAGAGAGGCTTCTTCATTATTTTCAGATGGAAAAGTTTAGAGCATTGAGTATGATTTGAAACATGATTTGGTAACAAGAATGGTTAAGAAGGCAGAAGGATCCAGAGAGCAGGTCTCAATCCTGATTGTAGTTAGGATCCCCGAGGATACTTAGAACCTCCCAGTGCCTGGTCTGCAAGCAGTACCAAAGACTTCGGATTTTCTGAGCTGGGACCCAGGCATCAGGCATTGTTGGGATCTTGTTGAAGGTAACTGCACAGCAAGGTCAAGGAGACTCAGAGCATACCTGGGAAGTGTGGCCCAGGAAGGGCCAGAACAGGTGCAGACACAGGTGTAGGAGGTCTGGTGAATGCAAAGTGGGGACTTCCCAGCGTCAACTCTCTATTTCCAAAATCCAAGGCAAGGTCGCACATACTGAGCAGGTGCTATCCTGTAACAGAAGAGAGAAGAGACTGAGGGCTTCAGAAAAGGGAGAAAAGATGACAGTTCATGCTGGGTGGAAAAGGGAAATCACCCCATCTAGGGAAGTTTGGCTGAGGGCATCGGAAAGGACTTGAACTTATAGCTGTATCTCCATTCATTTCTTCAGCTGACAATTGTCAGATAGACACCAAATAGACCATGAGCAAGACATGGTCCTCAACCTCACAGATTTCACAGTTCAATGGCGCAAGGAGACATAAGAGCAAACAGAAGCCTCAGGAGCTGTAACACCATCAAAAGGGAGAGTGAGGACGCTAGCTTCTGTGGGGACAGAGTCGTCTCCCTCACACATAGAGTGCTTCTGAGATGCGTTGTTCTCCAAGCACCTCTGGGGAAGCAGGAAATGACAACTCAGCTTCTATTCCCAAGCAGGACTAAAGCATCCCTAAAACAGGACTGCCACCTCAGGGGTGCAGAGCCACATGAGGTCTTTGGCAGAGGAAGACCCTCCAGCCCGGAAAAGGTCCCAGGCGGCAGAGGGAAGTTTCTGAGTCCTCTGGCAGGGCCAGTAGCAATGCTGACGCTAACAGCGATTTTCACATGCTCATCTCCATGTGACGTTCAGAAAATGGCCAGTAGGTGGCAGGGTTAACATTTGCAAAATAACTGCCTGCGGCGGCACAAAAAGTAGGAACAAACCTGAGGATGTCCTGTGCGATGCCAAAATCCCTAACTCGCAGCCTGGCTGCAGATAGATCCCTGTGCCAGCGTGCCCGCCGGAGAGTAGTGGGCACGGTATGATTTTAGGTGCTGTCTAATCTGAACTCTCTAGTGCACAGTTACTCGGTTTCGTTTCTCTAGCCTGCAGCCCTGAGCTGTCCAAGGCCCACAACTGCCTGTCTCCCGAGCAATTGAATATGGCTAGCCCGAGAAACTAATTGTTCACTTTTATTTCATTTTAATTCTTCTAAATATAAAACTTGTTACTCGGTTCTGTTACAGAAAAATTGTTCAGTAACCCTGAAATAATTCAGTTATGTCAATCCATTTTTTTTTTGCCACTCTGAATTGTATGGAATCTACTCTAGATCAAGTATTTCCAATGAAAATGCTGAAATGGTGCTGAAAATGTAAAATACACCATGGGTTTTGAAGACACCGTGTGAGAGTCAGAAGGTAAATATCTCGTTAATATTTTACATTGGCTATACTGATTTTATATTAATTTAAATAATATTTTGGTAGATTGCATTAAATAAAATGTATTATTTAAATTAATAAAATTTTCCATTTTTTTTTAAACACCATGTAATCGAAAAAACAAAACGAAACAAACCGGGAACTGCTCTGGGAGCACAGGGTGAGGGTTCAAGCACTTCACCTCACCTCCTCCGCAAGGTGCTGCTGGTTTCCCTCCCAGCCCAGAGTCCCAGCCACTTCCCCCAGCTTCCCACCAGCCCACTGTCCCCAGTGAGGGGCCTCCTCCCTCCAGGCTGGCCAGGCATTCCTCTCCGCCTTCAAACAAACCATGACTTTTTGCTTTGTCTCTCCTCCCCCTCCTCCGGCTTGCCTTCCCTGTTCCTCCTCTGTCCTCGGCTCCTCCCTGACCAAAGTCCCTCCCTGTAGCTTGGTCCTACCACGCTGAAGGGAGGACCCTGTCTTGTCCCCTCTGCCCAACCCTGCTGCGACCTCAGCTTCCCACACTCTGAGGCCACACTGCCTGTAAATTCTTCCAGAAGCTGTCTACTTTTCAGGATTTAAAAAAAAAAAAAATGATGATGAAGGAGAAGGAAAAAAAGGAAAGAGGAAAAGGAAAAGGAGAAAAAACTGAAAAACACAAGTTTAAAAAGCAAAATGTAGAGGGAGGAACATGGCAGAATTTTCTTTTTCTGGTCATGCTGCCCCCGTGAACATGTTGAATGTGGGTTACTAGAAAACTCCCAGGGATATCTATGGCCCCATGGTTACTAGGGGCAGTGCTGTTCCTGAGGAACTTAGGGTAGCACAGAGAGGAATTGGAGCTTAGGGAGACAATGGAGAATGGGCCAGTGTAGCACAGGAGAAAGGCCAGGCAATGAGCCTGAGGAGAGGCAGAGACAGAGACAGGGATATGCCGTTGTCCCCCACCCCAGCCCCGTACTGGGATTGAACCCAAGGCCTTCTCACTGAGGTAGATCTTCAGCCCCTTTTCATATTTTATTTTGAGACAGGGTCTTGCTAAATCACTAAGCTACCCAGGCTGGGCTCAGGTTCACAGTCCTCCTGCCTCAGCCTCCCAGAGTGGGGGGATTGCAGGGATGCGCCACCGTGCCTAGCTGCATGCTCGCTCTTGACCGTGCGATCTGACTAATGGCCACTTTTCATGGGTAGGGAGGGGAACAGGATTCAAGGCTTTCTTGAAGGTGTCAGGCAAAGCTGCTAGTTCTGATGGCTTTTCCCCTCTTCAGATTTCCCTGTTGCCTTCCTTCTTAATGGGGTGCCAGCCTCCCTGAGTTCAATCCCCACCTCAGCCACACACAAGGAGATGACCTTGAACAAAGTACCCAGCTTTCTTGTTTCTTTGCCCAGAAGTAACTACTCAGAGTGTAGTCATAGGAAGCCAATGAGTTCACCTTAAAAGGTCTTTCCCTGAGCACGAATGTGCTACATATCACTATTTTCTCTGGGGCACGGAGAACTTTTTGTTTTATAAACTTCTTTATGAAGATAGTAAATGGTTAGCATTCTAAGTCATAATCTAAAAAGTAATCCAAAAGTTTCCAATGGCAGTTTTGCCGATGAAAGTGTAAGAGCAGCAAGCTGGTAAAAGGCATATCTACTTGGGAATGGTGGCCACTGGCCAGGCTGTTTGCTGGTGAAATTCTGCATTGGGAACAGGGCATCACCTGCCCTGAAGGAGCCAGCCCCACAAGGACCAAGTCATCCTCCGTGCCCTGCAAAGTGCGGACCTCCCAGCACACTAGGTGTGCTGTTGCAACTCTAGGTTAAGCTGTACATTTTCTTGTGGAAACCACAGCCAGGGAGTCCTGAGAGCAATTCCCATGTCAGTGACTCCCATGAAGCAAACATTTTGTGTCCCTTGCTGTTTATTGGTCTTGACTATTCAAGCTACACATGTCAAAGCTACACATCAGCCTCGTTTTACTTAGCAGAGATATGAGTGTTTAAATCCTGAAAAGTCAGTTATCAAAGAGTACACCAGCTTTGGTGACTATTTAAAGGAACTCTATGGGGCAGTAGAGAACAAATCTGAATCCTTGGCAGAACGAGTTTTATCTCTTACAAATTTAAGTTTTTATTACAGATTTGTTTGAAACGCAAACATTCAACTATACTCATAAAATGAAAAATGAGCTTGGTATGGTGCCACATGTCTATAATCCTAGCATCCTGGGAGGCTGAGGCAGGAGGATGGAAAGTTTGAGTCCACCCTGGGAAATTTAGTGACTTAATGAGACCCTGTCTTAAAATTTTTTAAAAGGGGCTGGAGATGTAAATCAGTATGAAGGCTTTGGGTTCAGTACTCAGTACTGCAAAAGAAAAAAAGGAAGTGAGAATTTAGAATTTCCTCCTCCTCCTCCTCCTCCTCCTTCTTCTTCTCCTTTTTGCTTGTTAATAATAGATTGCAACAGGAACTAATTGTGTTTCAAAGAGGAAGACTATGCCACCGTTTGAAGCTAGACATTTATAATTTTCTCATACTTGGAAATGCTGATTGCATTCTATGTAAGGACTTTTTCTTTAGCTTGGTGTGTATTTATGGCTGATCTTATCAAAATGTATGCTTATTCAGAAGTGTGAAAGGAGTTTTTTTCTTATTGAAAAATCCTCAGTTTCAAGCTACCAATTTTCTTCAGGCTCCATATACTTGCCTTTCATTTGGTTAGAAAAAGCTCCAAACTTCAAAAAGATAAAAAAGATAAATACTCTGTCTGACATAGAGGTGCTGGGAGGGCAAGGATCTGACTGACACCCCATCAGTCTACATTTTTTAAATTAATTTTATCGGTACATTTTAGGTATACAGTATAATGACATTCATCATTTGAAGTTTGCACCTTTACATAATCTCTCTTGGTTCTTATTTCCCACCCCCCTTCCCCTGCCCTCCCTTCAACCCCTCCCTCCCTCCCTATTTACAAAGACTTTGTTTGCATTTTTTCATTTTCTCATATTAATTCCTTTCCCTTCTTTCCTTTCCCCTACCTCTCCCACTTCGCCTTTGCCCCTTTGGTTCCCATTTCACATTAACTATTATACCTTTGGGTCCTTATTTATACTTTCAGTTTCTCACACTAGAGAAACTAATCAGTATTTACACATGTGTGTCCTACTTATTTCACTTAAGAGTCTCGCCTCAATGTGCATCCATTTAGCTATAAATGTCTCTAATTTCTCATTTTTATAGCTGAGTAGTACTCCGTTTTATTTTTTAAAAACACATTTTCTTCATCCAGTCTTCAGTTGATGGGCAATTGGACTGCTTCCAAGTTTTAGCTATTACAAACTGTGCTGCTATGAACATGGGTGCACATATATCATTGTGGTATGATTCTTTTCATTCTTTGGGGAAGATACCCAGCAGGGGAATAGCTGGGTCAAATGGGACTTCTAGTCCTAGTTCTTTGAGGTATCTCTATAGTGATTTCCACAGTGGTTGCACCAGTCTACACTCCCACCAGCAGTGGAGGAGGGTTCCTCTTTCCCCACAGCCCCACCAGCATTTGTTATTGGTTGATTTCATGATAGCAGCCATTCTTTCTGGAGTGAGGTGGAATCTCAGTGTTGTTTTCATTTGCATCTCTCGAGTGACCAGTGATGTTGAACAATTTTTAATATGGTTATTTGCTATTTCTACTTCTTTGTCTGAGAAATGTCTGTTCATTTCAGAGGCCCATTTTTGGATTGGGTCTTCAAATTTGGGAGGGCTGATCTTTTAAAGTTCTTTATAGATTTGAGATAGTAGACCTTTGTCTGAGGAACAGCAGGTGAAGACTTTTTCCCACATTGTGGGTTGTCTCTTCACACTGCTGGTGGTTTCTCTTGCTGTGCAGAAGGTTTTTAATAAGAACAGATCCCACTTGTTGATTGTGCTAGTACACGGGCAACTGAGGTTTTGTTCATAAAATCTTTTCCTACACCGATGTCTTCAAGAGTTCTAACTAACCTCTGTTCCAGGCGATTCAGTGTTTCTATTTTAATATTTAGATCCATAATCCATTTTGATTTTAGTTTAGTGCATGGTGAGAGATATAGGTCTAGTTTTAATCTTTGGCAAGTTGAAACCCAATTTTTCCAGCACCATTTATTAAAGAGGCTATCTTGCCTCCAGTGAGGGTATTTGGCTCCTTTATCAAAGATGAGATGACTGAGTGTGTCTGGAGTTGTTTCTGCATCTTCTAATCTGTTCCACTGGTCCTCAGGTCTGTTTCTTTGCCAGTACCATGCTGTTTTTATCACAGTAGCTTTGTAGTATAGTTTCAAATTGGGGATTGTGATACCCCCTGCCATGTCTCTGTTACCTAGAATTGCTTTTGCTACTCTGGGTCTCTTCTTGTTCCAAATGAATTTTTGGATTGTTTTCTCAAGGTCCATGAAGTATGCTGCTGGGATTTCAATTGGGATTGCATTGAATCTATATAGCAGTTTGGGAAGTATGGTCATTTTCACTCTGTTGATCCTTCCTACTCAGGAGCAAGGGATGTCTTTCCATTATCTGATATCATCTTCAATCTCTCTCTTCAGCGTGCTATAGTTTTCAGAGAAGAGGTCTTTGATATCTTTTGTTAGGTTGATTCCTGCGTATTTCAGTTTCTTGGATGCTATTGTGAAAGGAATTATTTGCCCTATTTCTGTCTCAGTGAGTCTGTTGTTTGTGTAGAGGAAAGCTATTAATTTTTGTGTGTTGACCTTGTATCCAGCTACTTTACTGAATTTGGTTATTAAGTCTAGAAGACTTTTGGTGGAGTTCTTGGGGTCTTCTATATAGAGTATCATGTCATCTGCAAATAATGACAATTTGACTTCTTCATTACCTATCTTTATTCCTTTTATTTCTTTCACTTGTCTAATTGCCTTGGCTAATATTTCCAAAACTATATTGTAACTAAGTGGTGACAGTGAACAGCCTTGTGTGGTTCCTGATTTTAGTGTGAAGGATTTCAGTTTTTGACCATTTAGTATGATATTGGCTGTTGGTTTTTCATCGATGACTTTTATCAGATTGAGGTAGAGACCATCTATTCCAATGTTTTGTTGGTTTTTTATTATAAATATGTGTTGGATTTTGTCAAATGCTTTTTCTGCATCTATTGAGATGATATATGGATTTTGTCATTGGCTCTACTGATATAGTGTATTACATTTATTGGTTTGCATATGTAGAACCATCCCTGCATCCCTGGGATGAATCCCACTTGGTCAGGGTATATGATCTTCTTGAAGATCTTCTGCATTCTATTTTCCAGTATCTTATTAAGGGTTTTTGCATCTATGTTCATTAGTGAGATTGACCTATAGTTCTCTTTTTCAGTTGGATGTTTCTCTGCTTTGGGGATCAAGGTGATGCTTGCTTCCAGGAATGAAATTTGGAGTATCACTTCCCTTTCAATTTTATTGAAGAGTTTAAAGAGTAGTGGCAGTAGTTCCTCTCTAAATGTCTTGTAGAATTCGGCAGTGAACCATGTGGACCTGGGCTTTTCTTAGTTGGTAAGTTTTTGATTATGTTTTCAATTTCATTGATTGATATTGTGTTGTTAAGAATTTTTAGGGCTTCTTCATTCAACCTTGGTAATTCTTACATATCCAGGAATCTGTCCATTTCTTCTGTGTTTTCTATTTGATAGACGTATAGGTTCTTTAAGTAGGTATTGATGAACCTCTGGATTTCGGTTGGGTCTATTATAATTTCATCCTTATCATTCCTAATTGCATGGATTTGGGCCTTTTCTTTCCTTATCCTTATAAGGTTGGCTACGGGTTTGTCAGTTTTGTTTATTCATTCAAAGAACCAACTCTTGGCTTCATTAATTTTTTGTATTGTTCTCTTAGTCACCATTGCATTTATTTCTGCTCTGATCTTTACAATTTCCTCCCTTGTATGAGCTTTGGGGTTGTCCTGCTCTTCTTTTTCTAGAAGCTTGAGATTCAGCATCAGGTTGTTTAATTACTCTCTCTCTCTCTGTTTTCCTAATATTAGTATTCTGCTATGAATTTCCCCATGATTCGATCATGTTCCCCAATCCCCTGTAAGACTGTTTTCATTGTGTCCCATAGATTCTGATATGTTGTATTGTCACTGTCATTTAATTGTAGGAACTGTCTGATTTCTTCTTTCATTTCCTCTGTGACCCATTGTTTATTCAGAAGTGTGTTGTTCAATTTCCATATGTTTATGACATTCTGGTGCTTTCTTTTGCTATTGAACTCCAATTTCATCGCACTATGGTCTGATAATATACAGGGGATAACTTCAGTTCCTTTGCACTTACTTAAACATGTTCTATGAGTGAGTATGTGGTCTATTTTGGAGAACGACCATTGTGCAGCTGAAAAGAATGTGTATTCTGATTTTGTGGGGTGGAACACTCTGTAAACATCTGTTAAGTCCATTTGTTCAAGAGTTTGATTGAGTCCTAGTATTTTGTTGCTTATTTTTTTGTCTAGTTGATCTATTTGTGAGAGTTGGATATTGAGGTCCCCCACTGCTATTGTATTAGTGCTTATTTGATTTTTCATGTCCATTAGTATTTGTTGTATATAGTTGGGCACACTAGTGTTTAGTGCATATATGTTTATGATTGTCCTCTCTTCCTCTTGGATTGTTCCCTTTACAAGGATATAGTGTCCTTCTTTGTCTCTCTTAATCAGTGTTGGTTGAAATCCACTAGATCTGCAGAGGATAGCTACTCCTGCTTTTTTTTTCAGGTTCCTGTCTCATGGAGTATTGTTTTCCACCTTTTTACTTTCAGTCTATGAGTTCCTCTTTGAATTGTGTGTTTCTTGTATGCAGCATATTGTTGGATCTTGCTTCTTGACCCATTCTACCAGTCTATTTCTTTTGATTGTTGAATTGAAACCACTAACACTGACGGTTATAACTGTTATGTATTGATTTATCATTGTCATGACTTTCTTTTTGTTGGATTCTCCCCCTGTGCATTTAATTCCTTGTCATGCCAGATGGATTCATTTTGCTGGGTTTCCTGGGATTGTGATCCTCATTGTCTTTTCCTAGGGTATTGTCTAAAATTTTTTGGAGTGCCAGTTTGGTATTCATGAAGTTCCTGAGGTGCTCTTTATTGTGAAAGTATCTTATTTCTCCATCAATTCTGAAAGAGTTTTGCAAGGTACATCAATCTGGGTCGGAGGCTGTTTTCCTTTAGGGCTTGAAATACATCACTCCAAGCTCTTCTTGCCTTGAGTATTTGTGTTGAGAAGTCTGCTGTGATTCTGATGGGCTTTCCTTTGCATGTGATTTCTTTCTTTTCTCTCATTGCTTATAGAATTTTGTTCTTCTGTTGCCTTTCTGGATTCTTAATAATTATATGCCTATGTGTAGTGTTTTTTTGATCAAGCCTAGTTAGAGTCTTATATGCCTCACTTATCAGTATGTAAACTTCTTTTCCCCTGCTTGAGAAGTTTTCTGCCATCACTTCTGTCAACAGATTTTTGTGTTGTCTGCATTCTCTCCTGTTTCTTCATTGACTCCAGTCAGTCTTGTGTTATTCTTCTTTGCATCATCTAGCAGCTGCTGGATTGATTTCTCATGGTCCCTTACTATTTTAAAGAGATTTTTCTTTTCCTGGTCACTAATTGCAATCTTATCTTCTATATCTGAAATTCTGTCCTCACATGGGCTCATTCTGCTGTGTAGACTTTCAATGGAGTTTTTCATGTCCTGGAAATCTGTTTGCATCTGTTTTATGGATTCCATTTGTTTCCTATGTTGGGATTCCATCATGTTCCTCATCTCCTCTATTTTTTTTTTCTGTGTCCTCTCTAGATTTATTAATCATGTCTTGTACTATGGGCACAATCTCTGCTGTTACCTGAGAAATTATTTCTGATTTCATTTTTTCCAGATCCTCTTTTGTTGCCAGTTCAAGGTGTCCAGGTGGTTGAGTATTAGATTGTTCCATCTCATTTCCCTTTGGGGCTGCTTTAGGTGATCTGGGAGTCTGGTTTTGAGATTTGTTTATGTGTCTTCCATTTCAACAGGGGAGGGGGCATGTGTGTGCTGCTAGAGCCTGCATGGCTCACTTCTTCAGAGCTGGGGCAGCTCTCCTCCTAGGCACTGACAACAGTCTACATTTAAAGTGCTAACAGTCCTGCTATTCAGGTTGTTTTGATTAGGTTTCCAAATCAGAAATCATAGTTGGCTCAAGATCTTAGGTGAGAATTAAAAAGTGCATAAACATTTATAGACATGACATATATGTTCTTTTTTCCCAGTACTGGGGATTGAACCTAGAGCCTTTGCACTGAGCTGCATTCCTGGCTCTTTTTTATTTTTTATAACAGTGTCTTGCTATAAATCACTAAGGTGCCCAGGCTGGGCTTAAACTTGGAATCCTCCTGCCTCAGCCACCCAGAGTGCTGGGATTACAGATGTGCACCACCATGCCTAGTTATTTCATTATTTTCAGATCAAAACTATCAATTGTACATCAGCCCAAACTAGCAAATCTTCCCCATGAGACTAAAAGTCTTTGACATGTTCCAACTGCACAAGAACTAAAAAAAACTATTTGGAATGGGTTTTATCGGTACCTTTTGTAGAAAGGGGATTTCTGAGTCTACTGGGGGCAATTAATGCTTGTCTTTGGGGGAATATCAGAAGAGGAAGAGTTTGCTTCCAATTCTGCCAGATTTGGTTGCTTTGAGCACTTAGGTACAGGACCCTAACTTGGCTTGAAAATAGGCAGAACTGGTGCATGAGATTCAAGTGCCAGTCTAGAACAATGTTTAGGAAACACCTGCAGAGGTTCCGATGTTGCCACAATAAATGTTCCCTTTTACTTTTGGTTCCCCAGCTCATCCCCAGACTAGAAAACAACCACCCAGGGCCCTCACACACAGGCTGCTTTATGGTCCTTTGTGACTGGAGAGAGCTTCCCTCACAGGAACGCTAAGAGAGATTGGGTATGCAAAGCTGGCAGGCCACCTTAATTAGCTTCTTTGTATGTACACACAGTTCCTCTCAGCCCTACTTAACCATCAGCAGTCACTGTGTGACTCTGCATCAACAATAAGTTGGGCCTGCAGCAGCCACCTCCTGCCCCATCATTAAAGAGGCTGATTAGGGCAGCCAGCAAGTCTCTCAGCTTATGGTGTTCGCTGGTGTGAGCAGCAAAGGCGCTGGTGGGTAACAGCATCGGGCACTGACTCCACAGCAGTAGCTCAGAGCTGCAGATTCTCCACAATTCCGAGAAGTGGCCCACAGGCCTGGGGACCAAGTCAGCATATCCTTGGCATTTACTAAGTCCAGATGTCTTTATCTTCTGCGCAGGAAGTCAGAGCCTGTCCAGATGGTATCTTGATTGCTTTCTTCCCAGCTGATTAAATTTCTAAGGTTGACATCCCTTCCAAATACCCTCTCTATCCTATGAAAATGTGATTGTCAAATAAGCCAGGAGGAATCCCTACAGATGATGGAAAACTGGGAAGGACTGAATGTGAACTGAGCACTTGGGACATCCATGCCACATGCATCTCCAGTCATATGGCTGAGGGCCTGGGACTCTCTCCAGGAAGAGCAAGGGAATTTCTTGAGTGGCAGCATGGTGGAGTGAGAGTATGAGTCTAGGATACACAGAGCCATTTGGGACTCCTGGGTCCTCCACTTTCTGACCTGACCTTGTGCGTATCTCTGAGCTACACTGGCCTTGGTTTACTTTTCTAGACCCTATTTCAACAAGTTCTTAAATTGTACATGGCAATGTATGTCAAGTACATATAAGAGTATCTGGTGCCTAATAATTGTCTCTTACATAGAGTATGTTATATTTTTCCTACTACCTTTGCTTTACCCTTAGGAGCAGCTCTTTAAAAGCAGAAACCCAAATGAAGACAATGTGCTTTGTACTAGACACTATATGTAACTCTTCATAGGTCTTTATGTGTTATGCTTCTTTTTACAAGCACTCATGAGAGACAAGCAGGAGAGAGAGTAAGTTCCCCTTTAAAGAAGAAATTGAGACCCTCAGAGGTTAATGACTTGGCCAAGGTCATGTGGGTGCCTATGTGTGAAGATGAAAACCCAGAAGCACTATTGAACCCTTGTCTTCTGATAATCCTGCTCACAAGAGGAAGGCAGTGTTGCCCACAGATCAGAGGAATGAATAAAATCTCATTTTATACCAACAGCATTTGGACAACAAAAATGCCTCCCATCGCACCAGTGGGCTATTTGTAAGATTTGGTAGAAAGAAGAAAGAAAGCCATGTTGCCATTTGTGCAAGTTGTTGCCTACCTCTTTGCTAGTTCAGGAAATCCATCCCTCCCAAATTTTCTGGAAAGGACTAAAGACTGACAACAAACAGGATGTGGAAAATGTCTCAAAAGGGCTTAATGAAAATGTCAATATAATAATGTAAATAATCTCCACTTTTGGGTCCTTTAGAATCCTTCATTGTTCATTTACATTCTTAATGAGAAAAATGACAGATTAGATTATGTTTAAACTTACTTTTAGGTTTAAAATTTCTGATGTGAATACATCACTTTTAGACAACTTTATTTTACAGCTGAGAGTTTACCTGTTAATCCCAATTCCCAGTCCTATACTGTAGTCCCTGTCTTTCTCTGTTAATATTACATTCATTACAGTTCGAGAGAAAAACCCCAAGGATGACTTTAACATTTCAGTCTTTATGATACACGTCAAATGAAATAGAAGTTAGCAAATAACAGTTGAAAGTTTGGTTAATTGAAAGTTAAAGCTTGAAAAATGCTCTAATATGCTATCCATACTTTCAGAACCATGTACAGGTAACTAGATAACCACAAAAAATAATGAAACTCAGATTTGGGAAAATACTTCAACATCAGACAGTTTTTTTTAATATCTATACTAAGGACCCCAGGGAATGAATATCCAGTATCCGTCATCTCGGAAAGAGATAAATCCTGGGGTAGGAAATACAGATTGTCCTTAGATCTGAAAAGGAAAGATTTCTCCCTTCCCCTGAGTACAGAAGCCAAGAAGGCTTTGGTTTTGAGGTGTAGAAAGACTTCAGGTGTTCTTGTGACACAAGTGAACTGTCTATGCCATCTGAAAACACTGGGCCTGCTCTGTTGTGGTTGCTGTTGGCAGCAGTGCCTCCAACAACATTCAGAATACACTACCCTAAATATGCTACCTGATGAATGTAAGCTGATGTTAACTGAGACGTAACAGAGGCAAGAAAGGTGCTGTGCCCCACCATTTCTTCCTAAAAACAGGGCATGAACTTCGCATGAGAGCAAGGTGCCTTCCCTTTACTAGAAAGAATATTATCACTAGAGACAGGCATCAAAACAGACTTTCATTAGTCCTCATATATTTCTTAGTCATTTTGCCTTGCATTCCTCTAGCTCCAGCCACCTATTTCTTAGTCTCATTGCATCTCCATAAGTTATTGGTCTTTGTTAAAGTGATATATAACCCTGGGTCTGAATGTTTCTTTTGGCTCTTTTTTTTTCTCTTTCTACAAAGCTCCCTATTCCACTTAAAAATACTGACAGCAAATTAAATTTGTACACTTGTTTGCCTGTTAATCTGCCTTTTATCAGTTCAGCTTGCAGTTTCTAGCCCTAGAACCTAAAAGGGTGGTGGGGCAAGTCTTCTTCTCTACTGTACAAAATCAAGCAGGACACAGAGAGAGCCATATCCCTCTCCGAGCACAAGAAGGACATCAGCACGATGTGCTCTGTCCTCTCCGGTGACCACATGCATGTTTTCAGCTGTGAAGGCAGCATGATGGCAGCACAATAGGAAGTCAGGTAGCACCAGAGGAACCCTGGGTGCTGTGCCAGTGTACCCACAAGGGAGCTCCCCAGGTGTTCTATCTAGATGTGCCCCAAACCCCTGTGCACACAGAAGTGGGGGTTTTGAAAGGTGATTGGACCACTGGGTCAGTGCTGACTTGCTGTCAGGAGGTGGGGTCTGGTCTGGCTGGAAGAGGTGGGTCACTGGGGCGTGACCCGGAAAGGTATGGCTCCCTCCCTCTGTCTTCTCTTCTCTCTGCTTTCTGTCCACCATAAGGTGAGAAACTTTCCTCCGCCCAGACCTTTCACTATTTACTGCCTTAGAGGCAACCATGCAAGGACTGAAAGTTCTAAAATATGAGTGAAAAACAAACCTTTTTTCCTTTAAGTTGCAGGTGTTGGGTTTTTGTCCCAGTGGTAAGGAAAGTGACTCAGAGAGAAGTGGCAATAACTTTTAAGGGGCTTTACTTTAGGCTTCTGTGTTTCTGTGCCTTGTATCATAATAATTTGGTAAAAAATTAAACAAGAGTTAGTAAATATAAAGATGCAGAGTAAAATTGACCATAGAATATATTAAAATATTCAAGTAGAATTTTAGTTACAAGCAGGTTTAACCATCAGGTGGTGGGGGTACAGGGCAGAGAAAACAACTTGACCCAAAAGCAGAACCAAAGCTAAATGTGTGGAGGGAAAAATAGTTTCACATCAACTGGGGCTCCTGTGATAGAACAGAAATCACACACATAGTTCTTTGCTACTTTTGGATCACAAAAAGCATATTTTTGTTTGCACATCCTTGAAAGAAAGTAAATTAGTCTTTGAGTTATCACCAGAGAGGGGTTTGGAGGGCTAAACAAGGCTTTCTAGAACCCCTAAATCACTCCCAGACTACAATTACATGGAAACACAGGGAAATGACTACATAGGACTCACACGGGACTCCTGACATCAGGCAGTTAGTTCTCTGTGGCCACTCATGGAAGAACAGTGGAGCACAGAGGATGAACCACAAAGAAACCGATAGAAAATAGACAGAACATGGGCCGGGGATTTAGCTCAGTGGTTCCACCGCCTGGCTCGAAAGTGCAAGGTCCTGCATTCCATCCCTAGTACTGGGGGGGGGGGGGGGGGAGGCAAGAAAGAAAGAAAGAAAATAGTCAGAACAACAAAAAGTGATGGAGAATTTGTTTGTAAATCTATGGTAATAGCTATTGTAACGATATTTGAACTCATGAAAACTGCAGTCCACAGATCTATTGTTTCTCCATGGATGTGGCAGCTAGTTAGTATAAATGAGTTTCCAGTGCCTTGTTTCATCTTGTCCTCTCCTTCTTCATAGTCTGAAAGAAATAGTTCTTAGCATGGATGAGGACCACTCCATCCTTTAATGCCACTATAAGTGAGCTGGGATTGCAGCAGTCATGGTACCCATTGCTCCAGCTAAACCTGTCTCTCTATTTTTGTTTGTCAAGAAGTAGTAAGACCATCTGGAGGAAGAAAGAGGAGATTGTCAACAAAAGCAAGTGTAACTTCATTCTATTGGCTCAAGCCAACAACTCTGTTACATAAATAAGTTGGAAATCATGGTTTTGAAATAGACTTTTAAATGAAGGGATACCTTAGAAATAAATTAGTCTAACTCCATCATTTTACAGATGAGCAAATTGAGACAGAGTGAATGTTTTAAAGACAATCAGTTAATAGCAAAGCTAGGATTAACACTCAAATCAGTACATTTCTCATGAAAATATTCAGATAAACTGGTATGGATTGTAATGCATGAACTCATGAAACAGTTGGAGGAACTAGAGATCTTTAAACCTAGAAAGAGAAAAATTTAGGGACATAAATATTTTCAAATTCCCAAATGATGGGCAGATAGGAAAAAGCTTGAACTTACTCTCTTGGCTGGAGGAAACAAGGAAGATTATAGGGACCTTGGAGGGAACATTTTTACAGTTTGATGTTAGATAAAACCTTTTAAACAGTCAAATTGGCCAGAACAATCTGTTGGAGGACAGTAGGTTTTCTGTCACTGAGGCATTTCAGAATAAACTGGAAAATAATGCAATGCAGAGAGGAATGGGGTAAGGGGTGTGGAGGGGAGAATTCAGGCATGAAAATAATTTGGATGGGTGACCTTTAGGAAGATGTGATTCTTTACAACCTGGGACCAAATAAGTGTTTCATTCTTACTTCTGAGCTCTAAAACCTATCTTCCTATCTGTTTGCAATAGTTTAAATTTTAATCTATTTCATATTTCAGGGTATTATGCCCTGAATATTTGATTTGAATGCTCTGGCAGAAGGTCAGTCATATTCATTTATTTTCTTTTACTCTTATACACTTGCAGTAAGTCTTTTGAATCCATTATGCAAACACATGCAAATCATATTTAAATGGTATGGTTTCAGAAAATGACAAAATCTTATGGCCTTAACCGAGCCATCAAACTTTTCTTTAAGTAGGGAAGTAATATGCTTTTTCAATGTTTCTAGGGCAGGAGATGATTTCCTGAGAGTGATATTTACATGACACTGGAATTGGTGTCACAGAGGAGTCTCCGCTTCACATTCTTCATATTTATGTAGTGCTTTAAGGTTAGGAAGCATTTCCACATATATGATCCCATTTGATCCTCATAATTACCTTGTGATGTAAGTAGAACAAGGATTACAACTCTGCTTCTCAGATGGGGAAATGGGAAGTGAAATGGCCACTCAGTTGGTGAGCAGTGGATCTGAGGCTTAGAACCAGAGCCCTTCTGGTCCTCAGCTCTTCTGCCCACCATCCCAATGCTTCCTCACAGCAAGGTGCCCTGTCACTGGCCTGCATTTGCTTAGACTATATCTTGCCAACAGCATCTTCAGAGATAATTTTCTGGATGTGATATCTTGAGGGTGACCACAAAAGCCTAAATATTTACACAAGCCCTAATATAGTGTCAAGTACATAGCTTCTCCAAGCCCCTTTGCTTTTTAGCATCTGCTCTGGAGCCTCCAGATGAAGAGTATTCTTCACCCCAACTGTTCTTTGACCGCTTTGAGAGGTCAACCTCCATGGAGAGAAGAAGCACAATCTTTGCAGGGAGACTGTGTAAGTTTGAAACCCTAATCCACACTTTCTGTTCTTATGCCCTTGGGGAGGACATTTAATTTCTCTCAACATCTGTTTCTATAACTATAAAGTGAAGGAACTAATAGTACCTCTTTTATAGCATGTAAGGAAATATTCCAGGATGGGAAAATGTATAGTAAACAAAATAAAGCCTCGCCTGGTGTCTGACATATAGTAAGTACTTAATAAGTACTCAACAAAGGAAACTACCATAATCACCTTATGGCTGGTAGTAACACTGTGCAGTGCCCATAGTATCTGAAGGCACTGTGAACTCTGAAACTAAGAACAGGGTTCTTGGAAATGGAGTAGAAGAATAATAACACCAAGTATCTCCCATATCCCAGATAGTTGGAGAACAGAACAGACAAGGTCTGAGGTAGCTAAACTAAGCCCAACAAGGAAATGTTTCCACTTTGACTTTCTTTAATCACTGCCACATCTTGCACTGTAATGAAGGTAATTACAATCCTGCTTCAGAGATATCTCTGAGAAGAAGTAGAGTTGAGGCAGGCTTCCTTGGCAAGTTGTTTTATTTATATCTGAAGGGTTAAACAAACAAGGGAAGGAACAAGAGGGAATCCCACCTAACCTGCTTTAACAGGTTGGAATCACCAGGTGGCGAAAGAAGAAGAATCTTCTTCCTGCACAGAGATCAGACACGGGAACAGCAGAGGTGACCCAGGCAGCAGCTGAGTCTCAAGGATCAGGCACACTGGTTGCCTCTAGTTCCAGTTCCCAGCTCCACAGCCCTTCCATCTGCTCCCACAGAGGGCCCTGTCCTGCCACCAAGTCCCACCACCCTCCCAGTCATTCACCTAGGACAACTAAGGAAGGGGCCTCCTATGTGATTGCAGCCTCAGGAGAAGGCCTAGAAGCTGCTGGGTCAGGCCAAACCCCTGAGGCCAGCATGGAGCCAGTCAGTATCACCACACTGAGACTCTGAGAGGGCTGTACAACTGATTCGTGTTTGCCAGGAAGTGCACTGGCCCATCCTGGGGCTGGGTCCATGGTTATTTTTGGCAAAGATGGTTGGTATGCAAAAAGAACTTCCCTTTTTTGCAGCACAGAGCCACTAAATGCTGAGCAGTCAGTGCATTTCTTGTACCAAGATCATTCATCTGAGTACATCTCTGGCTGGCAAATTGCTGGGGCCGTCAGAGCCTGATTGAATTACTCAGCTCCAAGCATTAGATCATCTCACTAAGGTGCAATTGCACTGGACCTGGGATGGCTCCCGAGGTCAGCTGCTGCTTTCTGGTGGTGCTTCTTTCAGCCAGCTGTGAAGTTATCACCTCCTCCGATCAGATGTGCATTGAGGTGAGTCCAAACTGTCTGTCTTTATCCAGATTCTACTTTCTGAGAAACTCAATGCCATCCCTTTGAGCCTTGGCATTTCAATATCCACTGTCTTTAATAGGACAACAGGCTAGAGAGAAGTTTTTTGTTATTGTGAGAAGGGAACCAAAGAGCTCAGCCATACAATGGTCTGATAGCATCTTACTCAAAAGATTCCCCCAAAGCCATCCCAATTGAGACATGCTATGTCAACAGAGGCTTGTGCAAGGAGCAGACCTCCAAACCTCCCTCCTAACCTGGAGACTCTGCTTATCCACCATCTCAGCACAAGGCCATTCCCCCAGATAGTTCTTTGATTTCCTGGATCTCGGGTGAAATTAGTAAAGACAGCCCATGCCAGGTTTCAGAGCACAGATCACTTTGAATCAGCCTGACTTTCTCCTCCACTTGAACAGCTGTCCATCTGTTTGACTGACCCACAGGAGTAAAATCAGAGTAGAGCCAAATCACACCTTCTGTTTTGGGCTATAATGATACTTATCAACCTGTGGGAAATCCTTGAGTAGATAGAGAAAGAAAAAGGAAAAGGGCCTCTCTTGCCACCTTTTAAAGTACTTCAGCCTTCCTCCCACTGTGCTTCTGACTTTGATGAGCATCCAGCACCACATGGCCTGCCAGGCAAGGGCCATAGACAGGAAGGACCACCAGTCTCGGTGATTTGGTGAGCTTCTTTCCTAGGTTGGGACTGAAAGAAGGATCAGAGCCAGGGCCAGCAAGGTGCAGAATGACCCTAGGATAGTAGCTGGGCAGAAATCAGAATGATCTACAGCAGAGTGGAGACTTGCTAGACAAGGGCATAATCACAGCCAAGACTGGAAGAAAGCCTGGAAGGAAAACCAGCAGAACCTTGTTAGTCTGGTGTTTGGAAGAAATCAGGATGTCTTCAGACCAAGAAAATGTGAATGCCCAGGGGAAATTAAGGCTGGAATGATACATTAGTTTTTCAGGCCTCCCCAACAAAGTACCGGGACTGGAAGGTTTAAACAAAAGAAATATATTCTCTTACAGTTCTGACATCTGAGCTCAAACTGTCAGCAAGGTTGATTTCTTCTGAGGCATCTCTGGCTTGTAGATAGCCACACCCTCCTCGTGTCGTTGTGTGGCATTCTCACCGTGAGTGGCTATGACCTATACTCTTCTTATAAGAACACCAGTCATATAGGATTAGAGCCTTGTGCCTTTGATTGAAGGGGTCTGTCCCTTTCCCAAATTCAAGCCACCCTCGCTGTACTCAACCCTCCCCTTGCTTGCTTTTCCTCTTCCGTTCTTTCCCTCCAGTTCAAGCATAATCAGCCACACACTCTATGTTCATGTGACAGACCACCATGACCTTACATAGTCTATCCAGAAAACAAGGGCTTTTAATTCTTTTTTTTGGGGGGGGGGACCGGGGATCGAACTTGGGACCTTGCATTTGCAAGGCAGGTGCCAGAACCACTGAGCTAAATCTCTGGCTCAGCAAACTTTTTGTTGAAGTGAAACATACATGTGGAAATTTCACAGTCTTTAAATGTGCACAGAACACACCTATTACCTCAGAAGCCTTCCTCAGGCTTCCTCTTCGTCACTAGGCATCTAATCCTCTGACTTCTATTATCATGATTGTTTTTGCCTAGTTTTTGACTTTATCCACATGGGATCATACAGTGTGTACTTTTTTTGTGCCTGGCTTCCTTTGCTCAACATTAAATTTGTGAGACTTCCTGATGATCTATGTAACAGGCCTTTGTTCATACTCATCTTTGAATATACCACTCTTGCATTGTGAACCACCATTTATTTATCCATTTGACTATAAATGGATATTTACATTTTTGCAGCTTTTGGCTATTATGAATGATGCTGCTTTGGACATTTTAATCTATGTCCTTTAGTAAACAAATGTACAAATCTTCAATTAGATGTATTCCTAAGAGTGAATATATTTAGTCATAGGCTATTCATATGTTCAAATGTTTAACTGTGATTGAGTTTTCCAAAGTGTTAATACCAGTTTATACTCATCAGAAATATATGTGAGTTCTGATTGTTCCACAGCCTCATCAACATTTATTATTGGTTCTTTTTAAATGTTAGCCTTTCTGATTGGTAAGTAGTAGAATTTTTATTTTCCTGATGAATAATAAATTTAGTTTATATGCATACTTTTGTCTGTCTTTTACACACATACCTTTGTGTGTGTGTGTGGTGACAGGTATTAAATCCAGGACTTATAGCATGCTAGGCAACCACTATGCCATTGAGCCATAGCCCCAGCTCTACATTCCCATTTTTATGTCTGTGAAGTTCCTGTTCAAGTCTCCTGCCCATTTTCTGTTTTGATTGCCTTAATTTGTAGTAGTTCTTTATTTATTAGGGATAAAAGTCCCTTATCAGATTGAAAATATTTTCCCCTACTCTGTAGCTTATATTTTCACTCCCCCAAAGGCTTTTTTTTGTTATTGCTAAACAGAAGTTCTTAATTCTCTAACAGTGCAATGTATCATTTTTCCTTTACTTTCTGTGCATTTCAGCCCTATTTAAGAAGTCTTTGTCTACCCCAACACTATTATAATATTATCCCATGATTTCATCTAGAAACTTTGTTGTTTCATATTTATTTATGTTTCCATTTAGATCTATAATCTATTGGGAATTTTTTACATATGTGTTAAGTAGGAGTCAAAATTAATTTTTTATTAAAAATTTTGTTTAAAAACATTAGGATTTATCCGTAAGTTGTAAGATATTACAATGAACACTCAAATACTCCCTGTGGATTCTCCCACTGCTAAATGCTACATGTTCTGTGTGTATGTGTATATGTGTGAGATAAGCAATAAAATCACAGAGCCATGACCAAGTCTTCAGAGACTGGCAAATATCCCAAGAGCAGCAGAAACCAGTACTCTATGCTTTGGATTGTCGGAACATTTTAGATGAACTCTTGAATAGTTTCTTGGGAGTGTGAGAAACCTTCCATTTCAAATCGGCTCATCCTAGCCACCTTGTCCCTGTAAACTATGGTAGGAGAAAGTTCTTCAGTCCCTAGGTATGGGGTGGATGTGCTTAGCAGAGCTTTTTTGAGAACTCCAAGTTCATGCATGCAAGGGCTCCCCAATAGCTTTAGATGACGATGTGACATTGTGATGATCCCATTATGTACTAACTCCTCTTAGGTAGTATAGATACACTATTTCATTAATTCTCACAGTAGGCCTTCAGAGTAAGTTTTTAACTCCAGTTTAAAGTTGAGTAAAAAGGAGGCTCAGAGAACATAGCTCAGTTTTAAGAACTGGGACTTGAACCCAAACAGGCTGACTTGAAAAACAGAAAATAAAATGCCTTTGGCCTGGAGGAGTCAGATTGATGACAATGTTTTAAGGATGTGCCTTCTTGGAGTGTTTATTTTGCTTTCAAAGAGCAATCCTTGCTGTGAGATTCAGCTTGCTAGTCAAATTGCTATCTTCTAGATGAGGTATGATCTAAGAAGGACAGCTGGTGTCCATTGTCCCAGACTCCTCCTTTGGGCAAGCGTGTGTCAAGCGCTGATGAGACATCTGTAAAGGTGGGTAAGCAGTTGGAGTAAAATTCAAAGGTTTCCAAATTAGAAAGTGTTTCAACACTTGCATGGAGGGAAAATACAGTGGGATGGGAGGGAGTTAGACACACAGCAAGAAGAAGAAAATAAGATCTTGATTGAAAAAATGCAAATGAGTACCTGGAGGGAAAAGGGACTGCAAATAAAGATGTAGCACTCGGGAGCCCTGCTCTGGGGAAAAGGCCTAGCTCCAACCCCAACTGGAGACACAGTGGCTGCCCAGGAGCCAGTGCACAGGGGGTCCTAGGCAAATGCCCCTTGCTTGGGGTGGGTTGTCATGACTACCACATGGCCTCACCGCAACTCTTCTGGCTGCAGGAGTTCACGTCAAGAGTAGTCCTGTCTGCAGTACACCGGCTGAAGCAGAGGCATGCAAAATCATCTTTGAAAATTGACCATATATCAACTCCAGAAAGACAAGGCTGGGGTCAGAGAAAGTGTTTGTGTGGCGCCCAGGGAAACTGCAACATGGTGGATTTCTGCCTGCAGAGAAACCGAAGCTTGTGGTCCGGGCAGTAGCCACACTATCTGTTCCTTTCTGCCTCTTGTTCTTTTATTCTCTACAACATTATCTCTCTGCTTTTCTGCAGCCCTGTGCTCTGCCATCAGAACTCACTCTGATTCTTGAGAGGGAGAAAGGTACAACCTTACCTGTTGGGCCAGGGATTTAGCTCAGTGACACCGCGCCTGGCTTGCAAGTGCAAGGTCCTGAGCTTGATTCCCTGTACCAAAAAAAAAAAAAACCTTACCAGCATAGTATTTCTAACAGAAACCTGTAACCTGTGGCTGGGGATGTAGCTCAATGGTAGAGCACTTGCTTACCATGCACAAGGCGATCCTCAGTACTACAAATAAAAAATATATAATCTGGATCAAATATGAGAAAACATGCAACCCCCAAATGAGAAACATTCTGCTAATTACAAGATTATATTCTTCAAAAGATATCAATGTCTTGAAATGCTGAGGAATTGTCTCAGATTAAAGAGTCTAATAAGATAAGACAACTAAATGCAACAGGTGATCCTCATGGGAAAAACAAAAATTACTGTAAAGGACAATATTGGAACAATTGGAAAACCTGAATATAGACCCTACATTGGATGACATCAAATCAAGGTTAAATACTGGGAATTTGACAATGGCACTGTGATTGTCTATCATTGCATTTAGCAGATATAAACTGAGAGGTATTTAGGGGAGAGCACTCATGAGGTCTACAATTTACTCTCCACCAAAAAGAATGAGAATAACCATGTGCTTATGTATAGTTCCAGCCTTAAAAAAAAATACATAACAGGGCCAGGGATTTAGCTCAGTGGTTCTGCCTCCTGCCTCGAATGCACAAGGTCCCGAGTTCGATCCCTGGTACCAAAAAAAAACAAAACATAAAAACAAACAAATGGTTCTTAGATGATTCCAGAATGCATCTTGCTTTGATGTCCCCATCACCATGGCAATTTTGATTGTACAATAATGATTGTCAAAGCTGCAAGGGAAGGGCTATGTGTGCAATGAACAAAGACATTCTGGAAAATGCATTGGGTTTTTTAATTCTCTCAACTATTTTTCTTTTCTTTTCTTTTTTTGGTGCTGAGAATCAAACTCAGGACCTTGCACTTGCCAGGCAGGTGTGGTGTCTCTGAGCTAAATCCCCAGCCCACTGAACTACATTTTTGTCATTGCCTCTTTCTCCTAGGTACCCAGGCCAGAGTTTTCATTAACATTTCCACCCAATTTGAGATTATTTAATGTGCCCAGGCTCTAGTGGGCTTCTTGAGAACACTCCTTGGTAGAGTCAACCGCTAGTCTTCAGTTATTGCTAGGTTGAAACTGACCTATTCATTTACCTGCATTTCCTTTTTCAAGAAGCTCCCTCAGGCCACAAGCTCAGAAGAGCTCCTCCTGGATTCTCAACTTTCAGAATTACTTTAGTTCAGTTAATGTGCTTACTTAAGCACACAAGAGGCTGAGACATGGAATGATTTAGGTATCACGGGGATTTTTATTTTCAGAAGGAGGATGGAATTGCCAGCATCCAGTCTTTTGCTGTAGGGCCAAAATAGAGCAAGACAAATTGAGGGAAGTCCTCTTTCTCCAAGTGTGTGTGAAATCAGCTACGTCAATGGAGACCAGGAAAAGAAAACTGTCTCCTCTAAGCAAATTGGCATCTTAGCAAATGTGGGGGCAGCAGCTCAGCATGCACATTCTCTCTGGGTGGTCCAAGTTCAGGGGCATCAGGGACAGGCCTGGCAGCATGTCCCACTAGTTAGCTAAACCTAAGTTTTAAAAGCCAAGTGTGCATTTCAAGGACATTATGTGGATTTGTGGCAGTGCCTAGAGGACTCTGTGTCTATAAAAGTGAAGAATAAATTACAAGTAAATATAAATATGACATTTTATCAGTGACAGTTATAATATTGTCACAATACTGAAAACCCCTGATATCCTGTAGATAAGCATCTTGCTGAAGCTATAGAAAAGTACACTGCTAAGCAGAAATTAGAGTAAGACCAAAAAAACCTGATGACAATGGCAACATCTCTGCAGCCTCCTGCTTCAGAGTGAAAGAGGTTGAGTGCAGTTCTGCTTCCAGCTAAGTAGGTCTGTTTGCAACTTAGCACAAGGAAAGCTGATATGGGTTTGGTGGGAAGGAGTTTGTCAGGCAGGGCAATTTCAGAGGGGTTCCAGTGAGGCCATCCAAAAAGTGATCAGGGAAAAGCAGCATTGGAAGTTTGGATGAACTCATCTGGGGCCTGAGATGAACTGATAGCTGGCCCTTGGTCCTGGGTCCCCAAGTTTTTGTACCTCCACCCTGGAGATCATTTCTTTCCGAGAAGCCTGTCCAGGCAAGATACTCCATTGTCCCTTCCCTTTATCCAGATAAATATGACCTTAGTGTTCTTTAGGCTTCTACCAACCACTTTCCATTTTTACCTAGTTAATCCAAAATCTATGACTTGGGTTAGGGCACCTACTGACATAGGGGGAATAGATGTAACTCCTAAAACATGCTAGATATCCAAAACGCAAGTTCAGGTTCTCTAAAATTGAAGAATTCTAGGAACAAGGCAGGTTGAGTCTGAAAAATTTATTGAGAGAAAGATAGCGTCTATCTAAGAGAGAACAAAGAGGGACTGAAAAGTGGGTTGCCCAGGAGACCCTGTTTCCCAGGGGGATTTTATGATGTAAAACCACGAGGTGGGATTGGGTTCAAGGTGGGACAAAACTACAATCAACTAGTAAGATGACAAGTACAGTCGCTTAGGTAATACTGATCCAATTGGAAATTACAAGGTGGGTATGAGGGACAAAACTTGATTAACCAATAAGGATTACAACAAGTATAGTCACTTAGGTAATATTGATTAAATGGGGCTCAAATGGGGAAGCAAGTGTACACGGATTTTCAGTAAGGGATGGGTTAGGGACCTTTCCTGGAAGGGATGGGTTAAGGTCTTAGTTCCCCACCCAGGTGATTGATGCCTGTTTAGAATAGCAATCACTGCTCTTTATCCCTAGGGGAAGTATGTGGGGGTAATAGTTTCTCCCTTTTTATAATGCCGCCCAGTGAATGTGTCTCAATTGTTTTTCTATGCTGAGGGCTCATCTTTGTCTAACTGCCTTATAATAATTTCTGACTGTCTTAGCTACCTGCAATACTACTGAACAGGGAATCGATTTCTGACCAGAATAAGCCTGTGCTACAGCTAACTGGGTAGCAACAAAAGGCTCCTCCTAACTCTGACCCTTCCAGCACCTAAAACGTCCAGATCACACTCAGACTTGCCCGGACATGTTTTCCTCCATTGTCCTTTGTTCTCAGATCTTCTGTAACCCCTTCTTCCTGCCATATGTAAATAAGGTGAATCCTGTAAGGTCAGACTGAGGCACGATTGAGACTACTGAGGCAGGCAAAGTCTAAGCAACACGCGATGAGTTTATTGCCATCTGGGTGCAGCTGCGCCAAGGGTGAGAAGGCCGCTGGCAGTGAGAAAAGTGTGCTCATGGTTGATATAGGGCATGGGGGGGAAGGGCACTGCTCTAAAATTTTAGAGTCCCATAGTTGATCAGCCTAGGGCTGGCTGATATACAGGGTGGTGGTGAGAGCAGCAAGGCTTCTTGTCATCTCTGTGCTCCTGTGGGTGAGGGTAGCAGGTCTACTTAGGCGGGGTCCGGCTTGGGGGATCTGTCAAATCCTAGCGTATCTTTCTACCCAATTGTATAAGCTGACTGTATCTACCTTAACCAATGAACTAATGTTAAGGATCTTGCCACTATATCCTCCCTCACCCCTCTTTTCCCAAATCCATATAAACCCTGTTCATCACCCAGACAGGACTGATCGCTTTGCAGAAAAGTCCCCATCAGTCTGCTAGTGGAAATAAACCTGCTTCCAACTTCCAGGGTGACTTCTCAGCCTGACTATTATACCGCTTAGAGCTACAACACCGTGAGTTATGTTTGCTACAATACTACCAAGCAATAATTGTCAGACCTGAATCCTTGGCTACATTGGTCACTGGATGAGCAATTCATCTGTATGGGGCTGTGGCCAAAGGCCTAGCATCTGATCGCCACAGCCTATACATCCAGGGATCTGAAATTAATACATTAAGATTGTAAGACCAAGGTCTGTGCCACGTGTTAGTTTTTTAAATTGTTAAGAAAATTTGTAAACATATGCAAAATAGTTAAAGAGATCCTCTATGTATGCATTACTGAATATTCAACAACCATCAGCCTTTTGCCTACTAACTCCATCTATCCTTCCCCTCCTTTTCTGCCAGAGTACTTTAAAGAAAATCCAAAACTGATGTCATTTTACCTCTATATACTTTAATATACATCTCAAAACAATAAGAACATCTCTTTTAGAAAACTGCAAGGCCACTAACATTACAAAATTCAAAATTTCTCCTCCTTTTTCTTTCTCCACCCCCCCACCCCCCACTGCAGTACTGGGGATTGCACCCAGAGCCTTCACCTTGAGCTACTTCCCCAGCCCTTTTTATATATTTTTTTTCTTTTGAGACAAGATCTTGCTAAATCACTAACCTGCCAGGTCAGGTTTGAAATTGTGATCCTCCTACCAGTGCTGAGACTACATCATAATTTCTTAATATCTTTGAATCCTGTTCTCAATGTTCTCTGATTGTCCTTAAGATACCTTTTCCTAACTGCTTTATTTGAATCAAAATAGCAAGGGCTGATCTGTTATCCGTTGGTTGTCTCTTAAATAGCTTTTAAATCTTTGTCTCTTTTAACAAAGGCTGCCCCTCAAACTGGTAAAAGTCATTTGTCTTATACAATAACCCACTTTCTGCATTTGGCTGGCTGCTACGTTATGCCTTGTGATGGTGTTTAACTTAAAACTGCTACATCACATGTAAACATGAAGTTAGGCTGACAGTCTTGATTGGATTCCGGTTTAATTTTTTAACCACGTCAAAAAGTACGTGTCTGATTGTCTTATTTTGGTAATACTGATCTAGGGTTATTTATTTGCTGCTTTCCTAAGGGAAATAAAGCATTTCCATGCATCCAGAAGGAAAACCATAAACCAAAGTATATTCAGAGAAGTTTTATTCCCATCCTGGTTCTTATATCTTGTCTCTTCTCTCACTATAAAGGTCATTGTTTTTTTTGTTTGTTTTGTTTTTACCTTGGTCTCATTTAGATGATAGGAAAAGGGAGATAGTAGTTATGCTAAATGGGGAAGGATAGGAGGAGAAGGAGGGAAGGGAGGGGAGGGGGAAGTAAAAATGATCCAGTGCAATATGTATATGTACTAATTCCCCACTATGAAAGCATTTTTATGCATAGTAAATATATTATAATAAAAAAGGGAAAAAAGAAAATACAAGTGTACCAATAAGTAGCACACAATGTACTGTACACACTCTATATACTGTGGTGTACTTTGCTGTTTTCACCTTACAGTATGTCCCAAGTATCACTCCATATCAGTGTATGCAGACCTTCCTCATTCCTTTTGCAGTTTCTTAGGGTTCCATTTTGTGAATGTACTACATTTTGGTCAACTAGCCTCAGATATCGATGGTGATTGTCAATCTTTTTCTATTACAAAAAAATACTATACAGAGTAAGATTGTGCAAAGTCATTTTGTGTTTTTACAAGTGTAAATTACTAGGAGTGGAATTGCCGCTCCAAGGGTAAAACGTATCTGATATTGCTAGTCAATCAGCTACTGAATCCAATATTAATTTATATTGTTTCTCTCATCAGAAAGAAGCCAACAGAATATATAACTGTGAAAATTTAGGTCTCAGTGAAATTCCTGACACTCTACCAAACACAACAGAATTTTTGGAATTCAGCTTTAATTTCTTGCCTACAATTCAAAATACAACCTTCAGTGGGCTCATCAACCTTATCTTTTTGGATTTAACCAGGTATGTATGTGAGTTCCTTGTGGGCTCTGGATTTTTCACCTAAGTTACACACACACATACACACACACACACACACACATGTTGGATATAAATTGATTCCTGGATCTTTTGGATGCAGGGACAATCTGCTTGTTCTACATGTTCATTTACCCTTTCCCATGAAATAGTTTGTGCTAGTGAAATGTGACTTAAATAAACACCAGTCAATGGAAAGGAAAGTTGATTGTTTTCAAACTAGCTGGGATAGCAATGCTGTTTAAGAAGTTCTAAGGAGTATCAATTAGAAAAGTAAAAATAAAGGTTATCCTAAATCAAATGCCATATTATACCACATTTTGGCATAGTGGGCCATTATCAGGACATGACTCTTAGGAAAAAAGTTCCAGGAGAAATGCACCTACTAATTTTTTGTTTCTTTTTACAAATTGGAAAAGGATTTCCATTATTTGGTTTTAGTAGCAGAATCAGGATTCCAAATGCTGAACTAGTACTTGAGACCTAATAGGCAGAAATACTAGAGAAAAGTAAAGAAAACAAGAGTCATGCAGCTTATTGTGTGTTGGAGACTGGAAGAGGTAAGGGGCCTTGCATATCCATGATGTCTGGTGTCCTCTTTCTCCATCCTTCTACTTAAGCTTCTTCAAGTTGGGAGAACACACACATCCATGGTAATGTTTCATGTTTATAACACCATTGTGAGGCACCCATGGTGAATGGTACCACCTCTTATGGTTACATAAGGAAAGCACCAGTGTGGGATATGTGTGTAATCCATATTTTTAGCTTATTTGACACACAATTGTTCTACAACAAAGCCATCACTTTAACACATACATGAAAAAGGGCTGAGCTTCAGTGGTTGAGTGTGTTCTTAGCATACACAATTCCCTGGATTCAATCTCCAGCACAACCACTCATCCAAAAAAGCTGAATGAAGGTTGTAACTTTCCGAAGAGAGCACAGGTTTACACATTTATATATTACATATCATATACTGTCAGACATCATATATGACATTTTTACTTATTGCTTAAAATAGCAATCATAGTTTGATTTTTGCCTGCCATTAATTGTTCCTTACAGCACAACACAAATGTCAGTCCAAAGGGGCAAGATCCTTGGAATAAATTCTAAATCAAAAATCTTCAGAACTGAGGCTATTTTTAATTAATTCAAGAAATCTTTTTATGATTGATTTTGAATAATAATATATTCTATTTTACTATATACAAAATTGATTTTGTTAATACACATTACTGTTACAGAGGTAATTTTTCTTTTTTTTCTAATGAATGATCATTACATACTATTATCTTTCCAGGTGCCAAATTAACTGGATACATGAAAATGCTTTTCAAAGCCATCCTCAGTTGAGCACACTTGTGTTAACTGGAAACCCCCTGATATTTGTGGCAGAAACAGCACTTAATGGGCCCAAGTCACTGAAGCACTTGTTCTTAATCCAAACTGGAATATTTAGCCTTGAGTTTATCCCAGCACACAATCTGAAAAACTTGGAAAGTTTGCATCTTGGAAGCAACCATATTTCCTCAATTAAGTTCCCCAAAGACTTCCCAACAGGGAATCTAAAAGTCTTGGATTTTCAGAATAATGTCATACACTACCTTTCTAGAGAAGACATGGATTCTCTGAAACCAGCTACCAAACTAAGCCTTAATTTCAATGGCAATGACATTCAAGGCATTGAGCCTGGGGCTTTCCAGTCAATGGTCTTCCAAAGTTTGAACTTTGGAGGGACTGTTAACTTGTCTGTTATTTTCAGTGGTCTGCATAATTCTACTATTCAGTCTCTTTGGCTGGGGACATTTGAGGATACTGAAGACCAAGATCTGAGTTCGAGCATGTTTGAGGGGCTTTGTGAAATATCTGTTGAGAGCATGAACCTGCAGAAACATTCTTTCTCTAGTCTCTCTTTGGCTACATTTCAGTGTTTCACCCATCTCCAGGAACTGGACCTGACAGGTAACCACTTAAAAGAATTACCACCTGGGATTAAAGGTATGAACTCACTGAAGAAATTAGTTCTCAATGTAAATAAGTTTGAGCAATTATGTCAAATCAATGCTGATAGTTTTCCCTCCCTTACACACCTCTACATCAAAGGCAACATAAAGAAACTCCAACTCGGTGCTGGTTGTTTAGAAAAATTAGAAAATCTACAGAAACTTGATTTAAGCCATAATGATATTGAGGCTTCTGATTGCTGCAATCTGCAACTCAAAAATCTGTCCCACTTGCAAAGCCTAAACCTGAGCTACAATGAGGCCCTGGGTCTCAGGAATGAAGCGTTCAAAGCATGTCCTCAGCTGAAACTCCTGGACTTGGCATTTACTCAGTTACATATTAATTTTCCACAAAGTCCTTTCCAAAACCTTCATCTCCTACAGGTTCTGAATCTCTCTCACTGTTTCCTTGATACCAGCAATCAGTATCTTCTAGCAGGCCTGCCAAATCTCAGGCATCTGAATTTACAGGGGAATCGCTTTCAAGATGGGAATATCCCAAAGACCAACCTATTTCAGATGGTGGGAAGTTTAGAGATTCTGGTTTTATCCTCCTGTGATCTCTCTTTCATAGATCAAGAAGCCTTCCACGGCCTTGGAAATATGATTCATGTAGACTTAAGCCACAACAACCTGACATCCAGTAGCATCAATGCCCTCAGCCAGCTTAAGGGCACCTACCTCAGTCTGGCCAGCAATAGCATTTGCATTATTCCACCCCATCTCCTCCCTATCTTGTCCCAGCAGAACATCATTAATTTAAGTCACAACCCCCTGGATTGTACTTGCTCAAATATTCACTTTTTAACGTGGTACAAAGAAAATGTGCAGAAACTGGAGGACTTCAAGGAGCTCAGGTGTGCAAATCCCCCACCACTACAGGGAGTTCAGCTATCTGATGTCACACTGTCCTGTGGGATTACAGCTGTGGGCACCTTCTTTCTGACAGTATTTTTGTTCTTGTTGGCTGCTCTTCTCATCTATGTAATTAAATTCTTTCTCAGGTGGAAATATCAACACCTTTAGTGCCAAAGGCTTCCAGAGAAGACAAATAAATGTGTTTAAAAAAACACATTTTGTAGAGAAACTTCATCTGTTGGTGATCATACTTCTCATTTAGTTCCTGGTGCTGGACTGGGATTGATTGTGCTTTTCTGAGCTTCTTACCCCTGAAAACCTTCCATGGCAGGTAAACTGACTCAGGCCAAAACTCAGACGCTATTGTGAGAGGCATAGAGCCATTTCCTTGTGTGGAAGGTGCGTGGAAGATGAGGGAGGAATTACTCATCATGAGGCCACCTGCCCTCCTCTCGCTAACATCCCTTCCAGCACTTCCCACCCTGTCCTCGAAAGGAGATCTCTAGGTCTCTCATCTTGGCGATATTGCCGCCCCCCCAGTTTCCATATTGTGCTTGAGTCTCAGTTCTCACCAATGTGTCCATTTGGGAAAAGCAGTACAGGACAGTCTCCAGGCTTATTTTAAATGGAAAGAGGACAATACAATGAATTTAAAAGAAAAAACTGAGAAATGAATACTGCTGTCAAATAGACTCTGTTAACCTCTTTAATCCTTGGTTTTCTAAGGCTTTTATAATGCCCCTATCATGCAAATAACTACAAAAGACCCCCTCAGTATCCCCAAGGTTTAGAATTTTACTGGCCTCATGCACTTCACAACCCAGGAGACTCCCAGCTGCCCATTAGGTATTCTGGCTTTTATGTTGCAGGGCCAACTTACAGGGGGGATGTGGTCCAAAATACTTCTTTCACTGGGTATCTGGTCCTTACAAGTTGCTTTCCCACAGGAACCATGAGATAAATGGTAGTTTGGTTCCTAGGCTGGCCCTCGAAAGCCTATTTAACTTGGAGGCCGTTCAAGAGAGCACATTCACAATGGAAACCAGTGGAAGAAGCCATCCCTTCAGAGCCACTGTTAGGAACACAAGAATGCCAGCTTCCTGAAAAGTGGTTTTTGTTGAAGCTGAAGTTGTCAGCAAAGGCTGTGCCAGTGATAGACTGAGGACAGTGTCATTGAATGAAAATGGACAAAGAGGACAGGGAAGCTGGTAATGTCATGATGTAGACCTTCTCAAGGCCCAAAGAGCTCTACTTCTGCAGGACTTGATCTTCTCAAGTCTGGATTACTAAGCAAGCTTGCTGGGAGCTCCTGTATTTGGTTGCTGTGTGGACAGTCAACCTCCCCCTATGCATCCGTGGATTCAAGCACCTGTGGATGGACAATATTTGGAAAAAAATCTATATGTACTGAATAAATATGGAGTTTTTTCACATCATTATTCCCTAAACAATACAGAGCATTTGCATTATCTTGGGTATTATAAATAATCTGGGAATAATTTAAAGTATACAGGAAGATGTGTAGACTACATGTAAATATGCCATTTTGTATAAGGGACTTGCACATCTGAAGATTTTGTTATTCATAGAGGGTCCTGGAATCAACTCTCTTATGGAAACCAAGGGATGATTGTAAAGGCTTTGATTAAGTGCTACCACTAATTTTAGGTTAGAGATGTTAATTTATACATCTGAAATTCTGATTGGATATCAAAGTAAAAATTGCTCAAATGTAATACCCAGTCAGAATTTATTAGCCCTAGGTGGGAACATAATAGGGGGGAGGGGGACATTATAACAGTGGAAATGTTACAATCAATCTCCTCTTTGTCTCTTTTTCTCTCTCAGGAAAATCAATACAGGCTGAGCACCAGCTGTGGTGAGCCTCTTTCCTGTTCAGGATTTCAGGCCTTTGCACTTGCTCTCTGCTTGTCTGGAAGGTTCTGCAGTCTCCAAAGGAGATTCTGTCGCCCGCGTTTCCTCCTCTAGGGGGAGCTCTTCCCTCACCTAGGCAATCCAAATCAATTTATGCCACACCCAGTGCACTCCAGCACCTTCACTGTTTTAATGTGCTTATCAGTGTATAGGATTATTTTCCTCCTTTCTTTCAATTTGTCTTCTCCTGTCTCTCCTAAATTTAAGCTTCACAAACAGGTCTTTGCCCAATGGTGTCCTAGAACATACCCGGACAAAGTAAGGACTCAATACATCTTTAATGGTTAGTTGCTGGCATTTTGCCTGGCCAGTGACTCCTGAGCCTTTATCAGAACCTCTTTTTGCCCCTGTGCCCATATCCACTTAATCTTAGCTTCAATCCACATTGCCAGTGTCCCCGGACCTCCCACATGTTTCTTATCAGAATTTTCAGGAGAATTTGCAAAAAGTGCATTCTTAGGCCTTAAACCAAGAAACTGAGAGTCTGTTGGACAGAGGTTGGCTCTGTTTCTCAGCCTGATTGACTCCATTTAAATCCTTTCTTACTCTTAATGGCAAGTTTATTTCTTCTACTCTCATTTCAGAACACAGAAGATCCACACTCTAAGAATCCAGTCTTAACCAAAACTAACCCATTTTGCTCCCTCTGTATTCTGTTTTTAAACTGGAAATGGGAAATACTAATTGCTAACCTACCACCCTGTAGCCACACTGTCCTTAATAATGTTTAATGTGTTACTTGGAAACTCAAAAACATTCTGCAGAAAATCCTGATGCAGATTGCTTTACACTAAAGACAATAAGGGCCTAAGCCTTAGCAAGACATAACTGCTCATCTTGCTTTCATTTATTAGGCATACTCCCTTTCCAGTGAAGCAACTTGCTGCTCCATAACTGCATGCTGATCTAAGGCTTTGTGACAGCTCCTCTGTTTTAAGCAACAGTAAATTCACCCCCACAAAGTTAGAAAGTGAGCTTTTTGATGGCTGCTGTCGATTTTATTGCTTTATCTGGTTACTAGGATAGAATCTGTAGACATGGTGCGTTTATTGGTTTTATGTATTGCATGTTGTTGCTGCTCTGACAAGCTACTCCTATAAAAATGTGTTATTGCATGATGTAGCTCAGTGAGCTGACCCTGCATTTCAAAGTGTACTGAAGAAAATAGCTTTGAAGTCCATAAAAGCTGACGGGCCTCCATCATAGAGGACTTTCTGCATGAACTGCAAGTCCTACAATCTGGGAAAGAATTATACCTTCCCCTATCAGCCACCATTGCTATTGAGTACAGCTCAGTCCCAAACACAGGCATTACCTGAAAAATGCCAACACAGAAAACTTGTATTATTCTTACTTGTCCAACTCTTGGATGAGTATTGATTATGGAATAACTGGCTTTTTAATGTATTCTCATACTAGGATATAAGAGCAAAAATTGACAGTGTTTCTATCTGCTCTGAATACTGAAGAGATACTTAACTTGAATTGCAGCAAGAGTGGATGTGGTTAGTTCCAAGCAAGGCAGACCTGGGGGTCAATTGTCTGATACATTGAGTCTCCTAGTTTTCTTTCTTAGTAAATTACTTAACTTCAATCTTTGCTTGTTCATTGTATACCTTCCTGACATTTTGCTATGAACATACTCATTGTTTGCTTGACTTTTTATTATGAACGAGGGCATTCACATGAGACATAATATGTAATATAGGTATAAAGAAAAAAAGCAAAATGGATGCCTGTACACCAATTTACAAAAAAGTTTCAAAGTCTAACATAGCAGGAGCTTGTCTGAAGACGATGGAGGAATGGAATAGCTCAGTGTGGGTCCCAAGCTCAGCTGAACACCACAATAATCTGTAGAATTCTTTACAAAACAGATGCCTGGGCCCCACCCCTAGACACTGGAATTCTGGTAGACTGAGGCTGGCTCTGGTGTCTCACCCAACTCATCTTATGTAGAATTCTTCCCTAATCTTAATTTTATCAACCAGTAGCAGAAGAATGAGGAGTTCCACAAATCAAGTGAGCTAAGTATCTTCTCTATACCCCATAGAAGAAACATCTTAACAAAAGTGGGGCAAGATTTCTAAGGAGCCCTCAAATTCAGGGATAAAATACCCTGAGCAGGTGGTCTCCTACCATGGCTGCCAGGCTGCAGGACTCTGCTCCAGGAACCACTTTGCCCTGCCCTATGCCATGATTGCATGCACCACATGCTAGCGACTTACATTTTGAAGTTATTTAGTGGATATTATGGGACTTAAAGAGGAAAGAATCTATGGTTTGTATTTAAAAACTTATTGCTCATAGGGCCGGGGATTTAGCTCAGTGGTTCCGGCGCCTGCCTTGCAAGCGCAAGGTCCCGAGGAGTTCGATCCCCGGTACAAAAAAAAAAACAAAAAAACTTATTGCTCATGAAAGTTTAAGGAGTGACCTCACTAAATACCTCTCCCACTCTCTTCACGTTGGGTTAATGTCCTGTGAGCCCTTGACTGTTCAAAATCCAGTGCTGTGTAATAGCTAAAGCTTGGAAGCAGCCCAAGTGCCCATCAACTGGAAACTGGATAAAGAAGATGTGGGTTTTTTTATAAAATGGAGTACTACTCAGCCATAAAGAACCAGAAACTAGAGACATTATAGCTAAATGGATGCATATTGAGGCCATATTCTTAAGTGAAATAAATAAGACACACGTGTAAATACCGAATAGTTTCTCTAGTGTGAGAAACTGAACAGTGTAAATAAGGATTAAAAGGATTAATAACTAATAAATGATACTTTGAAACTGGAAAAGGTCCAAATGGGTAGGGGTGGTGGGAGGGGAAGGGGAAAGGAAAGAATGGAAAAGAAAAATTATGAGAAAAGAAAAAAAAATAGAAACGAAGTATGTAAATAGGGAAGGGTTTAGGGGTGAAGGGCACACAGGTAATGGGGGAAAATAACCAAGATACAACATGTACAGGTACAAGCACCCAAAGATAAATGTAAATGTATGGTATACCTAAAATGTACCAATAAAAGAATTTAAGAAAAAACCCAAAATGCAGCGCTGCAAAGGTAAGCAGAGGACAAATGGCCACTGCGACGCCATCCATCTGTTTTTCATGTTGGTTCTTGGACTTTTTAAATAGCTTGGGCCTCCCCTTTTCCCTGTCTTCCTTAGAAACAACCTAATTATACAGAAATAAATAAGTGAATAAGTAAATTAGGGGATTCTCAGAACATATAGGAGATATTTCATGCTCTTAGATGGAAAACAATAATATAAACATGTCAATGATCAGAGAAATACATGGTAAAATGAGATAAACTTTATTATACTGATAAAAAAGAGCCAGCTGGCTAATAGTGTAGGTAGGATGTGGGGTTATAGAAACCATGAGGCCTGCTTATAGGGCTGCAGACTGGTATAGCCCTTCCATGACTACCTGGCAACAAGGAGTTAAATTTGTGGCCCACAAATTCCGGTCTGGAGTTGTATGGGAAAGAAACATTTCACATGTCTGCAAAAAATTTTATTGAAACATTAGTTATAGGGGAGAAAGTTCATAGCAGTTTGAGAGGTCATCACTAAGAAAAATGTAGGTAAAATGGGGAAAATGCCCAATACTGGGTATTATAATGTAGTTAGAAGCGATGGACTAAAAAGAGCCATAGTTGAATCTTAAACATTGTTTAGATCTTTAGGCCATTTAGAAAGAATCTTTCAGCTATTTAAATTTAGCAGAACTTGAGTAAAGAAGGATTTGTGAATTGGGCACATTCTGAAGCAGTGGAGGTTTAGAGAGCTACACCCAGCAACGTGGACAGCAGGATTTATAAATAGAAAAAGGAAATGACATACAGAAAAATCCTGATTTGTTACAGCTTTGTATTTTCCTTATTAGGGTGTGGTATGTTGAGGCATTTGCCTTATATGAACATTGTCTAACCATTTGGCTACCTGTGATTGGTTGCTGCTGTGATTGGCTGGAACTCAGCTGTTACATGAATATACACTGAAGTAAGGCTAAAATTTGTTTATATACTAAGTTAGGTTGCAGTTCATTTAGGTAAGAGACAGCTGCAGGCCACGTTTAACTTAGTTTAACATACAGAGCTTCATAGGGCAGAACCCAAAGGATTTATTAATATGATTACATAAAAAGTTTTAAATTACATGTACATAAATTATATATGTAGTTATTTTGTACCTATGCCTTTTAATTATATATTTCAAGAAGACAACCCAAAAGAGATACCACTAACATACATAATTGCTTAGGTGGTGCAGCGGGTTGGAAGAAAATATCAGGTTGAAGTAAGTGAATTCAGCCAAGTTCCATGTGCCAAGATCTGAAGAATAAGATGATCTTTATCATCCATACCGAAAATCCCTAACACACACACAAGAAAATAATATGACACACACACATGCCAAAATCCCATGCAATCATTGTAATTAATATTATTGCAGAATATATTGATAGACATTGAAACATATTTGTGTTTTAATATTCAAGCAAAACAGTTATTAAACAGCATGCCCACCATTTTTTAATTTTTCAGCAAAATAAGTAATACCTATAAATTAAAGACTGAGAGCAGTTGAGATTGCTGTGATTCAAGAATTTTTCTTCTTGCTTATCTACATTTCGAATTTTCCTTGGATACATTTTTCATGTAAGGTGAATAAGGGGAAACATGTTAATTGCTTTTTTAAGGAAGACTTTTGTTTCTGCAAAGTTAAAGAATAAAGAGGTCATGGGTTCAACGAACGGGGTAATTAGAAAAAGCAGTGCTTTTTCTAAGGGTTTGCGTTTTCAAATGCAAACGGTCAAGCCAACCTTTAGGGGGCACTGTTTTCTTTTCCTTCATAGGGCAGATGGCGCCAAAGCTGTTGTACGGATCCCCAGGGAAATAGGGCAGGCCGTGCAAGGGATAGACACATCTCCAACTCGGAAAATTATAGCACAGCACCATCTACCACAGCATATGTATTGCAGAAGGACAGAGTTTTGGGGCAGAAATCTTTATGTACACAGCTTGGTGCGTGAGCTGCCAGCATGACATATGAAGACTGTGTAGCTGCAACATGCTTGCTGCAGGCCTTGCAAACATCTTCATTCTTCACATCCCAGCTGCTGCCAGCCATTTTTGTCAGTGCTTCGTGAAATAGAGGATGAATATTTTTAAGAGGCTTTCAGCTTCACCATATTAATAGACTTTTTGTAAAGTTCTTTGGGGTGATAACTTGTAACTATATGCAACAGGTCTTTCTTCTTACCACATCTGAGCATAATGGACTGGCTTGTTACAGACTGTGTAGGGAACTGTGATCTGGGAACAGATTCCCTTTTTGAAGGGCTTGCCTGTATACAAGTGTTGGGATTGTTAAATAAAATTTTGTAGGAGACCATGGATTTGGGCTGAGTACCTACACTGGCCCAATTGACCAAAGCAATTTGGAGTTTAATCAGAGTAACTGAGCTTCGGCTGGGTGCAGAGAGGCCCCGTAACCACTTAATTGACTGTGACAGTTAGGGTGGAGGGTCAACTTGATTGGCTTTGAGATCTATCCGGGAGTGGTGGAGCTGTCTGGGTGGATCAGGAGGCGTGGCCTCAGGGTCTATATCTGGCCTTGGCTCCTTCCTCCCTGGTGCTTTTCCCTTTCTCTGCTTCCTGGCCACCATGCATTTCTGCTTTGAAGCCAGCTGACCACAGACTGAATCCCCATAAATCGTGAGTCAAATTAAACTTCTTTTAAACTGGGGGTGTCAAGTATTAGGTCTATCAACCGGAAAGCTGACTAATGCACTGATTACACTGTAAAGCGCTTATGAGTTAAGCTGTAACCAATGACTAGTTGATTGACTAGGCTGTAGCTGATTGGTTTTCTATGCCTTGATTTTGTTTTCCTGTAAGTGCTGTCTGCGCATGTTATTGGTGGGGGTTCTTAGAGCTTGTTCTTCTGGAAGCTGCCTAGTTCTATTTTGTTTTGCTCAAATGAATTCTACTGAATTTAAAAGGTATAAGAAATTTTCCTTTTAATGTTTTTGACAGAGTTGGCAGGATCTGAAGCAGAGCTTCAGAGACCCGGGGGCATCAGGCCACCAGGCATAGGTACTTCCCATCCTACTGTGGTCACTGTCTCCTTGCCTTATGCGGTGGGCATAGTAAATTCTCTCTCTTGGGGTCTGAAGCCTCTTGGATTATGTGTTTTGAGCTGTGAGAATTTCAATCCAAACTGTGTTTTGAAATTGTGTCCAGGTCTTGTATCTAGGTGTCAGGTATCTCAGTGGGTGAGGTAGAAACTGAACTGGGTTCAGTAGGAACAAGACCGGATCCTGTGGAGAGGCCTCGGCAGTCTGACTGGGTCAGGCACAGATACGGAACCAGGTTTAGGAGGCAGATATGGTGGTTAGAAGATGGAATTACAGGTTCATCTCAATCCGAGGAGTCTGGAACCCCATCATCCAGAGCTTCATTAGGGGTAGTTTGTGTGGTGAGAGAGGACAGAACTTCGGGGTGGGTACCAAGAGTCATGTGCTGTTAGGGCCTATGGCTGCTGTGGGGTTTGTGGTGGCCACTTGGGTTAGACAGAAGCCAGACTGGATCTGGCTTCTAGAATTCTTGTCAGTTTCTTGTATAAGAATTCTGTATAAGAATGGTTTGTTTTTAGTGTGTGGGTTTTATTATGTTTTAAAGAAATGGCTGAACTTTACTGGCAATAACAGAATTACAGAGGCCACAATAACAAAGTTTTAGTTTGGGTGAAATTGTGGGGATCAAAATGCCAGGGAAACAATAGTCAATTTAAAATCAGCATGGGGCCGGGGATTTAGCTCAGTGGTTTCACCGCCTGCTGCGCAAGTGCAAGGACTCAAGTTCGATCCCCGGTACCAAAAAAAAAAAAAAACCAATTTAAAATCAGCATGTAGAATATTTTAAAAGACTAAATGAAGGAGACAAAGGAGCTTTTATAGAAGTTAAGTCCTTAGATCAGTAGGGTCTATCTGGTCTTTTTTTATTTTATTTTATCGATACTGGGGATCAAACTCAGGACCTTGCACTTGCAAGGCAGGCAGCAGCACCACACTGAGCTAAATCCCCAGCCCATTAGGGTCTGGTCTTTAACCACTTTTGTGCCTTTGTTAAAATCTAGAGCTCAGATATGAATTATCTTCGCCCCAGGGAAATGCTTTTTTCTGTTGTACCTGCGTACTGGGCTATGCTTTGGACTAAGTAACAACACAGGTTGGGGTGGGAAGCTGCTTGCTTTTAGTTATTTTTGAGACTCATCTTTAGCAAAAGAAATCTACATCTGTAGAAAAAGTCTATGTTTGTAAGCGTGCGTGCCTGCCTCCCTCTCTGCACCTGGAGGAGAGGGAAGACAAATTACTGGACTGGATGCTTTTTCAGTGAAGAAAGGTAAAATTGAAGCAAGTGTGACAAGCCTCATCTTCTGTCATGTGTCCTAAGGGGGCTTTCTGTTTACGTTCTTTATGTCTCTGTAGATGCTGGCAGGTAAATCTGAAATCTGACTGCAATCGGCAGGTGGCTAACATTCATGTAGGGCTGTGGTCAGTAATAGGGCACAATTGGTCAAGAAAAGGGCAAACCCCTTTGACCCAGCCTCATTGCTGAAATGAGTAAAATGGTCAAGGGGTAAACAAAATATCCTCAAAGTAAAAACATTTTTTTAATATATGGGCCCCTTGAAGCAGAAATGATGGTTTGTAACAAGGTGTGTCTGGGTATAGTGAGATTTTCTGCTCTGAGAGTTAATCTTCGAAGGATTGATGAAGAACTTTGTTGCTTTGGAGGCTCTGTCTTTAAGTAAATGGAAAACTTAGCCTTGGGTCCAGTTCGCCAAGTATTTTCAACTTTAATCAACCTACTAAAGCAATGTGATTTGGAATAGTGTTTCCTGAACTCATTCCATGGCTTTGTTCAATGAGCAATCCAAGCATAATTGTTAATAATTAGTAGTAGCCAAATATAAATGGGATGGAAGCTTGTGGACAAACGTCAGAATTTCAGGAATTTTTCTCAGCGGCTTGAAATCTTGGAGTCTAATTGTGGGTGAGTTAAGTGGTAGGTAATTATGAAATTCCTGAGTCATTTGCAAGTGGTGTTAAACTTGTCCCCTAATCACTCAGATTTGATTGTGTGTTGGAGGAGGAGAGTCCCTGACAGGATAAATCTGATTCTAACTTGCCAGAAATGTTCTGGTTACCTTTGATTGGAGGAGGATACTGGAAATTATTCTGAAAACAGCTACTTACTGCTTTCATTGAAAAAATGTGGAATGCATCCTAATTGGAAAATATTGAGTAAAGAAACATGTTCATTTAGCAGATATTTGGCCCTTTAATGTAACATATTCTTGAGGGCTAGGTATATGTAACAAGCAGGATAGATGCAGTTCCTTCTTCCTCAGAGTGTCATAGAAGAAACAGATGCACGTACATAATACAAGTAAGAAAATGCATAAAAGTTCTATGAAGAAAAGTGTTGTCCACTTGCTGCTACCTGTGCATTATCTGCAAAGACATATATACTTGGATTAAATCTCTGGCCAGCTATATTTATTGCTATGTATTTAATACAACATAGCTCTGGCCTCACGGTTCAATATTTGATAAAACTGCTGGTGGAATATCTTGGTTTCATGCAGTTTAGAGAAACAATGTGTATTTGGGTCTGTTTGCAGATATGAAAAAGGTTGTATTTTGAGAAAATGTTTCTAAAAAACTATGGAATGGTGCTCATTTACAAAATGCTAAATGGGAAACAGCAATATTAAACCCTTTAAAAAGTTTACTAGAGAGCTCGATCCCCGGTACCAAAAAAAAAAAAAGAAAGTTTGCTAGAGTTTAAGGCCTCTAAGAGATAAAAATTGTGATACGTGGTCATTAAACCTAGAAATAACTCTTTGGGCAAGGAATGTAAGGCAAGTTTTTGGTGAGTGAAGCTAAAATATGAAAGATTTGTTCTCTTTATTGAGAAATAATTTTGCTGGCCTAAAATAGAATGACTAGTTGTTCCAAAATTGGAGGAAAGAATATGACAAATAGCTCATGGATAGAAGCTTTAAGTTTGTGGAAGATGAGTCATGTGAAAGAAATTTTATGTAATCAAGCTGTTTAAAATTCAAAGGGGTTTATAAGTTTTTCTGAGAAATGAGCATTAATAACAGGCATAACTGCAAAATTATGATTTGGAGTGTTACATTATTCTGATCAAGAATGTAGAACTTTTGGGACAGGGATTTAACTCGGTGGCACTGTGCCTGCCTCACAAGTGCAAGGTCCTGAATTCGATCCCCAGTATCGAAAAAAAAAAAAAGGAATTTTGAACATTTATTTCTGAATTTCCCAAACTCAAATTCTACATGAATTCTTTAGAAAGTATAAGATGTTCCAGAGGATTCCTAGAACATGTGAAAAGGAGATGATCATTAGGCCTACCTGATATGTTCAATTGTGTGCAAATCCTTGTCAAATAAGTGGTGCTGGATCTTCTTTGACTTGTATTTATATGAATATGTTAATGTGTTTCAAAAGCCATGTGAAATTCATAGAAATCTGATAGTCCTGATGTAATGCTGTCTTCATAATTTTAATAATCATAAGATATATGCAACAGAAACAGAATTTCCTTGTCAATTGCTTCATCGTAGTGAAATCTCATCAGATCTCTAATCACGGTCATTTCTAGCCTCATTTCACAGATGGTTAATTGTTTTCTCTGGACTTAAGTGTTTTCATCTTCATGGAGGCTCATTGAAAAGACTCTGCCAAGTAAGATTCTGATAACTTTGAGATCTTATCACTGGGCTAGGTAAGAGTTCTAGAATGGAAATGGAGAGACAGACTGTTTCTATGACTGCTAATGAAATATCATGCAGAACAGAAATTGAATGAAAATCAAGGAAATTCGCTGACCATCTTCATACTGGGCCAGCAAGTGCTGGGATTTCTGTAATTTGAGTGAATTCCTCAAGGCTGATCCAATCAGATTGTCTATGGTGACCATTTAATGGACACTGCTATATACACATGCATCGGTGAAACAAAACTGGTATTTGAAAGTAAATTGAATGTTAAGGATGGACTCATGAAAGGCCTAGACAGCTTCCTGGTATTTCCTAAGTTTTTAAAGCTTCCATTACTAAAGGATCTGCACCCCAACTCCTCATAGAATGCATGGGATAATATACATTTTGGAAAAAATGCTGATATGGAGAATGGTTCTACATTCTTCTCATCACTTACCCTGTAGTAAAGCTTCAGGCCCTAAACTTGAATCTGTATCTTACAATTTAAGGGTGCCCTCTATACCTGTTGGAGCTTTATCTCTAAGGTAATACTGACTAAAGCAAAGCCTCCTGAGAAGCAGGTGATACCTGAAGATGTGGATAGCTTTTCACAAGATACTTGAACAACAGAGAAATAATGAATCTCTTACCCCATTTAATTTTTCCTTCTGCCTACCTTTCCCCCTGACATGACTAAATTAGTAAGTAAACTCCTGTACACTTATTCTGTATTTGTAGTTTTACTCAGTAATGGGCTGATAGATCAGTTACTAGCTAAACAGAGAAGAGTCTGTAGTTGACAATACTATAGTGCATATGCATTAATGATTGGTTAATTAGAGACTCAGTTACAGAAAATTAAGAAAAAATAGGCTTTTGGGATAAAGTGGGTAGATTCTTCAGCTGGATTGTTCTTTATTCATCTGGCTTTGATTTATGAAGACCCTGGCCAAGAGCATTGTCCTAATTCTTGGTGTTTTGCTGGTCATATTATCAGTCCCCCAGAAGCACTGTGTTCTCTCAAAGAAATGTTTCTTTGTGGCCATCTGCTGGATGCTAACTTGTCTCTCTTGGCTGGAAGAGAGCCAAGTCAAATGCTTGGTCTGAGGACACAGTAGTCCACAGATGATGCCCTACAGTTTGGTCATAATGTTTCATGGTAGGAGCATGACCTGGAGGGAGGACTTGTTAAATAAAGTTTGCAGGAGGCCTTAGGTTTGGACAGGGCAACCTGCACTAGGCCCAATAGGCCAGATCAATGGTTTAATTATAGTAACTGAGCTTTGGCTGGTTGCAGAAGGCCTTCTAGCCAGCTGATTTGGCTGTATACAACTAGTTACACTACAACTAATTGATCAGTTGATTAGGCTTCAGCCAATTAAGTTTTCTATGCCTCACTTCAGTGTTCCTATAAGTGCTATCTGAACACATTGTTGGGAGTTTTCAAAAACTGCTGTGGTTCTGGGAGCAGCCCAATTTCTGAATCATTTGTTTTGCTTTGCTAAAATGTACTACACCAAAATTAATTGGTCTGATTTCTTTCTAACAGGATTGACAGCCCACTATTAGCCAGTTTTCTTGGACAAGATCATGTCCTTGTCTCTTGGGATGCAGCATCTTAGAATTCAGGGTGATGTTGCTGTGTTTTACTTTGGGGACCTTGGCCTAGGGTCAGAGGTGAAATCTAAACCTGGACCAGGATAATTGGCTTTTAATATGCCCAAAGTGATGAAACTTGGGTTTACCAAAGTGTCAGTCACTTCTAGTTTCTCTAGATATGAAATGCTTATACAATATTAACCAGAATAGGGGGTAGATGGGAATAACAAAATGATCATCTTGAGGATTGAGTTAAACTTACTAGTGGAAGGGAAATTAAATTCAGAGAGCTATTTGACCATTCAGGTTTTAATGATTGGCCTATACTGAAGGAAGCAAATTTCCGTAGTTAATATAGCTATACTTTTTCATGTTGCATTTGGGTTGTGAACCAAAAAGGCTAGGTGGGAAATTGCCTGCTGATTAACTGTAACTAATAAAAGATCCCTATTACAGAGAATGATTAGCTTCCTTTGCTTATGTTTCCCCACCAATCATCAAACTTGTAACAGTATTGTCTGATTTATCTGTGTTAAGGAAAGAGAAAATAAGCTGAGATCATCCATAGAGGATCCTAAATTTGAATTCAATTACACGGTGTTTGCTACTGTTTAGAAAGGTCAAAAGTTTTAGAACCAGAAGGGTCTGGATTCTAACCCAAGCTCTCTTCACAGGGTACTCACTGAGCAAACTATGCAGCCTTTCTGGGCCTACATCAGTGATGGCAAACCTTTTACAGATGTATATCCAGACTGCAACCCAAAACCCACTTATTTATCACAAAATGCCAACTGCAATTAAACCTGAATATTGAGGTTTTAGCTTAGAAAAAGAAATTCAGACATTAAAATCTTTTGTCTTAAAAGAAAAACAACATGCATACCATAGGTTCGCCACCACTGGGCCTTAATATCTTTCTTTTGTAAGATAGGTGCACCACACATGGTTTGAGGATCATGTTGAGGCTCAAATAAGATGGCAGATGAAAAGCATCCTGCCCAGTGCTGAGTGTATATGGTAGTAAACAATAAGCTATTATTTCTTTCCTGACAGAGTAGTTTTATGGCTTTTCAGGATGGGTTTTCTATGGCCAAGGGCTTAAAGAAGCACTAATTATTCCTGAGCTTAGCTGTAGGCAAATCCAAGCATGAGTGATTTTAGACCAGTATTGCCCATGCCTCCCTCACAGGCCACCTGCCCCTCCTGAGTGCTGGTCATAAACCCATATTCCCAGGCCTCTTCCTAGAGATTTTTGAATGGATCCAGGATGGTGTGTGGAAATTTGTATGTTTAATAAATATCCTAATTAACTTTCAGGAAGTTTGGAAAATAGTTGTAATGCCTTCTCAAACTTTAATGGGCAAATAACTTGGCTATCATGTTAAAATGCAGAAAATCAGTAGGCCTGGGGTGGAACCTAAGATTGTGTTTCTAGACTGCTACTAGGGGATGTAGTTGTTGGTCTGAGGGCCACACTTTGGAAAACAAAGCAAGGAGTCAGAAGTCTTAATTGAATGGACTGTGTAGGTCAAAAGAAAAAAGGCAAATCTTGCCGCTCAACAAAAGCAATGTATAAAAACCCATATTAATAGTTTATAATATAGATTAATAATATTTGGGGCATGGTGTATATGTACATATTGGAAAAAAGTATTAGTCATTATCTTTCATGCTAAATTTTTATTCAATGTTATGCAACTGCATAAGTATAAATATTTGTTCAATATACAACAATTATGACATCCATGGGGGAATTTCTTAGAGAAAATAAGACTGCAAACACTTTATTGCACAGATTCTAACAAACTTTTAAGCTGGTAAGTCTACAGCTGGGAGTACGACCGAGGAGCACATCTTACAATCACACGGAGACTGACCAACTAGAACACAGGAGAATTTCTACCAGCTGATTTGGGCGGTTCACAACAAACAAGTATTACATGAATGCAACCTTAAGTACTCTTTACTCATCCAAAATGCAAAAACATTTGGCAAAAATGATAATACACTATACAAAATATACATAAAAATATCCTTTGTAAACAAGCAGCTAGTTGTGCTTCAAAGAAAACTGGACAGTTAAAAAGCAAAGGCTGTAAACCATGAACTACCTCCCAAACAGACCTGTCTCAATCAGTGTAGATGGATAGGATTATGACAACTGCCAAACAGATATGTATTACAAGTCTTGAGACCACTTTGAAAACCCATTTAAGTTCTAGTAAAAAATATTTTTTTTCTTTTGCAGTTTCACAATAAAATGACAGGGAAAGGCCAAAATTGCATGGAAAAAAAATAGGGGCAAGGAGCAGACTGTTTTCTTTTCTTTTGGCCATTGCCAACTTACTTTACAAACCCAGCAGTTAGTTAAGTTATGCCTTTGTTTTTGAAGTGTTTACAACCTTGCTAGATGATTTACAATCCACAGGGCTGTAAGATAATGCTGTGCTTACATAAACAGTTTTATAGCATGAAGATACTAAGACATCCCTTGAGGGAGTTTGGTGCTAGATTATTTATTGGTAATTTTTTCCTTTTACAAAACAAAACAAAAAGTCCTGGTATGGATCCCAAGCATCTTATAAATACTTATCTGCTGTCTCTTAGTGCCTCAGTACTTATGTCAGCGAGTGCCATCTTATAATTCAAAACAAGCCACCGCCAAAAAAGAAAAAACTGCAACAACAAAAAAGAAACCAAAAGCCCTCAGCATTAAAATGATTTGACAAATTCTACATATTTCATGGTATACAAAATTTAAATAAGGCTTAGCAAAAAGTAAAAAGGATGGTCACATTCAAGCACCAAATAGCTCCACAAAGTCACTTTGTTACAAAAATGTTGCTCTTTATTAACAGTATTTTTTGCATACAAATAAAGAGATGACGTTATGCAGTGCTTGGAGCTACTTGATGCATCAAAAATGAATGTGAAACCCAGGAACTTGCTAAAAACAGCAAGCTTCATCTACAACATAAGGCCCCAGCTATGTGTTAAAATGTATCTGATGTCCTGATTATTCCTTAATATATATATATGCTATGATGCCAAAATCCACCCCCCTTTCTTTTCCTCAAAAAAGCAAATTTAAAACCTCTTCCAATGCCTAATGCTTATGACTTAAGTACTAGCAGATTTGTGTGCAGCCAGGAATTTTCCCTTTCATTCCAGAGCAGGGCTGGTGAGGGAACTACCACAAAACCTGTGCTTCTTGGACTACTCACTCACAGCGTAAAGGCCTAAATGTAAGAGCTTGAAAAGAAGGAAAGAAAAAATAGAAATAAAATTGATGTGTGTTTATAGTCCCTGCTCTACTCTGGGTAAAGACCAGACATAACCTACAGAAAAGGACAACTGGCCTTTGGGACAGCCAGACCCTAAGGATCAAAATGTCCACAGGGATGACTCTGAAATGAACCCGATTAACTCCATTTATTCTGCCATTTGTAATGTAGGATTCCAAATGCAGTGATTGGAGCAGTTTTTTTTAAGATCTGGAAATATCAGTAGCCAGATACAGTACTATCAGAAACTCTCGTTAAAAATACACATAAAAACTCACAATCTACTGTATTTAGAGCTTTCTTGCATCTTTGACTCTACTTATAAAAATGGAGTCTTGAAATATTCCCAAATCACAGAGCAAAACATGTAGGTGGATGTATAGACACAAATGTGGATGTATCTATATTTTTACGTACACCCAGTTTTGACCATTTTGCATCATTTCTACATGATCATAAGTGGTAAAGCAAAGATCTTAATTTTCAAAAGCTGTAGTGAACGATGCAATCAGCAGCAAGGTATAGACTACATCCAAAACCAAACACATTGCTAGATATTTACAGAGAAAAATTTCTTTCCTCAACAACCCTCTATTTTGTGAAGGAATTTTCTTTCTTCTTTGTATGAACACTATCTGGTAACAGTTTTACTGGTTACAGCTGGGAAGGCATCTGGAAGAAGGTTCCGTCTGTATTTCTCTCCCCCTCCTCAGTGAGGTGCAAGCTCTGCCTGGTGGACATTCATTCCCACAGTGCTGGTTTCAAAGGTGGTCTCGACAGTCATATACTTGAACTTGGCCAGGTCTCCATTGTCCTGCCCGGGATCTGGCCCCTTAGGAGGCCTTTTTGTGAGGGCTGCTACGCAAACTCTCTTTGCCCCGCCTCTGCCGCACCACGAAGTCCTTCTCTGAAGAAAGGGTGATGGGGCGATCTGTGTTTGGGGTCAGGGATGCCTTGGTCACCTCCCTGCCCGGGTTCTGTTTCCTAGGTGGGGGAGGCTGGGCAGGGGTAGGCTCTCTCCCTTTGGTTTCTCCCATGGTGGCAGTTACAGAGAGTGCCCTGTTTCGGTGGCCAGCTCCACCCAAAGCGTGTAAGTCAGGCTGGTGTGACTCTAGGGCAGTGGCAGAGAGGCGGAAGGATGGCAAGGAGTCGCTCTTTGTCATTAGGGTTTTGCCATCCCCCCAAGACTGGGGCTTCCTGTGGTCCCTGTGGCTGGTGGCTAGAGGCTCTAGCATGCCTCCATTGGCCTTCGCTGAAGAGGGTTCACCACTGGCCGCTCGGACTCCTGGCCCTAGCCGGGCCTCAGGGAAGCTGGAGGAGTAGCTCAGGGACTTCTCAGGGAGGGCAGCAGAGCACAAAGAACTCTGCCCAGTGGCTGAGGGTGACCGTTTCATGCTGCTGAGCTTGCCCGCCTCAGCCAGGGGCTTCTGGGGCCCAGGCCCTTTGCCCTTAGGCTCTGGGAAGCCCTTCCCAACCCCTGTGACTGGCCTCTCCATGCCTTTTGACCGACTCTCTCCATGTGTGAGGGAGAGGCTGGCCTCCTGCTTCCCGCTGTCTGTGGCTGCAACATAAAGTGCTTCTGTGCATTTCTTCCCTTCGGCCTTCCTGTCCAAGGCAATGGCCTTCTGACTGGGGCTTTTGTCTGTCTGTCTGTCTTTCACAGTGGATGGTTTGGGATGCTTTGGAGACACACTTTGCTTCTCACTGACAGCGGGAGGTTTCTGGTCTACCAACTCATTGGCTCCTGGATGCTCTGGCCTTGGCAAATGTATGGGCTTCTCCTGCATCTCTGGGGGATGCCTGCCACTGGTGGGTTTTGGTGTGGCATCTACAAGACCCTCTTCAGTATGCAGTGGGACAGTGGGCCCACTCTCTCCACGGCCAACCACATTGCTGGCTTTGCTCTGGGAGCCTGGGAAGGCAGGGAACACATCCAGTGTGACCTTGATGTTGCTCTTTCCATCTCTGTTAAAGCCACCAAGTGGCTGAGTGACAGGCTCTTTGCTCTTTGCAGCCCCAACACTTGGTTTCTGTGTGGAGAGGGACCTGTCTGGTTGCTTGGACTTTGGTGGGCTGGGGTCAGGGCCAGGGCAGGGCTTGGGGCTGCTGCTCTCACAGTATGCAGTAACAGCAGACCTAGGGGGCACCTGGGGGCCTGGGCTGGGTTCTACAGCACTGGGCATGGTCTCCAGCTCCCTGCCAGAAGAGTGCCTGGGGGAAGTGCATTGCTGCCGGGCTGCCAGTCTGGGCAGCTCTTTGGTGGTCAGTGGGGGCTGAGGGCCACTGTTGAGGTGCCTTTGCAGAAGCTGTTCTTTCCTCTCAGGCTCCTTGGGGCCTTCTTTCTGCAAAGAGGGGAACCCAGAGAGCTTTTCACTCTTCCCACTTTCAATTCTGAGTGGCTGTGGAGGGTGCCTGGCAGGAGGAGCTTCAGGCTTGGTTTCCACACTGCGACATACCTTGTCCACCTCCTTCTCACCACGATTCCCAGCCAAGTACGAGGCCTTGTCGTCCCTGGCTGGGGGCCTCATTTCCTCTCGGGCATCTCTGTGGTTTGTTTTCACACAAGGTGGCCTTGCTTTTTCCACAGCCTGGTTCTGCATGTAGAAATCTGGGTGGGTCCTTCCCACAGAAGAGAGATTTTGGGAACTGTCACTGGCTTTAGTAACCTCTTGGGGACACAGCTCCACAGAGCAGTCTCGGTGCATGTCAGCCCTTGTGTCAGGCCACTTGCCTCTGGTTGTGGAAGGGCCCTTTTCAGACAGTTCCTTCAGGCTTGGTTTCTCTCTTGAGGGAGCCCTGTCAGGTGGAAGCAGTCCAGGGCTGGCGGGGTCAATATTGTGCAGGGTCTGCCCAGGGCTAGGGAGAACCTTGGGGTCCATGGAACTGTCTTGGTGTTTCGTGGGGCTGTCCTCTCTCTGCTGGGGATCACTCTCCATAACTGTTCCTGGGCCTCTGCCAGCAGGTTGGAAAACTTTCCTATCTCGCTTTAACTCTGGGTCAGGCAGGGGAGCTGCTGGTGAGTTCTGGAGACCTCGGCTTTGGGGCAGGAACCGAGGCTCAAGCAAGTAGGATTTACTCATCTTTAAGCTGGCAGGGGAAGGCTCTCTGAAGCTGGCAGTTTCTCCCTTTTTTCCACTACTGCCAGGGAGTGTTGGAGGCACAGAGGGTGCCATGTCCCCACCAGGGCTGGGGCTCTGTGCAGTTTCTGGCGAAGGCAGCTCTGTCTTAGAGGCATGAGGTCCAGACAGGAGAGCAATGTCCAGTGTGCCCTCAATTGGCTTCAGGCAGGAAACTGACCTGCCCTCTAGCTTATACTCAGAGGGGCTCTTTCTGACAGGGGACTCTGGAGCAGCCATGCCTGGCTTCTCTGCTCCGCTGTCCACCCGGCCTGCTAAGGCCTTGAGGGGAACAAAGGAGACTGCGCTCATCTGAGTTGTATGTGTACTGCTAATGTACACTCGGCTCTCGGAGGCTGGTGGGGCCTCCTGCTGCCCACTCATGGGCCGGCCTGCATTCCCTGGCAGGCATTCATGGGGGCTGGATGTCACCTTGGCCTTCACATCTTTGTCTTCAAGTGACATTTTCTTTCGGAGGTAATCAATATTAGCCAGCTTGCTGTCCAGCTTCTCACTTCGGAGGAAGTCCTTGGCCTGGGAGGACTTCTCCGAGTTCTCTCCCTTCCCGGAAGTGGATTTGTCAGGGGAGTGACACAGACTGTCCTGGAGGGTGCCAGGGGCAGAGGCCCGTTTGAGGTCACCTGTGCCTGGGCTGTGCTCCCCAGGTGCCGGGCCCCAGCTAGCTGCTGCCCTGTCTTGGGTTGCCCCGTCGCTGGCCCGCACGCTGGCCTGCTTGTGGAGGGCATCCTTCAGCAGGCTGCCCAGAGACTGGGCCTCTGCTGCCTTGTTTTCAAAATGACTTGACCTTTCCAAAGCCTTGGGGTAGACTTTCTTCTCCCTCTCTTCTAGCCTAAAGAGAGCATGGGTTTCTGACTCATTGTGGCTATGGGGTTTCTGGTGGGACTCCTGTTTCTCTGGGAGGCCATCTGGTTTCTTCACCACCACCTTGGCCTTCAGCTTGTCCCGGTCCAAGTCCTCCACAGACTCCTGCCGGCCCAGCTTCCGGGACACTGGGCGTTTCAGGCAGCCTTGCTCCACGGGCCGCGCTCGGCTGAGGGACGGAGCATCGCATACGTTCTCCTCCAGGCTCTGCAGTGTTGCCTCCCGCTGGGACTGCTCCCGCTGCACCTCCTCCTGGGTCACCTCCAGGCTGTGCTTGCGGGAGCACAGGTGCTTCTTATCACTGCCATAGGAAGGTGACAGCTTTTCCTCAGACTGTACCCGCTTGAGCAGTGGGGATCTCGGGGGTTCAGCACTCTTGGGCCTCACAATGTGTCTGACAATGGTGGGAGGGGAGTGCATCTTGCTGGGAAAGGCTTGGGAGATCTTGGCATTGCCCAGTGAGTGCCCCAACAGGGGGGACGGTGAGCGCTGCGGCGAGGTGGGCTGGGGAGTGGGAGAAGGTGTCCGGGCCAGTGGGGACAGTGGGATGCTGCCGGCTGACTTGCGCCTTCCAGAGCGGTATCGCTGCCCACTGAGCTTGGGGGCCAGGCCATGGAGTGTGCTGGGCCGGATGTGTCCTGATCCTGCTGGGGAATTGGGGGCACTAGAACTTGGGGAGCTGCTCTGGGAGGAATTAGTACCTGTGTAAGGAAAACAGAAAATTGTAAGCATCCAGCATCATCTTCCTTTTCCTGCCAACAATTCCGACTCAGGCAGTTTGTGGTTAAGGCCAGGTAAAGGTAGCACCATATCTCAGCATCGTGCTAATGAAATAAACCCTTCCCAGAGAAACCTCACCAAACCAGATTTAGGTCCTACTACCTGTCTGGTTTTAGTGATCAGAAGAGTCTCGTCTCTGTCCTCCCTCTGAATCCTGTCATTTTCTACCTCCATCTGCTCTCCTCAGGCTGATACAACCTCTATGCTTTTCAGTACACATGTTGACTTTACCTCCTCTCAACTCTCTCGCTGTCTAGACCAGACCAGGAGACTCACCAGATGGGAAGTCGGGGGTGGAGCGATAGCTGGGCGTGGGAGATCGGGGAGACAAGCTGTGAGTCGGGGAACCGGGAAGGCTCTCTCCGGATGACAGGGATCGATTCAAGCAAGAGAAACTCCGGCTGGTGTGCAGTAAAGGAGATGGCTGCTTGGCTAGCTTTTTGAAGAGAGATCTCCTCCTAGAGTAGGAAAAGGAAAACATCGACAACTTTTCCAACCACTCCTGTCTCCCCACAATACCAGCATATTCAGTTTATCAACTGTTTTAGGGACCTACAGCAGACCTGGAAGAGTAAGATACCACTTTTAAAAATTCTCTCATGACTTACAAAGGAATAGTCTGTGATAGTATGCCATGAAGGTTCTTAACTTCAACACTCAGGAAGAGGTGTAAAATAGGACAAATACGGCTGGGGATTTAGCTAAGTGGTTCCGCTGCCTACCCTGCAAGCGTAAGGACCAGAGTTTGATCCCCAGTACAAAAAAAAAAAATAGGACAAATATATTCATTCATTAATGATAATTAATATCATAATGATCTGTAAGGAGGGCCTTCTTTGTGTGAAAGAAGACGTACACAAAGACAGACCCTATATATAGTGACGTGATTTAATTGAGATAATACAAAATGAATCTCTGGAGAGAAACCACTTCCTTCATTATAGAATTCTTTGATGGTGAGACACTGGGCAAGGCTTTATGCACGAAGGGCTGTCTGGCATGCTTATTCCATTGTGGGCTCTTGAAAGGAGGTGGTATATTTACATGGAAAACACCAGGCAAAGTGAAGCAGAGACTTCCTGTCAACAGGCAGCAGACACAAATGTAGCACTCAATGAGCATGTCCTAACTCAGAGAGTATTGCTGCCCATGGCTTATCAGTGCATTTGGCTGTGTGGAGCACTTTCCCCATCACAAAGGTCCAGCCCATTGCTGGCAAGCAGAAACAGAATGTTGTAACACTGATAGCCCTTGAAAGAATTGATTCTATATATACTAGAGCACAACCAAAACGAACAGAGTTTGTGTGTATAATCTGATTGGAGGTAATAAATGCATGTGGAATAAAAAGTCAAATAGTTCCACAAACTTAGACTGGAGCAGTAACTCTTCCACTACCTGAAGAAACCACCTTCTTTTTTTTTTTTTTTTTTTTCACCTGTTTCTCTTTCCTTTTGTCTATATACTGCTCAATAATGTGCCAATGCAGCTATTTTTAATATTTTTCTAGTTGTACAAATTATCTCTTGCTCACTATGGAGAATGAGAATGAAACTCTCATACAATCCTCATCTACCGAAGACCAAATATATTGCCCCATTTCTATTTCTTCCATACAACCAAACCAAAGAACTTTGGTTAAAAAATGAGCTATGTGAATTTTCCTCTTGTATAACTTTGTTTTTCCTGGAGTTTAAAAAATGATTCGTGCCTGGAAAGCACAAGGTCCTGAGTTCAATCCCTGGTACCAAAAAAAAAAATTCATTTTTCATCTTCTAATTCTCCATTTCTGTCTGAAGCCCTTGCATTAATTGGGGCTATCAGGTCCACCTGAGTGTTGGGGAAGTGCAGGCAGCACACAGAAGCAGGGGCCTGGGCTGCCCAGAGCACATGCACAGCCCTGGCTTGGTCTGTACCAGGCACAAAGAGATATTCATCAGTGCTTCCTGGTTGCCAACATGTGTCCCTCATTACATTTCAGTCTGTTAGACAAAGCCCCTTTACATCCAGGCTTATTTTGGAAGCTTTAAAGATGTAGTTATTTTGGAATAGCTGGCATTTTTAAAAACTCTTTTTAGAGAATGTAGAGGACGGACATTGTAAATGTAGATTTAATGTCAAAAATTGCCTGATGGTCCAGTTCCTCAAATTCCATTGTCTAAAAGCTCAGGAAACAGCAAAGAGTTTCTTGTGGTGGTCACACATGATAGAGCAATCAGAATCCTTCCACAGTGGAACTATGCACCTCCTTTTGCTGTGAAAAATAATGCTATTATGAATGACCTTTAACATATAAATATATGTGAACTGTGGGATAAAATTTCTCACGAAGTGGGCCAGGGATTTGGCTCATTGGTTCCGCTGCCAGCCTGGAAAGTGCAAGGTCCCGAGTTCGATCCCCGGTACCAAAAAAAAACCCAACCATTCTCATGGAGTAATAGATCTTAGATCTTTCTCATATTTAAGTAAGGACTAACTTTTCACCCACGGGGTATATACCAAAGAGAAAAGCTGATTTACTGACCTTTCCAGACTTTCCTTCTTCTTAGACTTCTTGCTCCGTCTCACCATTCGGCTCTTATAGCTGTTTCTCCTGGCTGGTCCTGTTTTGATTGATGTGTTTTCAAATGGGGTGGTGGTGATTGACACCTTATTTCCACTCTATAAAAAAGATGAAGTGATATTAAAGGGGAATGCTCTCATGAAGCAAGATCAGAAATAAGAGATTCAAAGACAAGTAAAATAGATAGTGGTATTCATATACAGGGTTTCCTATTTCTAAATAACCTGTCAGTGAGGTGCTGACAATTCAAATGGGGCAAAAGGCAAAGTAGGAAGTCCCTTTTAGAGGGCAGGTGCCAGAATCCAGCTCTCCACACTAGTTCGGATCCTCTCCCTGTGACCTCAGTGGGCTGCTAGCCCACCCAGGGCCTCAGCTGAGTCACATACACTGCACTAGCTAATGGTATGATACTACCTCTCTCTGCAGTGGTGGTGAACCTATGGCACGAGTGCCACAGCTGGTTGTTTGTTATCATTGAAAGCTCTACAGGGTTCACAGTCAATATCCTAGGGCTCATCCAAGGAGTAAACGAGAAAAAATTTGTAAAGCCTTCAGCACTGACTGTGACACATGGAAAGAGCTCTATAAATAAGATATCTTCATCCATATGTATTATAGTATAAATGTGCCCAGTGGCTGTCTGCTCTTGGTTGATACATTTTTCTCCCCCCACCCCCCCTTCATGTTTTCTTTTGACCTAGAAATCACAGAGCAACAGAACTGAATGAAACTTTTAATTATTTTAAAAGGTTCATGTTCTATTGCCATAAATCCTTTTAGCGTGCAGAGCTAGAAAATAATGTGCCAGCCAGCTGGAACCCTCTCTTAACCAGGTCATGCAATGAGGAAATTCCTGATGGATTTCTGTGTCCTTTCACTGAATCTTAGGATAGGGGCTTGCTAGGTAAGCCCTGGGGATGGAGCTGAGCTTGGAGGCAGCAGCCAGGCTGAGGGCTGCAGGAGCAGGTGGGTTATCAGTAACCTCTTCCTGAGTTTCCTCATAGCCAGGGCAGAAACATACCCTTTCAAAGTCAGAGATGGCTCTGATTACCTTGAAAACACAATAATAGAATTTTGAAGGCCTTTCTAAAGGGCTATATGCCTGGAAGACACTCAGCACTTCAGCAATAAGTGGCACCAAGTGATAAGAGGTTAAGTATGTTGAGAACAGGGGACTGGAAAATAAGAGGGAATGACTGTTTTAATGATACTCCTTCCCCCACACAATTTGGAAAGTATTCCATGCTATTGTTACAAAAGATCTGTAAAGGGGCCAGGGATTTAGCTCAGTGGTTCTGCTGCCTGCCTTGCAAGTGCAAGGTCCTGAGTTTGATCCCCAGTACCAAAAAAAAAAAATCTGTAAAGTATAAATAAAATCATTGAGAAGCCTATCATCCAGCTACCACTGGTAATATATTTTAATGTATTTCTGGCTGACTGCCTCTCCCAACTCAGGGCCTCAAATATGCTAGGCAAGTGCTCTACCACTGAGCTGCACACTCAGCCCCTGCTGACCTTTCTTTGGGATTCCATAAATACACGTGTATATAGACATACTCTATAAACAATTTTAACCTTACTATATAGTTTTCTGTTTTCCATTCCCTATTATAAAATTCTTTAAAACTATGAGTCATCATTACTCTTTAAGAACACACATTTTATTGGCTGTGTAATACATTCTATCACGGCTAAATCAAAATTCACTTAACGATTTCCAACTGCTATAATTTTCTTTTTTCAAAATTTCATTTTATTGGTACATTTTAGGTATACAATATAATGACATTCATCATTGGAAATCTGCACCTTTACATAATCTCTCTTGGTTCTTATTTTTTCCCCATACCCCAGGCCTCCCTTCAACCCCTCCATCCCTCCCTATTTACAAAGACTTTGTTACCATTTTTTCCTTTTCTCATATTTATTCCTTTCCCTTCTTTCCTTTTCCCTACCCTTCCCACTTCCCCTTTGCCCCTTTTCTTCCTATTTCACATTATCTATTATACCTTTTAGTCCTTATTTACACTCTCAGTTTCTCACACTATAGAAACTATCCAGTATTTACACGTGTGTCCTATTTATTTCACTTAAGAGTGTGGCCTCAATATGCATCCCATTTAGCTATAAATATTTCTAATTTCTTATTTTTTACAGTTGAGTGGTAGGCCATTTTAGAAAAAAACACATTTTCTTTATCCAGTCTCCAGTTCATGGGCATTTGGGCTGTTTCCAAGTTTTAGCTATTACCAACTGTGCTGCTATGAACATGGGCACACATATATCACTGTGGTATGATTCTTTTAATTCTTTGGGGAAGATACCCAGCAGTGGAATAGCTGGGTCAAATGGGACTACCAGTCCTAGTTCTCTGAGGTGTCTCCATACCGATTTCCACAGTGGTTGTACCAGTCTACACTCCCACCAGCAGTGGAGCAGGGTTCCTCTTTCCCCACAGCCCCGTTAGCATTTGTTATTGTCTGATTTCATGATAGCAGCCACTCTTTCTGGAATGAGGTGGAATCTCAGCATTGATTTCATTTGCATCTCTCCAATGACCAGCAATGTTGAACATTCTTTCATAATGTTTATTTGCTATTTCTGCTTCTTTGAGAAAAGTCTGTTCATTACAGATGCCCATTTTGGGATTGGGTCTTTAAATTTGGGAGGTCTGATCTTTTTAAGTTCTTTATAGATTGGAGATAGTAGACCTTTGTCTGAGGAGCAGGAGGTGAAAACTTTTTCCCACAGTGTGGGTTGTCTCTTCACTCTGTTGGTGGTTTCTCTTACTGTGCAGAAGCTTTTTAAGAGATCCCACTTGCTGATTGTTCTACTTCATGGGCACCTGAGGTTTTGTTCATAAAATCTTTTCCTACATCAATGTCTTCAAGAGTTCTATCTACCTCTGTTCCAGCCAGTTCAGCATTTCTGTTTTAATATTTAGATCTTTAATCCATTTTGATTTTAGTTTAGTACATACTGAGAGATATAGGTCTAGTATTAATCTTTGGAAAGTTGAAACCCAATTTTTCCAGCACCATTGACTTTTTTGGGGGGGTACCAGGGATCAAACTTGGGTTCTTGCACTTGTGAGGCAGGTGGCAGAACCACTGAGCTAAATCCCAGGCCCTCAGCACCATTTATTAAAGAGGCAATCTTTCCTCCAGTGAGGGTGTTTGGCTCCTTTGCCAAAGATCAGATGGCTGAGTGTGTCTGGAGTTGTTTCTGCATCTTCTAATCTGTTCCACTGGTCCTCAGGTCTGTTTCTTTGCCAGTATCATGCTGTTTTTATCACAGTAGCTTTGTAGTAGAGTTTCAAGTTGGGGGGTGTAATATCCCCTGCCATGTCTCTGTTAACCTAGAACTGCTTTTGGTATTTTGGTCTCTTCTTGTTCCAAATGAATTTTTGGATTGTTTTCTCAAGGTCCATGAAGTATGCTGCTAGGATTTCAATTGGGATTGCACTGAATCTGTATAGGAGTTTTGGAAGTATGGCCATTTTCACTATATTGATCCTTCCTACCCAGGAGCAGGGGATGTCTTTCCATTTTCTGATATCATCTTCAGTCTCTCTTTTCAGAGTGCTGTAGTTTTCAGAGAAGAGGTCTTTGATTTCTTTTGTTAGGTTGATTCCTACGTATTTCAGTTTTTTTGGATGCTATTGTGAAAGGAATTATTTGCCCTATTTCTCTCTCAGTGAGTCTGTTGTTCATGTAGAGGAAAGCTATTGATTTTTGTGTGTTGACCTTGTATCCAGCTACTTTACTGAATTTGGTTATTAAGTCTAGAAGACTTTTGGTGGAGTTCTTGGGGTCTTCCATAGAGAGTATCATGTCATCTGCAAATAAAGACAATTTGAATTCTTCATTTCCTATCTTTACTCCTTTTCTTTCTCTTGTCTAATTGCTGTGGCTGTTTCCAAAACTATATTGAATAGGAGTGGTGACAGTGGACAGCCTTGTCTTGTTCCTGATTTTAGTGTGGAGGATTTCAGTTTTTGACCATTTAGTATGATATTGGCTGTTTGGTTTTTCATAGATGGCTTTTATCAGATTGAGGTAGAGACTGTCTATTCCAATTTTTTGTAGGGTTTTATCATAAATGTGTGTTGGATTTTTCCAAATGCTTTTTCTGCATCTTTTGAGATAATCATACGGATTTTTGTCCTTGGCTGTATTGATATAGTGTATTACATTTATTGATTTGCATATGTTGAACCATCCCTGCATCCCTGGGATGAATCCCACTTGGTCAGGGTGTATGATCTTCTTCATGATCTTCTGCATTCCATTTGCCAGTATCTTATTAAGGAGTTTTCCATCTGTGTTCATTAGTGAGATTGGACTATAGTACTCCTTTTCGGTTAGCTCTTTCTCTGCTTTGGGAATCAAGGTGATGTTTGCTTCCAGGAATGAAATCCAGAGTATTGCCTACCTTTCAATTTCACTGAAGAGTTTAAACAGTAGTGGCAATAGTTCCTCTCTAAATGTCTTGTAGAATTCAGCAGTGAAGCCATCAGTACCCGGGCTTTTCTTAGTTGGTAAGTTTTTAATTACATTTTCAATTTCATTGATATTGGGTTGTTTAAAATTTTTTAGGTCTTCTTTGTTCAACTTTGGTAATTCTTACATATCCAGAAATCTGTCCATTTCTTCTGTGTTTTCCATCTTATTGGCCTATAGGTTCTTGAAGTAGGTATTGATGATCCTCGGGATTTCTGCTGGGTCCGTTGTAATTTCATCCTTTTCATTCCTAATTGCATGGATTTGGGCCTTTTCTTTCCTTTTCTTGATAAGATTGGCTAAGGGTTTGTCAATTTTGTTTATTTTGAAGAACCAACTCTTGGCTTCATTGATTTTTTGTATTGTTCTCTTAGTCTCCATTGCATTGATTTCTGCTCTGATCTTTATAATTTCCTCCCTTGTATGAGCTTTAGATTTGTCCTGCTCTTCTTTCTCTAGAAGCTTGAGGTTTAGCATGAGGTGGTTTAATTGGGCTGGTTGTGTTTTCCTAATGAGTATTCACTGCTATGAATTTCTCTCATAAGACTGCTTTCATTGTGTCCCATAGATTCTGATATGTTGTACTGTCATTGTCATTTAATTGTAGGAACTGTCTCATTTCTTCTTTAATTTCCTCTGTGACCCATTGTTTATTCAGAAGTGTGTTTTTCAGTTTCCATATGTTTATGCGCTTTCTTTTGCTATGGATCTCCAATTTCATCGCATTATGGTCTGATAATATACAGGGGATAACTTCAATTCCTTTGCACTTACTTAAACATATTCTATGAGCAAGTATGTGGTCTATTTTGGAGAACGACCGTTGTGCAGCTGAAAAGAATGTGTATTCTGATTTTGTGAGGTGGAACACTCTGTAAACATCTGTTAAGTCCATTTGTTCAAGAGTTGGATTGAGTCCTAGTATTTCGTTGCTTATTTTTTTGTCTAGTTGATCTATTTGTGAGAGTTGGGTATTGAGGTCCCCCACTACTATTGTATTAGTGCTTATTTGATTTTTGATGTCCGTTAGTATTTGTTTTATATAGTTGGGCATACTAGTGTTTGGTGCTTTTATGTTTGTCATCTCTTCCTCTTGGATTGTTCCCTTTACAAGGATGTAGTGTCCTTCTTTGTCTCTCTTAATCAGTGTTGCTTTGAAATCCACTTGATCTGTGAAGAGGATAGCTACTCCTGCTTCTTTTCGGGTTCCCAGCACATGGAGTATTGTTTTCCACCTTTTTACTTTCAGTCTCTGAGTTCCTCTTTGAATTGTGTGTTTCTTGTATGCAGCATATTGTTGGATCTTGCTTCTTGACCCATTCTGCCAGTCTATTTCTTTTGATTGGTGAATTGAGACCATTAACATTGACGGTTATAACTGATATGTATTGACTTATCATTGCCATGACTTTTTCTTTTTGTTGGATTCTCCCCCTTTGCATTTAATTTCTTGTGCCTGATGGATTCATTCTGCTGGGCTTCCTGGGGTTGTGATCCTTATTGTTTTTTCCTAGGATATTGTCTAAAATCTTTCGGAGTGCTGGTTTGGTATTCATGAAATTTCTAAGGTGCTCTCTGTCATGAAACTATCTTATTTCTCCATCAATTTTCTTTTCTTTTTTTTTTTGTTGGACCTGGGGATCGAATTCGGGTCCTTGCACTTGCAAGGCAAGAGGCAGAACCACTGAGCTAAATCACCGACCCTCTATTTCTTTTGATTGGTGAATTGAGACCATTAACATTGATGGTTATAACTCATATGCATTGACTCATCATTGTCATGACTTTTTCTTTTTGTTGGATTTTTCCCCCTTTGCATGTAGTTTCTTGTCGTGCTGGATGGATTCATTCTGCTGGGCTTCCTGGGGTTGTGATCCTCATTGTCTTTTCCTAGGGTATTGTCTAAAATTTTTTGGAGTGCTGGTTTGGTATTCAAGAAGTTCCTAAGGTGCTCTCTGTCATGAAAGTATCTTATTTCTCCATCAATTCTGAAAGATAGTTTTGCAAGGTACATCAATCTGGGTTGGAGGCCGTTTTCCTTTAGGGCTTGAAATACATCACTCCAACCTCTTCCTGCCTTGAGGGTTTGCATTGAGAAATCTGCTGTGATTCTGATGTGCTTTCCTTTGTATGTGATTTGTTTCTTTTCTCTCACTGCTTGTAGAATTTTGTTCTTCTGTTGGGTTTCTGGAATCTTAACAATTATATGTCTGTGTAGATTTTTTTTGATCAAGCCTTGTTGGAGTCCTATATGCTTCTCTCAGTGCTATAATTTTCTATTTTTCAGTTGTTATGAGTTGATTTTCTCTTATTTTAATTGTTTGTATTCCTTTGGAGAATCATTTGTTCATGCCTTACCTCTAGTTTAGAACTAAAGAGTCTTAGGATTTTGTTAATGGCTTTATAGTTCTTTATACGTTTAATCACATACTTTCATATCTAATGTCCTATTTGTAGAACATATTTTAGGGAAATGGGGTTTGGACTTCAAGAGAATATAGATTTTTTTTCTTCATTCTGAAAGGGTATATTATGCATTCTATACACAAATGCCAAAACTTTAAAAGTAAGCCTTAATGTGATAGTAGAGATTGGCATTCTATTTTCTTTAAATGAAAAGTCATAGTATTGACTAATAAGTATGTAAGGTCTACCAGAGTAGGTTTTTTTCAGACTGCATCTTCTCTTTACAAACTAAGCAAGTCTATGATCCCCATGATGAAGGAAAAGGGCCACAAATAGGGTTAGAGTTCATCTTTCTACATATTCCTACGTAAAGCAGACACACAGAGCACATGATCATCATGAAAGTTGCTCTTGTGCTAAGGATGCCTGAGCTTTAATTAAGTCCTCCTTATTTCTGTGGAATTCAGCATAGGCTTTTGTATGTCTGTCTCAAAGAGGCTAAAAATTTTACCTGACATTTCTAAAGGCGCAATTTGATTTTTAAAACATTTTCATATATATTCTCTTTATTTTTATGACCAAATCATGAGAGTTGTTTCACAACCCCTTGGGATTCTTCCTCCCAGGGACCCAGAGCCCATGGATAGAGCCTAAGTCTGTCTCTCCTGACCCTCACCCCCAGTGCTCCTCCTTCCCAACTGCACTGTGCATGGGCTGGATGTGCCTTGGTTCCCTGCACCTCTCTTGTGACTGGCACAGTTCATGCTTGGTTCAACACCAGTAGTTGTGAGCAAGTCAGGCATTTGACTGATGTGTACGACATGGTCAAAGGAGATATATAAATATACAATTGTATAAAGTATATAGAATACAAATCCTGAACATTTCCCATAGAAAATAGTGAAGAGCAGGGCTTGCTAAAAGAGAGCTTATCACTAGGCTCTGTAAAAATGTCTCCTCTATAAAAACCAAACTCAGTTTTCTCTTGGTTTCTGCATAACTCTTTCACAGGACAACTCATTTATCTTGTGTACATACACAAAGGGTATGCAAACACACACAAGTGTGAATACAGAAAGAATATGGAATGGGAATGTTAAATTGGAAGCATTCATTGAAAAATTGTAAATGATTGAAAAAAATAATAGTTGTCATTTCTGAAGCCTGCCACCTGGTGGATTCATTCAGCCACAGCAAGTGCTACCTGAATTTGCTCAAAGTATCAAATCAGCTCCTCCTCAACTAATTTCTCTTGATGAATGAGTGACCTCTTAGAGAATTCTGTGGCACTTGCTAAAAAAAAAAAAAAAAAAACAACAGAGACAGAGCTAGCACACTGTTAAGTGTTCAATTAAGTCACTATTACTTTAAACTCTTTTCATGATTAGTACACAGTGGGAGGGAAATTATTTTAAACTGGCTGAACTGAACACAAAAGCAGAAGTCAGGCTGCCCATTTCCTCTCTGTTTGGCTCTGCTAGCATATCAGTTGGCCATGGGTAACTCACTGAGTTCCACCCTTTCAATCTTCTTTTCCCTGCAAAGAACAGATGAGAATGGGCTCTTCCTCTTGCCGTGACTCACAGCCTTCACCCCAGCCTATCTGACACCTGATCCTTCCATGAACCAAGGCTCCATGTTGCATTTACTGTACACTTCGCCTTGATATCTCCTGCCCTGGCATTTGCACACTTCTTCATGTTGCCCAGACTACCCTGTGGCCCCCGAGAATCCCCTTCTGTCTTTCAAACTCCTGAACCAGTAACTCCCACTGTGTGATGCTTTCCTGAGCATCCTGGTCAAAAGCCATCTCTCTAGAACTTGTGCCATTGTCTACACTCTGTTCCTTATGGTTAACACTTTGATTATGGCCTGGCATTTCCATAGTTTCCCTCTGTGAATACAGCAGACTACATAGTATTGGCAGAGTCTTCATGTTTGGCGCAATATGCAGTAGGACGTAAAAGCACAAGCTCCTGAACTACTTTGCCTGGCTGCAAATCATCTGCTCCTTCTAGTGGGCAAGTTTGGCTACTCTAGTAACTTCTCTCTGCTCTGTTTTTCTTCTGCGAAATAGGGACATTTATATATATAGCATCTCCCTCATGGGGTAACGGTGAGGGTTGTATGAGTTTATTTGTGTAAAACACAATAGAGCTCGGCAGGTAGCAATTGTCCTCACTCCATCAGCTATTGTTCTCATGTGTCATTTTAGTGTGGCTCTTGTAGCACTTCACAGAAACCTCTGCGTATATTAGAAGCTGAACAAATCTGTGAGTATGGGAAAGATGATACTTGGCGGTCTCCATGTCAGATTCTAGAAGCTCTCCAGAGTTAATGGAAAGGAAATTTCTAAAGCAAGTGCTGGAGCTGTTTTAAGGGCTTTGCTTATACACTGGGATTTAAAATAATGACACACTAAGAAAGTAACTTTGCTGAATTGAAAGTTTCTTGGATTAAATATAATTAAATTGAGCCTGGCAGGTTATCCTGTGAACAGAGGACAGGACCTGACCAGTGTGGTGAGTTCAGGAGGTGAAGAATGATTTCAGTCTGTTTACAAAAGTGGTTAACTCCTTGTGGTAGGAAGGTTTGAGGGGACTCACACTGCCACTAGGGAGTAGAAGTAGAAGCCACATTAGTCAACAATTCCGTAAGTTGAGATGCCAAGTGACTTTGGATGGGTTTCCCTACACATAGAAGTTGGAGCTTCCATCGCAGGTCCACTTTGAAGTTGTGAGGGTAAATGAGACCAAATGTGAAGCTAACAGATAGAAATGCTTACTATGTTCATAATCTAAAAGATAAACATTATACATAGATTTCAACACACAGACACACACACAGCTCTATGTAATGATTCTTCTTCCACTTTTTCCTAAGGATACCATGAGACTTTGTTAAAAGCACTGTGGAAACAGCTGTCAAGAATACTAAAATAGAGCTACATCTTGATGTTCAACTAAGCAATGACACCTAGAAATCCACTGTTGGTACTGTCAGTCACTTTATACCCTTGGTTACAGAATCACTAGTTAAATTTGGAAGAAAGCTGCATGATTACACAGTTCACTGGGAAAATAATTAAATCCCTTGTATCCTCTTTGTTTCATTACACTAGTTTCTCCTCTCAAGTGCTTCCTTTATGAACCAGAGGCGGGAGGCCCTGCTTGGATGTGTGACAGAGCATGCTACGGCCTCACTGGGTACCAGTGTTCTCCACCTCATTATGTTTAAGCAACGTCAGTGCCACACACCGAATGACAGGATCCAAGATTGAAGACTTTTGGTTCTGGAAGGGGGTTATACACAGGACCATCTGATTCTGCTTAGAGACCTTGCCAGAAACCTTGAGAGGAAATATACATTCAAATTTCAGAGAAGCCAGCAGAGAGGTTTTAAAATATGGAATCATATTAAGGTACAAAATAAATCACACAAATGATCAATTATGTTTCAGCAAAATAAATATATACACACCCCTCTCTATATGTACAAACACATATTTCAGTTTATTCCTTTTATTTCATGAGATGTGTGATATACAGATATGCTGTAACAAGAGCTACTTTGCACATAACGTAACGCTATTATGAAGAATGTAGAAGGTAAGACATCTGTTACCATTTAAAATCTCTTAACCTTCTTATTCAGTGATGGCAAGCTTCAGAAAAGCTCTAGTAGGATGGATGACAAGAAAAACCCACCTAGAAAACATAGACCCATTCTTTAAAATCAAGGGTCAAGGTGGGTTCTTAGGTAAGGCCACAGGGCATTGGGAAACAGTAAGCTTTTTTTCCTCCCCTGGTTGTCTCTACCAACCAGAAAGGCTTGTGTAAGGGACAAAAGAAGAATCCACCAACTTCCCTGGGCTCTCTTCCACACAGCATGGCTCTGTGAGCTAGTGATGGACGACAGGGACCACAGGAACAAGTATTATGTACGGTGAAGCAGCTAGTGACTGAATCATTGTACTTCTTCTTGACTTTTGTCTTGGCAGCCAAAGGTCCTTTCAGGTGATTTTTCACAGCAAAGGGATCTCAAAGTCAGCAATCCTGCTCTGCCTCTCATTTCATAGACACTTAACCAAATGTTGCTTCATCCCAGTTGGATAAAGAGCATTATTAGAGATAGATACTGAATGAAATAAAAGCCTCAGATATTATCCAGGGAGAGGCCAGAAGTAGCCTTTGTTTCTACTCAGTAGCCTATAGCAGAAGTGGAAGTTCACTTTCAGGCTTCTGCTACCAAACTGAATGGTCTGTGCAACAAGACATGAATAAAATAAAAGTATCTATGTCGTCCCTGTCTTCCCATGGTAACTTTCAGACAGCAATCAAAGAAGAACACCATAGTTCATTTTAATTCCACAAACTTATTGAGCCACAAGTCCCCATGGGCTCTGAGCCCAAGGCCAAAGTCTCATTAATGGTGTGAGTTAATCAATAGCAACTAATTCCTATCTATTGCCTCACACTAGGCGATAGGATATATACACTACTACCAGTAGTGGATCTAAGCCAGACTCCAAATCCTTAGAAGAACACACTTGCATGAGCTGGGACAATAATAGACAAGAGAGGCGAAGAGTCATTTAATTCCATTTGGGTTTTATTATTATTTTTTTTGGTACCAGGGATCGAACTCAGGACCTTGCACTTGTGAGGCAGGGGGTGGAACCACTGAGCTAAATCCCTGGCCATTTGGTTTTGAAAGATTTGAGTACCCACTTCCTTGTAATGCCTTCCAAATTTTTCATTTTCTTTCACGTTCTACCCCAGTGTCACTTTCCTGGGATGCCTCTCCACACTCACAGCATGTTCTCTCCAAGAGTAGGACATTCCCTCTTCTGCTAGAGCCCAGATAATGAAGCTGTGATTTCTTTTCTCATATACATCTCTCATACTTCTCAAAGGCAGAGTCCATTCCTTCATTCCTAAGTTACCAACATCTACCAACATGAAGTCAGTCTGAATGACATTAATTAAAGCATGCATATGAATTTATACTTATATGATCTATGCTTTGAAACCTGAAATAGGCTGTGGGTTGAAGCTCACATCTTTCTGGGTGGTCATCTTGACAGAGTCTGAACACAGTGTCCAAGAAGCAAGAGGTCATTTGTAAATCTGATGACTTACAAAGTAATCCTACAAATATTACATTTCTCATCAAAATCAGCCACCTTTTCCTGAGAAAATTTAAACTCAAACTAGAATTCATCTATTTAGATCTATAACTATATTTGAGAGTCAATGAGTATCAAAGAAAATAACTCCACAGAATTTTCTGGAAGCTTAGTGAATCCACTCTGTCTTCATTTGTGCTTCATGCTGCCTGTGCTCTTATTCCATAGCTCCACTCAGTTTACTATTCACACCAAAATTTATCTCCATGTAAATTAACATATATTTTCATGAGGAGAGAAGGAAGACTAATAATTGCCAGAACGATTTTATCCACTACCACTTTTTATCATTTATAGCATGTGTGTACATATTTACAATTCTCTTTCAAAAGAATGCCAACTCTCAGACTAAACCTTTACCTCTGGCCTCACAATACAATTTTGTCTGCTACTATAGTAGAATGAACCTGTCCTAAAGAAAATCACCTTTAGTATAGGCGATTTCTAAACAGATTCTACCAGGTGAGGTGAATAAGCAAAAAGAATTATTACTATGTATAATTTAGAATGAAAAGCAAAATTAGAGAATGAGTTTGGAGATAAATGGGCATTCTTTCATAATATAAAACCAGAGAATTCATAGCAGTTTTGTTTTGACATTAAACTTCAGGTTACTGAACACCTTATCAGTAATGAGGCTGATTACAGGGGGAGACCATAGAGAAACTGATCTCTTGGTGCTAGTTCCTTTGGGGTACCTGCCTCCTCTTCATGGCTATGACATAAAGAAGAAAATACCTTTAGCAGCAGCTCTATGACTTCCGTGTGGACGAGTCCATGCACTGGCTCTCCGTTGATGTGTGTGATTAGATCTCCAGCCTTCAGTCCTGCCTGGTATGCTGGACTTCCTTCTTCTACATTCTAAAGTCCAAGGGGGGAGTATATATTTGTAAATAAGTGACAGCTCTAACTTGTACTGTTTCTTCTGTTAGCATATTCTGAGCCAATTTGCAAATAGTCCTAGGCTTCTCATGGGAAATCAAAAAGGCATCATTCCTACTCTTATTCTTCCACTAAATAGAGTAATTCCCATGTTCCCGTTCAATGTTCCATGTAAATTGAGAATATCATTTTTTAAAACAAGGCCAGGAAAGAAAATGAAAGAGAATGAAGTATGGAAATAGGATAGTCTTTGACTATTTGTCTACCATCTTGGTATATAAGAGTAGACAAGCAAACAGAGAAACTAGACAGAACTGGGAGAAATGATTAGTTTTTGCTAAATCCAATTCCATCACATAGGTGAAAAAAGGGAGCACTAAAAATAAAATGAAAGTGGTTCCAAATGTGAGCTTAACATAAAAGAAGTTTGCTATTAACTATGCTTCAGCCACAACTCATCTAATCTGGCTGAGAATGAGGACTAACGAGCATGAGATTGTTGGTCTTACCCAAACAATGTGGTGCACAGTGTAGATGTCACTGTCCCCCACATACACCCGGATGGCACGGATGGTGAAGCCATAGTTCTTCCCAGAACTGTGAATCACAATGGGCTGATGGGGACTGGCAGAGGCTGCAGAGGAATCTCGGCTGGGAGAGGAGTCTCTTGAAGAAGAAGGGTCTGAGGACAGGGAGTGGGGAGACATTGGGCTTCCCAGGGGAGAAACAGCAAACATATCTGTAACAGAGAAGCCAGTTGTCAAAGCTGATCCTGGTCTCACACATGTCCATGCAGCCAGCCCTCACCACGTGAGCCCTGCCAGGATTGGGACAGGATTGGCACAGCCACAAAACAAACTCATTTGTTTCAAATGCAAAATAAAGAAGATATGATGCAAAAAATTGTGCAAAAAGGTATACATTTAAAAACTGAAGCCTGTCAAGAAAATATCATAAGTGTTTCTACTGCATCTAATTTGTCAATAAATATTAAGTTATGATTTCTTAGTCTACTACACTAATTAAAAGACAGATTAGCTCCTTTCTAGCTGTGATATTTTTATCTAATAAAATAAAGAAATTACTGGATAAGTGCATGTATTTAAAGCAAGTCCTAATGTGTAGTAGACAGTATGTACTACAGTGAAAGATTCTGGACTCCAAATCTTACACTAAATCGACTTAACACATTCTTTTCCAAGCACATGACTAAGAAAGCAATGGTGAATTTACCAGATGCTTTCTGCAATGTTGTTGAACTCACATTAACAAATTTTAATCCAGGCAACACGAATGTTGTAACATCTCCATAAAAGAATGACCATTATGAGGGTTATAACTGATGGTCCTTATGTATTACCCGCAGATCCAATGTTTGTAGAATAAAGCAGGTAAGACTGAGAAAATTTAAGAGCAACTCAGTTCATATTCCAAGAGACCAATGTTACTGTTTTATAAGCAAACTGCAGTGTTCTCGATGTTTGTGTCCCCTTAAATACTGTGTTAAAATCTAACCCCCAAAGTGATGATGGTATTGAGAGGTGGGACCCTGGGGAGGTGGTTAGCCTCTTGTAAATGGGGTGAGTGCCCTTATAAATGAGGCCCAAGGGAGCCTGCTTACCCCCACCTGTGGGAACATACTAGCGGTTCCACCTATGAAGAACTAGTCCTCACTAGACACCAACTCTGTTGGTATTTTTATTTGGGGCACTGAGCCATGAACAATAAGTACTGTTGTTTATAAATTACCCAGTCATAAGATATTTTGTTGTAACAGCCTGAGCAGAGTGAGACACACTTTTAGATTGTAGTTCATGTGACTCTTCCATCTATGTGAATCTTAACTGGTCCACTGTCTATGTGTATGTGTGTGTCTGAGAAAAGGCAAAGTAGTCTACAGGGAATGCTGAGTTTTCATTGTGAGCTTAGTTGGCCACAGGGTGCTTGGTGTTATGGGACACTCCCCGGGGCATGGTGAGGCCCACTGTGACCATGGGAAGCTGACAGTGGCCACACTACCCACGTTCTGAGTCTTATGCTGGGCAAAGAAGAGCAAAGCTAAGTGTGTCGTTACCCTCATGCTCCTCGTTCTGACCTCATGGGATGCCCTGCTGTTCTCTAATCTAAAGGCCAGGTGAAGAGAGGCATGCTGGAGGGCAGGGAACTTCACAGCATGCCAGGGAGGAAGACAGAGCAGCCACAGATCAAACCGAAAAGCCAGGACCACAAGCCTCTGCCTTGTCACAGTTTCCTGGATCTCCACGTGAGTCATCACTTCCTGGCTCTACTGAAGTCTGGGCTACCTCACCACCTTTCAGAAGGAGACTGGACCCCACCACTCTTGGCTTCCCTATTGTGTGGCTATGCTGGGGCCACACCTCTGGGTGCTGAGCCATCATGCAGGCTAGGATGTCTGCTCTGTGTGCCCAAGGGAATCCCTCCCCAAAATGGAATATGCCAGAGTGAGCACTGTACCCAAATGAGCATCTGTTTATAGCAAATTTCTTTCTACAAGGGAAATTTTTAAACGTAAACAATCTCTTTTATATATGGTCTGTATTCTTCTAAATACAAACCATCTGCAACTTAATTCAGTTGCCGCTTCCACTCTCTCGCTGTCATTAAAATGATGTCATAAACCGAGGTGTAGAGTTCATATCTGCCAGTGGGATTGCTACATACTTAGTGATCAGCAGGGGCAAAACTAGGTTGAGGAAAAATATGGCAATCCAAGAAAACCATAATTAAGCCCAATTTTCCAAAACAGGGCAGAGAGTGATTTGACTGTCAGTAGCAGGAAGCACAGTTCAACTGACAGGGTTGGCAAAACATCATTTAAAGGCTGTCTGTGATTTTCTCAATCTCCAGAAATGAAAAGCTTACGTGCTCTGGTGTCTATTTCCTCATTAATTAGATAAGAAAAACTACACTTGGCTTTCCAACACAGATGCTATAAACAGCTCTGTAAAGTATATAAATGATACATAGTCTAGAGAAGAAAAATTATTCCAGGGAAGGGAATATATCATTTGCCATGAGGGGAAAAAAGAAAAGACAACAAAAGAAATAAGGCTTTGTGGGCAAGAAGCCTCTCTCATTCCCTGATGCAGAGAGTGAGATGCAGTAGATCACACATGCTTTTCGGGAGTCTCAGAGGTCCGCAGGCAGATGCTCTGGAGAGCTGTCCTGCACCTGACCGCTCCCAGTAGTCCTGCGTCACAGTCAACATTCCACACTGGGGAAGGGCAGTGGGGTCACATGCACAAATCACACAACGGCATGCGAGTAGTTGTCTCTCTACCTCCTGGGATCATGAGGGACAGAGCACTGGCAGAAAGGGACTTTGTGACTTTCCCCGAGATTTTCTTTTTTTCTGTGCTTCCTAATCGCTGCCGAGCCATGTGAGAAGCGGGATCACTGGATGGCTTGGAGGAATTATCTGTACTGCCCACACACTCGCTTCGTCCATTTATCTGATCCAAGTGCTCTGAAAAACTGCCAACTGTACAAAGAAGAAGGGATAAACATATTCAGGAAAACCTAGGAGAGCAGAGGTGGATTCAGGAAGTGAGAAGAAGGTCAAATGCTGGAAATGTACTCCCACATGGCTCTTAAGTCCATACGGTGCTAGGTCGATGTGGAAAACACACAACTGGTTTGCAAAAAGGGAGGAGAAGGAGATGGAAGAGGTGTCCATTCAAGCAGGCTCCACTGTCTTTGTACACAAGTCTGCTGAATTCTCAACTAATGAGTCCACTGAACTAGAGGAATAAATTAGTTTCTACAATCTGTACGTCAGAACTCATGAAGAGAAGACACTCCTCCCCTGTCCCCGCAGCGAGGAAGGCCTTGCTGCAAACCCGGTCCTGCCTTAGGAACACCATGACCACACTCTTCATACTGTGACTCTAAGGCAGCGGTGGCGAACCTATGGTATGAGTGCCGCAGCCAGCTGTTATCATTGAAAGCTCTAAAAGGTTTGCCCTCACTACTCTCAGGTGACCTCAGTGCTGCCAAAAGCTTAGACATAGGGCCATCATTTAATCACTGTGAAGGCTTATGGTTGTGTCATCTCCTACCACGTTCTCAGGCACACTTCACCTAGGCCCAGGTGTGTAACTTATGCAAGTGTGCCAAGAATGTGTCCCCTGACTTCTGTCACTGTGGATATCTCCTTTGCGCTAAGCTCTTGCAAATTTCAAAGGACAAGACATAGCATATCACTCACTTCATCTTCCTGGCTTTTAATCTAGACAGTGTGTCAAAAAATGTCTTCCTGGAGGTTATCTCCCATCCCCTTTAAGCAACACCTTTTTTTAATTTTTCAATTTTATTTACCCTTAATATAAGCTGGAGTTATTTTTAAATTAAGACATTTGGGCTTCTTTCACGAGACTCTGAACACACAGGAAGGCACAGCAATGGAGATGACAGAGGCTAGGGTAGAGAAAGCTCTCAGGCAGAGCACCATGTGTATCTTTGAGAGACAAGCTGAGTGGTTGCCTGCTGGGTTTTTCCTACTCTTTATTCCCCAGGTTATCAGTTTTCTATTCTCTTTTGTTTTTTAATAAATCATTGATAACACATTTTTGTCTACTGGGAGAGGCCATACTCACCTAACAAGTTGTATATTTAAGTTGTATGAGATAGAAATAATTTCTAAATTTTATCTAATAAGCCTCTTGTGTTTAAAAATCATTAATACTATTATCATCTTAATCCACACAGAGGGTGTAACACTATTATAAACGATCCTTTGAAAGACCAGCCAGCATATTTGAAAGTGCTGACTGTATTCTTTGCCCAGAAAAGAGCTGCTTAACTTGACATAACTAACGTTTTGGTTACACTGATGCACACCATTCCACTAGGCAGCTTTCACCTGGCCCTGGTTTATGGAGGTGGTGCAGACCTCATGGCTCTGGTTAAAGCTGAGTGAACTCTTGGACTTGGGAGGTTGGACGTGGGAAGGCACAGTCACTGTTAGGGTCATCTACTGTGCTATATATCCAGGAAAAGGTTCATGGGCTTCCAAGTATGTAATACTCTTCTGGCCAATGGATAGAGACAGTCTCAAGGCAAATAACACTTTTTATCCCTGTATGCTCAGCACATTCTCACTTTGCAATGTAGCTATCTCATTTCCTTAAAAACCAGCTGCTCGAAGGCCTTGATCAAATGGCTTCGCAAGTCAAAAATGTCATCTCACAAAACCAGCATCCCTTTGGGTGAGTTATGCACTTCCTTTCTCTTTCTAGTTGGATTTAGATGAGATCACTGACAAGTATAAAATGAAAAGCTGAATCTCTTTACAGTGAGTGATTGCTGGTTGAATTTGAACACCACACCTACTATTTCAAGATTTTTCAGGGGTTCAAGTACAATGTAGTTATCAAAAAAGAGAACCCAGTATAAAGTTGTACTTTTCTAGTGTTGGGTGGATCTGCAGTCTTCTCTCTTCCTCTCTTGCCTCCACTGTCTCATTCACAGCACCGCATACAAGTGTGTGTTGCTTTTCTGCCAATGATGGATAATGTCATCTTAATGTTTTCTAAATGTCAAGGGTTCCTTCTTTTTAATGGTGGAGCAATATAAAAATCAACAAATTTAATTTTACTACAGTCACAGTTTTCAGGTTCCCTAATTACCCTTGGCTATAAGCAAATCAGCTCATCTCTCTATTCTCTACAGCCCCCAAGATCTCAGATTATTTTTAGTGTGTGGATGGGGGAAGACAGAGGGAGAGAAGAGAAGGGGGTTTGAGTCTATTAATCAAAAGGCATGGCAGGATCCAGGCAGATTTTTTTCAAATTATGAAAGTAATCAATCAGGTGCTTAGATGCTTCACCTCCTATCTTTCTGATACTGAGTAGGCTGAAGATACAGAGAGTAAACAATACACTATATTAAGAGTACATTTTCAGTGGAGGTAAAGTATATTCTATTGAGGGCAAGATAACTAAGAACTAGGCAGAGGTCTCTGTAACCAGGAATATAAAATGCCAAGATGTGTACTGATTTGGACACCCAGACAAGCTAACACTAGATAGGAACCTTAGATTAAGACACTGGTTCTACACTACTGCTACATTGCTCTTCTCTTGCCTTCACAATCAACTATCGGCATATCTGTTCCTGCACAGGTCTAAACATTTTCGTGAGGCTAAAATCCAGCTTGTAAAATTTAATTTTGTCATGATGCTTTTAAAAAACAACTATCAGTTAGTTAAAAATATTGGCGAAAAATCTTGGAATTATCTTGGTTATCAATATAGCATAGGGAACATGAGTTAATGAAAGCATTTATTACAGCAATCCTATGCCATGTCCATGTTTCATTATTTGACAAGGCTTAAATGTACACTGCTCTGTAGAAGAATATGCTATGCAAAAGTTTTTTATAAACCAAATGAAATTTTACTTTTTTTTTTTGTATCGGGGATTGAACTTAGGACCTTGCACTTTTAAGACGGGCATGGTGCCACTGAGCTAAATCCCTCGCCCCCGGATGATATTTTAAAGCAACTCTTAGGCTTAAAGTGCAGGTTAGATCATCTAAGGTAGACATTTCCAGTTTCTGTTTTGAGACAGAGTCTTGCTATGTAGTTCAGGATGGCCTTGCACTCACCAGGCTGGCCTCAAACTCTCAGTGATCCTCCTGCCTCAGCCTCCTAGTGCTGGGATTATAAGCATGTGCCACCTCCATTATTAAGGCCGGCAAGATAGAGATGAAACAGGAAGCACTTTAAACACCTGTGAAGATTCTATTCCTATCATCAGGAAGGTTACTTCACACAAAGATAACATGACAAAAGTATAATAACATGACAAGAGAAAAGGCCCACATCCCGGTCTTCATCTCGTACAGGTGGAGATGCCTCAGGGTCCCCTACTCCAGTGACCTACAGACTGGGCAGGACCTTTGGTCTGCAGAAGCTACCCTACTTGTAAAATGCCAGTTGAAGCTGTGCTGGTGTTTCTGACTCCCTTGCCCTCTTAGTCCTTGGTGCAAGAGAGGGTGATGGCTGTGAGCCTGGAAGCACAGGCATCTTGCTGTGCTCAGTGTGAGTCTAGAGTGCAGAGCTGTTCTGTACAGCATAACCCCTTAACCTACTTCAAATAAATCACCATCTAGTTCAGTGCTGTAGGGGAAGCTGGCTTTACACTGTCCTTTATAGATAAGTTGAGACACTTGCAAGGATAATTGTGATGATTTGATACTGTCCCTTGCACTGAACTCTGAATCAGATGAAACTCCCCAAGATGAGCCTTTGCATCAACAGATGCTCCCTTGGCAGCTTGTGGGTGCCACTGAAGGCCCCAAGGAAGCTGGCTGGGACATGAAGGCTGGCTCCTAGGTCAGAGTTGGCTGTATGGCCTAGCACTGAGGCAGGGGTCTGAGACAGCTGAGCAGAGTTCTCAGGAGCCTGTCCCTTAGTCCCAAGAGGTAGGGCATGGAGCACCAAACACCCATCCTAGCTGCCTGGCCTGGTTTGCTCTGGGCTCAGAGACCCACAGCCGCTTGTCAGTGTGGCAGATGAGGGCTTACCTGACAGGGTGGAGCTGCTGATGGTGCTGGCTGGGGTGGTGACCTCAGGCTCTTCCTGAGCACACTCTTCAGAAGGAAGAGGTGGCTTTTCAGGGTCCTCATGGGGGTCTCCAGGACAGGTTGCTGCTTCATTGTGCTCTCCCTCCGTTGAGATAGCCAGCTTGGGAAGTAGCCCAGAACCGAGTTTATGTCTGTTGCTTTCAGTATCTGAAGAGTTGGATGTCGACAACTGTTGCCTTGATTGAAAACAAAAATAAAGTCATGAATACACATAGGAATCTGTGTTAAAGGCGAATTTTAGAAGAAACCAGGTAAAAATGGGACTTGGATAAACCTAACCAAAACCCATTTAGTGCGATGGTTCTTAAGGTGTGGTACCCAGAATGGTGGCATCAGTGTGACCAGGAGACTTATTCCCAAGGTGCATCCTCAGGACTCATCTCAGAACTGTGGGATCAGACCCTGGGGGTGGTCCCAGTGGCCTGCATTTTCATAGCAACCCCCCCCCCCCAATTCTGATGCTGCCTACAGCTTAAGAACCATTGCCCTCATAGCTGTTGTTTGTGATAGTACTCAAAAAGAATCACACGTACACTTCAGAATATTCTGAACTCCAGCTTAATGTTTCTGTGGATGGCAAAGTTGTGCTTTTGGTTTTGTCTCCAGAGTCATCTTTATCTTCTCCTGAATTCTGAGTTACTCGATCTATACTGCTGAAAACCTGCAAGGCAAATAATCAGTGGTTATTAATATCTTCTAGGAAGAGCTTGTCAGAAAAAAAACCTAAGTCTTAGGAGCAAGAATGAGAGTGTGACTAAAATTGGAACTGGGACCATGTATTCAGAAAATACTTGCAATGGTGCTTACTTATATCCCTAGATAGAGGCTCATTGTGTGTGTGTGTGCGCATGTGTGTTTGGAAAGGGGAGCTCTCTTACCATATCTCATGGACTTTGTATCTGCAAACAAAAATCCATACATGCATTGGGGTTTCTAGGCCTTGGGATTAATGCATATCTTAGATCACTTTTTAACGATGAAGTCAATCAGAGAAAGAAAATAACAGGAAGAAAGGGGTGTAATGGGCCCTAGTCAGGGGTAGGAAGGAGAAAAATGAATTGAAATCGAGTACAAAGAGAAGAATAAATTATCTGTTTCTAGAATTGAGTGGAGGCAGGAAAGTCCACGGGGAGAAGGCAGGGCTATAGCACGTACTTGGTTATAGGAAAGAGACACACTTGTTTGGCATACGAATTACCTACACAGTCAGGTAGCTTCCTGTGTTGGTACTGAGATTCCTGAAGGGGATCAGAGCTCAGGCAAACCCATTTCTGAATCTCCATCATCTCATAGCAGAGACAGGAGGTAAAACAGGGGTGCTGAGAGCCCAGTGTGGGGAGCACAGCCCTCTGCCCTACTCAACGGCTTGCTGCTCTCATAGGAATGCCCTTGCCCTGGTCCTGCAGTCTACGGGGATTCAGAAGGAAAGATCAGGCTAGAGAACAATAGCCAGGAAAAATGGAGGAAGGAAACTAGCACCCATTTAGTGTCAGCACAGCTTTTGACAGAATTGCTATAGCCCTCTGCAGGGAAACCCTAGCTCTGTGTCCTTCCTTTAAACAAGGTAGTACTTGCCAATTTCCAGATACATTCTAAGTAATTGCCTACAAAAAGCTACAGAACACTTTAACATCACAAAATGTTATAGAAAAGCTAAACAATAATCATGCAAAAATGCCATGGCAACAGAAAACCTGCAGCAATGGAAAGTAGCAAATGGGAGGTAGAATGTTCTCTGCATTTTCCTAGGGTCCTACTTTGTCTCAAAACTATCTATTTTCTTTTTTTGATGATGGTTGTTGTTTAATCTTACCATGGTCAGTAAAGTGCATTTTAAGTATTAATTTTATTCTACCATTTCCAAAGGTCTAGCTTGGCCTCCTACTGCTTTACAATATAAATTATAATTTCTAGTACTGGTCACAAGAGTTTCTGTTTGCACAGTCAGCTGTCTCCAGTATCTCAGTTTATGTCAAGGAACAAACCTTCTCCTTGGGTTGTACTTGGTGTGATGGAGTACACCTCAGAGAGGGGTTGGCACACAGAAGGCTCAAATTCTGCATTGTAAGATGAAAGAATGGGGAGAGGGCTGGCTCTTAGCTAGACGGACAGGCAGACAACCAAGTTCCTCCTGTGAACACCGTCACAAAGAGATGACTATGCTGTACCTTAGGCCTCAAAAACAAATCAAGACGATGGGGTCATGTTTCTTAAACTAAAAGGCATTTGAAGCACAAGAAATCTCAAGCCACACAAAAAGAGGTGGTTTTACAATCCGGTCAGGCCGCTGAGGATACAATGACTGGCCAGAGGCAGACTGTCCCAGACACTCCGTACGTCCACACCCCCTCCACTTACTTTGGAAAACCTATGTGAACATGAGGAAAACTGCCTTATTTCCACATTAAAGTCTTCATCATTTGTGTCATCTTCTTCCTCAGTTTCCATGTGATGATATTTCTCTGACCGAGCTGCAGGGAAATGTTTAAGAATAGTTACAATTACTCAGAATATCACCTTTTAATTTAGGTATTTTTCATTACAAGTTTTTGTATCACAGCAACGTTTTGTTTAAGAACTTGTAACGTATGAGATTGGAAGAAGCCTCAGAAGTTGAGATGATATTTTACAAAGTAAAGGCCAAACAATGTCTTATATCAGATAATGCACATACTATCAAAATAACTTGTGTCATCCTCGGATTCCAGTTGGGGAATAAATTCTGCCTTCTGTCTCAGCAAACTGTTCCAGTCTAATGAACGGAAGAAGCGATGCTGTTTTACTTCATACGCACCACCTGCAAGAGGAGAGGGAGACAAGAGCAAAGTGGTGAACCATCCTCCACGCAGAGTAAACACCAGGGCTTAAGGACAACTGAAAAAACTCATCAGCAGAGAAATGAAGACATCATTGTGGGAGCCATACATTTTCATTCTACAACCAAAACTGAAAAAAAATTTCCTCTAATTTATCAGCAGGAGATCTGATTTTGCTAGCAGCAGTTGCTATGGCACAGTTTTTCTTTGTTAATTTTTCCATGACTTCCTCCATTTTTCAAAGGTTAATGATGCAGCCACTTAAAACCACATTATGCTGAACCTGGGGACATGGATGCATGTTGGCCCAAAGCAGACTCACTCATTACAAACCCAGAAAAATTCTAACAAGGTGCAAAATGTGTTACAGCAATATTTCCTCTGGAGGTCAGGTTAATAATGATGAATTTTTCCTAAATACTATATAATGGTTACCATTCAATTTTATTGGATTGCTCATTAACATAGGAATCAGGTTCTGTGGATTAGATTATTGAGGAAGGAACAGACAAACCTATTTGATAGATTTATAATGCATCCAATAACAATCAATCACAATTCCTGAGTTTTAGGTTTCTTTTTGCTAAGTCAGCATGGTAGCACAATTATACAAGATGTTTTAAATTCAGCTCACAGGTTTTAAAGAGTGATTTTTGAAGGGGAGGCTTCATCAAAAATATTAGCACTGTACTCCATGTAAAGAGAAGAAGGTACCTATCATATAAAATCATAGCAGGAGAATCGGGCTCCTGCCTGCCACAAACACACACACAATTGATAGACAGATAACAAAGAATTAATTCTGAAAAAACAGGAAGAGATTTCTCAAAAGAATAACAGAGGGTCTAATCATTCTCTCTACCAGAGATCTCTAGTTGTAATGTAAATGGTTCTTTCTTGCATTTGTCATCCAGGCCTCTTGTACTGTCCTCAGTGAGGTACAAAAGGAATAGGATGGGAAATACAAGTTAGAAGAAAAATGGGCTGTGGGTCTTCATTGGAGGAAGGATGGCTCCATTCTTTGTGGCTCAAAAATGTGGCTCAATTTCATCTCTAGCTATAAACTCAGCAAGGGGAATGGTGTTTTGAAAACAATGGAATGCAGGGAAAAGAACAAAGCAATGGAAATCACCTAGAAGAGGGGAGAATGGCTTCTTTACAAAGCCTGGGATTAGAATCCTTATCCAAGACTCTCTGCAGGTGTTTTCCATGTTTCTTATAAAACACTGAATACAAAGCAATAGCAGCTACGATTTCTGGGCCAACTTGATGCCAAGCATTGCAACAGATGCTCTAGTATCTTCTTTCCTTTAATGAGATTATTAAAAATAACCCACAAAGTAGGCATTTTTAACTGCATTTTTAGGAAATGGAGGAAGCTAAGGAAAAGTAATAAAGCACACTAGCCCAAGATCCCCCACAGAATGAGGATGAGAAGGGCTAAACCTAGGTCTACCTAAAAACACCTGGGCCTCACCTCAATGCTATGGTGCCACTCCCATATGAGGAGGAGGCATGCTTTGGTTTACTCCTATCCCATCATCTCTCCTGCATCACTTTAAAAATGGAGTCACAATTGCCAGCTGGGAAGCTGAGCCAGTTTACACAGAACCTCCTCCTCCAGTCTACCATGCATCCTGGCTCTCACCTTGCCCAAGTCAGTGTCCCCCAATACAGATGGCAGGGTCATTTTCCTCTAGTGCTCTCTTACTCAGAAAGCAGGATACAAAACTTAGTAAGCTTCCCTTCCCTATCCAATCCCTGACTGTGCTGACAACAATGGAGTCCACAGAATCAGGCCTGGCGAGTGGCCCATGACATGGACCTCTGGAGTCCTAGACTGGCCATGGTTCCACTGCCTCACAATGACCAACACTTCAGCTGCTACCTGTGGGGCTTTGTCAGTAGTGACACAGCTCCGACGTTCCGAATGGTTCAACTTTGCCCAGAGAAGCAATTTCTCTAGGGCCAAGGGCTCACACAGTCCTTCCAGGCCACACCCACTCCCCTTCCTTCCCTCCTCTCCCCGTCTGGGACCCAAGCTGATGAGAACTTCTGTTTCCTCTCTGCTGTCAGTGACAAATGGATCCTAAAAAGTCACAGCCCACTGAGGATCTAGCTCACATTTCTCACCCTTGGGCCTTTGTGCTCACTGAAAAAAAGTTGACTATCAGTGGATTCTGTTTCATGTATACTTAAGGAGAGAGGAGAAGAAAAGAATTAAAGGGATAAATTGGGGGAAAATGACCTCTGGATCAAACTGCTAGTAAAAGTGTAGGTGACAGCACATGAGCTAAATGTAGATCACTCGTGCAATGATAGCTCTTCTCAAGAATTTACCAGGCATGGAAGAAAAGAGAAACTGATTATTTCTTGAGCTCTTATTATGCACTGGGTTGATGTCCTGGATATCTTCATGATCACTTTTGCATTTACTCCTCTCAATAATCCACACCCACTCACAGACTAGGAAACTGAGAGCAAGGCTAGAGACCTTGCACCTGGTACACAGGTAGCATTCACATTTGAGCAGCTCTTTAGTCTCGTATTCCAGGTGCTGCTCAACTCTGTAAGTTTGAGAGTACTATTCAAGTAGAGCAAGGTCCCAAATTGCAAGTTATGTTATGGTATGAATGTTCTCCCTTGAATTTTCTCTCCTTTCATGGAAATTTCTTAAACATGCATTATGTTCTTCACACCTTTTTTTCTCAGCCTCTCTTGTCTCTTGGGCAAATGTGCATTTGCACATTTTCATGTTGCATTATTTTGCTTGCTAAATATGCATTAACTACAAAATGCTGTCATTGGAAGAAGCATGGAAGGAATAAAGGATCCTCATTCTTCAGGCCCTACTGGGACCTGTCGTGGTGGACTTGCCTGTTTGGCAATCACTTCTGGACAAAACTCAGAGCTTGGGAAAGGTCTTTCAAATGTCTCTTTTGGACTTCTGCTAGGGGATTTCTTCCTCAAGCTGTCAAATTCTGAAAAGACTGAAAGTAGCAGTCAACAGGAATATGTGTTGAGAAATAACTTGCAGCATATATGATACATAAACATGGATGTACTGGATGCATTATCATGACCCTGTTTTGTTAAGTCAAACCTACTCAAGGATCCAGGCATTCTTGGAGGAGGGAAAGAGGCAGGATTTCAAGGGGAAAATCTCTAAACTGACACTTAAGACACTGAAAGGCTCAGGACTTTGAGTCTCCCTTAGAAAAGGTGTGCCCATTCCAATATATTTTTAATCAGATTTATGCGTCAGTTGAACAAGACATCTACATAGATATTTTGCAATCTTAAAATGTCAATGTGCCTTGTACGTGGCTCAAGTGAGTAAAAATCACTTTGTAAAACTGCCCCATACATAGTCTTACCACAGTTCTTTGACAGCTACTCATCTCTCTTGAACCAGAAAGCAAGTATGACAGCAGTCCATAGAGGGTGGGAAATAACAAGTTTGCTCATCACTTCAGACAAGTGGAAAAGCAAATAGGGTGAGAAGTGGGAAAATACTTGACTGAAGGAGTTCAGTTGGCTCCAAGATAGGCATACCATTACCATTCTATGTCTCATATGTACAAAAGGAAGACATGAGATTTGACATGCAGAAAATCTGTAGTGGCACCAGTAGCAGCACATCTGGGGAGCTGTGCCTGGATAACCTCTTTGTGTCCTCACAATGATCTGAAGGTGCTGTTACTAAACACACCTTTTCACAGAGGAGGACATGAGGAATGGGAAGGAAAGTGACTTGCCCGTGCTCAGTGTCCAGATTTAAACTTGGGCAATCTGACTCCAGAGTTTACACTATTAGCTTTCATTTACATTGGCTTTTAAAGTCAAGGCACTGAAAAATGCACGTGGAATCTAGTAAGAGGCTCAGCTCATAAATGTTTCCTAGAAATGTTTCCTAGCTAAGCCCTGATTTTAAACTTTCTTGGATTCTTCAGTCCAGAGTCTACAAAATTTTTGTGTAAAAGACCAAGCAGCAAATATTTCAGTCTTTGTAGACCATGTAATTTGTCATGATTACCCAACTCTGCTGCTATAGCATGAAAGCAGCCATGGATAATGTTGCATGAAACAGTATTGTTGTGTTTCAATAAAACTTTATTTACAAACACAGGCAATGGGCCAGATTTGGCCCACAGGGTGCTGTAGTTTACTGACCCCTCCCCTCCTCTAACATGGCAGTGTTGGTGAACATTTTAGAGCTTTCAGTGATAACAAACAGCTCACTATGTATGTGTGCCATAGGTTTGGCACCACTGCATTATCATAAACTCTAGTTAATGCCGCATTCCATAAGCAAGAATAAATCTCTAACAGGACTGTGTGGGTGAAGGTGGATAGTGATATAAATACCTGTTGCAAATGATTTGTTCTTGAAAAAAATGGGAATTATTTCATCAGTCTTTTAATATTTCTATTATAATACAGTAGAATGAAACAACCCACCATGCTAACAATTTTCACTGATAAAAATTATGGATACTAATGTATGTGCATTCATATTTAATATTTTAGAATCCTTGAGACAAATGTATATACTCAGGCAGACTGGGACTCTGTACTGGAATTTCTAAAGTCTGTCTACTCAAACTATAGGGAACAAAAGGAAATATAAAACTGCTAGCAGTACAGTCAGGAAAAATAATCAGCAAGAAACAAATCTACTGTCTCCTTTTTCAATGGTTTTTAATTCTCTTTCTGGTATCTTGGTGCTGACAGCCACGATAGGACAGCATGGTTCAACCCCAGGCACTCATTTCCAGTAATTAGTTTGAGTACTGATAACTCATTTCAAAGCCTAAGGATACTAGCCTGCTGGGTCAAAATCTTCATGGAAACATACACTAAAAACAAAAACAAAAAGAGCTCCACATATCTGATTCTGTTTCAAATTAATGTAAGATGCATGTTTTTCAGGACAGGAAAGTTGCGTGTACCTTTGGGATTTATTTATTGAAAAGAATTAAGAATTTGTGTTCTACAAAAAAACAAAAAAATAAAGACAAACAATAACCCTCAGAAGTGTCTACACTGCTCTGAATGGCAAAACAAAATCCCAAATAATATTGCTATAATATGCTGAAGTCGTGTCCTACATCAACTAACAGATGTTGCCTATACAAAAGCAAAACACAAAAGCCTCAGATTGCTCCATGAAGACATTATTTCTTGCACACTGGCAAAATCAGAACACATGTGCTCTAACCTGTTCCCAGCCTCTCCAGGGGATTCTGCCTGAGAAGCAAGGTAATCAGATCCTGGGCATCTGGTGGTGGGGCCTCATCCTTTTCAGGCCAGTTGATTTCATCTAGAAAGAAGAAAAGTAGTTTATAACTTTCCCAACGAGGAGTTCAGGTCCACAGCATGGACATCACCTGAGTATTTGTTGGAAATGCAGAATCTAAGGCCCCATCCTAGACCTACTAAACCAGAATCTGCATTTTAAGATCTCTAGCAGACTCCTATGCACAGTGGAGTTTCAGCAGCATTATTTTACAAGACATGAATAACACAGCTTCCTACAGGTTGAGGACAGAATATTTCAATAAGCAATGTCACTCATCTGCATTTTGGATTCAGTTTCTTTGCCAGAATTGGCTCCCAACAAGTTGCCCCTTCTGGTGATTAAGAGGACTTAATATGATAGAATCACCTGCATTTCTGGCCCACTCATGGGGATCATGTCAGAGTAAGATTCACTATCCTTAACTGAGAATTTGGCCATGACCAAAGTGTTCTTAAGCTCCAAGAAGTAAAAAGTTATTTTAAAAAATATTTCTAAGACAAAGGAGAAGCCAAAATGCTAAGACTGAAGAAGAGAAATACCCGCAAGTGATCATAGTAATGATAGTATTTAAAATTTGTCATAAATATCAGAATATGTTCTCACTCTAAAGGAGCTTGCCCGAAGATAGGTGTGTGTGCTTGCGTGTATGGAAATGCAATAAAAACATGAGTTATTTCTGTATGTGGCTGCCTCTAGCTTCCTCGGCTGTAGTTTAAATCTGATTTGGAAAATAAAACATGAATATGCAACTGAGCTGCAAGGCATCGAGAACAAAGCCAGCATTTGCTGCTTGTGTTAATTAAACAGTTGATTCCCCTTGCCATTCAGGCCTCAGTGTATCAGAAAACAGCCTAGTTATAAATCCATAAACAGCTCAGATATTGTATAAAGGGGTTACACACTGCAGGCAATTCACACATCTACTTTGTTAAAGTTTACAAATATGCCTGGCTTGCAAAGTCAATGTTGGAAAATAATGCTGTGATTAAGAGGCTCCTCATATGTAAAATGAATTTTTCCATATTTCCATGGCTGGCCGGTGTTAGCACAGTCCAGAATAGATCAGAAGTGGTGGATGGACCTGTCATGATGCCTGACAAACTTTCAGCAAGAGTGGCCTCTTTGATCTATGCTTCAGGGAAATTTACAAAATCGGCAGGTAGGGTAGCAGTAGATCCTATTTAATTATCATTTAGTTTTGCCACAAGCCACATAACAATAGTTGGGGTCAGCTTGCAGGGTAAGATCTAAAGGTTATTGAATTTTAAATGAAAGATGAACAGCTGTTACAGAAATAACATTACACCATAACAACTACCAATGAAATCATTAACAATCTGTGGATTCAATTTGCTTCCTTCCCATTCTCATTATTTATTATTTGGTAGACATTTGTTTTAGGGTTTATTACATTTTTGTTAATTTCTTCATTGTGCCATTAGTCATTTTTCCCCATTTATGTAAATGTTACTTGCATTAACCTTTTCTTCCCTGGTGCAACTTTCCTATTACGGAAAAGAAAGACTGGGCAACAATTAAATCACTCAAAAATCCCACACCAATTTTTTTCACACACACAAAAAGCACACAATAAAAGTTAGGTAACATAACAGCCCATTTCCAAATTCCATGTTAACAACACTTTCTCAGATCAATTTTCAACATGCATTGCTCTCTTAAGATAGTCAAAGTCAGTTATGTGCTGTGATGAATGAATGAAAATATTGGCTCCACTGGTTATAAAGGTTAAAATTTTAGCAGTGAAAACTGTGACACTCAACAGATTTACAATAAATAGAGGCTTCCCAGTAGTGGCTTAACGATAACTCCTGGTGATATTTACCACTGATGACTTGTCCAAATAGCTCCTCTGGAGTGTCCCCAAAGAATGGCACACATCCAACCAGAAATTCATAGAGGATAATCCCCATGGCCCACCAGTCCACGGGCTTCCCATAGCCCTGTCTCAGAATCACTTCTGGGGCAATGTATTCAGGTGTGCCACAGACCTAAAAGATGATTGCAATATTAGAATAACTAGAATATTAGACAGGAATTACAATGAGCGAGATGACTAAACAAGTGTACCTGCTCAACTACAAAGACCCATACAAAGAACACCAAGGCAAATTAGCACTTTCATAGTAATGAAGGGAAGTGTAAAATTCTCCGTGAATGTTAAATTATGTGTAATGTTTAGTTTCAACTTGAGAATCTGACCCTGTTTGGTAGTTTTGCTTATTTTAAATACTAAAACATGTATAATCCTCATATTTAAAATAATAATGCATTTTTAATCTGTTGCTATCAGAGAGAGTTTTATTATTAATATGACCAAGTGGATTCACACCCTGGTTATTTCATAAAAGGATGACAGTTGAGATGTGTTTACCTTAAGTAACTTTACAATGAACAGATTGCGGGCACATGGTAATGAGGCATGCTTAAAGGGAAATGGGCCATGGCTCAGATTTTAGCATCCGTGATTGTACAATGCATCATGAGTTTCACGAGTACTCTACTGAGACTCCTGAATTCCTTACAAAAACAGTTTTCCATTTGTCTCTCTCACACTCTCACTTGTGTGCAATTAGGTCGTTCGTCTTGCTAATAGACCATAATGCTGGGGAAAGAATGTGGAGGGAGCGGACAGTTCAAAGAGGCCCACAGAGACAAATGGGAGCAATTTGCACTTCATCAAATGTAAGGCTTATACAGACGTCTAAACCACCAGCACTAATGTGAAGATGGCTGACACAAGTGGATTTTGAGTTTCACTGGCAGTACTGCACTTTGTGTTTCTCCATAGAGTGGAGCAGCATCCCAGCTTACCTGTTTATCCAGGAACTCTCGCGCATCCTTCTCAATATGACCCTCATAAAGATTGGTAGTCATGCTCATTAGTCCCACCTTAGACAATCCAAAATCTGTCAGTTTTATGTGCCCCATGGAGGTGACCAACAAGCTATGAAGCAGAAAGATATAGAGTACAACAATCACTTTGAAGCTTTTTTTTAAAAAAAAGATTTCCCCTTCCCCTCATCAATTTGTAAGACTACTAAATATCTACTTTAAAAAAAAAATAAAACCCAGCCTGAAAAGTGATGAAGTCACATAGAGATGTCACTCTAGTGGCAGAGTGTAATTCACAAGAGCAGGCCAAAGACAAAGTATAGCTAATCTTTGTTGGAATGGCCACTTAAGTGTCATTTCTTACAACACTCTGAAACTCTTCGAAAAACTCAAAGATAGAACACTGATTCCTTTCCATTTTCAGAATAAGAAAATGGAAGAGAAAGGGCTACCAATTTTCCCATGTCATACATTAGGAATTAAGATAACCATCCATCTGTGATTCAAATGAGACACAGATAGAGAACTTGGACAGAAAAATGTATTGTTTCACATTTCAACTTCCAGCTCTAATTTACATTTATACTCAAACAAAACCTGCATTTCTTATACATGCAAATAACTTGCATGTGAATGTATTTAGAATGTTTCATTTTAAGGAGAAAAAATTAACAGTATATACAGTATATCAACTAAAAAACTAAATTAATAGAGGGATTTAAAATAGAGGAAATATGCCGAATTTCTAATAGCTGTCTTTGATAATAGTGTGGATGAAAGTTTTTCATCTTTCTCTTGTGCTTTCCAAAGTTTCGGGACTGAGCATGAGTCAATTTTATCAAAAAAATTTCAACACACTTAAAGTCTTTACATATTAACATGTAATGTTTTATAAGACAGCTCCTACTAGTAGAGAAAGCATGAAATATTTAATAAATGGTGTCAAGATGAACACCTAGTCATTTGGGGAAAAAAAGATTCCATCTGTATCTCAAATCAGACACCAAATGAACTTCATATAAATTAAAAATTAATAGTGTGAGTAAAATAGAATATAATATCAAGTATATTATTTTGGAGTATTATTTGAGTATGACATCAAATGCAGAAACTGCCTGGCAAGCGTGAGGTCCTGAGTTCAATCCCTGGTACACTGCTCCCAAATGCAGAAAATATCCAGAAAACAACTTGTGGGAGTCTGTGTTGTTTTTCAAAAGTTGATATCCTAAAAAACTTAAAATTAACTAATTCTGGCTTTAGAGAATTATATAAAAGTTATCAGATATACTGTTAAAATAACTTACTTTAGACATTATGGAAGAATTTTAAAATGTGCAAGTAATACTAAAAAACCTTTTCTAGACATAAGAAAGCTTAGTATTTATGTAGAAGACATATGTTTCATCACTGTACATACTTGTCTGGTTTCAAATCCCTGTGTACAATTCCATAATTATGCAGATATTCCAAGGCCAGGACAGTCTCAGCAAAATACATTCGGGCCATATCGACAGGGAGAGGACCCATATTTTTCATTAAGGTGGCACAGTCTCCCCCTATATAACACAAGAAAAAGATTTAGTAGATGCAACATCAGCCAGGATTAACAAAGACCATCAGTTTGGTCTGTGGACTTTCAAAGCAGAACCATATTCATGAGTATATCATATTCATAAGTTGAGATTGTGTGTTAAGTAATCACGTTTCTCAGAAAGACATGGAGTAGAGAGAATAAAGATTTCAAATGCAGTATTCATAACAGCAGGTTTGGCTCCAAAGCAGGACTGTCTTTTGAGGAACTACTAACTGAATTTTAGTATATATAGTATTACATAAATGAAAAATTTAAGGAATTGAGCTAAAAAATTAACAACTAAAAGTGTATCAGTATAAAACATGGATCAGGCAATTAGGCTACCTGCATTTAAGTCCTAATTCTGTCTCTTTTTAGGTTGAGAGCTTTAGGCAAGCTAGTAATCTTGCTATTCTTGGTTGCTTCATCTGCAATATAATAATAATTATAATTATAATAAATTCATCTTTTACAGAATATTATGAAGATTGAGATAATCTGTATAACAAAGTTAGGATATCACCCACACATTTGAAATATATGATAAATGTTAGTTATTATTGCTGCTGTTGTTAAAGACCACAGAAATGGTTAACAAAGCAAAGAACTCGTGTGGTGGCAAAAATAATGGGTGGAAATCAGGCAAACTATGCTTTTGTCTTCAATCTGCCACTCAATATATAGTGTCTCTTTCTTGGACTTCAGTTCACTCATCTGCAGAATACAGTAGGTATAACTAATCTATGTATGAGTTTATTGTTTGGGGATTCTGTTCAGATAATGACAAGAGCTTAAACTGGATGCTTTGAAAATTCTTTTGGCCTTTGCTGATGTATTCATTTTATTAATTTTATGTCAACAAGTCATGGCCACTTAAAGTCTCAAAACTTTAAAGGAAAAGATATGGAAATAAGATTACTTGGAACATTTAAAAAAGTAGACCACAAAAACCATTTTTAAAAAAGAAAAAGCTGAAAATCAAGCAGATTTGGCTGCATTTTTTGAATGTCTTTCCTTTTCCCAACACATTTTTAGTTCTATACTATAGACTAAAAAGAACGCATTTTTAATTCAACAAGCCCCAACAGCAATGAATGCTTTTTTTATAATATGTGACAAAATAAGAAGGAAAAATTGTATCACTTGTATTCCAACTTTAATGACCAACTGAAGGGAGGTAGTTAGGATTAAAAGCTATTCAAAAAAAAAGAAAAACCTTTTTTCCAAATAGCACTAATTTTCCCTTTGTTACAGCAGAGCAGGCACTTTACAAGCAATTATCAGAAGATAATGACTGGGAATAGAGCCATCTCATTGCCTGGTTTTGGGTCCTAGGTGGATACAGCCATTTATATGGCATAAGCACAGACAGCTCCAAGGACACAAATGAGTGAGGAACTGCTGTGGACAGGTGTCGTGTTCTCAGTCAGCAGCTGATTTACCTTCGACATATTCCATGACCATGCACAAATGGCGCCTTGTTTCAAAGGAGCAATACATGCTGACAACAAAGGGATTTTCTGCAAAAGTCAGAATATCCCGTTCCACAAAAGCCTGCTGGATCTGGTTTCGAAGGATGAGGTTCTGTTTATTAATCTTCTTCATGGCAAACCTCTGCCTCGATTCCTTATGCCGAACAAAGTAGACTGCCCTGAAAAGAAACACAAGTATTGGGGTTCACAGGAAGAGAGAAATAAGGATGTTTGGGGGATACAGCAAACCATGTGCTCATCTACTTTTCTGAACTTCGTAAGGCAGCTGGAATTCAGCTCCCATAAGCTATGTTGGCAACTAGAAACAACTCATTCCAAGACCAAAGTCTTTTGGCTACATTGATTTTTTTAAAAAAGTCTTTCAATAAAGGTCATACATGAGGCATCAAACTCATCTTCACTGCTGGAGAAAGGAGATTGACAGTCCCCACAGTAAATTATTTTTCAAGATCTAGCTCATGTTTTCAGTTTTTCCACAAACAAAACCAAATCCAATATATAAGTCAGAACTGGGAAGAATTAACAAAATTACACACAGATCACAAGGTGGTTCCTTGCTAGCATGAGATATATGTTAGGCACATTTCCTTGACTGACTAAAGCAATAATTTTCTAAATGATATCCTTAGAATCTGCAAAAAGAACCAGAGTTTCTTAAAGTATTTGGTTTCCAATTGAAAGTAATATACATCCCATGAAATTTCCAGGTAAATGAGAAATAAGAGGTTATGTGAGGCTGCTCTGCAACAAAGAGTAGCATATTTCCTCACTATGGACCTCAACATGTGTTACTCCCATGCCTGTTCCAAAAGAAAATGCATTTCCCTATAAAAAGAGGGGCTGACCACATAGCTGTACTACTGCTCCTTCTAACCCATGGCTACAGTGTCAGGCAATCTGACTGTAAAATGACCAGAGCAAGCTGAACTCCTTCTCTGCCCACAGCATTTCCCAGATACTCTCTAGAGCAAGACCCTGGCCTCCCTGAGGTGCAGGATGATGTGGAGAAAGAAGTAATTAGGAGAAGGAGTCTTACAATCCCACAAGGACAATGTCTTGGAGAGGCTCCTTTTCTCACAAGTCACTCCTCGCTCATCTTTATCATGGGAGGGCAGGTCTGACCTCTCTAGGAAGGCAGTGATAAAGTAAGAAATAGTTTACCCAGAGTCACCAACTGTCAGCCAAAGGCAATGATCAAGCAATAATTTACATAAAAAACCATCAGTCACAGTAAAGACTATCTAGTGACCTGCCTTCTAAAGCAAGGGGTTATGTGATCTGAGATGTTTCTACCAGTTATTTCATTGTCCCTGAGCAGTGATGGTGAGAAGGACAAGGACTCCCTGTGTGCCCCTGCTGAACCACTGTGTCAGGGTGATCCACTGCCATGCATATGAAGTATGGTCAAGCCTAGTTTCATCAATGTTATCATTTTTTCCCTTTAATTATTCTACTAGGAATTATTTTTCTTCTATCTATCATATTCATCTTTTGCTTTTGCTCACAAAAATTACACATTTATATTTTTTTCGTTTAAACATTATTATTTTTTCTTTTGGCTCTGCTCCCCACCCCATTTCTTCGGCTTTCTAGTTTTTCATTCACTGTATAGCAAAGAGCTCCCTTAACCATACTCCACAAAATCAATTCACTGAGTGCCCTGTTGGTGTCATTCCCACTGTAAAACCCAATAACGTGGGAGCCAGTGAGTTGGCACCTAGTTCTTTCAGCATGGGCTGATGGTTCTCTGCAGAGTGCATGGACATTGGGACTCCTGCAGGCTGGGTTTATTCTTATACCTCTTCTGCTGATTCAATTCGATAAAAAATAACCAGTCTAAATAAGTATTGAAACCAATGAAACATGAGTGTGAAAATGAGATGCTCCATTGGTTATTAAAAAAATGCCCTAAAGGAATGTTTTAGAAAGTTTTGATAAATTACTAAGCAAAATTCCTTTTCTGATTTAGTGAGGATGATCTTTCCAAAAACTGAAAAAAAAAAAAAAAAGAAAATCACAGAAGCCGGGGATTTAGCTCAGTGGCACCATGCCTGCCTGGCAAATGCAAGGTCCTGAGTCTGATCCCCAGTACAGAAAGAAAAATAAAATCACAGAAATCTTGATTACTGCATTCAAATTGCTTCAAGTTCTTTCCTACTTCACCTTCAAAGAAGCTGAAAGTGGAAATAAGCAATATATTATAACTATGGTTTATACTGGTTGTCTTGAATGGTCTTACATGCCCAAACCAGTAAATTTATGTTTGTATTTAGGTTGCATTAAAATGTTCAAGTATGTATTTTTATTGTATTTTATTTTTGGTACCGGGGATCGAACTCGGGATCTTGTGCTTGTGAGGCAAGCGGCGGCACCACTGAGCTAAATCCCCGGCCCTCGAGTATTTTTATTTTATTATTATTATTTTTTTTGGTTCTGGGGATCGAATTCTGGTCCTTATGCTTGCACAGCAAGTGGCGAAACCACTGAGCTAAATCCCCAGACCTCGAGTATGTATTTTTAAACGACTTCATACTTTAACCAACTGGTAATTCTTTCGGTATCAGATTAAAGGCTCTTACTGTATATCTCTTTTTCCAATTATTATTTGGATAAAATCAGAAGTCCATAGATAATTTGTCATTTCTGATCACATTTGGCAGCAGATGTCAGCATAAATCACAAAAGAACACAGAAAATAAAGCATCTCTTAAATATAAGGCATGTATTGCTCAACACATAATTCTCATTAAGAATTCAAGATGCTGAAAAGAAAATGGCAGCATCTTTCTATAATCACTTACCTATTTCTAAGAGTCAACCAGACTGCAGCTTGCTTTCTATCTCTTCCTTCAATATTTAATTTTAAGCCTAGTACTGAGGACGCTTTGGTATATATTCTGAATATCACATTCAGACTGTCACAAGGCTACCATTTTGATTTTCAATAAAGCCTCACCATTTCTCACATAAATAATTACTCTGCAGTATTCTATAAGAACAGTAGGAGGTGAAAGAAGAACAGAATTATACAGGATTCTATGAAGAAAAAAAAGAGAAGCTCGAGGCTCAATTTAACCACCATGCTGATTACGTCGCTTTGTGGTACTATATAAAAAATGTCTTACATTTGCAGTCTCAGATTTCCAGTTTATAGAACTGATCTGACTTCCAGCTCTCCTTTGCTATGATGTACTTAAAATAATCAGTTAATCATAGGGAAACTGACCTGAACCATTGAAATTAATCCTATAGGCAGCTTGAGAAATCCCTGCCTCAGGACATGTGCACATATTTCCATCAAGTTGCAGAAGGCAGCTAGACTCCCTAATGCGAATTTTCTGTAGCTTGATTTTTTGGGTTTGTTTTATGTTCTTGTGTATTGCTTTGGGAGTACTAGTCTTCATGCTAATATTTGTTTATTTAGTAATAATTATTGTGTTCCATATATTCTTTTTCTATAAATCAGTGTTCTAGACTTCCTTAAGAGACAACAGAGAATAAGAAATTTTGAGAAAGAGGGAAAGAGAGAGCAAGAGAGAAACGTAGAGGACACATGGATAGCAGTTGACAGATTATAAAATTCTCAGGGTCCTACCACTGTACGTGGCCCATCTAGCTTCATATTTCTCCACTTTCTGGCCCTCAAGGATTGCTGTGAAAAGGCTGCTTCTGTCTCTTCTTCCACTAACCTCCTTGGAAAACAAGACAACCAGAAGGTGGGAAGTGACATGGGAGGGGAGAAGGTCACCAGGGGCCCTTTTCTCTGGGAGCCACCCATGCAAGATTGAGGTACAGGAGGGCTAGGGAGAAATGGAGTCAGAAGCTAATAGCACCTTGGGCTGAATGAATCCACTCTATTCGGAGCATGAATGTTTACTGTGTATAAAATTATGCCCATGCTGAGAACCCAATGCATGAATCTGGGGCAGCAAAAAGTACCTGGGGGCCAGGAAGTATGTGTGAGAAGGAAGCAGAGGGGAAAGGCAGTAGGTGCATGTGGAGGGGGGCATGCCTCAACTTCCACACTGGTCTCTCTGCCAAACTCCATGGTCCTTGAGAGGTAAGACAATCATGTGCATCAAGGTTACAAAGAAAACCAAAGTAGGGGAGAAATGTTGCACCTTTTACACTTAGTTTTTACTTTGAGTCAATTTTATTCTTTGTCTTTTGAAAATATTTGAAGTTGTAACTTAAAAATCCAGGAAGTTCTCAAAAGAAGTAGGACTGTTACACCTCATTTAAGATGGCTAAAAGTTTTAACCAAAGGACACTACAGAGAGAGGAGAGCTCTGCTGGGAATCAGAGGCTTTGTGACCATGGCTCTGAACACCTCCTTCTTTGCACGCAGGTAAAAAGAATCCACTGCCACCCAGGGCTTTTGTGAGATGAGCACACAGGTAAAGAAATTAGCAGAGTACCTGGTGTACACATGCAGCCTTCTACAAAGGGCTCACTTGGCATGAAGCGATGTTTATCTTCCAGCCAGGGAGCCAAAACATGGGCAACAGAGAATGAAATCAGATGTTTATCAAAATGGTATTATCACATGAATGGTCACCAAGTATGAGAAAATGATTCCTTGTTTTTTTTGTTTTTTTTTTTGATTCCTTGTATTTTAGCAAGCCAAGTAGAATCCTTTCTAATGAAAGGGTCAGTTTTGGGAAACAATTCTAGAAAAGCTGTGGACTTGGTGCCTCTTTCAGCCACGCTGTTATGCAGATATCCAAGACAGCTGCTAGGAACCTCTTAGTTCATCCACCCTTCCTGGTATCCACTTATTCAGCCAGTTCATCTCAGCCTAGGTGACATGATGAGAGGAAGGTCCATTCAAATTTCAAATTAGGAAAAATTACATCATAAAGAAAATTGTCAGAAATGTAATGAGAGATTAAATCTGAGAAGAGCAAAAGAGGAAAAGAAAATTTTTTGGCTGGTTGGCAGAGGCTCTAACAGGCAGCTTGTGAGCCCATTAATGACTTGGCCTGCATCCTCAGTGTTTATTGATTCACAGCTTGTTTAACTTCTTGTATATTCCCAACCATTCCCCAAAGTGTGATATACCTCATCTACTATACAGTAGTTTAATTGCACTACAAATGAGTTTACTCAACCAATTAGAACTCCAAATACTGCTAAGATATATGCCCCAAGATTTACAAAAGTGGTACTTCCTAATTTTTTTCCAGAATCCAACTGCCGATAGAATTTAGCAGTGTTAAACCCATGTACCCATAAAATAAATGTGCGTGCACATTTCTCCACTAATAAGTCCTAGGTCATCTCCAAATATGTATGGAACTAAAAAAACAAATACTAATAAGCAAGAAGAAACTATGGGCAACAGCATGCTAGAACAATATTTCTAGGTACAGAGGTTTCAATGAGGTCTTTGAAGAAAATACAATATTACAAAATTATAATATTAGAAAGCATTTGTGGGCCACATCAAGAAATATTCCATTTGACATAATTCTGAAAACAAATCAGTGAACTGTAGAAAGGACTCACAAATATTTATTTAAGTTCTTCACTAAGTTAATGGTGTGGAAAATATTAGAGGTGAAAAAATAGAAATGTCCCTTGTGGCATAACAAAAGTCACTTTATCTCATCTGCTCATATGTGTGATAAATGGCAATAAATGTCTCTGGGGTTATTTACTGCTCTCCATTTACAGATGGAATTGGGATTAATACTTAATTAAACTGGAATTCTTGGGCTGTATAAAATGGATTGGGTCATAGTTTGTACATTAATTACCCTTCTAAACTATTTATTAATAACTCAGAAGGATCTTGAGGATCTATTGACTCTGTTCCCTGAGAAGGGGAATTGTGTGTCTATAAAAATGGATCAAGGAACTGGATAACAGGAATTCAAAGGTTCCCAACACCAATAATCAATGTTTAAGGAGATGAAAATGTTAATTTCTGATTTCATTATTATGAATGCACTAAAGTATTACAATGTACCTCATAAATATGTAAAATTACGTCAATAAAAAATTTCTTGAAACAAACCTATTTTGTATATTATGAAAAGGTACAATAGTAAAGTGACAATTTAGTGCCTGCTATGAGCTTAAATTAAGGTTATTATTTGAAAGCAAATCCTATAATGCAAATCTAGAAAATAAATCTAGCTTAAAGAAAAATCAAATGGATAAAAGAAACAGCAGTATATTATAGGATAGGGTCCAATTTTTAAAATCCTATTATAACATAAGCACTAACAAAAAAAATAACAAATATATAGCTCTGAATTTTCAAACAGTCTTATGTAATAGTCTTATTTTCTTACAAGGTTGTCTACTGGTCAGATAGGAAGTACAGGCTAATGGTAAATATGTGTGTATTTGTGTATGTACATATAGTATAAAATTACACCCCCCCCCAGGAGTCAGGTACTTCTGAACCCAGTAGGGCAGAATGAAGGAGTAGAAGCAGGAATACATAACATTTTTCTTTTACTTTATACAATCTTTCTCTCCAACCTTCTAAAATAACTCATAGGTCCCTTGCTGGGTTTTCTACTAGAGTATTCAAGAAGAAACTTTGGCAGCTTATTACACCCATCAAGGAAAGTGCAGTGATCTGAAAAGTTCACACACAATGTCTATTTGGCATAAAATAAACATGAAGAATAAATGTATTACTCAGGAATGTTAAAATATAAGGGAGCTTTTCTTGAATTACTCACCCATAGGCTCCATTGCTAATCAGTTTAATCGTTTCAAAATCACTTTCTCGAGGTTTCCTTCGAAGTTTCAGGGAAGCATTAGAGCTCTTGGGAACAAAATATAAAAGTTTAAAAGTTCAAAATTTGAGAGAATTATATCAATGGCGAAATAGATAATACTGGAATTCTATGTTATTTAATATGCCGATGTGGAGTATTCTAGCTCAAAGAACCTGGGAACAGTTTCAAAGATCAATTGCGACAACAGTGCTGAGCGCCTTCATTTAAGCCAACTCATATTTCCAAGAATTTAGCACCAGGTTCCCCCATGAAGGTGCCTTATGTGATGGGCGAGAGGGCAGCTGCAGGTTGTCTACAAATGGTTTAGTCCGAGGATTAAATGCACTAAGATCATTGAAATTTCCTCTTTTTTTTTTCCTTTTGTATATTATTGTAGTTAGTCTCATAATAATTTGTGACATTAGTCCAAAGTGACAAACCCTTCTCTGGTTTCAGCCAGAAAACAATGGGCCTAAGTGGCTGGCCATGGGTGGTGGAGGACGTGGCCTCTCTACCTCTGGTCAGGGCATGTCTATTTCATTCCTGCGGCAAGCTTTGTTAGGAAGAAGGAGCGGCTTGCAAATGAAACACTCAGATGTAGAAAGCCTGCCTTTCTTTACTTCCGTACCAGAAATCTCACAATGGTTTAGATACCAATGTTCTAAATGATGGTCTCCAAAAACTTCAGCTCAAAGGACAATAAACACAGAGCTCTTAGTAAAAAATCATCTAAGGCCTCATTTACCTTAACAGTGAAAGGGTTAACACTGTCTGTGGCCTTCTGCAGAGCCCAGTGCTCCTCACCCACCACTTTGGAAGAATTCCATGAATCCCTACTCAGCACAGTAATCTCTGAGGCTGTCATCCCACCTGTCTTTGGAAGACCTGGAACCCAGCCTCCTATCTGCCTCTTTCCCTGAGTTCCTTCACCATCCTGGGTGTCTGCAGTGTCTGCAGAGGTAATACAACCAACTCTCACCTCAGCAGTCTCAACTCTAGCAATCACAGCTCTCTGCTCTTCCCCTTGGGCTCTAACCACAGGACCTAGCTTTGGTCATCATTTACCACTTCTTCACAGGAAGCAGTTCAAGACTGGGACCGCTTAAACGTCCAGCCACTCTCATTAGGACTGCTCTTCCATGGCTTTGGATTGCAAGGTTGTGCTCAAGGCCCCTTGGCCCATGTATTCTTCTCTCCCTACTGATTTCCTTTATGTTCACTGACGACTCCTGCATCAGCTCTTCACCAGAATGCCCCCTCTGTCAAAAGATTTGATGGCTCTTCTTGGATGTTTCAAAGGAACTTCAGTCTCAACACAGTAAAAATTATGATAGTCATAAAATCAATAAAACAATTATCATTTAGCATTTACTATGCCACATTTCCTAGTGATTTTATATAGAATATTTCATTTAATCTTTATAATATCTTATGTCTATTTTATAGAGGGGAAAACTAAGGCATAGAGCATCTCCCCTGTTCCCCGGACCTAGGAAGAGGTAGAGCCAGTTTTCAAATCTAGGTAATCTGAATCCATTGTCTGGACTCCAGCCACCAGGCTAAACAGCCTATGCCTGCTTTGTGACCACCCCCAACCTGCCCCATCCTGGCTTCTCTCCTGGGGTTTACTATTTAGGAGAATGGCCCCAGCCACAAGGAACTCTTGCTTGGAACCACTGCAGCTGCCTCTTAACTGCCTTCCCCAGGGCCACTTGCCTGTTCCCTGCACTCCATCTGCTCTTTTTTAAGCCGTGACTCTGATCCGATCATCTCCTCGTTTACCTCCTCTACTCCTATCTACACATGTACTTCTCTGAAGCTCAGTTGCTTCTTGTTGCTCTTAAAAGAAAAAACAAAACCAAACAAACAAACAAACAAAAAAAACGGACACATTCAAGCAGCAGGGACCTATGTATCCAATTTTGACCCAAGCTCTCCATTCTCAATGGTCTCTCTTACTCTTAGCACTTTGTGTCTGAAATGTTCCCCCCACTTTTTATCCGAGTAATTTCTTACATGTCTGCTCAAGTATCACATTCTTACAAAATCTTTGGGGACTACCAGACTAACACAAATCTCTTTATGGTATGTTTTTAGCCGCACATGGGCTTTTTTTCTTCATAAATTTTTCTCATACTCATTGTTACTATTCTTTGTCATGAATTCTTTTTGTAAATTTCTGTTTCTCTTTGAGAGGAGGCACATTAAAACTGTATGCCTAATGCCTGGCAGTTTCTTGTATATGGAAGCAAAATAAATATTTGTTGCATAAAGTAATCGGCAAAAACTTCTCAAGCTAATGAAAGAAAAAATCAACACTGTATTTTAACAAAAAAGATACTTACACTCACTGACTCATCAGTTTCTGGTGTTTCTGCTGTCCCACTATCATAGTTCCCCAACTGAGCCATTTCTAAATTTAAGAATTAAAAAAACAAAGCTTAAGAAAAATATTGCAATTAGACAAGAGTACTAAGGTAAAAGAAAAATAATTTCTCTATTACAAAAAAGAGAAAGAAATTCACTCTGTAATCCAATATGCCCACAGGAAATCTTACATACAAGATGACAAGAACTAGAGACTCAGATTTTGATCTTGTTCATTGCAAACCTTTTCCTAGACCTCCATTTCTCACAAATACCTAGATGTAGGAACTTTGAAGATGGAACATCTGCCCCGGCTGTCAGCATTTCACAGCTGACACAATTACCATTGCTTGCAAAGGGTTTAGTGTGTTAACAACTCTGGTCATTGTCAGATATCCAAGAGATGCAAGGCTTCCTGGGTTCTGAAAGGCATCAGAAGTCCTTTGGCTACAACTCAGAAATGATTCTCAACCTGAGATGAGAATCCCTTGTTTCATTCCTTCATGTCCACTGAGCAATATCCTGCCAGTCTACTCTCAGAATGTGCAGGAGAGGCAGCCATCGTGGTTAGGAGGTCTGTGCAGATGAGAAGGCTTGGAATACCACCACCACTGGCACTTAACTTTGGGCTCTTCCTTTGTGAGATGGACCAGTATTACTTATGTCATAGGGGTTTTTATGAGTATTATACACAATAATGCATGTAAAGCTTTCAGCATGGTGACTAGAAAAAAACTCAAGTGCTAATTAAATGTTGATTGTTATTTATTATTAATTATATTGTATGAAGTATTCAGTTCTGGGCTGGATGCCACATGCTTGAAAGCCGTGTAAGTACTATCCTGGTGGTCTACTTAAAAGAGGCAAAGGGTCTAATTGCCCAACCCATGTTGGAGTGCATAGTAAATAAGAAAACCTAATTCACTTACTGTTCATTTTCATACTTTTTTTAAAAAAAAGATGTTTTATTTAAAAAGTTAATTTTCTCCAATAGCATTTTAATGTCTCAAAATCGAACGTATATGATAAAAAGTTTTTAGCTACATATGTTTGTATGTCTCTGAAATTATTTCTTAGATTATTTCATATGATCATGGTTTTATAAATACAAATACCCTGATTATTCATAAGAAATATAAACCAAAACAGTACTGGAGTATTACTTTTAAGTAAAAATTTACAAACTGCAGATTCTGAAACACTAGAGACTGATACCACTAACTTTCTCAGCTTATCTATTGGAGAAATTCCAGAATAAAAATAAACTTAATGCAAATTATATATTTTGTTGGTGCCAAATGATGCCAACATCCAATGTGTCTAGTACCTCAGATGTTCAGACTTTGAGACAAATTAAAACATACTCAGTTGGAGGAGTTAAGGAAAAAACAAAACGTAATATTGTTTAATAAAATAGCAATCATGACTTATATTTAATTAAGCAATTGCTATGTGAAACAATTACAGAGATGAACTCTTGTAATCCTCATAATAACTTTATGGATCAGTACTGCTATTATCCCATTTTTATTTTATTTAAGGAACTGAGACACAAAGAGGCTCATGAATTGCATGATCAAGGTCACAGTCCAGTTCTAGAATTCTCACCCCTAACCTTCAAAGGACAGTCCTTAGGTATATTCATTTATGTGTCTACAAGAAAGGGAAGCAAATGTAGATCAAAAACTATCCTCAAGAAAATTAAGTATCAAGAGTTAAAAAAAAACTCCTACTAAAAAGTTTACATTACTAACCTCCTAATGCATCAAAGATCACTATTAATTTTTAAACTCTTCATAAAGGCACAAAAACAGACCTCTGATTATTCACCTACCAAAGTTCGGTCTACAGTGATATTTACTGCCAGGTAAGAAAACTGTGAAGAACCAGCTCCATCTACAATTCAGGGGCTGACGCAGCCTTAACTATACCGGCGTGAAGAGTCACTATAATAGGCTTTGACAGCCTCCCCCACTCCAATTATTTTCATAAAAAAACAAATTAAAAGATGGTTCTGTTTTAAATAGAATTTCTGCTAAATAACTATTATCTGAGAAATACATATTATTCGTAAGCAGTGGGTAGTAATGGAATGGAACCAAGAATCAGCTTTTGAAGCAGGAAGCTAAAGCATCATTTTGTAATGCCTGAAGAGATTTTAAAACTCATCTAAATACCATTAAACGTCTGCCCTTTTTATTTCATTGATTTAAACCATTTCTGAAGAGTCATGATTCCAAAAGGTAAAGATGGTAATTTAAAAGCCATAGGGGAAAATCTCTCCCCAGGGAACTTTTCAGAAAAGCAGCCACCAGTCTCTGATAAGTGATGAATCTGTTGTGGTATTGCTTTCAGTACAGTATAAATTTATCTGGCATTATCTCCCCGTGATGCATGCATCATTTCACTAGGAGCAAAGACCGGATGGCTACAAGAGCAAACAAAGCAGGAAGAACAGGAGAGAGCAGGGCAGAGAGCAGCAGGCTCTCCGGCTTTAGATAGGAAAAATCTCAGTGTCAACGTCTACCTCCATCACAAACAATTGAGCAGGATAAAAGCTGTTTGCAAATTCAATTTAATGAACAAGGAAGACAATTTTGCATTAAGCAGCCAATGACTGTTTATGAGTTTTTAGGCAGTATATAACCTAAGTGTGGTAAATAACAATCCTAAACAACAATGAACAGGAAAAGATGAGGGTGGGGTTAGCAATATTAATTTTTGAAAAATCACTAAGAGGATGCTTCCTATTCTCTGTATTTAATAGAATTACATATTGTTTCATTTGAATCAACCATAAATCCTTCTATAAGCTGTTCTTTTTTAAAAAAAAGCATTCCCTTTTATCACTGCCTTTCTAGTATATTACTATTTTTCATACTTTGAGACAAATACTCAAAAAAAATTCAACATATCAATGTCACACAATTTAAAATAATCTTCATCATTGTGTTGTTTCCAAATTAAATTTAAATGTCAATTTTAAATGAATAATAGTTTTTTTAGTGATGCTTTCAAAATTAAAAGCACTCTTGGGAAGATTTCAGCTAAACTTTGCAAGAGAAAAAGTACTTGGAGAAAACTTGAAATACAAACCCTTCCAGGACAGCCTGACATTCTCAGGCTGACAGACCGCTAGACCCCAAACCCTGTCCCTGTTTTCAAATGGGGGCATGTTCATTTCTTTCTCAAGACTCAACTTACAGCTGTTTGCTTCTAATCACAATGGGTGCCAAAAAAGGGACGTTTTAATGGAGATAGCCAAAATAGGAGAGGAAAAAAAGGCTGGCTACTAAGTCTTGCCATGAGACCTGGATGTAGAAACAAGTCAAGAGTCAAACCCAATGAAGTACTCACCTTCCAGAGGGTCCTTATTGAGTCCCAGTTGGCTGATGATGTACCTGGGAATGTCAGTTTTGATGCCCTGTCCTTCTTTTGCATGACCTTCTGCTGCTTCCAATAGGTAGTAAAATTCTTCAGGATCAAATTCCTACCAAAGACAAACACAGATACAGTTCTTTGAGCCAAAATTGTCTGAGGTTTTATTAAATTCCATTTACAACATAATTGTTGTATACATGATTGTAGATTGTGCAAAAAGAAGGCTACTTGCCTTAAAAAGTACATAATTCTCACACTGAAGCCTATTCATGTTCTAAGCCAATACAGTACATTTATGCAATTGGTAACTCAAAGATAACAATAATTTCCAACACCCTTCTAATATAACTTTTCAGGTACTACGTTCACTGATGATCTTGATCTCATTGAGAAAGAAAGGTCTGGGCTGGGGTGTAGCTCAGTGGTAGAACATTTGCTCATACAAGGCCCTGGGTTCAATCCTCACTACCTCACACACAACCAAAAAAGGTCTGATTTGATTTGTGTGTGTAGAGTTTTTTTTGTTTTGTTTTGGTTTGGTTTTTTTTGGTACTGGGGATCGAACTCGGGTCCTTGGGCTTGTGCAGCAGGTGGTGAAACCACTGAGCTAAATCCCTGGCCCTGTGTGTGTATGTTTTGTGAGCTGGGGTTTGGCTATTTTCCCCAGGCTGGCACTGAACTCCTGACTATATGCCTGTGCCACCACTCCCCATTATATCCTATTTTTATTATTATTTTCTTTATTTGTGGTATTACAGATCAGATCAAGGGTTCACATCACTCTAAAATACATGCTATAGATTGATGTGTTATAAATAATTATATTTCTTAAATTTTTCTGTCCGAGCTCTTTCCCATTTTAATGCCCCAAGTAAGCACTTTTGGAATTTCAGCCTTTCACCTAACAATTACTTGAGTTTCTAAGGGCCATATAAAAATGCTCACTACAAATGTAGTAAGGCCCGACCAGTGTAAATGCTCAGTACCCTTTATAGACACCTATGATGACAGAGCAAGTCCTTAGATGATGGGTTTAAGAAGTGTCCCTGTGTACTCTGAAACTCCAGTTTCTTCACCAAAAGCAACATTTCCAAACATACTTCTAAGTCCACCCATTTCTGTCTTCAAGAGGTTATATTTTTACTTTTTCTCCTCTGATGACAAGTGATTAGTATAAAAAATTCATTTCCTCTTTTAAGGCAAGATTTGCTCTTAGCCTATCACTATTGTCCAGAAAAATAAGTTTTAATGCTAAGTGGGATTCTCCCCTAAATTAAACTCTTGCACAATTCAAAAGCTACACAGGAGAAGGAGTAAAAATTTAGTCTCCCATCAAGCTATCTTGCCAGTCACCCAGTTCTCCTCCCCAAAGGCACCCACAAAAGCTTTTCTCCTTCATGCTTCCAGACAAACTTCAGGTCAAATGGTACATTTGATTTTGTGATCCTAGGAGTCCCACCATTGATGGAAAACCCTGCCCCCACCTTCTCCCTCAGACCTCCCATTGTGTCTCATCGGGTGTTGGTATATATTTATGGAACTATGAATATTCTAATATTGTAAAACATCATAAATGTTAATTAAAATAGGACAGAATTAAAGCACTACACCTATGTGTGTAGGGGTGTGTGTTTATAATGCTAAAAAGTGTACTGTCCATGGAGTTGTAATTATTTTAATGACTAGTAGAACTTAAAAGTGAACTTTAATACTATATTAATAGTCCCTTAAAATAATTATGTTCAAAGCTTCATATTTGTTTATAGTATAGATTTAAAGCTCAGTCAAAATGCCATAAAACAAAAATTTGAAATACCAAAATGGTCACTGGCCAAAAGCATATCAGTAAAAAAATGAACTAATCTTTAAAAGTTTCACTCTTTGAGGTCTGGTTGATGTCCTTGGCTCATTTTAAAAATGTGTAATGACCACCGGTCACTATTTAGTATATCTCTGACTTCCCTCTCTCTGAATCTCAGCAACTCTGAAAATGGGAGGCACAGTATTTTAAATTAGCAGTGACATAGAGAAATAATGCTGAGATAAGTTCAAGCACATTGTTTTATGATCATCTTTTGAGTTTGATGAGAACATGATATGACTATCACTTAATACAGTACTAATTCTAGAATTCTTTCTTAAAATAAGAAAAGACAAGTCACATATGGATGTCATCATAAACATTCACTAGTCGTAGATCCTCCTGACTTTTTCCATTTAGCACTAGTGCTTGAAGTTAAATGAAACTGGAGATTTCTGATGGTTGCTGCTTTCCCACAGTTAACAATAAATAATGTAGTCACATCTAAAGGCAACTTACCAGGCACTCTAATAGCCGAGCAGGGCGGGCAATAACAATTAGGATCTTTCGGACTAGCTGTTTAATAAATGCCAATTCTCCACTTTCTGAGCGATCATGAGCCTATGAAAAAGAAGCAATGAAAAGAATAATGATACAGACTTGCTCCAAGAACTGGAAAAGAAAATCAGAAAAACATGCTAATTAGATAATTGCAAATATTAAAAAATTAAATGATTTAGAAAAATACTCTTAAAAGATAAGCAGGCATCATTTCTACATAAATGGACACTGTTAAATATCTACAAAATAGCTCTATTAGCTAAACTTTAATTGCAAAACTTTGATTTACTATCTTCATTAAAAACCCAATGTGAGGACTCTTGATGTGAACCAAGAATGAAGGGGACATTAAAAGTTTATGACATAGTAAGTACTTAGTACCAGTAGAGGCAGCTGATCAAGAACCTGAACTTTCCAGATGTTAACATCTGAGATGTGTCAAACGGCTAACACAATGATGACTGCTTTTGCTAACTGGTCATGTAACATGTTCATGAAAAACATTTCACGTATTCAATGATTAGCCTATAAATTAGTTATTTTGTCACACATGACTAGTGTGCAATGCTTATTTCAAATGTTAGCTGAAAATGTTTATATTTGCATATACATGTGAATTACAATTTTACACCTAGGCATTCAACTTAGTAAAATTTAACTGACTTAAAAATCTTTTAAAATTTCATGGTACATGTTGCTTAAGTACAATAAATGTTCTGAGAGTAAAGCTCAGTTTGTTAATAGTCACTGAAAATTTCAGTGATATATATTTTCTTGAAATCTAATAAATCTATATTAAGACTGATGTAGGACAAAATTATAATTTTTAATGTAAATCTTAAGGGAATTTTCATTAAGTTTTTATGATTTAGTATCCTCTAAAGACTTTTTTAAAGTTATCAAAGTGATATCACAGACACAGTAATGAACAATTCTTTTTTTGTTTGTTTGTTTGTTTTTTTGGTACCGGGGATCGAACTTGGGTCCTTGCACTTGCACAGCAGGCGGTAAAACCACTGAGCTAAATTCCCAGCCCTTAAATTGTACTTTTTTTTTTGGTACCAGGGATCAAACTCGAGTCCTTGCGCTTATGCGGCAGGCAGCAAAACCACTGAGCCAAATCCCCGGCCCTAGTAATGAACAATTCTTGAAGGCACTTCATCTTGACAACCCCAGTGCCCCCACAAAAAGAGCTGGCAAAAAAATTTTATGAAAAATGATTGTAAGATATCTATTGAATTTAAGCTATCAAATCAAAGGCAGTGTTTTAAAACACAGGTACAGAAACCAGACAGGTAAAAGCAAAACAACTAATATTTGAAATAAGAAAAATGACAATTGGTGAATAATTATAGATTAGAAAGTGTTCTACACACACATCTCAAATATTGGAACTGCTTTATTTCAATGTTTCTTTTGCAACAAAAATAGATTTTGAAAGATACAATGAATGCCAAGAAATATGGTTATACATCCTTAACTAAACAGAGAACCTTAAAAAAAAAAACCTAACATCTTAATGACAATTGGGCTAGACTGAAGTTTCTTCTTACTAAAATAATTGTTTTATATATTCAGGAATATAAAGACTGTCTAAAAAGCCTGAGTATATTTTGGTGGTTTCTTTCAAAGGGAAATGAGAATTTCATATGTGAGAAAACTAAAAAACAGTCAATTCTGATTATATAAATTCCATTTCAAAAATCATAAAATAATCATTTCATTCTGACTTCTAACAATCATCAGGTACATCCAGTGCCAAAACGTATGTTATATTAGTGCAAATAATATTTTATCTATCTATCTACTAGCAATAAGAAGGGAGGAAGAGCCTCGAAAGTACAAGTTCAATCCCAGGTACCAAAAACAAAAGGAAGAGTTTTGTTGAAATGACAGAATTAGCCTGAGAAAAGTGTTTCCTGGTTAGCAACAGCAGGTTTGAAAGAGGGAACGCTCATGGATACCTGTATCTGCATTTTAAGTGCTGGCCACTATAAAAAGTACTATACTATGATCTAGATCTGGGAGTAGAACTTCCTATGTATTTTGTTTTCTTTGGCTAAATACATCTCAGTGAAAAAGAGACCAGAGACACAAAAGCATTTATCTGGAATTGGCCTAGACCTCAGGACTTTAGAAAGCATCAGCACAGTCAAGCTATCAAACCTTAGGGCAAGCTTGCCTTGGATTATGCAAAAGCTTGACAATGGGAAAAATGGTGGGGGAGATAGACCTTCTGGGCACAGAGTCACAGCTGGGAACTGACAACTGCATCCCCGGAAACCAAAGCCAAGTTCCTGCAATTCAGCTTATCTAAAAGGGACAAGTTCTCCTGCGAGAGGCTTGGCACCAAACTCTGGAACAATACTGTAAATGTGACTCTTAAAATAGATTTAATTCCCACAAAAGGACGGAAGGAAACCACGTATCTGTGAAGATGAACAAGAAAACATTCTTATTCATATCCAACAATGACCTCTATGCCACAAGTATATGCTCTGGCCAAAAGAGAAATTTCTCTGAAAAGTAGTGATTTTATCTGTCACACAGCCCATTCACATGATCTTTGAAACTCTAAGATTTATTTTTAATTGCCATGAAACAATCTGCCAAGTCTGTCATACAGAAATAAAAATGGAGGCCTTTAAATCAAAATAGCTTTGGATACCAAGTCTCCCCTTTACAGGGAATCCCTAGGAAGAAACAAAAACTGCCAAACTAAACCGTTAATGATATTCTGGGAAAGAATTTTGACATTTAGGAAGAAGGATGTTACTGGGGCTGACTGCTGAGTTCCTTGGGTCTTCTCTTCTGTATTTCCAGGATTTGATAAAAAAAAAAAAAGTACAGAAAAATTAGATCATTTGGTGCTACATCGTAAGAGATCAAATATTTTGGCATGTTTCCATAGGTATTTTCTGTTTTCCTCTTTCCTTTCTATTGTTACTGAGGAATCCATAAACACGAGGAGTTAGGAATGACCTGTCTTCCTCAGTAAAGTGAAATCCAAGAGAAGACTGTTTTATACATTGTGGCTAAATGTACTGAGAGGGTCCCACAGCCTGCACCATGGTGGTAAAGGTTTTAGCTGTAGGAAGAATGGGACACTGAGGAGTGTTACATTGTTATTCTTGGAGCTGCATAGAAATATGGATTTGAAAGTTTAGGAGTAGAGGGAAGAAACCTAGCTAGTGAGGATTATAGTCTAAGCCAAGTAGTACTCATAGAAATTGGTGAGAGTCTAGTGGTTGCCTGATATAGGGAAAGAAGGAGTCTACCATGACTCAGAGTCCTACAGGTGACTGGAAAGATGGAGGATCCAATAATGAAGGAGAAGCAAGCTTGGTGGAGGTGATGCCGAGTCTAATTTTAGGCAGGCTGAGTAGCTCACTGCTGTTATGGAGGGCTGTTCAAGCAGAAAGATACCTAATAGGCAGGTGGACACATGAATTTGAAATCTCAGTGAAAGCTGCTGTTCAGAGATATAGATGGGAAGTCTTTGAGTCCAAAGACTTTAATGGAAGACAGCCAACAAGATCAACAGGAGAGAGCAGGAGAGTGGAGAAGGATGGGATCATGGGAAAAATGACTTGTAAAAAACACAAGTTGGACAAAGGAATGGAGAGGAGAAAGAGTATGAACACTGTAGTAAAATAGGCCTGTTCCAGTAAAATGGCCAGTGAACCCAACAGGAAGGACAGCAGTGAGTTTGATAAGAGGGGATCAGAAGCCACTAATGGAATAAAACTTTGGATTGTTCTGTGTCACACACTGTCCTAGGTGAATAAAGCAGATAGAATCCCTAAGTGCAGTCTTTATATTCTAGTTCAGGGCTATTAAGTGTGATCCACAGACTGGTGCCAGTCTGTAATAATCAGTGTATGATGAGCTAAGTACAGCTATTAAGAATAAGCATCTAGCAATTCTTATATGGCCAGGATGCCCAAGGACATGATCTTTTTCCTGTAAGCTTACTTTCATTTTAGTTGATGGGAGAACTCGGTCTATGCCAAGTGGGAAACAAATACCACAGACAATGTGTTTGTCCCCAAAGATAATCTAAGAGGCACTGCTTTAGTAGACTATAGTAGCTTGAAATATGAGAAATGGAAACAGGGCAGAGAAAACTGTTGGGATGTTTGGATAGGAAAGGGAAGAAAAACAGTGGCTGCTAGCCAGAGAGGAATCTTCTTATCTTACCAGAATTAAATTCTGTAGGGACAAGGACAGATGGTTTTTCTCAAAAGTTAGGATACTAATATCCCCCTTTAGTTCTGTGGAAGTATTTATATATTCATGCTTAGAGAAAACCACTGCTGATTACATTTACATGGGCATAATTTATGCCCTGTGAGATACATAAATATTATAAATGTAAACATATAGGCTAAATGGGTTTACTTGTAGGCTGCGGCTGATCAATTTCAGGCAGAAGAGCAATCTCATGCACTAATTCCATTCCACCATACACATTCCCTTCCTGTCCCCGGTGTTATCAGGGACTAGGCATGCTCCTGATAGGAGTGTTAGGCAGAGGCTGATCCTGTGTTTATCTGTCATTTTGGAAACTGGATATTTTGTTAGAAGAAGAACTGACACTAATGAAAATACAAGTTGCCATTTACTATCCAACAACACATGCAGGTTAATTAATAGGACACACGGCCTGGAAAAAGCCAGCAATTTTCCATTTAGCTATTTCAGATATTAGAATTAGATAGCACCATCAAATAATGCACATATGCTCAGTCAATTTATTACTTTATGGGTAAGGAGGGAAAATCACTGCTTCAAAATCCTTCACAATCCACTTATCCTAGCATCATATATTGAGTCCCAAGGTTCCTGTAAAGGTTATTACTTTAACTTTCTATTACTAAATATAATGCCCAGAATCAACTTAGAGGAAGTAGCAGTCAGTCTGTGGGTTTTTTCTCTCTCTCCCTTTCTTGTTTCCATGAAATGTGAGCTCCATCTCAGTTACCACCTATATGCAAAATGTCTCATAAAATATTTTTTCCAGGGAAAATGCAAGACAAATCAGAAAACTTTATAAGCACAGTGCCTGGTTCTTACCTCATGTAGTAACTTATCTAACTTGTGCTGCAATTCAAGGAAGTACCGTGAGGTGATGAGCCCCTGGTGGGATTTATCCAGACAATCTCGAGCCAGTTCAATAATTTGATGGTGAGTGAAACTAAGCACTCCATCTGCTAGGGGAAGTACGTTGTCAGGGGAGTAACTGGTGATAATTTCCTTTAGACGCTCTTCCATCTGAGCTGTAGCCTGTTTAGAAAAGACACACACACACACACACACACACACACACACACACACACGCAGGTATAATATAAGGAGATACACATACGAACTTAACCATTACAGCTCCCTAGCATTTTCACAGACCTCCAAAAAGTTGTTAAATTCTGAAAATTAAATTTGAAAGAAAATTCACTTCTGGGCTGGGGGTATAGGTCAGTGGTAGAGCACTTGCTTATCATGTGTGGGGCCCTGGGTTCAATTTCCAGCACCACAAAAAAGAAAAAAACCCCTCACTCTTGCATGAGACAATAGTGGTGCACACATGTCATGATACATTTACTCAACCTCACTGATTGTACAGCACCAAAAGCAAATCCTAATGTAAATGTGGACTGTGGGTGAGAATGATGTTTCCTTGAAGGTTCATCGATTGCAAAGAAGGTACTGCTCTTGTGGGGGAGGGCAGTGATGGGGAGGCTGTGCAGGTGAGGCAGGGTGTGCATGGAAAATGTCTGTATTTTTCTATAAAGCTAAAACCTCACTGAAAAATAAGCAGAAGAAAAGGAGGGAGAAGAGGCTACCATCACCTCATCATGTGGGACAAAGATAATAAAGATTTGAAGTACAGTAAGCCCCTGATTTATGATCTAGTCCTGTTCCCAGGAGAACGTTTGTAAGTCCGATTCATTGGCAATCTGACAGTGAGTCTTATCCAGTACACCTGTGAAAGTTCACAACTTGAATATTCGTAAGTCAGGGAATTATTGCATTTGGTTGAAAATGAGTATTCCAGGATGCTTTTCTTATGATTCATCAAGTGTAAAATGGTCCATATAAGCATCTTGAAATAACTCCAATAATACCTGTGAATTGTTATGCTTTCATGTTAGATTTTGGGCCCTTAGATTGATTTAAAAAATCAAATATGTATTTAATTGCTACTGACTCAAAATTCAGGACTACTGCAAGAGTTCCACAGCCCGCAGAGTGAGCCAAGAGTTAGTTTTCTTGACTAGGTTTCAATATATCAGGAACAAGCATCTTCTATCATCTTTACCTTTTCCTCAAAATACTGTGTCACCTGCAAAAGGTCAAGGGGGTTCCCTTGGTAAAATAAATCTAAAATTTCCAACATTTATTTCCCTGTGATCACCTATTGCCTGATCAATGTTCCTAGCTTATGTGAATTATATGTGCAGGGAGATTTCCCCTTGTCTCTTTCTCTTGCTCCCCTCTCAAATCCAAACCTGCATGAACTAGCTATAGTCAGTATCTGTTTCCCTGGCGAGGCTGTGACATGTGACAAATAGCTAAAATAGTGTTAATCAATGATATCAATGCTGGGTTCATTACAAATAATAAGTACTCCAGTCCTGATTTATGAAACCCAAGATTTCCCTTTGTTCTCATGCCTAGGGCAACAAAGGTGGTGGGAAAGACATAAAAAGATTGCCTTCTCCCAAATGTGCAGAAATACTTGGGTGGGAAAAACACAGAACTGAGGTGAGGTGATGGGGACCATGAGAGAGCAGCTCTTTGCAGCCAGGAGGTTTGTCAAGAACCCTTCACAAATTGCGCGTTAGTTCAAATCAAATTCCATTGACCAGTCTAACTGGGGAACACTGCCACAGTACCTGTAGCAGTACGGTTAGAAATGTAATGGGTAAAGAGAAGAGATGTCATAGAAAATGAAAATGAGGTTGAAAAGAAAAATCAACTTTCACAAAACACCAATCTATGGCTTCTACAAGAAGAAAACTGGTCTCTGCTTAATAATACAGCAGGTCCAGAAAATAAGTACAAAGAGTCCAAAGGGTATGGAGGCCTCTGATAGCAGATCCTCCCTGTAGCACCTCCTAGACTCACCCGGGGCACGATGTACAATCAGCAGCATTTGGTGTAAAGCCATTTCAGCAAACACAGAGTGGCAAGTTCTCAGCAGTTGTTGGCTTCACATTTTAAGTTATTTTCTCTTTCTAAGAAGGCTTCAGTGATGTTTAATATAAGTCATAACTGGATTGGACCCTTACTTCCTATAATAAAACCACCTTACAAATACTAAACCTGTGTTGCCTGTTCATTTAGATTCTGGGCATCTTCAATTCAATTCATTACCTTTGGGAACCTTTCTTTGTAGACATGGTTCATCATAATTATTTCATGGTCACAGCAGGCGGGGGAACGTCCAGGGCTGCAAGCAAAGCAAATTACCCTTTTAAACTTGCCACAGCATGAAATGAAAATAAGCTTTTTATTTGTAAACAGTCAGCTGCATCAAAAGTACTATGCAAGCCTCATATGAAAAGAATGCTGTATTAGGTAATAAACTACAAAATCAGTCATTAGTACATGTGTACTCATACATACCTGCAAATGGATACTAAATAAGATTCAAAAAACAAGCTCAAGAAGTTAAATGCTACAAAATAACTGTTATAGTTCCAGGTCAGAAAGTGTTCTTCAATTGAGATTATATGTTGCACATAGTATGAGCTTACCTAGTTATGGAAATCAATTAATGAATTTCAGTATAAAACAAAATAGGGTATCTACAAACAGCAACATCTCAGACACGTTTAACAGTGTAATTTCACACTTATATCATACATCTGCGGTCTGCCACAAACCACTGGAGAGGGCCCAGTGTCTTCCCTGGCACAGGTGTCATAAGTGAAATCCATTTTCTAGTCTAACAAATATTTATTTGGGATGCTGAGGTAGGCATTATGTACAATAAGAAACAGGTATACAAGTGGTGTGTGTTTTTCTTTCTTTATTTCAGTAGTCATTGTGTTTCCTTCCTGGTGTACACTGTTAGGGTATTTTATTCCTGGGTAAATACAGCTTGCATTACATATCCCAAAAACTTCTTTAATAAAATAAAAATGGTATCCATAGCGTAAAGTGCAGTGTTTCTAGAAGAAGTGGTAAAACCTATCTTTTATTCTATGTCTCAAAATAATCTAACATGTACCACAATTACCCAAATATGGCAATATCTGATATTAGTTTATGACTCTAAATGAAGAAGATACAAAGGGAATCCCCTTCTGAGCCAGTAAACTTGGATGTTCAACTGAACACCTAATAAGCAAACTATTTTTAAAATAATAAAACCTTAATATTATATGATCAATGTATACCAACTCTGTAGCATTAAGGTCTCCTGTAGGAATTGGGCAGGGAGGTACCCTGTCCCGATTTCCCTCTTCACAGAAGGTCTATTGCCCAGGTGCTGGGATTGCTGTCAGGGGAGACTTTGAGCTGTCATCTTGTCCAGCACTGTCCTCACTGCAGAAAGTCACCTTGCTCAAGGCCTTGGGTGTCTCAGGGTGCCTTTCTAGGTGTTCTAATAACAAATCCAATGACTGAGGCACTGAAGTAGGAATATAAAAGAACGGACAACTTCCTGTGGGCTTGGCTGAAGCTGGCAGGCATTTACTGCAGGTCAACTTCTTTGTCTGCCTAATTCCACAGGGATTGATCCCCAAAGCACTCCCTAATAAACGTCCTGAACAGGAATCTGTATTTTACTCTTCTCCCTGAAGCAGCAGACTGTGATATATATTATTTGAAACGAGGTCAAAATAAAATTAGTCTAGGCAGTAGCAAATTCAGGAGACAAAAGCTCCTAAAAATTTATTCACTATACTGGAAACATAAAGTTTATTGTGGGAAGAAAGAATAAAAAGATTAAGGTGGCCTTTAAGATGGAATCTGGAAAAAATATCTTCCTATATTGCTGTACTTCCTTTTCAACTGCAGTTCCCCTCTTCATATAAGTGTTCTTGTACTATAATTAGATTGCCTTGAAATTTTCAATGGCTAGAAGTTGTACTGGTAGTCTCCTAAGGCCATCATGATTACTGTTATTGCAGCAATTAGCAAACTGTGAAAATTTAAAAGAAATAACACAACATCTTTCAATGGTAATTAACAGTGTCATTTGTCAACAGAAAAATCACACCATACTTATGGTACTTCAAAAACAAATTGACACATATATGAATTAAATGATAAAAGATCTTCACTCAACATGGTGAAAAACAGATAATCCCCGTAAGCAAGTTTTGGGCCAGGTCCACATACCTGAGACTTCGGGAACGGGGGCGCATGGGTGTGTTCCTGCACCTGTTCTCGGTGGCGATGCTTTCAGTGGTACAAAAATGTTTCGATAAGAAGTGCAGCTCATCTGGTGTTGGTTGGTATGGTAACTGGTGCAGCTTCTCCTGGGAGGAACAGGATGACTGAAACAAACCAAAGGCACGTTACAAGACTGACCTCCAAGAGAAAAATCTTGAAATGTGTGTAAGGTCAAAGTGCTAAACTTTGTGTAAGTGGAGACACCACTATTTTATAGTTCCTTTACACATTAAAATTATACTAACTAGCTGGGAGTATTAGTGCGTGCCTATAATCCCAGCACTCTAGGAGGCTAAGGTAAGTTTGATCCCAGCCTGAGCAACTTAGTGATTTAGCAAGAACCTGTCTCAAAATAAAAACTGGGGTGGGGCAGGGACTAGGGATACAGCTCACTATGAAGGTTCTGGGTTCAATCTCCAGTACTGGGGAAAAAACTGCACTAACTATAGCCTAAATGTATAAACTTTGCTGCTCTCTCTGAGGAGTCAATGTGCCTTTTATACCTTACCTCATTTGGCTAGAAACACAACTTCCCAAAAAGCGAGTCTCCTTTCCAGATAAAATATAGGCTCAATCAAAGCTACTGCAAGACAGTGACCACTGAGTGAAATGTAGGTGCACACTGTGTTACAGATTGGTTCTTAGCTGTGTTTGGGCACATCACATCTGCCCTCACAGGCCAACACTGTGACTTTTAGGTAACATCAACGATATGTTAGATGACAAATAATGTGATGAAAACTCTCTGAACAATGCATGTTGTTCTTTGATTCAATTGCCATCAATATGTGTCACAGGAAAAAGGGACGAGACGAAGAAACAGCTTTTCTCACGGGGAACCCCCACCCTGGCTGAGATCATCATTTTTTTAATAGCTTCAGTGTTAATAAATCCTTGCCTGTAGATTTGCTTTTTGAAAATCTTCACAGAACAGCTAGATAACACTGCTTTTCAATCAATCTGAGGTCTATAAGTATAGAGCAAAGAAACCACAGTATTCGTTGTTGTTTTGGTTTTAGTGAGAGGTACACTCTGTAAGCAAGTCTAAGGAAAGAGGTCCAGAAACTTTTAAGTAGGGGATTGAACCCACTACCTTTGCCCTGAGCTACATTCTCAGCCCTTTTACTTAAGTTTGAGACATGGTATTGCTAAGTTGCCCAAGCTGGACTTAAACTTGTGATCTTCATGCCTTAGCCTTCCAGAGAGATTTACCAGCATGCACTACCATGTGGCTGGCTTGAAAAAAAACCCTGTTATTATATTAAGAGTACCCTATAAATACTGAATCATTTCAATGCAGTAACACTAGAAATTAATGACTATGGCTTAAAAACATTTGCATACCTTAAAATTATAAAATGCTTTAGTAACTACATACGGAGACAGTATATCCTAAGACACAGAGATTTTTATAATGTAATGAGATTATGTTATAAGCCATAAAAATGAGAACACTACTAGAAAGATGAGATAAACCAAAGCTTTATTCAGAACAAAGAGGCACAGCCTTAAATACTTTCAATATGAAAAAAATAAAGCCCATGAACTGAATCAGTTCAAGAAATCAGCAAAATAATAAAATCAATTCAAGCAGGAGAAAGTGGTAATGACAACAGCAAAGACAAGGAAATTAGCAAGTAGAAAAACAGAACTAACCACTTGCAAGTCCAATTATCTGAATATAAGATAACCAAAAATTGCATATTTTTCATTAATTTTTATGAGATAACAGGAAATATAAAAATGACATTTTTATCAAGTTTATTTAATAAGAGAATTGACTGGTTGAAATGATGCCTGTCCAAATGGCACTGGTCGGGATAGTACTTAAACACACTGCCCAAGTGACACTCGGGTTATACTGTTAAGAATTTATACATAGGACTGGAGGTGTAACTCAGTAGTAGAGTACTTGCTTAGTAAAGTGAAAGCCCAGGTTCAATCCCCAGTATCACAAGAAAGAAAGGAAAAGTAAAAAAATGTTTCCATATATCCCAAAGTAAGTCAATATCCACATTTTTGTATCCAAGATTTCAAAACTTACAACCCCAAAGGTTTGTTCATAATTACTTTGGATGGCAAAGCATCAACTGAGCTGATGGACAGCTATTTAAAATATTTATTTAATCTACTTAATGTTCAGGTTGCTATACAAATATTAATATATTTGACTATGAGCTGTTGTCCCGATTGTTGCTGGGCTGTTATGTTCGGTACAGACATCATGATACATTTCTAAAATGAAAATGAATTCCAGAACACACCAGGCCCAAGAATGTCACAGAAGCCATTATGGAGCTGAACTTGCACAGGGATAATACCAACCTATGTTAGCAGGCGCAGCTGCAAGGATGGGTGGGGCAGGGCTTCAGTGCTGTCTTTAACACTTTATCAAACATAATACAAATCAGTTCCTCAAAACAGCTGTGGCGAATGTAACAAAATGGTAACATCTGTTAACTCTAAGGGAGTTGTTGTGCCTGTGTTATAAATTAATGGATGACTCCATAAGAAAGTGGCCCATGTTTAGCAATAGCGAATCTGTTACACTGATTGATGCAGCGGTGTAAGTGGGAGTCGTAACCTTGACAGTGCTAGAGGAACCAAGACACCAGGGGTTTCACTGGGAAGAGCTCCTTTGTTTTTATTTTTTGAATTTTTTATTAGTACACACTTGTAGTACATAATATTTACATTCATCCCAGGAGTAGGTACATGTATTTAACACATCTTGATTCTTTTTATTCCCCTTCCCCTCCCCTCCCTCTATCTCTACATCCCCTTCTCCTATTTTTTTTTTTTAGTTCATATTTGCAATATGTAATGACTATATTCATTGTGGGTAGCTGGTGCATGTCCATGGGATATCTTAAATCTTTTTATGTCCCCTTCCCATTTGCAAAGAAGTTTCTCCTTTTCATCTCAGGTGGAAAAGCAAGATATAAACGGCAATAGAGTCAAAGCCAAGGAGGCCAAGGAGAACCTAGGACACTGGGGAAAATCACAGGCCAGCAAAATGGCTTGGTGGCGACTCCAAAGGTACCAAAGGGAGCCCCCAAAATGAGATACATTAAGCAACAAAGAAGGACAAGTTCAGTTTCAGCAGAGATGAGGGACTCAGAGGAGCACTTGCAAAGCCAGTGAACAGAGCTTCCAGGATGACAGAGAGATGCATGTGCTGTCTCCAAGACCTCATGCATTTTTTGTTTTTTGAAGATGGGGTCTTGCTACATTGCTCAGGCTGGTATTGAACTTCCTGGGCTCAAGAAATCCTCCTGTTCCAGCCTCCTGAATAGCTGGGACTACAGGCATGCACCACCATGTCTGGCTCTCATGTGCTTACTGAAAAGGTCCCTCTGTTGCTCTAAGCATCTTTGAGGAATCCCTCTTTTAGAAGAGTTTGCAGAATTAGGTTGGGAGTTTTCCAATAAACTAAGTCTTGTTACTTCATATTTCTGTAAGTGTAGTGCTAGTGAGTCTCATTACTACTAGTTTTCATATGACTTTTGGCTATACCATAAATCAAATCCACTTTCAAAGAATGCAGATTTACCCAAAAAAAGTGTGCCACTTTTTTTTCAAGGCAATTAAGTTCCAAATAAACATCATTCAAATAACCATTTAGTCTCTCAAGATAACCGTTTTGCAAAGGATAGTGTTCATATGCATACAAAAGTTTCTACTTGTTATTTATTAAAAGTAATATAATTTCATAGGCATACCTCATATATATAGGTATTTATATTCTTATTTCCATTCTTTCCCTCAGCAGGAAATAATTTACCTGGTGAGAGATATATGGAGGGATGTCTTCCTACTACTACTGCAATTCCATATTACTTATTTGAAAATTAAAAATTATGATTTGAATGTTGTCTTGGAAAAGTTCTATGAATTAATTCTAACTGCAAAATTTGATGCTAAAAGAAGTTGCAATAGTAAATACTCTCTGGGAGGACTGATTAATGTCATAGGGCCAAATCTTACCAATTTCAGAATACAGCATTTTTAACATTTGGCAGTTTAATACTTTCCATAATATCCAAAGGATAAAAATATAATAATGTTGACATTTCAGCATAAGTAGTTCTAGAGTTCAGGTAATACCACAATTATCTGTGAAACTTGAACTGTACTTTCAGAATCCTTATAATTTTATCTGTAGATACCCTATAGTTTTATTTAAAATAACCAACGTCCATCTTTGGTTGCCTAAATGACTAATAGTTAATGAGAAATCCAGGAGTGGTTCAGATTAGACTGTGGAAAGACAAACCTGTAGCAACCAAGGAGTTTTGCATGAATTTGTCCCTGACATTGAAAGGACAAGGACACAGTGAAACTGAGGAATGACGAGAAGCAGCTTCTCTAGTTTTTGCTCCTTACTTTTACCAACAACCAGTAAGAAGATGAGTGAGAGAGAGAGAGAGAGAAAAAGAGTTTTTGTGCAATAGCAACTTCAGTCCACAGACTAAATGGCTCCTATGTCTTCTGGCAAAAAGAGTACTTTTAGAAGCTAAAAATTTCATTTGGAAGGAAAGAAAAGGTACACTGAGATCAGCAGTCAGCTGTATAACACTTTCTCTGATAAATAAATATGAAAAGAGATGTTAGAAGCAGAATATTTGTGCTTGGTTAAAAACAGTCTTAGGGGACTTGTTCTTTAGGTGCATACAGAAGTTATTCCAGTATGACAGATGGATGGGTCAGGTTTATTACAAGGTTAAAGAAACTAATGTAAATTTCTTCAAAAGAGCTAAGAGTTCAGCATCCAGATAACTTGCTGTGTTCATATTGATAGAGGGGGTGGTAAACAGCCCCTCAATTAATTCTGATTCGGGGCTCTGATTCATAAAGTCAGGGAAACAACAGCACATTCATCCCATTTGGTGCCAGGATTTAGTGAGCTGGTGCATTTTAAGAATTTGACTAGTGCCTATCTCCGAATAACTATTGTAAAAGCATTATTTAAAAAATTACACCCAATGGAATCTCATTGTGTGTAGTTCATCCTTTCTTTGTAGAGTCACTTTTTAAAATGGTGTACAATTTACTAGATGTGGAATGAAGAAAGATCCTGCATTGTCTCCTATTTTTCTTCCAAAAGAGATTTTTAGATCTGAACTCTCATAAAACCTGATAGAAGGCAATGCTGGGTTGAAATAAAAGAATTTGGGGTCAGGAAATATGAACTTAAACATCAAGGACAGGAAGTATTAAATGAGAATATGTATGGGATATTTGCTGTTTGACTCTTAATTAAAACTGCCCAAAGGTCTGGGGAAGGATAGCACCTTAAATTTTAAAAATTACTTTTTCTTTCCTTTTTTTGGTCAATGATTTTGAGCATTCAGTTTTACACTGAGGTTTTAGAGATTTTCAACATCTGAGATATGGGCTAATAAGCAACTATGGTTACTGCATAATAGCCAAGGATGACTTCATATTACTTACTTAGTGGCAATTTTATCCAGTAGTACTAATCAGGATTTTTACTAATGTGAAGCTGATGTGCCACTGAAACTACTCAAGACTGTCAGGATGTTTGTCCAAAATGATCTAAATGGACAGTAGATCCACATACCAAAAATAATGGAATCATGGATGAGAAAAGTAAATGGCCTCTCCTTTATAAAATACTAGGAAGAAGTAACAAAAATAACGCAATAGATTTTAACAATTTGATTTTGATGATGCTCCAGAAAGTCCACATTTCATTACACACGAGGTTCTGGAAACACATAATAGAAAACAGTGGTGACACCAGTTAGAGTTAATCTACTTAATTGTGTGTGGGGTTTTTTCGTGTGTGTCAATTCAAGTATTCCGAGGTGGCTGAATGCATGTGCCTACCACAGTGCTGTGGGCTGTAAAATCCACACTAGATGGCTATCTCTAAGCAATAAACTATGGACTTTGACAAAATAAGGAAGGATATAAATTAGAAGGGGATCCACAGCCATAAGTTCACATTCCTGGCTGGCACATGCGCATCCAGGCTACCTCATTAGGTATTTATTGAACACTCGGACTTCCTGGGTCTTTCTAAATGAGCACCTGGTTTCTGAAGCCCTGTGGACACAGACCCCCCACAACACCACCAACTTCAGCTGGGAATGCATGTATCTAATCTACTGACCTGTGTCCTATAATTGCCAGGCCTCTTGCTGAAATGTTATAGTTTGAGGCAAGAGCCATGGTTCCATCTTGTCTCTATTTATTTTAACTTCTAAGTTCTTTTCATTTCTCCTTAAAAGTTTTTACCTAGAAGGCACACATTTAAGGCTTGCCTTTGTTGTTGTTGTTGTTGTTCTTTGAAGGACAGAGAAAACAAAACAAAGTAAACCTCTAAGCCACACAGGATAAAAACCAAGTCCATCAAAGTTTAATGGCATTTTCAGCACTAATATCACTGGCATGGAACCAAAGCAATAAAATCAGATTGTGTTTTTCTCCCCAAACTACACCAAATGGTACTAAAATGAAAGCTCCCAGTTGCCTGCAAACTTGGGATCCTGGGCCTTACACAATTTATGCACTATAGTTCAGAAGCCTGCAGCAAAATTGTGTCCTTTTTATGTCTGTCAGGACACCATTTGATGTGTAACCTATTCAGAGTGCCAGACATATGGAATTTATCTTCTCCTTCCTACCAGGAAACTTCCAGAGAAAACACTGCCTACGTATTAGCTCTGAAATTTAAAGAGAGAGAGAAAAAAAAATCAGGCACTTACAGAGACGGTGGAGCTGGGTGTGTTTGTCCCATAGCCAGAAGAGGGGAGGGAAGCCAGTGACCAGCGGCGACCATCAGTCCTATTGAGAAAAGGAGTTTAGCTGAGGCCAACACTGGAGTACTGTTACATGGGAACCCCAGGGAAATGAGTATTTTTAGTCAAATGAATGACACAAACATAGTCTGTGAGGATGTGGAAATGTTCAGCCAGGATCAGGGTAAACAAATATTATACAGCAGGTTGACTTTTATTTAAAATGAATCAATACATCCAAAGAAGTAGAAAGTGAATGGGTTGATCCATAGTATTGATCTCTCACTAATACAGTTTGACAAAATGAATAACAGGGATAATTACAATGGTCAGACTCAGCAGATTCAAATGAATACAAATAGAAAGAGAGTGGGCACTCACATCTGGGAACTGATAACCACAGCCCATAATCTTTACAAGAGCCTGAATTCCAGCATGGTACCAATGCCTCTGGGCAGGTTCAGTGCCTCTTTAACACATTCCACTTAGGATTTCCAAGGGAACCAACGGTTTTGCTCAACACATTTAGCAGTGGCTGGTGAAAACTAAGTGGCAAATAATTTTAGCACTGCTCAGAATCTCTGAAGAGTTATTGCTTTCTGACATGACCTGGTTTCATAAAGTGCTCTGGCCATGGACAGTAGGGCAGGAGCAGAAATTTTCCATGCAACAGAACCTAAGGCAAGGAATATAACCATCTTCTCCAGTGTTAGAGGGAGAGCTGTCAGGAGCTTGGGAAAGTGTATGCTCTAATGGTGAGAAGATGGCGGCTCTGAGATGGTGGACTCCAGTCATGAATTAGGATCACTACAAGGATATATGATGAGTTAATGTAATAACAGAGACAATACTGCTGTTAGGGCAAGGGGATAGCACATAGCAGATTATCTGTGATCAGCATTCCAGAGCTAATCCTTTTTTAGAAATTTTGAATAAGACTGTGCCTTAAAAATCATAAAACATGGTGCAAACAAATACATGCATATTTGCCAAGAAGAAAAACAGGAAAAATATACATTATACAGAGCAACATTGTATTTTACATATAGCATCATATATAGACTTTTTATAATTTGTGATTATATTAATCAAGCAAGGGAGAGACAAGAAGAGACAGAATTTACCAGAGATACATCACAATTCACTGAAGTCAGGGAATTCAATATCATTAGATTTGAATTTGAAAAACCACAATTAGATGTTCATATAAAAAACTGACATTCTATCCTGACATTCAAACGAAACTGTATTATCATAGACTACCATGGATGGTACCTCCAATAAATGCACATGGTCCACAAAGACAAAACAAAGAAAATCAAGTGGACAAATCACAGAACTACTACAATGTTAAGATTTCAGTAGAATTTACCTGTCATTTCTGTGACCATGATTGGAGTACAATTGAATCAAGTAGTTAAAAAAAAAAGCAAAATAAGATGTTTATAAATACGTCAGATAAAAGGATTTGGGAAAACTAAGTTAAATGTAGTTTGAAAGCATTTTTAAAAAACTTAAAATATTAAAGATTTAGGAAGAAAATAATTATAATAATACATTTATAAAGAGATCCAACTATCAATTATGGACACAGGTTAACCCTATTTTACTTGGCTACTTATTAAAGTCTTTAAAATCCATGCCTTTTAAAAGCTCTTCCCATTAGAAAAGGTACATTTTAAGTAATTTCAATTTAGAAAAGAAAACAGTATGATTTTAAAAGAATCATTCAGTCCATTTAATAGCAATTATCAGAAACTAGTCTCTGGAAAGCATGAGGGACACAATTTCCCCTACCATGATTTTGTTTTGTGATTCATTAACTCTCCTTTCCCTCCAGGATCAATGAACATATTTCAGATGGATGAACAATTCCAAGAAGAGACACATTCTTATGGTTATAAAGCATACATTACGTTTACTTAGTCCAGAAAACACACTAGGAGGGTATTTAAACATGAATGTGCTCAGTGGTCTGTACAGCTATTGACCAGAAATAATTTATATCCTATAAAGTTCCCTAAGTTCTCCATGTCTGTTTACTTAAATGGAGCAAATGGACCACTGCATTTTCATTACCATGACAACTGCACGTCAGAAGTTACTATATATGCTATATGCAGTACTTGTGAGAGCGCATGACTATTTTTTCATGAAAGCTATCACACAAGTGCAATTTGGAGCCTATAACAATGCTGTTTTTTTCTTTGCAGTAGCTACCAATAAAATGTTATCCAAAGACAAAGCTACATCCTTACCAAACCAACAAGGCTTTTTTTTAAAGGAGTCTTTTCCTTGTGGGTGGAAATCTCAATATTACAGTAAATGAAAAATAAGAAGGGAAAAACATCTGATGGGAACACAGGACACAAAGAATTGACAAAATCACTTGACTAGTCACAAAAATGTAGACTAATATGGTATATAAAAAAAAATGAAAAGCTCTTAATATCAACTTGTCTATTTTAACTGCATGAAGAGGAAGCAGATTTCCTCATTTGTTTAATTGTTGTAGTCACCAGAAGTATATTCTAGCAAAGGACAGAACAAATTGAACTATGCAGATTAATGTAACAAACTAAAATCTTCTCCAGAAAGAATTCTGAAAGATTACAATGATGCCTTCATTCATGAATTTAATTCTTTCCATGATTCTGCTCACAAAATTCACTCCACAATTCTGGTTCCAATATTGCAATTCTGCAGCCAGAATTGTGGAAAGAATTAAGTTTGTGAACTGAGGTACCACTGTAACTACGAGGATGGCCTAGTTAGCAGTGCTCAACAAGTTTATGATGACCATAACCCAGCAGGCAAATCTGTTCTACTAATTTGCTTGTGGAAATATATTCTGAGATTCAATCTGGCAAATAACAACTAGCCAACTAGGAGAGATCTATGGTATTTATTCAAGAGCACTAGATCTCCAATGAAAGTGCAAACAATTTATAACATGTAAACCCTGGAAACTTCTGGGACAAGTGAGACATTATTACCTCCATCTTACCAGCAGGGGAAGAAAATAGTAAGTAACTGCACAATCAGATGGATTGTAAATCAGTACACGTTGAGTATCCCTCATTCTTGGGACTAGAAGTGCTTCCAATTTGGGTATTTTTTGTCTTTTGGAGTATTTGTATAGACCTTACTGGTTGAGTATCCCTACGCTGTAAACCTAAAATCTGAAATTTTTTTGAGCATCATTTTGCTGCTCATAAAAAATTTTAATAGTGCTCAAAATATTTCAGATTTTGGAACATTCTGGATTTTGAGTTTTCTTATTAGGGATGCTCAATCTGTATTACAATGGGCAACATGAAAATGTTTCCTTTCTTCAGATAAAATGTGTGATATTATGATGCTCATTTTTATCCTTTTAGAAGTCCATCTTAAAAATTAACTTGAAACCTTTAGTCTTGAATCTGTATTAAGAACTATGAAAAGAAAGTGTATCATACTTTATAGTCTGTAATTTGACTACTATATTACAGGGTGTGTCTACTGGGAGAGTATTGTCACAATGTGAGAATAGATTCATAAGCCTGACCTTTATCTCTTCACCCAAGAATAATTTTAAAGATAGACCAGTATTTCCTCTCTAAGACTAAATTTACAAAACAATAAACTGTGAAAGTCTCAAAATGGCATTTATGCTTAAAAGCTCAGAAATTCACAGCAAATGGAAGGGAATGGAGACCCCTGGATAGATTCTCCATGGTTCCTAAATGAAAATCAGCTCTAGAATAGAAGAGAAAGACTCCCAGATGTTAAATATAAAATGCCAATTTGAATTTTTATAATGAACACAGAGTTCTGTTTACTTGAATACAAGTTTAAAAAGATGATCGCTCATGTCCTAATCTAAATTAATACTCTCTGAACAGTGTGGAGGGAGTTCCAGCTGGAGTTCATGCAAAATGAACCCGAGGTCTCCAGCGATAATCTCCTGTCACGCTTATGGTTTATTTGTCAAAAATTAGCATGCTTGGGGGTTTGTATATTTTTCAGAACACAGAGAAACCAGATTCATCTGTCCTTCATTCAGCCACTTAATTATTAGATTCTCCATTTTTATAAATCTGGCAAGATTAAGAGACTGTGATTTCTGTCATGTTTTAAAGGCATGCTGTAATGTGATTTGCATTTTTCTTATCACTCAAAGTAATTAAGTATATGCATCTTTAAAAAGAGATGTGTTGTAAAGATTATGGCGAGTACTTGTTTATTGATTTTCATAGGTTCTCTCCCCTCTTGGAATAGTAGCACTACTATGAATTGATCATCTGGAGAAGCAGACTTTCTCAGACTAGTTTTCATATTTTCTTTATAGTACTCAGTATGAGGAACTAAAAAAATTAAAGTTGGAATTCAGGGAGGGCCTGGGGGAGTATGGGTCTTAATAAGGTCTTTGGAGATGATATCCTAATCTCTCTAGTATCTTCCTCACAGTGGGACAACACATAGGGATTTAGCATATGATGAGAAAAGACTAAACTAATGAAAGAACATTCCTTTTGGGCTTGAGGCTGATATTGGAATCTTAATTATACAGAATTCTGAAAAATGCTGTAAGCATACCTTTCTCTCTGGATTTTGTGACATAAAATATATTATGTGCTGACAAACAGCACTGAGGATACTTCAGGCTTTGCTGATTAATACCACGTGTAAGAACACATATTTTTTAAAATGTACCTCTGTGCTTTTGCTAAGTGCTACATTAATCCATTTCAGGACAAAGTTGGGCCTCTGATGAAAATTTAGCAAAGATCTAGGGCATTCAGACCACAAAGCAAACTTACCCTGAATACGCAGAGTTCTGACTGAAAGCGCATTTTGCTATCTCTTTTTCTTGGGTAGAAGAGGCCAAGATATGTATATGCATGTCAGAAGATGAGAGGAGTAGAGGTAAAGGCAAATGTTTGAATCTGACAGGGTGAAGTACACTGATTCCATGTACAAAACACAGAGAAATGGCTGAGTACACTCTTCTGCCTTGGCTAAACCACAGGAAAGACCATTCTTGAAGACTGGATATTCCTTCAATCATTCTGAGCAACTATCCCCCACCCCGCCCTTTCACTCAGTGCCCCAGAGAGAAGACATAGCTCTTTACTCTTTGGTGCCTAATTCTAAATATGATAAAGCAAAGACACAAAACATTCTACAGACCAAGTGTGTGTGTGTGTGTGTGTGTGTGTGTGTTTTGAGAGGGATCACTGAATGGATGGCTTGATGTTTCCAAATAGTAGAGCATCTCACAGTTTTTACCTTGTGACCCCAATAAGGTAATTTCTGTAAAAAGTGTTTCAATAACAAATTGCACTGGGACACAGATGAACTGAGCCTCTGTTTTATCAGCTCAGACAATTTAGAAAAAAAAATGATGCATGCACTGCAGAATATAAGGCATGCAGTAGGGATGGGAGAAAAGACAGAACGGAGGTTTACTGCCCTTTCTGGGACCTCTCTGCCTATGAAAGGACCAAGAGATGGACCCATAAATCTAACATAATGCAGAGGTCATTATTAAAACTGTTAAAGCAGGTGTGTCACACCTATGTCTTTTGGCCAGAGGAGCTTCTAAGAAGGCCTTATGTGATAATAACCAGGACCCCACAAGACAGATGGCGGGAAAAGGGTTAGGAGCAGGATGGGGCAGGGAAATATGTAATAATATTACAACTCACTCGCAGGTCCTTACCTCCGTGCAAAGGAAAAATGGGCTGAGGCACTGGGGGAGAAATTTCTTGGACTATCTTGAGGGCTATTTCCTGTAGAGAAAAAGGAGAAAATAATTACAACATGATTTTGTTTTTATAGCATGAACCATATCCAGAATTTTCTCCTTAGTAATAAGTTTCTTTACATTCCTGCAAAATGTCCTTTCCCTTACCAGTGTTTTAGTTTAACTTGGAGTAGAGATTCAGAGGGGAGGGGCAAGTTCCGGCACAGCTTTCCATGTGTGCAAGACACATGAATACACACATGTGCCCAGATCACCAACGCACAGTCCTCTGAATCTTCAGTAACTTACGTATTTCAGCCCTATAGAATAACAAATATATAAATATCTTGGGTATGATCCTTCACATATGCTAATAATTCAAAGATTAGAATGGATGCGTAAGCATATGCTTTAATTGGGAGGTGCTTTCTGTTTGGGGGAGACAGCCTTAATAACAGTCTGGGTTCTCACAAATAAATGCTTATGTTACAAAGTACACATTGAAAAGGCAGATATGGCCCAGTGTGATGGTGCACGACTGTAATCCTAGCTACTTGAGAGGCTGAAGTAAGAGGATCACATTTGGAGGCTAGTCTGTGCTACATAGTGAGACTGTCTCAAAATAAAAATATTTGGTGACACAGCTCAGTGCTCCCTGGGTTCAATCCCCAGTGTCTCCCTCATCTGTCTCTCTCTTACTCTGTCTGTCTGCCTATCTCTTTGCCTCTTTCTCTCTCTGTCTGTCTCTCTTTCACTCATACAGAGATATGTCAAAAATAATCATAAAATACAAGGAAGAAACCAGCCATCTAGACCTATTTCTAAAATGACCCAGATCTATCCTAGCATCTCTGGAGCGGCCAGCAGGATCACCCCTTGTCAATATTTTCCTCAACAGTCTCTCTGCTCCTAAGTGATGGACTGCCTGGCCAGGCATCCTCCAAAAGCCACAGCAACACAGAAACTGGCAGCACGTGTTCCCCAAGTCCTTCAGAGGCAGAGTGGAGTGCTGATTGCTCAAGGAAGGAGGGCAGCTCCTCTGGGGCTTGTTACTTTCTCCATTAGCCCACTCAACCTGCTGCTGATCATTGAGAAAGCTTGGCAGGCAGCTGGCGAGGGCAAGTTCAAGACACTCCAGACCATCATGCTTCCCTCTGCATGTTTAATTAGACTGGTGGAACTGTCTGAGGAATGCATGTGGGCCAGTAGCTGGTTTCAGTAAGGAGGTGAGGAAAAGCTGTAAAGCAATCCTGTGCATTCTTGGAAAATGGAAAATAAACCAGGAAGATGTGTTTCACTCCTAACAGCAAGAGAGTTGGCACAATACTGGTTTCTTAGTGAAAGGGACAACTGTAATCAGCTCTAAGGAATAGAAGATTTCATTTTGCTGTCAGTACCTGGCTGTAAAGGTAAACAATTTATTATCATTGTGCAAAAAAGAATAGACTAACACATTAAGGAAGAGAAGTTTAGTGTTACCTTGAGGACTTCTGGAGTGGCTACATCTCTACTGAAATTTTTCAATTAACTTAAGGTTGCAAATTTTATAGTGATGCCTTCAACAGATGCCATTAACTTTATGACAGACAGCACAATCAAAGCAATTCAAAGAGGAAGTGCTGAGAAGCCTAGATTCTTTATGGAGAGGGAATCAACAAACATTCTTCCCCCTGCTGCAATGAAATTTATCATGCCTTTGCATCTGGTCTTCCTTGGGCCCCTGGAGAAAAGGATTTTGGTTTTTTTTCCATCCAGTAAACAAGGATTCATTTTTGTCTCTTTATCTACGCTGTTAAATTCTGTTATTTGTACTTCTCTCAACAGCCTTCATTTGCCACCCCTAACTTACATAGTGCGGAGTGATCAAAATACATGGTGAGTGTTTACATTTTAAAAAATTATTATAGTAAAAGACACACTGCCATTACTCCTTCTCAAAATACTCCCCCTGGCTTCAAACACACTCATCCCGTCATTCTCCTTTCTGAAGCAGTTCAGGAAGTTCTGTGTCATGAATGTCTTTATGAGCTATGATAAAAAATGCAGTGAATGCTGCTGCCAAGTGTTATTCAATGGAAAAGCAGGCTTGTTAAAAACATTACAGTGTGTCCTCATCCACCTTATTCATCAGACCTGCCACGGTGAGACTTCTGACCCTTTTCCAAAGTCAAAACGACTATGAAAAGTAAGCATTTTGAACTGATTGAGGACATCCTGGCTGATATAACTATGCAACTAAAGACAAGAAAAAGGACTTCCAGAACTGCTCCAGAAAGTGGCAAGAACAATAAGATTGTTGTGTGTTTGAAGCAAGCCGGAGTATTTTGAGGGGAATAATGGCAATGTTTTCCATTACACTGACTATTATATCCCATATTCCTTTAAAACCCCCGATATTTTAAGAAGGCTAAAAAATTTGCTTTCTAAAGCAAATGTTCTAATGCCAGAACTCTTTGCATATATTTTATTTCTTTTTATTTGGGAAAAAATATGCACTTTGTTCACAAACCACATAGCATAAATTACCATTAAATTATTTGGAATAACAAATGTTAATTTGAAGCCAAATTTTGAGAAAAAAAAATCCCTGTGACTTCATTCATTTAAAATGAAATAATAAAACCAAGAAAACCTGCCTCAAATTCTTAGCTTGTGTTTTTCGTAAAGAAAATATTATACTGTATCTGGAAATTCAAGTGATATCTACCAGAAATTTTAGAGAGCTCAGTAACTATTTTAAAAAATCTGGAGGGGGAATAATCGAGGCATTAATTCTTTTCACTTTTAGAGATTTTAATAAGTGTCCCTCAGGAAACCATGTAACATTTTATACTGCATGGTAACTCATCACCTTGAGGTTTGATGGGCAGAGATACAGAGGCAAGTTGATCTAACTGCTCTTAAAAAAAAAATCATTAACCATCTCTCATCTTCAGATTTGACCTTTACATCTTCCCTGCCCTTTTACGAGTATTAATTGAATATGTTTTTCACTTTCATCTCATCTACTCCTACACTGCTATAAAATCAAATCCAAATTCCCACATCTTCAACTTGAAGACTATAGAGATATTTGCATTATCTTAATGATTCTTTTTTTCATATAAGATTGAAAGGCATAATGTCTTTTGTTGTGCTGTCGTGGCTGCCTTGATGTCCCAAATCAAATAAAAATATTTACCTTTCATTTTGACTTTAGGGAAGAGTCAAAAGTCACATGGTACCAGATTCAGCAAATAAAGTGAACAAGGACACATCATAATGCTTTTGTAAGCATGCCTTTCCATTAAATGTGGCACTCAGCAACAGCAGTCACCATAATTTTTATCACATCTAGTAATGACATTCACAAAAAAGCACTTCCAGAACTGCTTCAGAAAGTGGCAATAATGAATGAACAAAGAATGAATGAACAAGTATATTCAAAATGTGTGGGTACATTTTGAGAGGGATTAGATTAATGGCAAAATGTCTTTTACCGTAATGATTTTTTTTCATTTAAACATTTACTGTAGTTTTTGATCATCCCTTGAATACATAACACATACACAATCGTGTGTTGCTTAAGGACTAGATGGGTTCTGAGACGCATTTCTAGGTAATTTCCTAACAGTGTGAACATCACAGAATACACTTTCACAAACTATGATGGTAGCCATGTCACAAAGTGACATAATTTTATGGGACCACCACTGTATATGTGGTCCATCAATGTTTTGGCAGTGCAGCCAACAGGACTTGCTGAAAAATGGGGTTAAAAGAATTATGTGATGCATGATTATATGCATTATCATTAAGGGTCCTAAATGTCATGGGGTGTTAGAGAAAGTAAGTGAGAGAGAAGTGGGCCAGATCACCCAAGGACAAGAGCCTACAGCTCAATTTGAAGGCAGTTCAGTAAGCTTTAGATAAAAGGAGGAATAGAAGGGAGGCTAGGAAAACAACTCATACTGCAAGGAGGACAAGAGAGTCTCTCAGCTGGAGAGAATTCAGACTGGTGAAGCCAATGAGCTTGAACTACGTCCGTTGGTCTGAGCCCAGTAAGGGTGTACAAAGGAGTGTCAGAAGAGGAGGAGCTAAGCTACATCTGGATGTGCAAGGCCAACAGAAAGAATACTCTGGTGGTCAAACCAAGTGGAACTGGTGGCAGGTTAGGAACAAGTGATGAAAAAGAGTTTGGACTAAAAGTGGCTGCCATCTCCAATGTGGCAGGACTGAGAGAATAGGATGACAAATCCACTCATAGGGAATCTTGGGAGAGAAGTGCATTGTGGTGGTAACAGAAGAAAAGGGTAACTGATGCAGATGTCACTGTCATTCAGTTTTCCTCAGGGAGAAATTGTAAGATTATCAGATTAGATACGTAGAAGTAAATGTTTGAAGTCTTTGTTCTTATTGGAAGTAAAAATTGATTTCTACTTGGTCTCTGAAGATTTAATGACACTGTTTTGTTATGCAGTGATCAGAATGCTGCTAATTTAGAGCAGATCAAATGATAAAGCATGCTATCTTTATTCTGAACTCAGAGATGAGGTCCTGACTGCTGCACATGTGGACAGTATATGTGCACTCAGTATATGCTCTCAGGCTGAGAGTACATGATGGATTGAAACCAAAGTCCTATACATGACCTTCACTCCTCACAGCACTGCTCTCTGAATTCATCCACCCATCTGCAAAGCAATACCTGAGAGACTCTCAAATGAAAACTGCTGCCAGTTAATTCTCTGCCCATATGTGCAGCACTTGCTTATAACTCCAATCCTGCTGCTCCAGGGATTTGCTAGCTCCTGGATGTTTGAGTGCTCAGACACTTTATTGACCGCTGGTATCACAGTTGATGTCTCTGACCTGGTAGAGAAACCCTGACTACTGGTCAGGCAGTGGGTAGGTAATTAACTCCATGATCCCCATGGGGCAGCAGGATGGCTCATACACGAGCAGTGTAGCAAAACCATCCTTTACCTAACAGCACTACACAGGGTGCCTCATTTTAGAGGCAGTTATTGTTAAGAAAGTGATTTCCAGATTAATTAAATTGTTTGATTGCTTTGTAATTAGGTTGGAGAAGTCCTGTGTCTTTACCACAGAGAAGCAAGCTGCAAATCCTTTTTAAAAGGCATATGCTCTACCCACTATAGATTATTAATGTGCTTTTAATAGCTATCTGTTCACAAAATGATCATTTCTGATGCCCTGATTTTCTATCAGGACTGAGGGAATCCAAGAACTAATGAAAATTGGCATTTGAAACTCCAGGTGGATCAAAGAGTAAGCCTCTGCTGAATCCTTGTCATTATTTGATGATCTCCTTAAATGAGTTGTGATGTTCACACCAAAACAATCAGTGGGGTTTTTCTTACTGCTTTGTGGGGGATCCTTGGCAACACATGACAATGCTTAAAAATTCTGACACCAAACCTCAGGGAATCAAATCTAGGATCACGTTGCAAGATGAATGGCAGCAAGTCAAGTGGCCACTAGATCACGGATGCTGGACCCGCTGACTAGAGCATTATGAAAGTATCATCTAAGTCATCAGGGAACTTTGACAGAACCTTGTACTGAACCTGCACAGGTGACCTGTGAAGAGAGTCGCAGATCTTCCTTTCATTTACACATATGTCTCAGAAGCTGGCTCCTCTCCAGATATAATTGGAGGATATTAATTAAACCCGGGCAGCTGTTTAGGCTCTCAGTAGCCAAGGAATAATCTTTGACTGGCTGTCAGTGGAAATGTCTCTGGGTAAATCTTGAAGCATTCACAGCTGGCCAATGAGTAGAAGTAGACAAATATGCTTGGGTTTTTAAGCAAAATGAGAATTATACACAATGAATAATATCTTATATATGTCTTCTTATAATCTGGGTTGTCTGTATCTCTCTTGGTGGTCCCTATCCCTGTCTTTCTATTGCCAGCACCACTACCCACTGCTTCGGCAATTCAGTCAAGTAATATTTATGTCTTTTACCACATAGAATGGGATGACATGAGAGAGGCCCTTGTAGCTGTTCTGTGGCCAATGGGTTATAAACAGGCAAGTGTGGAAGCAGGGAGATCAGTTAGGAAGCTACCACTGGAGACACAGGAGAGAAGCTAATGGTTTTTGCAAGGCGACTGCAGGGACATTTTGGCAGCAGAGCCAACAGGATTTGCAGAAAAATGGGACATATGGAATGAAGTGGGAAAGAGTAAATAAGGATAGTTTCCAGATTTTAGGACTAAGTAAAGGGGTAGATGGTGGGGAAAACAGAGATGGAGAAGACTGAGGGGAGGTGTGGTTGGGAGGGTGACAGAATTAAGAGCAAACCTGAATACCTATACAGGCTATAGGGCAGCGATCATCCTCAGATATGTTTAAGTGTATCAAAATGTAGTCATTCCATATTTTATGCAATGATATGTAACAGAGTTACATTTAGTTGTAGTTCTTGTATACAACATCCATATTACCTAAACATTTAAAAATTCTGTTTTCTTATTATAGGTTAGAGCAAATACTTTTCCCACCTCCCATTATTTAGTGCTCAATGAACATCATGGCCTTGATTTGTTTCACACCTTCAAACAAGTCAATAGTGCTAGAAAAGGTTTTTAGAGAAGAAAAACTCCATAGTCTTCATATAAAGTTCAGGTAATAATTTTGTTTTGGCTGTCATCTACATAAGTCAAGGGAATACAACGATATGCATAGTATATTCCATTTCTCTCTTCCTGTCACTAATTCATAACTCTAAATTCTGGTGAAGGATAAACTCTGGTTATACACAGAAAGTGTATTTTGAGATCTCAGTGCCTAACCGAGCTCCTATTATATAATAAACTAGACACACATTGGTTTCTTTCTAATTCAAGAATTATGTACTAAGTTCTTTTTATGCACAGACCTATGAGCTACCTACTAGAAGAAACAGACTAGAGGCAAGGAGTTAAGAATCTACTGATGGAAGTAGATATTCATATCACTACCTCTAGACTCATCTTGCAAAACCAATTCTGGATTCTTACACATGTGAAAAGGAAATTTTTCTAATGATAGCACAGAATGTACTCTTTCACAATAGAGTGATAAATGCACATGTAATATTTTCCAAGGAATGACTGATGGGATCACAGAGTGCAAAACATGCAGGGAGAGGGCCAGGGATTTAGCTCAGTGGTTTCGTCACCTGCTGTGCAAGCGCAAGGACCCGAGTTCGATCCCCGGTACCAAAAAAAAAAAAAAAAAAAAAAAACCATGCAGGGAGTAGAAGGGAGATTCACTAGAAGGGCAATTTCTGTGTCATGAGAATTACAGATGTCTATTGTTACCATCCCATGAAGCCATTCCTCTGCAATTTGTGTACTGTATTTGATTTGTGTTTTTTTTTTTTTTTTTTGGTACCAGGGATTAAACTTGGGACCTAGCACTTTCAAGGCAGGTGGCGGAACCACTGTGCTAAATCCCTGGCCCTGTATACTGTATTTGAAACGTGGTAGCATTGACACGAATCCCTTGGAGATGCATCTAATGGGTTCTTGAGAATGTTGTAGCTCTTCATTGACCCTTTCTTATTACTCTGAATTGATGTCACATCTCAAGGTGATCCCCAGGAAAGACTGGTGAGTGTCAGGAGTGATGAAGAAAGTTGACTTCTAGTTGTATATTTTCCTTCTGTTTATAGTAATTCATCTTCCCAGCAATACAGAAATTATTACTTTTATCCTTTGTTTAATGTTGTGAGTATCATTTGTAAGGTCAAGGAAGGGAAGGGAAGAACACAGCCAATGTAACACATTCCTCAATTTCATGCAAATACATTAAACTTTATAGTAGCTAATTAGTCTGAATCTGGGTAAGACTAAGTTAAAAAACATAACAATGTATACATGTTATTTTTTATATCTGACAGGAAGGGATTTCAATTCATTAGCATAATTAGATACAAAGAATTTCCCTTTTTACCTAGAAGATAGGAAATGTTATCAAGAAATTGGGAGGAGGCTCCCTGGCCGCCATTTCACCACTCCCACAGCAGCGGAGGGGAGTCCATCCCAGCACCCAGAAGGAGGCTCCCTGGCCACCATTCTACTGCTCCCAGGGCAGAGGAGGTGAGCTGTGCTGGGGCCAGCACCCCCCCCCAACATGGAAATGAGAAGTCACGTAAACAAGCCTCAAAAACAGACTTCTGAATCACCTACAACAACCCCAAAGGGAAATGAGATGGAACAATCTGATACTCAACCACCTGGACTCCCTAACCTGGAAACAAAAGAGGATCTGGAAAAAATGAAATAAGAAATAATTTCTCACATAAAAGCAGAGATTGTACCCATAGTGCAAGACATGATTAATAAATCTAGAGAGGACACAGGTTAAAAAAATAGAGGAGCTGAGGAACATGATGGAATCCCAACATAGGAAACAAATGGAATCCATAAAACAGATACAAACAGATTTCCAGGAGATTAAAATCATTATTGAAAGTCTATGCAGCAGAATGAACCAATGTGAGGACAGAATTTCAGATACAGAAGATAAGATTGCAATTAGTGACCAGGAAAAGAAAAATTGCTTTAAAATTGTAAGGGGCCATGAGAAATCAATCCAGCAGCTGCTAGATGATGCAAAGAAGAATAACATAAGACTCATTGGAGTCAATGAAGAAACAGGAGAGTGTGCAGATGACATAAAAAAACTGTTCACAGAAGTGATGGCAAAAAACTTCCCAAGGAGGGGAAAAGAACTTGACATACAGATAAGTGAAGCATATAGGACTCCAAATAGCCTTGATCAAAAAAAATCTACACATAGGCATATAATAGTTAGCATTCCAGAAACCCAACAGAAGAACAAAATTCTACAAGCAGTGAGAGAAAGGAAACAAATCACCTACAAAGGAAAGCCCATCAGAATCACAGCAGACTTCTCAATGCAAACCTTCAAGGCAAGAAGAGGTTGAAGTGATGTTATTTCAAGCCCTAAAGGAAAACAGCCTCCAACCCAGATTGATGTACCCTGCAAAATTATCTTTCAAAATTGATGGTGACATAAGATACTTTCATGACAGACAGCACCTTAGGAACTTCATGAATACCAAACCAGCACTCCAAAAAATTTTAGACAATGCCCTAGGAAAAGACAATGAGGATCACAACCCCAGGAAGCCCAGCAGAATGAATCCATTGGGCCTGACAAATTAAACGCAAAGGGGGAGAATCCAACAAAAAGAAAAAGTCATGACAAGGCTTTTAAACCTTTTAACTTCATCTCCCTAATGAGTGTATAATTTAAACTTATTATTGTACTAATTAGTATTTTTCTGATTCTAGAGTTGCACACCTTTCCTTGTGCTGTACTGGCTATTTATCATCTTCTTGTGTCTAATTGTGTTAATTGGGTTGTCAATTAATCAGCTGTAAGAGTTCTTTATATATTCTGGTCATAGGTTATATGCATTGTAAATATGGTCAGTTCAAGGACCACTTTTCATTTTAACGATGTCATTTAAAGTTCTAAATTTTGACAGAATCTCATTTATCAGTTTTTTTCTTCTATACATCATATTTTTTTGTTTCCTAGGAAGTTCTTGCCTACCTGAAATTCATAAACATTTTCCCTTATAATTTCTTCTTAAAGTTTTATACTTTTAGGCTTTCATATTTACATTCATAGATCCTTTCAAGTTATTTTTATGTATGGAAATAAAGGGTTGAGGTTAATTTTTTATATATGGATACTAGATGTTCTAGTGCCATTTGTTGAAAACACTATCTTTTCCTCAGCTCTAGAATTGAGTTTATATTCTATAAAATGCTAATGTTAAATAATCTTTCAAAACTCAGTGGACCATGTATGTGTGGTCCTATTTGTAGATTCTCTGTTTTATTCCAATGATCTATATGTCTTTCCTTACACCAACACTGCCTTGATTACTGTAGCTTTAGAGGAAGTCTTAAAATTAGGTACTAAACATCTTCCAACACTGCTTTTTTTTTTTGCTTTTCTAGGTCCTTTGTACTCCGACATAACTTTTAAATTTCAATATCCAGTTCTTCATTTATAGCAAGTATACATAGACCTGAATTTTTATATATACCTTGTGTTTTCTAATCCTGCTAAATTCAAATACAAGTTCTAGGGGCTCCTGGAGATTTCTTAGTATTTTCTCTGTAGATGATCATTTCATCTACATATAAAGATTTTGCTTCTAACCTTGCCAATCCTATCCTAATGGTGTCATTTTATTGCCAGGCTATTTTGGTTTAGGCCTATGTTTCAAAATTTAATGGACAGATGAGGAATAGGCATATCTGCCCTTGTTCCCCACCTTAAAGAGAAAGCATTTTATTTTCTCCATTCATATAAGGCACTCTCGCTGGAAGTATGGAGTACATGTCTTTGATCTGTTGAGAATGTTCTGTTCTACTTCTAGTCTCCTGATAGCTTTTACCATGAACAGCTGTAGAATTTAGTCCAATACTTTTTCTCCAACTAGTGACAGGATCATATGGCTTTTTCCTTTCCTCTGTTAAAATGATGACTTTTGGGGTGGACCTTCCAATGCTGAATCAACACTGCCATCCCTAAAATAAAACCACTTTCTACATACTGCCAGATCTGACTGCTAATAGTTGGTTTTGTTAAACAAATTTCTATGCATGTTCATACTTTTTTCTTCTATTATCTTTATCCAGTTTTAGGATTAGCACAATGTTGAGTTCCTAAAATGTGGGGAGAAATGTTCCTTCTTTTTTCTGCTTTAAATGTTTGATATAATTTATGAGTTAAAATGTATATGAGCCTGTTGTTGTCATATAGGTAGGTTTTCAAGCTAGGAATATACTTTCTTTAATAGGTGCTATTCAAATTTTATATTTCTTCCAGAGTTAGTTTCATTAATTTGTCTTCCAAGGTACTTCTTAGAAGTTCTCAAATTTATTTCAAAAAAGGTTTTTGTAATATGCTTTCTATATCCTTTTAAATTCTGTAAAATCTGTGGTAATGTCTCCTAGATCTTGACATTGTAATTTTAAAAATGTATAACTGATATTATGTAATAGGAAGAAAAGGTCTAAAGAAGCAGGGGAAGTGGGAGGGGTAGGGGAAAGGAAAGAAGGGAAAAGAAAAAATATGAGAAAAGGAACAAAATGTAAACAAAAGTCTTTGCAAATAGGGAAGGGTGAGGGGGTGAAGGGAGGGCCGGGGAAGGGAAAAAAATAAGAACCAAGATACTCATGTAATGGTACAAGATCCCAATGATCTATGTAAATGTATTTTATACCTAAAATGCATCAATAAACTTAATGGGAAAAAAAAGATAAAGAAATTGGTTCTTAGACTTCTTGTTCCAATTGCTGTGTAATGTCTAGCCACAAATGAAAAATTTAAATAAAATGCTGCAAATCCATAAAAGTTCCTAAATGTAACCTAAAGACATTCTCTGTTAGGAACCTCTTCCTTTCAGCTCTTCTTATAAAGTAAATACTAAATTTAAGGTGGTTCTATTTAATAAATTGTAACTATTCCTTTGGCCTCTGATATAAAGGAATTTTATCTGAAAGAAGCAGGACACATGTGAGGTTGCTTTTCCTTTTAATTCATCACTTTTTAGTTTTGAATTCCAGAAATCTGTTCAGGCTGAAAAGAACCAAAGCCATTCAATACTACTGCTTTATAATAAAATAATATAAATCAATCTACCCAATCAGAATACTGACTTTTCAGTTCCTACAAACCATACAGGAGATCTTGGAAATCCCCTGGCTCTGAGACTCTGTCCTCTAATATTTTTCTCATATTCTTCTTTTACATTTCCTTAGATCAATAAATGGTTCTCAACTTGGCCTGTGTATTATAAGCAACCAGGAAGTTTTAAAAATGTTAATGTCCAGACCTATTCATCCCTTTCCAATGACATGATTCTAATAGCCACAGTTGAGAACCACAGCCTCAGAATTTCCTCATGTACTTTGAACCATATCCAAACTTGGACTTGCCCTTTAGAGCTTATTAACTAAGTCATCTTAAAACTTCCTTTCACTTCCTCATTTCTTTCTGAAACTCAACTTCCTACCTTCCTCATTTCAGATAAACTAGACCATTGTCCTTTATATGAATTCACCTTCCTCTGGTCTCTAAGTAGTCTCAAAACAGCAGTAAGATATGAAATCCCTTTCCCCATCAACCCAGACAAATACTATCAAACCATGTCAACACCACGGTGTCCTCTTGGGTTATCTTAAGGTACACATGGCTGTATCTTTTTATTCACAGGGGCTTTGTTCCAAGACCCCCAAGTGGATGCCTGAAGCCACAGATAGTACCGAAGCCTATATATACTATGTTTTTTCCTATACATACAGACCTTATGATGGTTCACTTTACACATTAGGCACAGTAAGAAATTAACAAGCGCAACTTAGATTTTGGCTGCATACAATTGTTTCCCTTTCCTTATTAAGTAAAGGACTTTTTCCTTTCCTTTAAAGAAAACATGTATATGGCTTTTCCTCAGCTTATCTGAATTGCCAATATCACTTTGAGACTATTAAGTAAGTGCTACTAGAACACAAGCACTGGATTTTATGGATGGTCATCCGAAAACTGAGAGGGCAGGGGCCGAGAATTTAGCTCAGTGGTTCTGCCACCTGCCTCCCAAGTTCAAGGTCCCGAGTTCATCCCCTGGTACAAAAAAAAAAAAAACAAAACAAAACCTGAGAGGGCTACACCTGACATTGTGATGATTCATGTCCTGGGCAGGATGGAACAGGACAGTGGGGGATTTCATCACACCACTCAGAACATCAATTTCAAACTTATAAACTGTTTACTTCCGAAATTTCCATTTAACGCTTTGTACTACAGTTGATCACGGGTAATTGAAACCACAAAAAGTAAAACTGTGGATAAGGAAGCACTACTGTATGTAGCTCTCACCACACAAATCCTACTGCTATTCTCTTTTAGATTCACCCAATCATATCTACAAATTTCTCTTCCTCTATAATTGGAATCCATCCCAACCCTACACTAAACTGTGTATTATTCCTTTGTTTCTGGGTTAAGATTAAGAATCTCTTTAAAGGGCTGAGGATTTAGCTTAGTGGTTTCACTGCCTGCTGCGCAAGCCCAAGGACCCGAGTTCAATCCCCGGTACCCCCCCCCCAAAAAAAACTCTTTAAAAGGAAAACATTCGTTAACCATAACACTGTTTTTGTTTTTGGGGTTTTTTTTTGGTACCAGGGATTGAACTTAGGACCTTGTGCTTGCGAGGCAGGCAGCAGAATCACTGAGCTAAATCCCCAGTCCCATAATGCTGTTTATACTTTTACTCCCATTGCAATCATTTGTTCAAACAAGTATCATCACTACCTAACAATACATCAATGAATTATTTTGCTTAAATTTTGTGCATTTCCAGCCTCCCCTTTTTATAGACAGAATGCCTATCAGTTGATTCGTGTGATTTTAGAATATTTTAATTTAGTAAGACAGTTAAAATCAAGGCAACAGGTCTGAATTCAACCAGTGATTATCAGAAACTCTTCTCTGAAGGAAAAACTAAACCCACAGAAGGTGCATATTTGGGGATTCTAAATCATTTGACAGCACTTCTCCAGAGTCAATTTAAGGTGGATACATTGCTAATCCCAGAGAGTCAGATGGACGATTAGGAATTCTTTCAAGTGATGTTGGCAGAGACAGTGATTGAAATGAAATGACAATTCTGAAGACTGTGCTTAAGCCAGAGTTTTGTTTCCTGAGAATACTCAAGGGATTAGAGATGGCCATTAAGTGTGGGTGTCAGGTCAGGTGTGACTAAGAGACAGAAGGGCACCAAGGCAGGTGTGATCACATTTTTCTGCTTTTTTGCTATAATGTGGCAAGCTGTTGGCAACCTTTGGAGAAAGAAGGATGGATCAGACCATGCCCTGACACCCACACTATGTTCTCACCCACCAGAACATAATGGAACTTTGCTCACAGTGCTAAGTGTAAACTGCCGAAGTCCTGAATGGGCTCACAGGAGCAACCTTCAATTTGAGTCCTGAAGGATAATAGTAGAGAGAAAAGTGAAGAGGAAATAGAGCAGACAGACAGACAGAATCCTAAAAGTGAACAGCATATTTTTATGTATTTCAATATTACAAAGCAACTGTATGTACATAGTTAGGAAAATTCACACAGTTCAAGTAGGTACATTGGTGCCTTGGTTCACAAACTCAGTTCTCTCCATAATTCTGGCTGCAAACTGAACTAGACTGGATGAGAACCAAATCAAATTTCCCCATAAGGTCGAAATTGAACCTAACCACTAAATTTGATTTGGTTCTCATCCAACTCAGTTTGTGACCAGAATCACGGAAAGAATCAAGTTTGTGAACCAGGGTACCACCAGATACGGTAAAGATGAAAAATCTCAAACTTTGATTCATTACTTTTTGTTGTTGTTGTAGTGGTGCTAGAGATTGAACCCTGGGTCTCACGTATGCATTCAAACTCTTCTGTGCCAGGTTCTCTTCTAGACTTTGGGTACCCATCTGCTTCTCTACTATAACATACTACATTGTTTGAATCTACTTATACAGAAACACACACATAAACACACACACACAAACATGTATGAACCAGCATGTATTATGTATATAGAAAATTCCCCCCAAATGATACCATGCCATATATAATGCTATTTATACAAAGTTCTGAACTTGATGTTTTTTCTTAATCATCTATCAACAATTTCCTGTACTAGCCATCTAAATTCTCATCATTGTTTAGCACCAAATAATACTAATATTTAAAGATATTATTGGATATTTATACTGATTTTAATGTTTTGATGAGTTAATAGCTTTTGAATATTTATATGATCATATTCAAAAGCTAAGTTCCTAGAAGCAGAACTGTTGGGTATGAATATATTTTTCTTGTTGGTCTTTACAGCTAAGTTGCTCTCCAAAAACACTGTGCTCATTTATATTTCCACTAGCAGAATACAGGAAGATCCTTTCAATATGTACTTTTTCAGATTTTGATAATTTTCTAGATGGTATCACATTATTTATCATACTTTTCTGTATTTTTCTAGCTGTATAATTAGCAAAATTGTACATATTTCAGGTGTACATATTTTGTGCTACATAATAGGTTATAATTAAGCTAATTAACACATCTATTACCTCATATAACATTTCTTTAGTTTTTTTTTAAACTCTTTCCACATTAAGGGTGTTCTGTCAATACACTGCATATGTTTTTCTCTTTGTGGAAAATTTTTTATAAAACCTATCAACCATGTTCTTTCATGGCCATTAGGTTGTGTACATTGTTTGGAAAGACCTTCCTTATTGGTGAATTCTTTCCTTTTTCTTTTTTTTGCAGTATTGGGGATCAAACTCAGGACCTTGCACTTGTAAGGCAGGCACAGCACCACTGAGCTATATCCCTGGCCTGGTGAATTATTTTCTAAATGCATCTACATTGTGTCCTAGTACTTTCATGGTTTTTTATTTATAGGAGGTTTTTTTTTTTTTTTTTTTGGTACTAGGGATTGAACTCGGGACCTTCTGCTTATGAGGCAGACGGCAGAACTACTGAGCTAAATCCCCGGCCCTATAGGAGGTTTTAATATGAGGTAACAGCCCCATTTAGCTCTATTCCAAATGGTTAACTCACTGATTAAAACCTATTTATTGGCTTGAATTATCTGCAGTTGTCCCAAGGAGTTAAGCAAGACACCCTTATGGGATGTGAAGTAACTGGTTGCTGTGGATGTGGGCCAGTGCTTGGTAAGCAGCACAGATGAGAAAGAAAGGTCAAACTACAGCAGTCCAGGGCCAGCTGAAAACATCCCCTTGAGGAGCATTCCCATGATTCTTTTCTGGGATGCGTCTCCTTTTTTATCAAGTATTCCAGGTGCTTCTGAGGCACACTAGAGTTTCTGAATCTCAGCTTCTGAACAGTGATCTTAACCTTGGCTTCACATTAAAATAGCTTAGAGAACCCAAAAAACCCAAAGCACAAGGCACACTGCAACCCAATTAAACCAGAATGGGCAGGGGACAGGGACAGCCATTGTTAAGGCTTCCCAGGTGAGTCCAGGGTATATTCAAGTGTCAGAAACACAACTCTAGATTCTTTTTAAAAAGTAACTTTTACAGTTTAAGTTTTTCTGTAACTGTACTATGTATCAGGTTCCCTGGGAAACTTTTAAAAAGATAGACACTGATGCCAGGCTTGATACCTGAAGTTTCTGACTTTAATTGGACTGGAATGTTGGTACTCTTTAAAGCTCCAACAGTGACGCCAATGTGCAGCCAGGCTTTAGTACCTAAAGTAAGAACTCCTCCCACTGTCTGTGCAGGAGGATGACACCCAGGATTTGTGGCCACACACTGCTGGGCACCTCCAATAGTGACAGCACTCCTATGTCTGGGTTGGAGCCGAGAGCTTGTATTTTTTAGCCTGCTACTGCTGTTATTCTGGAAACCACTTTAGGGACACTACACTTGTGTGTATCATGATGAACCAGGGGATGTTTTACTTTAAAAGATATAATAATGTTGTTGCTTTTGAAATATATTTGCTCTAATATAGAAGAGAGCTCTGAGAGAAGTGGGGCACAGGAAGTTAGAGCATGCAGAAAAAGCAATCCTAGTGTTGTAGTCAGGCTCTGCAAGGGAACAGATTTAATACAGAACACATAATTTATAGAATTACTGTATAATATTCACCCAAAAAGTCAAATGCAGAGGAGTGCAACAGATCTGTCCATGCACTGGAGACCTGAAGAAGAATCCAGCTGAGGGTCTGGATCCATAGCAATGTCCTGCACAAGTCCAGCTACAGGCCTAGAGCTCACTGCAATGTCTCATGCAAGTCAGTATGGAAGACCTGCCTGGGAAGGCCTAAAGGCCAGTGAGGGAAGCCTAGAAAACCTATGATGGTGAGGGGAAGGGTTTGTGCTACCAGACTGAGTGATCTACATTGGAGCCAGGAAGCAATGCTCAAGGCGAAGATCAGGGCTCCCCTGAGGAGAACAGCAGCCATTCTCAGTGACAGCTCACATCAGGAAAACCAGCCACAGCAAGCTTCTCCAAGAAAATCAATAGCCTTTGATCTTCCCCTCCAGTTCTCTTTTTATGCTGTTGCCAACAATCCTCAGGTGGGTCTTCCACACCAGACAAAGCTGATTCAGTTCAGCTAGGTGGTCCAAATTGACCATTAGTTAACCCATCACACCCAGTTTTCCACTTGCAAAATCCCTGAACAAGTGGCTTGCGGGGGTGGGGTGGGGGTGGTGGATGATAAAGCACATTTCAGAAGAAAAGTAGGAGAGATGTGTAACAAAAAGTAATATTGAGTGCTGCCTGCCTCGCAAGCACAAGGTCCCAATTTCGATCCCCGGTACCAAAAAAAAAAAAAAAGTAATATTGAGGATGGTGGTTTCTGTCCCTATGTGGATGATGTTGCTAATCACAGAGAATACACAGAATACATGATGAGGAATTTGGAATTGGATAACAGTTGGATTTGAGGTGCTGGTGGGACAAGGATGAGAGAATGCCAGTAATAGAAAAACACAGGAGAAATGTCAGGGCCCAAGATGAAGTTGGGGGAAGATCAGCACAGACCATCTGGGTGAGAGAGTACATGTCACAAGTGAAAGGGTGACAGTATGTAACTCAAGGGATTCCTATAGTTAAAAGTGACAAAGAAACAAGAAGGTACCACCAAGGGCAGAAATACAGAAGCAAATATCACAGGAAGTAAAGGAAGGGAAGTAGTTAAGAAACAGGATATAGTTCCTGTGGTGAATCCTGCAGGGTGCTTGGGCTGAACAATACTTTTACAAAGAAGTCATCAGACGTGCTGAGTAGAGGATGATGGTGGAGCAGAAGGTGCCAATGATGTCAGGCCCAAGTGCATCATCAATTAAAGCTCCTGCTATGTTAGACCTGAATCAGCTTCCCAAGGTTTGAGAGCAGGAATTGCTGGCTCTGCTTTACCAAGACATATAATAAAGAAAATGAGTACAACATCTACTTTGGTTATTAACTAAGCTACAATTTCAAAAATAAGAAATTTCACATTAATAATTTCATATAGTACAATTACAAAATACATCATTAAAATATGTTATCAGGTGGAAAATGGGTGAGATAATTCTCGAGTGGGTAGCTTTTTCATTTTATGATACATAGCTATTGCAAAAAAAATTCTGACCTTTCTTTCACAAGTTAGAGGACTTAAGGGTTTGGGATTTTATTGCATAATGATTTTATTTAGGACATTTAAAAATATTTTTATTAACATATTAATTGTACATATTAATGGGGTTCATTGTGATATTATAACACATGCATACAACATACACTAAAGGAAATTTTAATTAACTTTTTTACTAAAAATGAAGGAAAAATTTCTGTTAAATAATTTTGTTTTCCAAGATCAATTAACTCAGACCAAAAAAAAGATAGACTTCTGCAGTAAATGTCATTAAAAAATATCCACTCCCATTTTCACTGAGATGTCTCATTCTGCTCCAGCAGATGCGTGTGTATGGGTGGACATTAGGTAGAAGGTAGCAGCATATGCCTATCACCCCCATGGGGATGACTAAGGATAAATTAAGCTAAGGGGAAAACTTAACTATTGTGATGAATATTAGAAAATGCTACACATAAAACTGTTTAACTGCTTTAAACTGGAGGCAGATGGTGAGGGTTGATGCAATAGGCACATGGGATTTTTCTCTGGAAACATTTAAAACCCACAGAAAAGAAACTACTGCCTATTAAAATAATTTTTTAAAACCTGATTTCAAAGGTAACATGACCATGGTAAGAGCTGAAAAATAAACATTATAAAAATAAAATGATGGTTCCATTCCGCCGCTCCTAGCCCAGAGGAAGGGGCTTCTGGGCAGCTGTTCTGCTGCTCCCAGCCCAGAGGTAGGGGCTTCCGGGCCGCTGTTCCATCACTCCCAGCCCAGAGGAAGAGGTTTCGGGGCCACTGTTCCACCACACCCAGTGCAGAGAAGGTGAGCTGTAGCCCCCCCCCCCGCCCCCGCCACATTGAAATGAGAAGATAGGTAAACAAGTCTCAAAACCAGACTTCCAGATCACCTACAGCAACGCCAAAGGGAAAGGAGATGGAACACTATGATACTAAACCACCTGGACTCACTGACCTGGCAACAAAAGAGGATCTGGAAAAAATGAAATGAAAAATAATTTCTCACATAACAGCAGAGATTGTGCCTATAGTGCAAGACATGACGAATCAATCTGGAGAGGACACAGATAAAAAAATAGAGGAGCTGAGGAACATGATGGAATCCCAACATAGGAAACAAATGGAATCCATAAAACAGATACCAACAGATTTCCAGGAGATTAAAAATGCCACTGAAAGTTTACACAGCAGAATGAGCCAATGTGAAGGCAGAATTTCAGATATAGAAGATAAGATTGCAATTAGTGATCAGGAAAAGAAAAACTGCTTCAAAATTGAAAGGGACCACGAGAAATCAATCTAGCAGCTGCTAGATGATGCAAAGAAGAATAAGATAAGAGAGAAGCTGAGCCATTCCCAGCACCTGGAAGGAAGCTCCCCTGTGGCCATCCCAAGCTCCTAGGGCAGAGAAGCTGAGCCGGTCCCAGAACCCGGAAGGAAGCTCTCTGCCGCCATCCCAAGTTCCTAGGGCAGAGAAGGTAAGCCGGTCCCAGCACCTGGAAGGAAGCCCCCCCGCCACCATCCCAAGCTCCTAAGGCTGAGAAGGTGAACCGGTCCCAGCACCCGGAAGGAAGCTCGCCTGCTGCCATCCCAAGCTTCTAGGGCAGAGAAGGTGAGCCGCATGGGCACCAGAAGCACCTGCCTGCCCATGGAAATGAGAAGACACATTAACAAGCCTCAAAAACAGACTTCTGGATCACCTACAGCAACCCCAAAGGAAAACAAGATGGAACACTCTGATACTCAACCACATGGACTCTCTGAACTGGCAATAAGAGAAGATCTGGGAAAAATGAAATCAGAAATAATTACTCAGATAACAGCAAAGATTTTGATCATGGTGCAAGACATGATTAATAAATCTAGAGAGGACACAGATTAAAAAAATAGAGGATCTGAGGAACATGATGGAATCCCAACATAGGAAACAAATGGAATCCATAAAACAGATGCAAACAGATTTCCAGGAGATTAAAAACTCCATCGAAAGTCTGCACAGCAGAATGAACCAATGTGAGGATAGAATTTCACATATAGAAGATAAGATTGCAATTAGTGAGGAGGAAAAGAAAAATTGCTTTAAAATTGTAAAGGAACATGAGAAATCAATCCAGCAGCTGCTAGACAATGCAAAGAAGAATAACATAAGACTGATGGGAGTCAATGAAGAAAGCAGAGAGAGTGCAAATGACATAAAAAACTGTTCACAGAAGTGATGGCAGAAAACTTCCCAAGGAGGGGAAAAGAACTTGACATACAGATAAGTGAGGCATATAGGACTCCAAATAGCCTTGATCAAAAAAAAAAAAATCTACACATAGGCATATAATAGTTAGGATTCCAGAAATCCAACAGAAGAACAAAATTCTATAAGCAGTGAGAGAAAAGAAAACAAATCACCTACAAAGGAAAGCCCATCAGAATCACAGCAGGCTTCTCAATGCAAACCTTCAAGGCAAGAAGAGCTTGGAGTGATGTATTTCAAGCCCTAAAGGAAAACAGCCTCCAACCCAGATTGATGTACCCTGCAAAACTATTTTTCAAAATTGATGGAGAAATAAGATACTTTCATGATAAAGAGCACCTCAGGAACTTCATGAATACCAAACCGGCACTCCAAAAAATTTTAGACAATATCCTAGGAAAAGACAATGAGGATCACAATCCCAGGAAACCCAGCAAAATGAATCCATTGGGCATGACAAATTAAACACAAAGGGGGAGAATCCAACAAAAAGAAAAAGTCATGACAAGGCTTTTAAAACTTTTGACTTCATCTCCCTAATGAGTGTATAATTCAATCTTGTTATTGTACTGATTAGTATTTTTCTGATTCTAGAGTTGCACACCTTTCCTTGTGCTGTACTGGCTATTTATCATCTTATGTCTACTTTTTAATAGGATTGTCTATTAATGAGCTCTAAGAATTCTTTATATATTCTGCTCATAGGTTATATGCATTGTAAATATGGTCTGTTTAAGGACTACTTTTCATTTTAATGATGTCATTTAAAGTTCTAAATTTTGATGGAATCTCATTTATCAATTGTTTTCTTTTATACATCATGTCTTTTGTATACTAGGTAGTTCTTGCCTACCCTGAATTCATAAACATTTTCCCTTATAATTTCTTCTTAAAGTTTTATACTTTTAGGCTTTCATATTTAGGTTCATAGATCCCTTCAAGTTATTTTCATGTATGGAAATAAAAGGTTGAGGTTAATTTTTTATATACGGATACCAGGTGTTCTAGTGCTGTTTGCTGAAAACACTATCTCTTCCTTGGCTCTTGAATTGAGTTTATATTCTATAAAATGCTAATGTTAAATAATCTTTCAAAACTCAGTGGACCACATATGTGTGGTTCTATTTCTAGATTTTCTGTTTTATTGCAATGATCTATATGTCTTTCCTTACACCAACACTGCCTTGATTACTATAGCTTTAGAAGGAGTCTTAAAATTAGGTACTAAACCTCTTCCAACACTGTGTTTGTTTTGTTTTGCTTTGTTTTTAACTTTTCTAGGTCCTTCGTACTGCTACATAACTTTTAAAATTCAATATCCAATTCTTCATTTATAGCAAGTATACATAACCTGAATTTTTATATATACCTTGTGTTTTCTAATCTTGCTAAATTCAAATACAAGTTCTAGGGGCAACTAGAGATTTCTTAGTATTTTCTCTGTGGATGATCATTTCATCTACATATAAAGATTTTGCTTCTACCTTGCCAATCCTAACCTAATGGTGTCATTTTATTGCCAGACTATTTTGGTGGGGCCTAGGTTTCAAAGTTTAATGGACAGATAAAGAGTAAGCATATCTGCTCTTGTTCCCCACCTTAAGGAGAAAGCATTGTATCTTCTCCATTCATATAAGGCACTCTCGCTGGAAGTATGGAGTACAAGTTTTTAATCCGTGGAGAAGGTTCTGTTCTACTTCTAGTCTCCTGTAACTTTTACCATGAGCAGGTGTAGAATTTAGTCCAATACTTTTTCTCCAACTAGTAACAAGATCATATGGCTTTTTTCTTTCCTCGGTTCAAATGATGACTTTTGGGGTGGACCTTCCAATACTGAACCAACACTGCCATCAGTATAACAAAACCACTTTTTACATACTGCCAGATCTGACTTCTAATAGTTGGTTTTGTTAAACAAATTTCTATCTATATTCATACTTTTTTCTATTATCTTTATTCAGTTTTAGGATTAGCACAATGTTGAGTTCCTAAAATGTGGGGAGAAGTGTTCCTTCTTTTTTCTGCTTTAATTGCTTGATATAATTTATGAGTTAAAATGTATATGAGCCTGCTGTTGTCATATAGGTAGGTTTTCAAGCTAGGAATATACTTTCTTTAATAGGTGCTATTCAAATTTTATATTTCCTCCAGAGCTAGCTTCATTAATTTGTCTTCCAAGGAACTTCTTAGAAGTTCTCAAATTTATTTCAAAACAGATTTTTGAAATATGCTTTTTATATCCTTTTAAATTCTGTAAAATCTGTGGTAATTTCTCCTTGATCTTGATATCATAATTTCAAAAATGAATAATTGATATTGTATAATAGGAAGAAAAGGTCTAAAGGAGCAGGGGAAGTGGGAGGGGTAGGGGAAAGGAATGAAGGGAAAAGAAAAAATATAAGAAAATGAAAAAAATGGAAACAAATTCTTTGTAAATAGGGAAGGGTGGAGGGGTGAAGGAAGGGCAAGGGAAGGGGGCAAAAAAAAGAACCAAGATACTCATGTAATGGTACAAGATCCCAATGATGAATGTAACTGTATTTTATACCTAGAATGTACCAATAAACTTAATGGGAAAAAAAAAAGAATAGGACTGATTGGAGTCAATGAAGAAATAGGAGCAAGTGCAGGTGACATAAAAAATCTGTTCACAAAAGTAATGGCAGAAAACTTCCCAAGCGGGGGAAAAGAACTTGACATACAGATAAGTGAGGCATATAGGACTCCAAATAGCCTTGATAAAAAAAAAATCTACACATAGCCATATAATTGTTAAGATTCCAGAAACTCAACAGAAGAACAAAGTTCCACAAGCAGTTAGAGAAAAGAAACAAATCACATACAAAGAAAAACCCATCAGAATCACCGCAGACTTCTCAACCGAAAACCTCAAGGCATGAAGAGCTTTGAGTGATGTATCTAAGCCCTAAAGGAAAACAGCCTCCAACCCAGATTGGTGTACCCTGCAAAATTATCTTTCAAAATTGATGCAGAAATAACGTACTTTCATGACAGACAGCACCTTAGGAACTTCATGAAGACCAAAGCAGTACTACAAAAAATTTTAGACAATATCCTAGGAAAAGACAATGAGGATTACAACCCCAGGAAGGACAGCAGAATGAATCGATCTGGCATGACAAGAAATTAAATGCAAAGGGCGAGAATCCAACAAAAAGAAAAAGTCATGACAATGATAAGTCAATACATATCAGTTATAACCATCAATGTCAATGGTCTCAATTCACCAATCAAAAGAAATAGACTGGCAGACTGGGTCAAGAAGCAAGATCCAACAATATGCTGTATACAAGAAACACAATTCAAAAAGAGACACAAAGATTGAAACTCAAAGGGTGGAAAACAATATTCTATGTGACAGGAACCTGAAAGAAAGCAAGAGTAGCTATTCTCTTTCAAGTGGATCAAGTGGATTTCAAACCAACACTGATTAAGAAAGACAAACAAGGACACTACAATCCAAGAGGAAGAGATGACAATCATAAATATCTATGCACCAAACACTACTGCACCCAACTATATAAAACAAATACTAATGGACATGAAAAGTCATATATCCACTAACACAATAGTAGTGGGGGACCTCAATATCCGACTGTCACAAATAGATAGATCAACTAGACAAAGTATAAGTAATGAAATACTAGAACTCAATCGAACTCTTGAACAAATGAACTGAACAGATGTTTACAGAGTGTTCCACCCCACAAAATCAGAATACACATTCTTTTCAGCTCCACAAGGGTCGTTCTCCAAAATAGACCACAAACTCCCTCATAGAACACGGTAAGTAAGTACAAAGGAACTTAAGTTATCACTTGTATATTATCAGACCATAGTGTGACAAAATTGGAGATCAATAGCAAAAGAAACCACATAAATTACATAAACACATGGAAATTGAACAGCACATTTTTGAATAACCAATGGGTCACAGAGAAAATTAAAGAAGAAATTAGACAGTTCCTACAATTAAATGACAATGACAACACAACATTTCAGAATCTATAGGACACAATGAAAGCAATCTTACGAGAGAAATTCAGAGCAGTGAATACACATATTTGGAAAATAGAGTGAGCCTAATTAAAAAACCTGATGCTGAAACTCAGGCTTCTAGAAAAAGTGCAGGACAAACTCAAAGCTCATATGAGGGAGGAAATTATAAAGATCACAGCAGAAATCAATGCAATGGAGACTGAGAGAATGATACAAAAAAATCAATGAAGCCAAGAGTTGGTTCTTTGAAAGAATAAACAAAATTGACAAACCCATAGCCAACCTTATCAGAAAAAGAAAACCCCAAATCCATGCAATTAGGAATGAAAAGGATGAAATTTCAACAGACCCAGTAGCAACCCAGAGGATCATCAATAACTACTTTGAGAACCTATACGTCAATAAGATGGAAAACACAGAAAGAAATGGACAGATTCCTAGATCCATATGAATTACCAAAGTTGAATGAAGAATACCTAAAAATTCTAAATGACTAATGCCAATCAATGAAATTGAAAACATAATTAAAAACTTACCAACTAAAAAAAGCCCAGGTCCTCAAGGCTTCACTGTTGAATTCTACAAGACATTTACAGAGGAGCTACTGACACTACTATTTGAAAGGGAAGCAATATTCCCAAATTCATTCCTGGAAACAAGCATCACCTTGATCCCCAAAGCAGAGAAACACCCAACCAAAAAACAGAATTATAGTCCAATCTTGCTAAGGAACATAGATGCAAAAATCCTTAATAAGATAATGGCAAACAGAATGCAAAAGATCATCAAGAAGATCATACACCCTGACCAAGGGGGAGTTATCCCAGGGATGCAAGGATGTTTCAAAATACACAAATCAATCAATGTAATACATGTTATCAATAGAGCCAAGGACAAAAACCATATGATCATCTCAATAAATGCAGAAAAAGCATTCGACAAAATCCAACATGCATTCATGTTAAAAACCCTACAAAAAATTGGAATAGATGGTCTCTACCTCAATGTGATAAAAGCGATCTATGAAAAACCAACAGCCAATATCATACTAAATGGTCAAAAACTGAAATCCTTTGCACTCAAATCAGGAACAAGACAAGGATGTCCACTATCACCACTCCTGTTCAATATAGTTTTGGAAACATTAGCCAAGGCAATTAGACAAGAGAAAGAAATAAAGGGAATAAAAATAGGAAATGAAGTCAAATTGTCATTATTTGCAGATGACATGATACTCTATCTAGAAGACCCCAAGAATGCTACCAAAAGTCTTCTAGAGTTAATAACCAAATTCAGTAGTGTAGCTGGATACAAGGTCAACACACAAAAATCAATAGCTTTCCTCTACACAAACAACAGACTCACTGAGAGAGAAATAGGGCAAATAATTCCTTTCACAATAGCATCCAAGAAACTGAAATACCTAGGAATCAACCTAACAAAAGAAATCAAAGACCTCTACTCTGAAAACTATAGCACTCTGAAGAGAGAGATTGAAGATGATATCAGATAATGGAAAGACATCCCTTGCTCCTGAGTAGGAAGGATCAACATAGTGAAAATGGCCATACTTCCCAAACTGCTATATAGATTCAATGCAATCCCAATTGAAATCCCAGCAGCATACTTCATGGACATTGAGAAAACAATCCAAAAATTCATTTGGAACAAGAAGAGACCCAGAATAGCAAAAGTAATTCTAGGTAACAGAGACATGGCAGGAGGTATCACAATCCCCAACCTGAAACTATACTACAAAGCTACTGTGATATAAACAGAATAGTACTGGAAAAGAAACAGACCTGAGGACCAGTGGAACAGATTAGAAGATGTAGAAAGAACTCCAGACACAGTCATCTCCTCTTCGATAAAGGAGCCAACCAGCCTTACTGGAGGAAAGACAGCCTCTTTAATAAATGGTGCTGGAAAAATTGGGCTTCAACTTGCCAAAGATTAAAACTAGACCATACACTAAAGTAAAATTTAAATAGATTAAGGACTTATACATTAAGATAGAAACGCTGAATCGCCTGGAACAGAGGTCAGGTAGAATTCTTGAAGACATTGGTGTAGGAAAAGATTTTATGAACAAAACCTCAGTTGCCCTTGAACTAGCACAAACAATCAACAAGTGGGATCTCTTCTTATTAAAAAGCTTCTGCACAGCAAGAGAAACCACCAGTACTGTGAAGAGACAACCCACAATGTGGGAAAAAATCTTCTCCTGCTATTCCTCAGACAAAGGTCTAGTATCTCGAATCTAGAAAGAACTTAAAAAAATCAGACCTCCCAAATTTTAAGCCCCAAACTGAAAATGGGCATCTGAAATGAACAGACATGTCTCAGACAAAGAAGTAGAAATAGCAAATAAACATATGAAAAAATGTTCAACATCACTGGTCACTGGAGAGATGCAAATGAAAACAACCCTGAGATTCCACCTCATCCCAGAAAGAATGGCTGCTATCTCAAAATCAACCAGTAACAAATGCTGGCAGGGCTATGGGGAAAGAGGAACCCTGCTCCACAGCGGGTGGGAGTACAGACTTGTGCAACCACTGTGGAAATCAATATGGAGATACCTCAAAGAACTAGGACTGGAAGTCCCATTTGATCCAGCTATTCCCCTGCTGGGTATCTTCCCCAAAGAATTAAAAGAATCATACCACAGTGATATATGTGCACCCATGTTCATAGCAGCACCATTTGTAATAGCTAAAACTTGGAAGCAGCCCAAATACCCATTAAGTGGAGACTGGATAAAGAAAATGTGGTTGGTTTGGTTTTTTTTTATATAATGGAGTACTACTCAGCCATAAAAAATGAGAAATTAGAGACATTCATAGCTAAATGGATGCTCATTGAGGCGATACTCTTAAGTGAAATAAGCAGGACACATGTGTAAATACTGAACAGTTTCTCTAGTGTGAGAAACAAAGTGTAAATAAGGACTAAATGGTATAATAGATAATGTGATATAGGAAGAAAAGAGGCAAAGGGGAAGGGGAAGTGGGTGGGGTAGGGGAAAGGAAAGAAGAATGGAATTAATATGTGAAAATCGAAAAATAGAAACAAAGTCTCTGTGAATAGGGTGGGACGAAGGGGTTGAAGGGTGGGCAGGGGAAGGGGGAAAAATAAGAACCAAGAGAGATTATGTAAAGGTCCAAATTTCCAATGATGAATGTCATTATATTGTATACCTAAAATGTACCAATAAAATAAAATTTAAAAAGTAAAATAAAATGATAATCCTCATAATACTGTGGGTTTTTTGCCCTATTTTTGACATTATATACATTTTTCAAGGTAGATCATAAACCATGTTCAGTTTTGTGCCCTGATTTTTATAGTTAGGTTGTATTTATAATTTTCCTATATCATTAAGTATTCTTCAAAATTTGTTTTGTTTTGTTTTATTTTTTGGTGCTGGAGAATGAGACTGGAGCTTCAGACATGCTAAGTACATGTTCTACTACCAAGCTACATCCATGTGTCCAAATATGATGACCTTTAATGGCTACAAATTATTCCCACTGTACAGATGGACTACAATTTAGCTATTGCTTTTCTTACTATTTAATGTTTAGGATATTCCCAACATTGTACTATTATAAACAATGCAGCAATTAACATCCTGAAATATGTATTTGAGTAGTTATGATTTCCTTAAATTATATTCCATGAAGTACAGATAGTTCACGTGCTATGAACTATTATAAGGCTCTTGCCATAAACTATCAAAATGTTCTCTGAAATGACTGCAAATTTACCTGAGTGTATAAAAATACCCATCTCACTATACTGTCACTGGAAATGAATAGTACCATGTTTACCTTTTAATATTTGCAAATCAGACAAAAAGTGGTATCTCATCATTTTGATTTACATTTATTTGATTAATAAGAAGTTGAACTTTTTCATTTGTTTGTCATTTCTACTTCTTCTTTTGTGAGCTATCCATATCCTTGTCTACTGATTTAGTGGGGCACTGGAGTTTTTTCATACATTCATTAAAAAGAGCTCGTGATTTAAGATTAATCTTCTGCCCATTACATATGTTGCTTATATTTCCTCTTATGTGTTAGTATTTTAATTTTGTTTACAGTGTTTCTTAACTTAGACTTTTTAAATTTCTTACTATATCCATATCAATACTTTCCTTTCAGTGATTTTTTTCCCTACTTTTTCATACTCAAAAATTCTTTCTCCAACCCCAACCTATTAAAAATGTATATTAATATTGTTTTAGGGTTTAATTTGTACAGATAAACTGAATCATGTGAAAATCACTTTAATATTTAGTATACAGGAAGGTCACTTCAAATGTTTTTCACATAGATAGTTTAATCAACAAATAATACTAGGGAAGTTGGCTGTTTCTCACTTTTTTTGATGTTTCCTTCATTGTATCATCATTAATCCCTATCACTTTTTATTTTTTCTTGAATGACTGCTTGGATGATTGTCACTTTATGAACTCAGGTAGGTCAGGTCTGACTCACTGAATTTCCTCACTATCTGTAACTATCAAGTTTTCCAAATGTACCCTGGAGTCATCACATCAAGGTACTGCAATAAGCATTTGTCATCTTCCTGGTAACGCAGTATGTTCTGAGCAGCCTTCTCTACCACAGGAGTTTCCATGATGATCATGAATTCTGTCTCCCTGAGGTTGATGGCACACTCACTCTGCCCGTTTTCCCTGGAGTGAGTAGAAAGGTTTGGTTTTGTCCAATGAAATCTAAACTCAACTTTGGCCAGAAATAAGTCAGTATGTGGACTGGTCAAAGGAATCCATTTTGGAGGCAAAAGTGGTGGCAAAGGCATCCCTCTTGGGGTGCATCAGAGTTTCTAGAATCAGGATCCAGAGCAACAGTAGCCAGGACTTCCTCTAGACAATGGCATATTGAGGTCTGGGAATTTGTCCAGGCCTCCAATGTCACACTCTGGTACTCCTGAAAACTTTATGTGCTACCTTTGCTACCTCTTATGCTTAAACCACAGAGTGTATTTGACATTTTCAGTGAAGAAAACAAATAATATACACACACACTCATGAAAATTCTGACTAGAAATGTTAACAAAATTCAGCCTTTTTTTCAATAAGTATGATAGGTCTTCCCATTTTTCCAAATAGTTTTTTTTTTTTTTTTTTTGGTACCGGGGATTGAACTTGGGACCTTGTGCTTGTGAGGCAGGTGGGCAGGTGGTGGAACCACTGGGCTAAATTGTGGGTCGAAAAATAGTTTAATTTTTAAAAAATTTTATTAGTACATGTTTATAGTAAATAACTTATTCATTGTGAGGAGTTAGTACACATTTATACCACATCTTAATTTTGCTTTTTTCTCTTGCCCACACTAAAGTTGTTTTTTGGGTTTTTTTTTTTAAAGCAATCCCTTTCCAGTCTCCTGGTTATTTCAGAGAATATTTTCCTTTTAGGGGTATAGTGGAAGTAGGGTATGGGAAAAGGGCATGAAATACTGTCATGAGTTCATTCCATTCTTCCACGGTCACTTCTAACTGCTCGTGATTGGTAATATACAACAATATTAATTTCTATATATCCATCTCCTATACAGTCAACTTCATTCATTATTAATCTTAAGACATATTCACTGATTTTTCTTGGATTTTTGTGTCAAAGGAACACAAAAAATTTTAATATATTTAAATTATACATTTTGTTGCAGTTTTATGTGTTACTTGACTACAGAGAGCTTTGAGAATAAAGTTAAGATATGAATGAGGAGGGGCCAGGGATTTAGCTCAGTGGTTTCACCACCTGCTATCAAGCGCAAGGACCAGAGTTCAATCCCTGGTACCAAAAAAAAAAAAGATACGAATGAGGAAAGATTTTAAAAGAATGCATCTAGTATTACACTAAAGATAATGACCATTAGTCTACACTAGATGGCTTACTAGATTATGAAATTCTCCATTCTAATTTTCCAATGATTTTTTTGGGGGGGGGGTACTGGGAATCAAACTCAGGACCTTGAACTTGTGAGACAGGTGCAGTGCCACTGAGCTAAATCCCTGGCACTGAAGTTGTTTTTTTTAGCAGAAATGGATGCTTAATTTTATCAAATCATTTTTAACCTCTCTTGGGATGAATATTTGGCCTGATTTATTAATAGTGATCACAGTATGAAACAAACATTCTTGAAATAAAATTCAGCAGTTTAGAATAAATCTTATGCTAGTCTACTAAATTTTAATTTATATTTCAAAGAGCAATAGGTTTTATTTTCTTTTGTGATACAGAAAGAAATCATTGCTTTTTGTGCTGTAAGGTATCTTAAAATGTTTTAAAAACACCTGCATGCATGTTTTATTTAATGAGTTCAAAAGGAAGGCAATGTTATTCGTGTTTCTTCCCCGTTTCCAGGGCAAGTGAAGGAATAGCACATGAGTGGCTGCCGCATTTCCAACTTTCATCTTAGTCAACGTAACTATGACTTCTAGATCTGTATTATTAGTAAATTATTACCTAATACTCTTAAAGAATCCTTTCAAACTTCTACTTTTCTATCAATGCTCATCATAGTACTTTTATACCCTGTCTTTGTCATTATAATTTAACTGTCATTTTTTGTACATCTTTTGAGTTCTTCAGGAAAAAATATGTGTCAAGTATATTTTATTGTGTCCACAAAATATATGGAATTCTTTGACCATAATATCATTACCTAGCAGTGGAAGGGAAGACTGAGGCAAGCACAATTGTTATGCTTTTGTAACCCGTTTCTGCTCTTTCTGCTCAGAGTTTCAGATTCTTACTGGTATTTTCTTCCATTACTTAAAAATTTTAAAGTTAGAGGACTTTAGGGCACAGTTTTGTTTGTTTTAGGTATATATGCCCACTTTACTTACTGGTTCCCAACTTGTTAAAGTATTCATCAATTGTGACTTTCCATAGATAGTTTTGTGTTTTTTTGGTACTAAGGCTTGAATCCAGTACCTCCCACATGCTAGGTAAATAGGCTACCATTGAGCTATAGACCTAGCCCTCTAAAAATTTTTTTTTTCTTTTGAGATAAGGTCTCTAAGTTTCCAAGATTAGCCTGGAACTTGCAATCATCTTGGCTCTGGTTCCTGAATAGTTGGGAGTACAGGCATGCACCACCAAAACAAGCTTGTTAATAGTATTTTTGATCATTGCTTTGTTCTCTTTACCTGGTCTCCTGAGAAGAAGGCATATTATTACAAATAAGTGAATCCCCAGTTTTTGGATGTGGGATGTTTAACAACAGCAAGTGTATTTTTTTTTTTTTTTTTTTTTTTTTTTTGGTACTGGGGATCGAACTCGGGACCTTGCACTTATGAGGGAGATGCGGTGCCACTGAGCTAAATTCCCAGCCCAAAGTGTAGCTTTTGAAATCTGGTAGAGAAAGAATGCTATTGGGTGAGCAATGGATGTCTCTGGCCAGCTTCAAAAGCAGCTCTCTCATGTTAAGAAGTGACTGCCAGGCATCTTGGTCACTAGCAGAGCTATTAAGTCTCTGAAGGTGAGGGTGCAGGACAGCAGGGTCGAATCATCTTCTGTCTACTGCCTGCATGGTGACTGTACAGTTCCTGGCATCTAACCATGAGCTCACTGCTGACACAAGATTATGTGACAGGAATTAGGGTAATTCCTGATAAAGACCCGACTAACCATTAGCATATTTTTAGTCACTAGTACTACTGTAGTTTTACAAATTGGGGTCAGTGGCAGGTTGGGAACAGATATTTTAATGAAAAACATGATTAGCTATCAAACACACAATCCAAGAGTCAATTGCTTACCCTGAAATATGTTCATGTTAGCAATTTAAATTTAGATATTGTAACTTCTACCCTGCTAGGAAAGACTTCAGGAAATAAAAGGTAAACCAGATTCAAGTTAGACAGGCACATAGTCAGAAACAGTTACGGCTACTTATTACTGGAAGAAAAGAACATCCATCATTTATGTCAACAAAAAGAACCAGAGGAATGAAGTCACAGCTCCACAGAGCCACTGGCAAAACAGACTCATAGCTTCTGTGGGATCACTTGTCAGGGAAGGTACACATGCCTCTTAATTTCCCTGTCTCCAGAGGAGGGTGAAGAATTTGCATCTGACCCTTCTCTTTTGAAAATCAAGACTGCCAAATGAAATTGCTAGTGATAAGCTCAAATTCACATTTCCTATGAAATAATGGCACAAAAGTACCTGTGAACCAATTCACCTATTTTTTTTCCTTTCAATTTCAAGGATGCTAGAATATGTATATTCTCAAGCTAAATTACTGATCTTATAAAGAAATAGGCTTTTTATGAATTAAGGAATTTACCTCATTCCTTGAATTTGGCAAATTTCAGATGATTTGCATTTCCAGTGAAGCAAGGCATGTTCTTTTCCTGAGGATGAATGGATAGATCTCTTTCTCTCTCCCCCTTCTTCCCTCAAAATCTACACCATTCACTCAATAACTGGCTGGTCACTCCTAACTACTGTACAGTTCCAGAACATTCTCACATGGCAAAAACAGGCTTTTAGGCCCAGTTGTTACAACATATAGATATAAAGACCATGAACTATGATATACAAGGTATGATCAACAAATACAGCATGTAAATTTTTAATACAATAAAAGGCACATTAATTCTCCTCAAAAAACCCCTCCTCACTTTAAGCACACTTATTGTTCTTGCCACTTTCTGCAGCAGTTCTGGAAGTCCTCTTTTGTGTCTCAAGTTGCTCTGTTGTGACTTCTTTGATGTCCTTAATTCAAAATACTCACCTTTCATAGTCATTGTGACTCTAGGGAAGAGTGTGAAATCATACAGTGCCAGACCTGGTGAATAAGATTGATGAGGACATGCCTTTCCATTGTATGGTACTAAGCAGCAGCATTAACCTTTTTTTTTAACCATACCTCATAAAGACACTCATGAAAGAGGACTTCCAGAACTGCTTCAAGAAGAGACAATGGGATAAGTGTGCTCAGAGCAAGGGGGAGTATTTTGAGGGAGATTCATAACAATGTTTTTTTATTGTAATAAATTTTTAAAAATTTAAACATTCATTGTATATTTTGATTATCCCATATATTGCTACTCTAGACCATCAAGGAAATAGATTATTTTCAAAGTACCTGGGAGGGCCAGGGCCTGGGAGGAACAGGACAACCTGTTTCCTATGAAAAGACCTTCCAAATGAAACATTCATCTTGTGATGAAATGAGAAAAATAACTATATCAAGAATGTTTGTGGGTCCTCTAGGCATGACCTCCTGTCTTATGTCTGTGTTCAGCCTGCTGTCTCACCCTCTTTCCCTTAATATTTTAGATGCTTAGATGGTCATCTATCATTAGACCTTAAAATACTAAAAGTATGTTTCAATAAACAGCATAAAGCCAGTATAGATTAAATTTGAGAAAACAAAGAAAAAAATCTTCTTTAAACCAAAAGACCTAGAAATATGAAAATGCAGCCTTGGAAGATGTATTTTAAATAATATTAGAAAAATATGCATATATATGAGAATTATCTGAATAGATAATTATTCTAAATCATCTTTGACTGCTGGCAGACCATGTAAAAACGCTGAGAAAATTAACCTGAATGTAACTTCTCTATACCCAATGATTAAAAGGTGAGCACTGTCCCTGTGATTAAGCACAAGGCTTTTGGCCTTTTGCTCATTAACATCTGATACCTTAATAGATACAGCTCAAGCTTTAGGAAAATGCTTAGGTGCACTGGTGTCAGGGATTCTCCACCAATGTAGAGTGCTGGCCCGAATGTCGGCAATAGAAGAGTTAGAAGAGCCACAGTGTTCTTTAAAATGGTGAGACATATTCTCCCCTCAGCCCAGTGTTTTCCAGGTATGCGCTAGGTTTTGCTGATCACCCCTGACCTGATTTGTCAAGTGGGACCTGTTGGCTTACTATTAATCTGCACGTCTCCGGTCCACTCCTGAAAGTGGCACAGGAATACAGTTCATTCCAAAAAAACCAGTATTTTTCTATCCTTGAAGCATACTGTAAGTGATAAATATAGCAACACTACACTGGGTCTCAGTTTCTAGAATGGCTTTCAAGAGCTCGTGCATGAGGCTCTGTGTGTGTGTGTGTGTGTGTGTGTGTGTGTGTGTGTGTGTGTACACCATATCTTTAGTTCAAGCAAAGATTACTCCGAGCCCAACATGTGATAGGTTGAGCTCCTCTGGCTGAAGCAAACGTCCATAGGAGGATGTGAAACCCACTCCCAGGACACACGTCCCAGATGCCATCACTGAGCCAGCCAGCCCCTCTGGAGCTGCTCAGGTTCTGATGCACCAGAGTTGGATTATTCAAATTAATTTCCCAAATCAGCTCTAAACCAGAAAGCACATAAACCAAGGGATAACCAAAGGCTAGTATCACAAAATGAAAATATTGCAGACTCGTGCATGTGTGTCCCTGCACAGACTGTTACATGGAAGCCACATTTCATTGTCAATAACCCACTCTTTGATGCCAAGAAGCCTGTATTCTAATTTTATTCATATTTATACTCTATGGTATCCTATCATTTTTTAACTGTCATGAATTTAAATCCGTTATAAGGATACTTTAAAAGTTTCTTAAAGCTTCACATCCATTTATAATATTGTGAATACTTTCACAGTTAAATAGTTTCATGCAGTTGTAAGGGCTAGTTTTATTATTTTCATTTTATGGATGAGAAGGCTTTTGGAAGGTCCCATTGATAGACCCTGAGAGTGACTTGCCCAAAGTATCACTGTCAATTTGTGGAAGACCTGGGTGAAGACCCAGATCCTGTGCCCCGAGGACCAGCATGTGTTACATATAGCTCTTAGTACATTATCAGTTATCAGCCACCTCACAATGAGAGGGTTTCAGGTAGCAGGAGTCCTGAGTTGCAAAGTGGCTTGAGGTTTCTAGCCTAGAGTCATGTTCTCAGTGTCCAGAAGGGCCACAGTATAAACAGCTCTGCACTTCCCTGCAATAGTTCCTTCTTATTTACCTCACCAGCAACACCAGGTCACCATGATGTCATGGGGCACAAAGTTCCTGGAAGTTTAATACAACCAGCTATTGTTTCAGCTAGAGAGAACACACTGGAGATGTACTTAGATGTGTGGAGTTATTGTGGAACTTACATAACACATGCTTGATACTTATTAAATGTCATTCACAGTAAGAATTAAAGAGCATTTCCTGTTGACACAATCTCTCGCTGCTGCAGCCTCATAAAATCCCAAATAATGGACAGCCTAACAACACAAACGTGAGACAATAAAGCTCTGCACTTTAAAAAGTAATTTCCCAGATTAAGCTGAGAAACTAATTAGAGTTGAGCACAAAGATTTATGAATTATGCTGTTTACTAAAAAATTACTTATGAGAACAAAAGAAAAGCCTGGAAATAGCCAAAATATTCACAAGAGGGAAATAGTTATGGTATATTCATAAAATATTTAGTGTCCATTAATACTAAATATTAGCAAAAATATTAATGTTATATAAAGATAAAGAATAACATGAAAAGAAAAATGACTTACATGTATACAAATTAATTCCAAGTAGTGGGTAAGAATATAGGTGATTTTTACATTTTTATTTATACCCTACCCTTTTGGGGAGCCAATTTTGGGGACTGATCCTAGGGCTTTTGCACTTAGCTGTATCCCAGGCTCTGCATTTTTTTTTAAACATCTTGAGACATGGTCTCTCTCTAAATCACTAAGTTGCCCAGGCTGGGATTGAATTTGCAATCCTCCTGCATCAGCCTCCCACAGTGCTGGATTTTAAGCATGTGTCATAATGTCCAGCTTATACCTTTTCGTTTTCTAAGTTTCCTACAACAAACATGTACAGCTTTTGTAAAAAGAAAAAAATATTTTTTAATGTTTTAATTTCAAGTTTTTTTAATCAAACAAAGATCATCCCTTCCTCCTAAACTATACAACTTCTCTTATATCTACACTCTTCTGAATTTTCTCCATTTCTCTCCTCCCCAGTCTGGGGAAACCAAAATCTGTTCTCAACTGCAGCACAGCACTGACATGGGTGACTCTTCTCCATGTTTGAACTCTCTACACTTGAAATGGTTGCCAGTGTGGACATACACCTTAGCATTTCAAAACAAGCTCTATAATTACCCATTATTACTCTTAACCTAAAAGATTAGACCTTGAAAAGCTTGCAATTTACACAGCTTTTATAGAGAAGTACTTATGTGCTGCTGCAGTAAATTAAAAGAACAGCATTAAAGCATCATTAAAGCTGCGGCTGTAATTATATAAGACTGAGTTCAAAGACTAAGATGGCATTATTGTACATGATATTTCAATGTGCCAGAAAAGGAAAATACTCTTTCGTACATACACTTGAATTTAAAATACACTCTTCCGAACTTCCCTTCCAGGTTGCCCAGTAGATGCAGACCACTTTGGTGGTGTTGAGCATCTAGTCTCCAACCAATGGCACTGGGCAAAGCACTGGTGCTGGCCAAGCCCCACACCGAAAAGGACCCTGCATGAATGCTGTGATGGCCTTGGAAGAGGCAGTTTGACTGTGACACAAATCCACACATCCTCATCACCTAATGGAATGAGGAAGACATCTAAATGTACAGAAAACTGAGGACTTTTGACTCGACTTCCAAGATAATTTGGAGATAAAGTGATGAGGCAAGAGCTAGCACCACTGTTGGCCAACAAAAGCCAGAGGCAGTCACTCAGAGCTGCCCGGCCTAAAGCCATCGTGCCTAAAGGCCAGGAGCAGGAGCAGGAGCAGGAGCGAGCACAGAGGTGATTCAGCAAGGGTTTTAAATGCATCTTTAACTTCTGGGAAAGCATTCACTACTGCCTAGAACAAAAGCAGTTCTATGCACAAGATAATTTCTCAGTTTCTAACCAGCACATCAAAAAAATTTATTTTTCCCCTAATTTGAATATATAAACTTGCAGAAATGTAAATAATATAACAATTTATGTCAGTTATACTATTTAATGTATTGGCATATATATATATATATACACACACACACATCTATATGAATGTATATGATGGTGAAATATATAATTATATACTGTACAAGATTTAAATTTTAAAATATCTCATCCAAACAAAGTCAACAAACCAATTATTTTAATTTCCAATTGTTGTATTTTACAAGATTTAAAACTAAAAAGATTCTCCGATCTCAACTTTTAAGAAATTCACCATTTTGAGACTCTAGTTTCTCAAGAATTATTTCCCCTCCAAAATATATAAGAATCTCTTTTATCATAGTAAAAGTAACCTCGAGAAATCCCAATGTCAACTTTATATCAAGAATAGACAATTTCAGATTCCTTAATCAGGTGAAGCACTACCCTGGGTACTCTTTGAACTTGGAAGTCTGTCGATCAGTATTCTCTGGGCAACTAAATTATTAAAGTGTTTGAAAGGCGATGCTCTTCTCCAATTTCAGCAATGGTCAAAACAGATTATATTGTAGGCAAGGTGAATTATAGGCAAGTTTTGCTAAAACTTCTTTCCATAGGAAGTAATTAAAATAGGGTGCTATGCAGGGCTTTGTAAGTAATTCAGTATTTAAGAGGGGAAAAGCAAAACTTTGCCTTACATTAGGGCATATGCTGCATTTTTAGACCTAAAAATTAAACAAAGCTATAGGTGAATAGTTATGTGTATGTGAATAGTTATGTAGTCTTTCAGTAAATGTTTGTAAAGTACTTGATAAGGCTTGCTGACTTGATAATACCATTTTCTTCTCCCTCCTTCTGGGAGTCCTGTCTTCTGTTGGATTCTGTAACAATACCTTCTCCTCCTTCCCTCCTGCCTCTCAGGTTGCTGCTTCTCAGTCTCCTGCTGGCCATTTGTCCTCTTAGGACCTCAAAATGCTGGCATTATAGGCCCAGCTCTAGGCTCTGTTTTTTCATTCCAAACTTTCTCCCTTCAAAGATTTCCTGCTTCCCAAGGTTATAAGCAGCATCTATGAAAGAATGGCTTCTAAACTAAGAACAATACAAACTCAGCTTCTTAGTTTCAGGTCTGTATGGCAACTGCTTGTTTTTTGTTTTTGTTTTGATACTGGGGATCGAACTCGGGACCTTGCACTTGAGAGGCAGGTGGCAGAACCACTGAGCTAAATCCCCAGCCCACAACTGCTTGTTAATGTCACTTAGAGATCTCAAGAGTGTTTAAACCCAATAAGCAGCAAAGTAAACTCTGAAGCATGAGGGCCAGGGATTTAGCTCAGTGGTTCTGCCGCCTGCCTCGAAAGTGGAGGGACCTGAGTTCAATCTCCGGTACCAAAAAAATAAATAAAAATAAATTAGTTGAGTGAAATGGCTACAATATTTAAAAAAAAAAAACTCTGAAGGATTGTCTCAGCCGTTTTTCTTGTCTCCTCCATTGTGAAAAATACCCCTCCCTTGTTCCATATTCTCAGCAAGACAACTGGAAGCCACCTTTCACCAGAGCGCTCTCATTCCATATCCAATCCTTTACCAAGTATCAGAAATTCCAACTTGAAGTATATATAATTAAGACCCACCTGATGCTTCAGCATTCAAACCTGAAGGAAAGCCACAGATGATAAACACACACACACGTTGCCAATTTTGTTTAAAAATTAAAAGAGCCTTGCCCATGAATAAAATCTTCTTGAGTGGTTGCTCAAGGGGCCCAGGTTCCAAATGAATGAATGAATCAAAGTGGTGTCACTTTTGTTAACACAGAGGGCTTAAAAATTAAATTTAGGAATCAGCTTCCAATAGCTTCAATTTGGAATGAAGAAGAGAATAAAATGCTGAAACAAAGGGCAACTCTCTTAAATCTTCCTATACTCAGAGAAGTGTGAACGATGCCAGTCATAAATTATTATTAGGTATAGATTACATGTAAACATCACAGTCTTCTCAAAGGACTAAAATGACAAATTCAGGTCACAGGTCAGATGGATCTGCATAAAGGAATTAACAAAGAATAATGATGTTGGTATATGCACCCAATTGGTGATTCAACACAGAGCAATACCAAAAACTAGAAAAACACTGGCTGACATTAGTCCATCTGATTTTATCATTCTTTTGCTTAAGCAAGAAGGGCATGACATGTCACTGCTAAAGCCTGAACAGTTGGCAGTTACACAAAGGCTAAGGATTAAAAAAAGAAATGAGTACAGCATGAAACAGAAGGATGGTGTTCTCTATAATTCAGAGAAATTGATTTATGAAATTCTTGAAATTACAGTTGAGTTGCGAAATATTATCGCCTTAACACATGTACTAAATTAAATCTCATCTTGGGGCTCATTAAAAGTTGTTTTTTTTTTTGGTACCCAAGACCGAACTCAAGACCTTGTGTTTTTGAGGTAGGCGTGGCACCACTGAGCTAAGTCCTGGGACCTAAAGGTTTAGTAATATTGAATGAGTCCAAGGTGATGCTCTACTTGGTCTTGATTAAGAAAATCAACCTGATAAAGTTTATTTGGTTATTTTAATGTAAAATGAAACTCCAAGGAGGACCTCAACGTGACTGGACTTATGTCCAAATTTTTACAAGTTTAAGTTGACTTTTTTGAGACAGGCTTATAAATAGTAAAAAAGAACACTGGATGATGATCATATCTGAGATGTCTGGAACAGTGATGGCAAACCTTTAGAGCTTTCAATGATAACAAACAGCTAGCTGCGCCACACATGCTGTAGGTTTGCCACCAATGTTCTAGAGCAAAAAAAAAAAAAAATTAAGTTAACTTAATTAAAAAAAAATAAAACATAATTCCTATTAAGCCCAGGACTCTGTGAGCACATAATCTTGCTCTGTTCTATTTTGTCCCCAAAATAAAGCAGCACAGGAACTATAGTGTTGTCTTGTGCTATCAAGTCTATGCAGCTGAAGGAGGTCACTGCTTTGCTGAAAGCATATTTTTATACAGGACTAGAAAGCTGGTTCAAATAGTTTGGCAAATTGTATTTCAAGCATGGAAAGGCTCCTGCAGGTTTTTAAATTAAAGTCACAAAATAAATGAAACAAAGATAGCATGACACTCAGGGCTATGGCCCTAGTCTAACCTTATCTAAGAAAAAATCCTCCACTGGTACCGATCATCCATCTCTACTAAGTTGCCCTCACCAGTAGACTGAATTCCACAAGCACTATCCTCTCCACACAGAGCACAAAAAAATGAAAGAAAACTGGATACACACACACAGTGAGCAGAAATCACCCCCAGAGCCTGTGGAGCCCAGAAACTGCTTTAATGTCTACTTGGGTTACAACCTTCTCACCTTTGCAGGTTAGCCTATAAAGTTTAGGAATGAGTCAGAAAAACTTTTGTTCAAAAGCTTGATTATTGGACCAGAGATTTAGCTCAGTGGTGCCATGCCTGGCTCACAAGTGCAAGGTCCTGAGTTCAATCCTTGGTACTGGAAAAACAAACAAAAATGCCTACTGTTTGGGGAAACCATCACCCTACACTGACTGACTAGGAGGATGAGAAAATAAGGGACCACATCACTGATACTAAACTTTTCAAACGTAGAGAAGGGGAGCTGTGATCAGAGCAGGCAATTCTTACAGCCTGGTTTTGTTTTGTTTTTTAGTGATGCTACAACTATATTTAACAGGAACAAAGGAAGAATTCAGAATCAAAAGGACTAATAGACTACAAAAATACAAGAAAAGGAATACATAACTTCTTCTAGTTAAAAGACACCATTAAGAAAGCAAATGGCAAATTGGAAAAGAATATCAGTAAGATTAAAAGGATCAATATTGCTATCTCCTTACTCTCAAATGAAGAAAAAATTGAAAGACCATTCATACAGATGAATAAAAGAAGATATCAATGGTCAATGAATATGGAAATACTTAAAATGCCATCATAATAAAACACTCACATTACAAATACTACTGTGCTTAGCTTATATTGATGTGATCTTAAAAACTATAATATGCAGTGTTGGCAAGGGGAGAGTGACATTAAAAGTTTTATTAATATTTCAGTCACATGTATGCATGGACAGCCACAAACATCATACTATATACAGACACAAACTGTGTACAAGATAAAGACCTAAAAGATACAACAAATTTAATAAGGATTCTGAGTCATGCATTTACAGGGGATTTGTGCTTTCTCTGTAATTTCTCAAATTGTGTACAAACTATCACTTTTACTACTGTTATAGCTTTTATCTAGATGTTCCCCCAAAGCCTCATGCAGTCATAGGTGGGGCTTTTCAGAGGTGGCTGGGTCTAGAGTGTGTCAAACTGGGATTATTAATTCATGGTACAATGCTAAAATTAAGGGCACTAGGATTAAGGGTATGAATGCTACCTGCCTTAAGGGCTAGTAGCCCTGATAAAATATAAGGAACAGAAAGAGGCTTGTCACCTTGCTGGTTTGCTACTTCGCTTGCTGGTTGCTGCCTGCCCTGGTTTCTCCTCTGTGATGGCCCTCTACCATGCCACCCTGCCTTGGAGCCAGCTGACTATGGACTGAAACCTCTACAAACCGTGAGCCAAATAAACCTTCCCTCCTTTAACTTTGAGTGTCAGTTACTTTGTCTCAGCAATGAGAAAAAGTGAGACAACTATTATAATCAGAAAATCACATTTTGTTTCTTGACCAAACAAGCCTTGAAGATTAGAACTAGGGAAATACAGCCTACAAAAATTCTTATGAAATTTTATTATATTTTTAAATGACACAAAGTTGTATGTGTCTTAGTTAACAAAATACTTTTTTACCATAGAGGGGCAAAGTTTCAGCTTTTACTGAGTTCCTTACTGCCCAACTATACATCTTCCAAGGTTACGATTTACCTTCTTTTATTATAAGGTTTCTTGTAAACATCAAGGATGTCACTGGGCTATAACACAGTGATGCTCTTGGGGATAGCTGTCTGCAAAACCACTGCCTTTACCTCATTCAATATAAGGTCAGATGTGGTGAAGGAGTTATGCAATTGAAGTGAGTAGAACTGATATAGTCCAAATGCAAGTTTAACAAGTTGTGAAGAAGTGAGACCAGCTTTCGTGCATGGCTCAAAAAGATACTCTAAAACAAGTCCAAAGAGAAAGGACTTCATAATTTTCTGAAATAAAATGAAAATTTTATTTATTTATTTTTTTGGTACCGGGAATCAAACTCAGGTCCTTGCGCTTGTGGGACGGGCAGCAGAACCACTGAGCTAAATCCCCAGCCCTTGAAAATTTTATTTTAAAAAATATACGTGATATATCTTTACACAACCAATTTAGTTTTTAAACCTGGAAAGACACTGAAGGGATGAATATCAAAATATTCATAGGGGATCCCTTCTGAATAGGATTTGGGGTATTTTGTTGCCTAATTGCCATGTATAAAATGAAGTCATTTTGTAACTAAAATTTATACACATGCACATGTACACACTCATACACTTAGATATTGAGAGATAGTTTTTGTTTTTAATAATTTTTAGAGTTGTCCTAAGATTACTCCTTTCCGCTTAGAAATTCTCTAATAAATCAATTACTCACCTGCAAATTCCCAGTAATGCAAAGATCAAAAATCAAAGGAATATGTATTTTGGCCAAGAAGGCTATCTTTGTTACCCGGACTTTAAAAGCCTTGGGTTATTGGGTCTCTGTTACTTATCTCCACCTACTCTAGTGGCCCGTACAACTCTGAGAGCTCACACTTTCACCAATCTGAAGTAAAATACAGCATGAAAGTGACACCGGTAGACAGGATGTTAAAGATGATCTCAAGATTCCAATCCCTTAGTCATCTGATCAAATACTAATCTAAGTACTACCTACTATGAAGGGATTTGCAGATGTACTTTAAGTTCTAAAGTCAGTGGACTTTAAAACATAGTGGCTGCTGGAAGGAGAAGTCTGACTGAGGCATGAAGAGGAGGGGCTGAGCCACTGTTGGAAGACAATGGCCTCTGGGAGCAAAAGCAGCTCTGGACAACAGCCAGGATGGAATCAGGACCTCAATCCTATAAGGCAATGACCTCCATCTACCAACAGCCTACATGAGCTAGCAGGCAGATTCTTCCCTTGCCTGTAGATAAGAGCCCAGCCAAACAACACCTTGATTTAGCCTTTGATACCCTGAGCAATGAAGCCAGGCAGTCTTGTCCAGACTTCTACTGCACAAGACTATGAGATTAATAAAGGTATTGTTTTAAGCCACATTTTTAGTAATCTGTTACAAAGCAAGAGAAAACTACTTGAGGTGTTTCGTATCTTTATTTTTCTTTATTTTTTTAGCACCACCCCACTTGGTAAAAGCATTAATATGCTAATTCCTCTACCTTCTTGTTCCCTCCAAATAAACACTGTTAATGATTTGTCCTTTCATTTATTCCACAGATTCCCTATGAATATGCATAAATATACTTGTTTATGCATGTGTGTACACTCTCTCTCATACACACACATGAATGTACAACATGCATTTTTCACTTAACAATTTATCTTGGGCATCTTTCCAATACCACCATATTCACTATATCTCTGAATCATTTTTTACTTAAACTGCCCATCACTCAAGGAGTAGTTAAGTAGTAGAGCACTGGTAACAACTTAGCTTTCCATTTGCTGGTTACAAGCAACCCTATACTTGTGGCTTTCATTTATTATCTGAGTATATCAGCACAATGAACCATTTTATTTTTTTATTATTTATGTATTTTTTTGGTACCGGGGATCAAACTTGGGACCTTGTGCTTCAGGCAGGCAGGTGGTGGAACCACTGAGCTAAATCCCCAGCCTTTTATATGGATTTTCTAAGCCAAAGAGTAAATGCATTTGAAGTTTTAACCAACACTGCAAACTGATAACCAAAATGGTTGTACTGATTTACATTATGTGAAAGGGACTGTTTTCCCACCTTTGCTATTATTGGATTTTATCAATTTGAAAAAAAAAACTGTATACTAAGTAAATGATACTACAATATCCCATCATCTTGGTTCACATTTACCTTACAACTGCAATGAAATATTGTTCCATGTTTCTGTTGGCCACATGTTTCTGTGTCACGCTACTTACACCTTATGCTCATCTTCCTCTTGGTCCATTCACCACCTAGTATCAATTTACACAAGCTCTTTGTACACTAAGGCAACCAGTTATGGGCACCTAAATGTTTTCCACACTTCCTTTAAAAACTGATATTGACATAGGATCATTTCAAGGGGAGAGACACCAGTCTCTTCCTTTAAAGGTAGTTTCTGGATTATATTTTATTCTTAGAATCTTCAATGGGCCTATACTGTTTGCTGTTCTTTCCGGAATCCCTGACTCCTTACAAACACTATTGTGTGTGTGAAGGCACACTGTAGGACACTATGCCAATATATGCACTTCCTCAGCACTCCTGACACACCTACACCATTGCTAAGGTAATGGGTCTCTATTGCAACATTGAACCAGGGAATATTAGGGTGTCAGTAAGGACTGGCTGGGCTCACACACTCCCTCCCTAAGAAGAAGAGAAAGTGGATCTCTACCTTTTAGGGAAGTAAATACTAAGAGATGGTAGCTTTTCTTTCTCTTGCTTTGCATGGAGACATCTAAGAATCCTTAACTGGCAGTCTGTGTATTAAGTACAGGATAGAGAAGGTGGTGACAGAAATACAGAGATCAAAGGCACCAGAGTGGAGAGGACACATGACATATTATCAAGATGGAAGGACTGCTCCTTTATTTAACTCACATTTTCTCCTTCTTCTTACACAGAAATAGGAATCTACCAGACTGATAAATGTCACTTCTCACAAAAAGTCTGACAGATTTCCACTGCCTCTGCGTGAACAAGAGCCTGCTGGCTCTGTAGTATAAAGAAAAATGCTCTAGGGCCTGAACAACAGGCTCCTCTCTGCCTACTCCAATGATCAAGTTTTCAAATGAATGCTAAAGGGAAAAGAATTCAAGCTAAAATGATACAAAGAAGAGAAAAATAATTAAAAGGATCATTATAATCTTAACCATATTATTTCCGTTCTCAATATTAGAACTAAAGAAAATCACAGCAATAAAAGACTAACCAATGGACACATAAGGATGATGAAATTACTACAAAGAAGAGAAAGTAAGCATGTCTTAAACCACATTGAACTATATGTTAGAAACAGAATTCATCATTCACTTACCACCTAGTAATACTGCCAGGCATTATGCTTGGGCAGGAGAAATGTGAAGATTTAAATAGCATAAATAATTCCAGCCCTTAAGTAAGGTATTTAGCCTTGATTGACCTTCCATCGGCTTTAGCATTATGACAATCATGTAATATAAATCTCAAAATTATGAACACACATAATATAAATAATGTGTACTCATCGTACAGCTTTGGAAATGTAGTATTACCAACTGTTTACCCCTTTTCAATAATATCCCCCATGGGGCCAGGGATTTAGCTCAGCGGGGCTGCGCCTGCCTTGCAAGTGCAAGGTCCTGAGTTCCATCCCTGGTACCAAAAAAAAAAAGAAAGAAAAATTCCCAACACTTCCCAGAAGAAACTATCATAAAACTGGCCTTTAAAATCACCATGCTTTTTTATTAAACTCTTATTATATACATATGTGGTATAAGCAAAGACTATACAGAATGTTTACATTAAAAAAATTTATTATAGTAAAAGACTATTGCCATCAATCCCCATCAAAATCCTCCCCCTAAGATCAAACACACTTATCCCACGTTTTCACCACTTTCTGAAGCAGTTCTGAGAGTTCTCTTTCATGTTTGCCTTTAGTGGCTCATCATGGATGTCTCTATGTCCTGATTCAACTTAAAATATTAACCTTGTCTGGTCATTTTGACTTTGGCGAAGAGCCAGAAGTCTCACAGTGCTAGTCCCAGTAAATAAAGTATTAAATAAAGTAGATAAGGACACAATGTGATGTTTTTAATTGATAAAAATTGCCTTAAATGTTTTAAATTTACTCAGAACATTGAAGCATTCATGACAGTGCAACTAAAGCCACTCACACACATAAAAGAGGCTTCCAGAACCGCTTTAAAAAGTGGCAAAAATGATGAGATGTGTTCAAAGCAAGGGGAAGTATTTTGAGGGGGATTAATGTAAACGTGTAATTTACTGAAATAAATTTTAAAAATTTAAATATTCACTATATATGTTGATTACCTCTCATACTTATATAATTGATATGTGGAATATAAGTATTACATATTATATGGTGTATATATCCCTAAACAAAATACTCTATGTAACATGGTGTTAATTTTATATGAATGGTTTAAACAATATTCTTTTGTGAATGGCTTTTGTTGCCCAACACTACATTTGAGTTATATTCATGTATGTGCAGGGGTCATTCATTTGTTTGATTTATATGTACAGCTATGTCATACTTTACTTATTGATTCAGCTATTTGAGATTTAGGTTGTTTTCAAGTGTTCAGCTACTATGGACATGCTGCCATATTGGTTTGAGCATGAACTTGTGTGTAAGAGCATCTCTAAAATTCTACTGGAAAAAGCATTTCAGATATCAGTGATATCATTTTACAGTATCATAATTTTATAAATTATCTTTGTTTTTTTATTGTGCCACCTTTTTTTACTATGACAAAACTAAAATGTGATTTCCAATGAATGACTACCTCTCTCTCCCTTCTTCTCTCAATCGTAACAGATAACTGCCAGGCACCAATGGAGAGATTCCTGGACCTCAAGGACTGCCTTCTAAGGGACAGTGACAGCCCAGCCTCTAAACAGGAAACCAAGGTCATCTGAGAGCCCATCACTGGCTAACTAGAGTTCTACAGGGCTAGGGCTACTTGCTCACTCTTTCAACCTGCTGTCCTTGAGCATCCTAAAGGCACCTACCTAAAACCAAGACCCTCCTCCAAGTCCTGAAAAGGCATTCAGAGTCAAAACTCCTTCCACTCACTGACATTCCATCTGTTTCCTAACCAAGTATACACTTCCCAAACTCTAGCCATACACTGGGAATCCTTTCTTTCATTCCATTTCTACCTTCCAAAATCTTGCCCATCTTTCAATCTTTTGGGCAAGTGGCTCCTTCAAATTCTCCCAGACATTCCTGATTGGAATTAACCGTTCTCTTCTTTTCATTTTGATTAGAATGTTAACAATAAAAGCATACATAGCAGTCTTCCTGGCAGTTTCTGTAATATGCCTCTACGTTCCTTATAATTCAATAGAATACCTGAGACCATGGGTCTTATCTCTTGAATTTTCACTGTCCTCACAATAGCTACTGTCTAGTTCAATTATATAATGGACAAGTTCAATTTTAGGAGAAACATACTAAATAATTCCCAATACTTATTCTTTTTTTTTTTTTTTTTTTTTTTTGGTACTGGGGATCAAACTCAGGACCTTGGGCTGGCGAGGCAGGTGCCAGAAGCACTGAGCTAAATCCCCGGCCCTCAATACTTATTCTTAACACATGAGCAATCAGTCTGCATTTCCCAAACATATTCCTAACATGGAAATATGAATTACATTATCCATAAATTTAGAAATAGAGAAAGCAATCATTAAAAAAGGATCTCCTATAAAAGGAAACTGTATTTCAGAAAGAGCACCTTAGTGATAAAACAATAGAAACACAGTCTCAAAGACACACCTGCATCTCAACAAGTCAACTTATTTAAAAAAACTAAACAAAAAGAAATAAGACAAAACTCAAGAAAAGGTAGTCAGTCAGTTACCTGCATGAGCAGAAAGAGGTGAATGTGGTCTGGGCAATGCCGGGGACTGTCCATTGCCTATCAAGCTTTTCCGGTTGCTTGTTCGGCAACTGTGAAAAGGAAAGAAAACCAGTTTTAAAAAGAGACTATAGTATCAATGATATTCAAGTACATCCAAAGTAGGCATAGTCTAAGTTGAACAACCTACAGTATTTGCTCTTGTTATTGTCAATATTGTTGCAAATTATTATGTAGGCACTAATATTTGAGGGGTGGCTGTGTCTTGAATATTAGATACTATAATGCAATGGTGGCAAACCTATGGCACGTATGTTATTTTCCTTTAAGACAAGAGATGTTAATGTATGAGTTGCTTTTTCTAAACTAAAACCTCAGTATTCAGGTTAAATTGCAGTGTTGGCACTTTGCAATAAGTTGGTTTTGGCTTGCAGTTTGGGTACTCGTCTCTAAAAGGTTCACCATCACTGCTATAATATATTCATATAGAATAACACCATCAATATTCCTCAGCACCAGGGAAGCTATAATCAAATGCCTTCTTTCCTCTCATGTCTGCAAATTTGTGACATGCCATACATACAAGTAATAAATTAAGGATTCAAATCAGCAAACCACAGGTAGCATCTTTGTTGACATCAAATTTCTAATAGAAAATTACAAGCAATGAAGCGCATTGACATTAATCTTACAATGATGCACTAATTAAAAATCTAATTATTTAGACAAATTTCATATCTGTGCCTTTTGTCAATCGAACAGCCGATGTCTAAGAAAAATGTATTTTACCACTCACTCATTTTTCATCTTGTATACTGCATTCAAATTCCTTATTAAAATACATGTTTCAAAATCACAAAAACAGATTGCAGTGTATTAAAATAATAGGGATGGGCCTTTCTCACAAGCTTGCTAGCTACTGATTGTATCTTGAATACCCAGTAAAGAGAAATAAATTAATATCAGAAGTCAACTACTGTTTCCTGTTTCTACTAGTAGGAAGTTATAAAGTAGTTAATTTGAGTTCAGAGTAACTTTCACAAGCTTCAAAAAAATAAGGAAAATATAAAACCCACTGATGGTAAGTAGATATCTCTCACTTTCACTTGCTTTCCCTCCAATACAGATGGGCACTTTATTCTCTAGCATCAGTACAATTGTTAGAAGAAGGTGATAAAATCCAGCAAGTTTATCCCCTTTACTTCACCTTCCAGTATTAGGGCACTGTGACCCTGCCATCCTATATATGTTATGCCCTCAGCCATCTTAAGAATTTATCGCAATGTCTTTTAACCCTAAACAGACTTATGCAGGTGAAAAATGTATGTACACTTGATCCCTAAATTCAGTAAAGGACTTCCAAATTTCAGAGTCTATAAAATATTTGAAAGAGGGAATTTCTAAATATTCAAAAACTATATTGCAATCCTAAACTCAGTTCCTTTCAGCAATATTGACTTGGGAGTGAACGCCCTTTTAGTACTTGCTGCTTATTATCATTTGTCAACATTCCCATATTTATAATTTCTTAAGGTCAGGCAGCATCATTTTATTTTCCTTAAGGCAGCAATCAACATCCCCTAGCATTATCTGTGAGTTTAATAAAGCTCAGGTTTACTCAGCCTTAAAGAGGTTGTTGAATGAGAACAGACTCTTGATACTTAATTATGAAGGTGGACTGTGATATTACCAACTTCTCCATCAAAAACTGTATTTGACCTATTAAATTCATAATCATCAAATCAGAGCCTGTTTTTAAATGATACCATATAATGTATTTAATTTTAATTCAAGTTAATGTTTCCTTTCATCTCAGTAAAGGAATATTAAATATATTAACTTGCTGATGTTAATAAAAGAAATTATAAATGACAGATTTATATCCAGGAAATCTCAGTAAACTCATTTGGATAAGTTAACTAAAATTTGGTTTAATTATTACAAACAGCTACTTGTATTTTTATATTAGTGTTTGATCTATACAATATATAGGTTTTTCCAACATAGTGTTATATATAGATAAAATGAATAAGACATTTATATAAATACAAACAGCAATATAATTAATATCCACTGATGCTGGTGAAATATGCTTACTTAAAATTAGGAAATGTTTCTTAAAGAAAACCTAAGAAAAATGGAATTTTCCAAACTACCATATAGAATGATTAGTATACTACTACACCAAGCATAGTAGTCAACAATTTAGATTTAAAATGAAGAAAACCACAAACAAAAACTTTCACAATTTTATCAAAGTATATCAAAAAAAAGGTGAAAAAAAATGATTCCATAAAATTCTCAAGGAGAAGTATGTAAACAAAACCTGGAAGTAGGGTCTGAGGATGTAGCTCAATGGTAGAGTGCTCACCTAGCATGTGCAACGCCCTAGGTTCAATGTCCAGTAATACAAAATAAAACAAAAACAAGGGACCGGGGATTTAGCTCAGTGGTACCGCACCTGCTTTGCAAGCACAAAGGTTCTGAGTTTGATCCCCAGTATCAAAAAAAAAAAAACCCGAAATGAATTTTACTTGAACAATTGGAGACAGTTCACTAACTAATGCCATGAACATTCAAAGCATACTACAAAGGGCATTGAAATTGTAACAGACTTGGAACTTTATGGAATCAACAAACAGAAAGCTTTGAAACATGAAATACCCAACATGGCAAAACCAGTTTATAAAACACAGGTCAAGGCAGATTTCCATGAGTACACAAAACAAATCTTCATACCCAAGGAATAAGCTTCACAAATGAATTTGTCACTAACATTCTCAAGGATAAAGCAACATTTTACACTACCACATTTCATCCTGAAATATGTAGATCTAGACACATATTAATACTTTGTAAATCCTGGGGCCCTATGAGATGTTTTATGGGTAACTTTTCCAAGGTGAGAGAGAGGATGGCCATCCTATCTCAATACCACCTGCTTCCAGTACCTCTGAGAGCCATCTAATCTTATCACTCTTAGTGGCTCCTTCCCAATAAATGAATGAAATTTGCACTAAACCCCATAGGAAGAAAGTTTCAAGTCAGCAGAACCTATGAGTACTTGCTACATATGCTACCACAGTAGCTGGTACTGTCTACCTTAGGAACAACACCACTGGTGTAACATGCTGTTCTGGCCTCTTTCATCATTATTTATTTGTCCAGGAATCCCATACTTTTCTGTCCATGACAGGAGAAGCTTATGGTATCCAAGTGTGAAGATGGCTCCCTAGGTGTTCATGACCATACCTACTCATTCAATCCACACAGTGATAAAACCACTTAGGCAAAATAAAGCTTCCTTTCCTTCACCAGGCTAAGTCAATTCTGGCTTGTTTTTCTCAGGCAGAATCACCAAGAGAAAAACAGAGGATGTCCTACTAGGCAACACCACCACCACTTCTATAGCAGAAATCTCTCATCATTCATCCTCATCCAGCACTTGACCTTGTAGAACATTCCAGCTTTCATTTTTAGGAACACAAGTATATGACTACAAAAATAAAACTGAAGAACAGTTATAAACTTGAGTTTTAGCTATTCTACCCTCAAAGGCATACTTTCACCCTCACTCTTCAAGAAGACATGGAACCCTTTTGCCCTGCCTAGACTTCAGTCTGAAAGTCATACCAATATCCACTTCCCAAGAAGTCCCTCTGCCTCTCAGCTCTCCAGCTGAAGCAACATGGTAACACCTACTTTTCCTGTGGGTAACATGCTCAGTTTGTTCTCTAAATCTGGAGGGTGACTGTCATAGTTATGTTAACACAGTGGACATAGAAAGATTCTTTGCTTGCAAAATCAGAACTTGGCCTGAGAAGCCAGCCACATACAACTTGAGACAAAGGCAAAGTTACACAATGGATTAGGACAGGGGCTGATAATGACAAGTAATCATTTCTCATTACCTCATTTGTTTGGTTCCACCCAGGGACAATTATGAGGCACCAAAAGGAGGCTCTTGCATACATAAGGCACAAAAAGGGCACCCTGCCCACTGCGGCCTGGGGATTTGGGAAGAACAGCAGGGTAGAAAGATGACGACAGTACTGTTGTATGAGCAGTACTGTTGCATGGCCCTTGATGAGCGCTGCTTGTAAGGGCAGCCACTCAATGGCGACACTTGCTGCAATGTTTTGAAGCCACTACAAGGAAGTGCTGTGTTTGTCTGCATGGTTCTTGCTGTAGCAGGTGGAATAAAGATTGAACACCCCGCTCTGGAAGTTCATTCTCACCATCACCAAAGCAGTTCCATAAGAAGCTTCTCTGTCTTAATCACTGATAACAGTGCCTTCCATTTGCTTAAATGATAAAGAGATGGACCACAAGTTTCATCATCTAAGTCAGCCCTGACTCAGTTGGAGAACAAAGGAGAATACAGGGTCCTAAGCTGACCATATTCAGGGAGGGTGGGGTTGTATTTTTGGCCCGAAGGACCCATATTCCATTTCTGCCTGAAATGTCTTTAAGCTCAAGACTCCATAAAAAGGCTTGGGGGAGGCTCTGCAAACATTTGACACCTGGATTTGTCACATATCACCTGGCAGCAAACTCGTTAACCATGATGCCCTACCAGGTGTCTACCATGAGGCCCAGTAGGCTGTGACCTTTTGCAATTGTTCTGAGCAGCTTTTAATTTTAAATTAACATTTATCTTGAGACATGAATTCTGAGAATGTCTGATCAGAGCAAGCCAAGTGAGAGGAGGAAACACCAACAGGCAGTCATTGTGACGTTCACAGCTGACTCCAAGGTCAACTCTCAAGTACTGTGTTTGAGGAGTCACCACTGAGGGGCGGTAACAACAGTGGATGGAGCAGGAAGAGCCCCTGCAATTCTCAGAAGCTGGGTTATAATTTATTACTTCATCTCGATGGAAATTTTGATAAATGTGCACAGGAGACCAATTATAGACCCACACTTTACCATAAGCGAACATCTGCTAACTATTTCCAAATACCACAACTGAATCTGAACATTTCAATATGCTTTGAGAGTAAGGCTGAAGGAAGCCGCACCTGAACAGAAGGCAGAAATCATCAAGTGATCTGCTGAATACATGTTATAAACTAGGAAGGCTTCCGTTTCCATCTTTCCAGTGAAGGGTTTGGACCCCTTCAATGAGGGAAATAGAAACTGTTTGTTTTTTTAAAATTTTTGGTCCATGAAATTTTTTTAAAGATTAAAAAAAAATCTAGTAATTTGTACTCACTCTGGTATGAAGAACATTTGTCTCATTTGTTTTGAATCTTTAAAAACAGAGATTTTAAGCAAGAAGGAAACTCAGTGACATTAAAATGAGTAACGTTTTCCACTCCCCAAATAGACAAGTTCTAAAAGAACTGTGGTTTATAGCCTTCCCATTTATTCTTGTACTGTAGCATACCTATATGTATAACAAACAGAGTATGTGTGTGGTTTTACATTTTTTACAAGTGGTATCATATATCAGGACAAATAGACAATGATTTGGAATTGTGCAGAAGAAATTAATGGGTTTCCCTGCAAAGCCCTACATGTTTCAGTGTCTTTCCACTGACCAAGCTATTGTAAAGCTCTGTCGGGGTTCAGGTTAAGTTGCAGAAAACTGATTGTAGAAACACAAATGATCCTTGTGCAGAATAATGTAAAAGAATTTTGTCTGGTGGAGGAGCAACTGATATCGCCACCATTGGGAGATGACCTATAAACATTTACTAACCCTAGTAACTCCCCCCGCAAAGAAAAAAAACCCATTTACTATCACTGTTCTATAAGATTTTAGCTAGTTTTGCCTCTATGAACAATTCATTTCATAATTCCTGATCGCATGTATATGTCTTTTTAAAAAATCTCCTTTGAATCTGTTTTACTATATTACCGCTGCTTTAGCACACTATACATTAGAGACATTCTATAACTTACTTTTTTTCTACTCACATTATATTTTTGAGATTTAACCATGGCAACATAAATATGGGTCTAATTCATTTCTTCTTCAGATCACTTATTTGCAGCAGACTTTAGAATTCTTAAATGCATTAAAATTACATGTTATGGACATTTCTTTTTCCTCTCTATAACACTGAATATCTAGAATTCTATGCATTTGTAAATACAATCCAAAAGATATGAAAAATGCCTTTAATAAGCTGTATTTAAAAGAGAAATTAGGGCCAGGAATTTAGCTCAGTGGTTCTGCCGCCTGCCCTGAGAACGCAAGGACCCGAGCTCAATCCCTGGTACCAAAAAATAAAAATAAAAATAAAAAAAAAAAAGAGAAATTATATCATGCAACACAAAGAAAATCTCCCTTAAAATCTTCTTTGAACACATTTCCCCTAAATATTGCTTAATGCTGCCTCCCTAAATCTCTTTCTCTGCTTTCATTCTATTGTCTTTCTCAGAAATCATTGTGTTTTCCAAGTAAATCAAACAGTGCTTTCTCTGAGCATCTTAAAGTCTGTATCTTCACCACTTTTCCTGAACAGCAGAAGGCCATATCTACTAGCTTGCCAGATAAACACTATTTCTTTCTTTTTTTGTTGTTTTTTGTTTTCTTGGTGCTGGGGATCAAACTCAGGACCTTGCACTTGTGGAGCAGGCAAGGTAGCACTATTTCTTCTTAAAGACAACAGAGAAGAAAACTTGACTATTTCTTCTACTGTCACATATGCATTGTTTGCTACTTATTTGAAGTCACAGTACTTCCCTATCATCATGAAATCATGGCTCCTCCAGGCACTCATTAATTCATTCAACAAATTACTTTTTGAGTCTCTAAGATATGGGAGGCACTATTCTGAATAAACAAAATGTCTGGCTTCATTCTGAGGGGAGAAGCAGATAATAAACAGTTAATTAATACAATTTATAGTATGTGAGATGATAGGGGAGGACAGGGAACGTAGAAGAAAGGATAGGGGAGGTAGGTGTGGGAAGACATGATTTTAAAGAGGGCTTTAGGACAGGCCTCACTGGCAAGGCAGTATTTGGTAAGGCCAAGAAGTAAGGAAATGAACGCAACACAAGCAAAGGCCCTGAACCATGAGGGCCCCAGGAGGAGCCAGCAGACCACTGGGGAGGAGTAGAGTGGGGAGGGTAGAGTGGGGAGGAGATGTTCCAGAGAGCTGTATCCAAGAGAAATGATGGAGTCGGATCTGTGGCACACTGCAGGCCATAGGAGGGAGTCTTGTTTTTAGCTTGACAGAAAATGGAAGCTGTTGGGTTTGTTTTTTTTTAACACAATCTGATTTTTGTTTGAAGAGAATTATTCTGCCTGATAAATTGAAATAGCCAAGGAAGCAGCAGGAATACCACCCGTTAGGAAATGAAGTTGACACGCATCCCAAATGCACTCTCATCTTCTGTGAGGCTGCTTTCAACTATTGTATTTTATTTTAAACATCTGAACAAAAATGGGCCCAAAATTAAGTGCCAATGTCATATGTTGGTCAATGTCCAGTGCCTCCAAAACACCAGAGAAATAGCAAGTGCTGTTACTGTGATGAGTATCAAGCCCCAGTACTTTCAGCCTTTGTATACTGTATTTGCATCAATATAATGACCCAGTTCCTGGTAATCAGGAGGACATAATGATTAATACAATTGGCTTGATTCTTGAACTACTTTTCCATTAGTGGAAAAACTCTTTTTAAAGGCATTAATTATAGTAGGAATAAATGGTTGTTCTTACTGTTTTTGCCAATGGTCAAAAAATGAACCCTAATTACAATAGGTAGAGGAAAATACAGGTCTTCAAGCTTTCAAAAGTTCTGAGCAAAATCAATAGGCAAATATATATCCTTGTACAATGGCTCTTGGAAATACTAATACATTAAGATAAGCCCATAGAGAGGTCTGACCCCATTTCTTCATAATGAAAATGACAGCTGAACATACAGATATTAGGAAGAGATTATCCAATGTAATGGATATTTACAGTGTGTTTCTGTTTCTTTCTTTCTCTCTTTCTTTCGGTACCAGGGATCAAACTTGGGACCTTGCCCTTGCAAGGCAGGTGATGGAACCACTGAGCTAAATCCCCGGCCCCGACCGTGTGTTTCTTAGGTACAAAGTACTATGGGAGACAAGAAAAAGAAGAGATTCTCAAAGTGTGTAAATATAAGAGAAAACTGACTCACAGATAACTATATTCTCAGGCAGAATCTGGATGAGAAGTCCAAACAAAAATGTGTGTGAGATAAATTCCCAACCGGCTTTTAAACATATTTTTCATAAATAGCAAACACTTCATTTTTTATAGCACATAGTGCGTACTGCTAATTACCCAGCAGTCTCATGGGATATCCTTAAATAATCGCCTCATCTTTGGGGCTGGCCCAATGAAAATACATTTGTTAGAATGTATTTCTTCTCTCGTGCTCTGCCCACAGCAACTAGCCGGCACATGGTGAGGACCTTGGCGCCATGGAACCCCACCGCTCCGTCCCCGTGCTCTGCCCACAGCAACCAGCTTAGCGGCCTGGGTGCCTGCAGGCCCTCCCTCCCCCCGCCGGCCTCCTGGCTATGCTGCTACCTGGTTCCACACTACAGAGGCACAGGGGGTCATAAAAGCCATTGTCCTGAGCTTCAGAAGATAGAGCAGAAGTGAACAACAGAAAGAGGGCCTCTCTGAGACTCGATGAAAACTGAAGCTCACTGGAAAAGTGAAGAGAATTTCGGCACAACAGACCACCGTACTTGGTAAGTTGGAATGATCATCACCTCCTATCGGAACCTGGACTATGTTCAGGGGAAGGGCAGCTGGAACCTGCAGTAGAACCTTGCAGAGTTCAACCCTGGAGGTGGACAGGGAGCTCAACTTGGGACTTGCAGCCAGAAGTCTGCCTGAATCTCACGGGTCTGCTCCTGGCTTGCTCAGACTCATTGACCTATATCTGCACACGGCTGTGCACGTTGTTGATTATGACAGCAGAGAGATACCCTGAAGGAGGCCCTTCATTTTTATTTTTTATTTGTTATTTGCAAAAAATTTTTTTCTCTTATTTTTAATTTTTATTTTTTTCTACTCTTTTCAAATTTTTATTTTTCTCTTTTTTTTCTTTTGTCCACCCCCTCCTCTTTCATTCTCTCTCTGTCCCATATTGTGCTTCATCTCCCTTTTTGTTCCTGTTCTGGACCTAATTCGGACTTCTTCTTTATTTTTCTTTTCTTCTCTTTTTCCTTCTCTTGATTGTCATTAGTTTTAAATGAAAGTAAATAAAGTTTCTAGCCTCCCTATTGCTGTTAGGTTGTTCTGTTCTCATCTTTGTTCTTTCATTCTGTCTTTTCCTCTTGTCTTCAACAGCTTCTTAGTGTTTGTGTGATCTTCCTGTGTGCTCTGGCCTCACTGCTAACCTGGCCCTATCCTTCTACCTGCCTATCCCTCCCTCCCCAACCCCCTCTAACTCCCCATCCTGAAGGGTAAAGTTGCTATATCGAAGAATTTATTCACTATAAACATATGTTGGGCTGGTCCTCGATTTTGATTTAATTCACACAGTTAAAGGTGATAGATTAATAACTACCACAAATTGTCATTTTCCAAGCTATGCTTGATCATATGGTGTTGCTGATTGTATCATTTGGGCTAAGATGTTGTGATTGCCTTCCTTGTATAAGGAAAACGAGATAGCCTCACAGGCATTAGAGAATCAAAACTTAAAGACCAGCTATATCTGGAAGACACCTCTGAAAAGCAATCATTCCACAAGGGTTCTGAATACAAGCAACAAAGATACTTACAATAAGCAATTTCAAAGTATCAACCCAGGAATTAAACCAAGGACAGTACCAAAAAAAAAAAAATAAGAAGACATTTAAGCAAGGCACAAACTCAGACTTTCACCCCACCAAAGGCAAACTCTGGGGGAAACGAGGTAGAAAAATATGATAATCAACCACCAGGACACCCTGAACTAACAGCACAGGGAGTAACAAAACAGATGAATGAGACTCTACAAAAATTCAAAACAGAAATAATTTCCCAGATAACTACAGAGATGGTGAGCAGAGTGAAAGACATGATTAGAGGCTCTAGAATGGAAACAGATAAAAAATTAGATGAGCTCACAACCATACTGGAAGCGATGAATGTCCGGCATAAGAAAGAAATGTAAACCATGATTGCCCAACATAAAAAAGAAATGAAATCCATGAAACAGATTCAAACAGATATCCAGGAGCTTAAAAACTCCACTGAAATTATTAATAGCAGATTAAGGGAATGTGAAGATAGAATATCAGATATAGAAGACAGGATTACAGTTAGTGACCACGAAAACAGAGATTTCTCAAAAATAGTAAGGGACCACGAGAAATCAATCCAGCAGCTCCTAGATGATGTAAAGAATAACAACATAAGACTGATAGGAGTCCAAAAAAACACAGGAGAAAGTACAACTGACATATAAAAAATCTCTTCACAGAAGAAATAGTGGAAAACTTCCCAGACAGAGGTAGAGAATTGGACATACAGATAAGTGAGGCATATAGAACTCCAGCCAGCCATGATCAAAAAACATCTACATGTAGACATCTATGCATATCCATCTCAATAGTCAAGATCCCTGAAACCCAACAGAAGAACAAAATCCTACAAGCAGTTATAGAAATGAAACAAATCAGCCACAAAGGAAAGCCCATCAGAATCACAGCAGACTTCTCAACACAAACCCTCAAGTCAAGGAGAGCCTGGAGTCAAACATTTCAAGCCCTAAAAGAAAATAACTTCCAACCTAGGCTGTTTTATCCTGAAAAATTTATCTTTCAAAATCAATGGGGAAATTAGATACTTCCACGACAAAGAACACCTGAGAAATTTCATGAACACCAAACCAGCACTGCAAAGGATTCTAAACAATATCCTAGAAAAAGACAATGACGGTCACAACTCCATGAGGCCCAACAGAGGGAAGCCTCTAGGCAAGGCAAGAAACTAAAGGGAAAGGGGGAAAAATAAAAAATAGAAGAGCCAACAAGAGTAAAACATCATGACAAGAATGAGTCAGTATCTATCAATTATAACCATCAATGTTAATGGGCTCAATTCAACAATCAAAAGAAGTAGACTGACAGAATGGATTAAGAAGCAAAATCCAACAGTATGATGTATACAACAAAAACACCTAACTCAAAAAGCAATTCATAGACTGAAAGTAAAAGGATGGAAAACAGTTCTCCACATGACAGGAACCCAGAAAAAAGCAGGGGTAGCAATCTCATTTGCCGACAGAGTAGATTTCAAACCAAAATTAATTAAGAGAGACAAAGATGGTCACTACATCCTTGTGAAGGGAAGAATTAAAGAGGAAGAGATGACAATCCTAAATATATATGCACCAAATACGAATGACCCCAGCTATACAAAACAAATATTAATGGGCATGAAAAACCAAATAAGCACTAATTTGTAATGGGGGACTTCAATACCCCACTATCATAAATAGACAGATCATCTAGAAAAAAATTAACAATGAAATTCTAGAACTGAACCAAGCTACTGAACAAATGGACTTAATAGATGTTTACAGTGTTCCACCCCACAAAATCAGAATACACATTCTTTTCGGCTGCACATGGGTCATTCTCCAAAATAGACCACACGCTAGCTCATAGGACATGTTTAAGTAAATGTAAAAGAACTGAAGTTACGCCCTGTATATTATCAGACCATAGTGCAATAAAATTGGAGATCAATAGCATAAGAAACCGCAAACCCCCCAAACACATGGAAATAGAATAACACCCTCCTGAACAACCAATGGGTCATGGAAGAAATTAGACAGTTTCTACAAGAAAATGATAATGCAAGTACAACATACAGAAATCTATGGGAAACAATGAAAGCAGTTCTATGAGGGAAATTCATAGAAGTAAATGCTCATATTAGGAAAACAGAGAGAGCTCAAATAAACAACCAATTGCTGAACCTCAAGCTCCTACAAAATGAACAGCATAACAAATGCAAAGCTCATACAAGAGAGGAAATTATAAAGATGAGAGGAGAAATCAATGCAGTGGAAGCTAAGAGAACGATACAAAAAAAATCAATGAAATCAAAGAGTTGGTTTTTTGAAAGAATAAATAATATTGATAAACCTTTAGTCAACCTTATCAAAAAAAGGAAAGAAAAGGCTCAAATCCATGTGATTAAGAATGAAAAAGCTGAAGTCACAACAGATCCAGCAGCAATCTAGAGGATCATCAATACCTGATTCAAGAACATGTACTCTAATAAAATGGAAAACAAAGAAGAAATGGACAGATTTCTAGATACATACAAATTGCCAAAGTTAAATGAAGAAGATATAGAAATTCTAAACACCCCAATTACAATGAGTGAAATTGAAAATGTAATTAAAAATTTACCAACAAAAAAAGCCCAGGTCCTGATGGCTTCACTGCTGAATTCTATAAGACATTTAAAGAAGAGCGATTGCCGTTACTCTTTAAATTCATCAATGAAATTGAAAGGGAAGCAATACTTCCAAATTCATTCCTGGAAGCAAGTTTACTTTGATTCCAAAACCAGGGAAAGACCCAACCCAAAAAGAGAACTACAGGCCAATCTCCCTAATGAACATAGATACAAAAATCCTCAACAAGATACTGGCAAACAGAATACAGAGGATCATCAAAAAAGATCATACACCCTGACCAAGTTGGATTTATGCCAGGGATACAAGGATGGTTCAACATACGTACATCAATAAATGTAATACTCTATATTAACAGAGCCAAGGAAAAAAACCCATATGATCATCTAAATAGATGCAGAAAACACATTTGACAAAATCCAACACCTATTCATGATAAAATCACTACAGAAAATTGGAATAGAAGGTCTTTATCTCAACCTGATAAAGGCTATCTATGAAAAACCAACAGCCAACATCATACTAAATGGTCAAAAACTGAACACTTTCAGGCTAAAATCAGGAACAAGACAAGGATGCCCACTATCACCACTCCTGTTCAATATAGTTCTGGAAACATTAGCCACAGTAATTAGAAAACAGAAAGAAATAAAAGGAATAAAGATAGCAAAGGAAGAATTTAAACTGTCATTATTTGCTGACTATATGATACTTTACATAGAAGACCCAAAAAACTCAGCCAAAAGACTTCTAGATTTAATTGACAGATTCAGCAGAGTAGCTGAATACAAGGTCAACACTCAAAAAACAATAGCCTTCTTGTACACAAATAACAGACTCACTGAGAGAGAAATTAGGGAAACAATTCCTTTTACAATAGCATCCAAAAAAAAATGCAATATCTAGGAATCAATCTAATAAAGGAAGCAAAAGACCTCTACACTGAAAATTACAGCACTCTGAAAAAAGAGATCGAAGCAGATATAAGAAAATGGAAAGACATTCCTTGCTCCTGGGTAGGAAGAACCAATATAGTGAAAATGGCCATACTTCCAAAACTGCTATATAGATTTAATGCAATGCTGATTGAAATTCCAAACAACAGATTTAATAGAACTAGAGAAAGCAATCCAAAAATTCATTTGGAATCAGAAGAGACCTAGAATAGCAAAAGGAATTCTAGGCAACAGAGACATGGCCGGGGGTATGATAATCCCCAACTTGAAACTATACTACAAAGCTACTGTGATAAAATCAGCATGGTACTGGCAAAGAAACAGACCCGAGGATGAGTGGAATAGATTAGGAGATGCAGAAACAACTCTAGACATACTCAGCCACCTCATTTTTTGACAAAGGAGTCAACCACCCTTACTGGGGGAAAGATAGCCTATTTAATAAATAGTGTTGGAAAAACTGGATTTCTACCTGCCAAAGATTAAAACTAGACCCACATCTTTCACTATCCACTAAACTAAGATCAAAGTGGATTAAAGATCTAAATATTAAAACAGAAACACTAAACTTGCTGGAAGACAAGTTAGGTAGAACTCTTGAAGACATTGGCATAGGGAAAAGACTTTATGAACAAAACCTTAATAGCACGGGAACTAGCAGAAAGAATCAACAACTGGGATTTCATCTATTAAAAAGCTTCTGCACTGCAAGAGAAACCACCAACAGAGCTAACAGACAACCTACAATGTGGGAAAATGTTTTTAGCTGTCTAGAATATATAAAGAACTGAAAAAAACCAGACCTCCCAAATTGAAAGACCCAATTCAAAAATGGGCATCTGAAATGAACAGAGATTTCTCAGAGAAAGAAGTAAAAGCAGCAAATAAGCATATGAAAAAATGTTCAACATCACTGGTCATTTGATAAATGCAGATGAAAACAACACTGAGATTCTACCTCACCCCAGAAAGAATGGCTGCTATGAAGAGATCAACCAATAAGAAATGCTGGTGGGGGTGTGTGGAGAAAGGAACCCTTCTCCATTGTTGGTGGGAATGCAGACTGGTGCAACCACTGTGGAAATCAGTATGGAGATACCTCAAAGAGCTAGGACTAGAGGTCCCGTTTGACCCAGCTATTCCCCTGCTGGGCTTCTTCCCAAAAGAATTAAAAGAATCATACCACAGTGATATAAGTGCAGCCATGTTTTTAGTGGCATACTTTGTAATAGCTAAAGCTTGGAATCTGCCCAAGTGCCCATCAACTGGAAACTGGATAAAGAAGATGTGGGGTTTTTTAAATAAAATTGAGTACTACTCAGCCATAAAGAATGAGAAACTAGAGATATTTATAGCTAAATGGATGCATATTGAGGCCATACTCTTAAGTGAAATAAATAGGACACACATGTGTAAATACCGAATAGTTTCTCTGGTATGAGAAACTGAAAGTGTAAATAAGGATTAAAATGATTAAAATGAATAATTGATTATTTGAAATAGGAAGAAAAGGTCCAAAGGGGTAGGGGAAGCTGTAGGGGAAGGGGAAAGGTAAGAAGGGAAAGGAAAAATTATGAGAAAAGGAATAAATGGAAATAAAGTGTTTGTAAATATGGAAGGGTGGAGGGGGTGAAGGAAGGACAGTGAATGGGGAAAAAATAAGAACCAAGACACATCATGTGCAGGCAGAAGTACCCAATGATAAATGTAAACATATCGTATACCTAAAATATACCAATAAAATAATTTAAGGAAAAAAAAAAGGAATTTATTTCTTCTAAGTATCCTCTATTGTATGGTTATTTCAACATAGACTATCAACATAATTATTTAGATGTTTTTGGCATATAGTGAACTCTGGTGTCACATCATAACATGTGACTGATGCTGACTGACATTCTTCACAGTAATCCCAGCCACCAGAGTTAACATTCATCCAACACCATAATCTGAAATTCAACATCAAGTTTACAATCTAGGAGGGAGGATAAATTCCTTGAGCGTAAGGTATTTTATATAATTCTCTTCGGATACCCAGGGAAATACAGCAAATAACTTGAATAGTGATACATTAAAAAATAGTTTTTGGCATTGCTAGAGAGCAAAGCCAGGACACATGTATGCTAACTAAGGAATCCTCTACCACTGTCTGCATTATACCTCCAGTCCCAAGACATTAAATATTTTTTAATGACTAGCTAAATATGAATCTTGCATTAAGAAATTTATAATTTAACCCAGAGGGCACACATAGTGATGTTTATAAGACTAAATGATCTAAGATGATATTATAACACACTCTGGTCCTAGGAGATTGAGCAAGGCCATGTATAGAATAAATTAGAGAGCTGAGCAAGTCTGTGGTACTTGGATGCATGGTATGAACCATTATACTAGAAAAACCTACAGATACATCACTCTGCATGAAATTACAACAGGGTCATCAGAAAAACTGAAAGAGGGGAACAGCACCATGATAAAGTAAAGAGGGAACTGGGAGGCCTGGGGATTTAGCTCAGCAGCATAGCACCTGCCTGGCAAGCTCGAGGTCCTCAGTTCAATCTCAGTACCAAAAAAAAAAAAATGAAGGAAAGACCTGGGAATGATATGGTGGAATTTATAGAAGCAAGGTGTATTCAACTGCTAAAAATGTTAGAAGTAAAAAGTAATCAAAGTGAGAAGGGCCTAAGAGTCAGTATCTGTGAATTTTTGGTGCAATTCATCTACAACAGATATGATGAGATTACTAGCCTGACCATCTGTTAACATGAAGGTCTTTAAAAGCCTAGGAGAGTCAAAGATTGAGATGATGTTTGGATGTAAGATTAGTACAGCTGTGCAAAGATGAGACATAATAGAGTACTCCTACTTGGGATGAAGGTAGAGAGTACTGGAAGGCTAAGGAGCTAAAGGGTATGTACTATATCTCCAGATACCATTCAAATGCTGATGCCTGCCAAAAGGTTGCAGGGCCTCATTCCTAACTCCTGTAGTCTAATCTATTCTACAATGATAAAGAGCAGTTATCACCTGGCCTTATCTACAGGCCGCAGGGCTATAAAAATGACAAAGAGTAAAAGTTCAGGGAGGGATGGACAAGGTGGATCCAGTTTTATAACTGGGTAAAGGGTCACAGTTAAATAGCTAGGAATGAGACTGATATCCATGACTTTGGAGGTACACAGGGCAATTACAATCAGAGACCAAAGAAACACAAGGGAAATTAAGCAAAAGTAAACAAAACATTAATCAACCGCCTCCTAAAAATCTCCTTTACACGTGTGAGCACCAGTGCACAAATGTGCGGGGGGCGGGGGGGGGGGTATGTGTGACATAAACAAGCTGCTTTTTTTTAACTCCCAAATTTCAGACTCAATATGAATTTATGAAGTAGCAGAAAACCAAGTTCACAATCCTACTACAAAAATGACTCTAATCAATATGTTCACATTGGATTATTCTAACTGGACAGTGAAAAGGAAATAAATCTTTATAAGTCCTTAGAATGTGGAGGTCACACCAAAGCAGCATAAATCTAAGAGCTTAAATCTAATGCTCCAACCTTCCTTTTTTGAATATAGCATAAAATTTTACTATTAACTTCTTTATCATGTTTTATATTGGTTTTAAGAACTAGTACCTTTAGAGAGCTGGATTAGGAAGTGTCATACTCAAATCTTATTTGGATATATATATAGATAGATATATAGATATATATAACCACTGAAATAGTATATTGTTTCACCCATTCCAGCCTTCTCTGAACAGAATTTAAATCTCAGTTTAAGTTGCTATAAGTAGAAATATTTAGTTTGATGAGAATATGGTAGTCTATTAGTACACTTTAACTACACAGCTGAACACTACCTCTAAAAATAAAAGGCTCTACTCCATCTCTCTGGTTCAGAGAACCAGGACCAACCCTGTCTGACCCACAAAAGGGAGAGTTTGCTTCCAGGACAATAGAATCTCCTTTGTATGACACTCAAGAGAAATTTATTCTAGCCCAGAATGAACAGCATGACTATTTAACACCTTCCAGCTCCACAGTATTTTTCTCTTACAGAGCAGTTTGGCACAACGTTCTGCCCACAAGTGAACTGTCCCTGACTCCATGTGCCTCTGTGATCAGAACACAAACATGCAAACATGCAAAAGCGACATCCGAGTTCCACTTTGTTCTTTTCTGGAAGGCAAATCATGTGGCAACATGCCAGTCTTTTTCTGTTCAGTATGTTTTGTTGCTAGCTGCTCCTAATTCAGAATCTTGCAAAATGACATTCTGTTAATGACATGAATGTCAAAACTGTGATAATGGGCAGAAGTAGAAGAAAATGTTTCCTAAATGGAGAAGCAACAGGAAAACTCCCAAAGGGATATTAGATAAGTTGTGTTTACCCCATACTTTAGAGCTTAGTCCCTTCTTACTTGTTTCTAATATGAAGGGGAAGTTGCACTGTAAGAGGAGAAAAACAGCTCACCTTGGTGAGACCTCAAAGGAATATTTTCCTTTAATTAATTTGACAGATGTCTTTTCTTTTCCTCATCTGCATCTACTGGTGTTTTCTTAGTCATTCTTTCATTTTGGCTACCAGGAACCCATTCTGTTAGTAAAGACCAGGACAGTCTAGCCTGGAAGTTACTCAGTATTCGGTCTACATAATGAACATTTCTTACTATTATAATTTGTGGGCCAAGTAACAGGATTGAGGATCTCAAGAAAATGCAGTGACTTGCCAAAGTAATATCACCAGTAAGTGGCAAACACAGCCTGAGAAGGGGGATCATGTGGCTCCCACAATCAGGGCACATTCAGACTGAGGAATGTGAACAGGACATACACATGTACTTAATTACTGCACACATGAATGCATAATTCTGTTCCACAAAGAGATAATTCTTGGATTTAAAGGATTGGCTTAGGATAGCATAGTCATGAAATATACAGACTTGCCACCAGTAGACCTGGTTTCAAATCCAACCCCCCTCCCAAACTCAATTTACTGATCTGTAGAGGAAGACAAGAATATCAGCTACCACATGTGCAGATTAAATGAGATAACGTATGCAAAGAAATAACATAGTACCTAGCACATAGTAAGCACCCAATAAATATTAGCTGTCAAAAAATAAAGCATTTGGTCTTTTTCTCTTGTATACCATCTTCCATGCATATATGCTTTCATACTTGGAATATGTTGCTAAGGCTTCCCTCAAGGATCTTGGAACAAGAACTATATCACTGCCCATGAAATTAACTTCTCAAATCAAGACAAAGAATTAGGCAAGAATTAAAGAGGCTGATTCGCACTGACTCTTGATCATAAACATAAATATTAACCTTCTTATAGGAAGAATGTACCAGTAAGCAGGGGAAAATGGTAGACTTTACAAACCGGAAAATGAAAGTTTTAGAATCACAAGTTCAGAGTATCCATTCAAGCAGTGTCAGGGACTTCAGACTGGGAATGGAAAGTGGAGCAACTTGCAAGGGACTGCATCCAACAGATTATAAGTTTCAGACTAATTGTAAAAGCCATAGGCATCAGTCCAGCTCAGCCCAAAGCCTTTAATCAACTAAGCCACCATGTCTACTACCATATCCCCCACACAGCCTTCTGACCAACTTTATGGAGAGGTCTGCCCAAAAATGAATAATACGAACAGTAATGATGACAATTGCTAACGCTGGCTCCAAGCAGTGATTGAATTTTCGTGACAATCCTGTAAGTTAGGTCTTCTTTCATTTATAGTTAAGAAAGTTGAAGAACTGAGTACTTCAGTAACCTGTTCAAGATCAGACAGGTCCTAGGCCGGGGATTTAGCTCAGTAGTTTTGCCGCCTGCTGCGCAAACGCAAGAACCCGAGTTCGATCCCCGGTACCAAAAAAAAAGGTCAGACAGGTCCTAAATGAGAGAATTGGATCAAAGCCAGTTTGCCTAAGAACATTTGTAGAGAATGAAACCTTTGATGGGCCTAAGCCCCATGATAATTATATTTATCCTTCGATATTAGTATCTCAGGATCCTGCTCATACACAGATCACAGAAGCTTAGTAACTATGAATCCATGCCTTTGAGATGGAGCTGCTCTGGAGCAGCATCTACACCAGGTGTTTTCAGGCTGCATCTTGAAATTCAGGTACAATAGGCAGGTCAAGTTATCAACCTTCACACAAGATTAGGTTTTTCTGGAGGCAGGAAGCTTCACCTCAGTGTACAGACCCCCCCCCCCACCCCGCCCCAGGTTAGTAACCAGGGATGATTTTCATCTAAGGATACATTTGTATACATATTTGTTAAACTCCTAGTAGACACACAAGTGAGATGTGTACAGGACTGGACACTCCCTCCTCCACAGCCTACGCTCAAGGATCCCTAGGTAGATGACTCAACACAGGGATAATCCATGGCAAGCAGGCATTTCTTCCTTGGCCCTGCCCAGACAAGCTGGTCTAGCCAGAAACAAAGGTGGAAAGAACTGTGTTTACAACTGTGTGTGTGTGTGTGTGTGTGTGTGTGTGTGTGTGTGTGAGGTTTGTGTTCCAATGTTTCTTAATAAATTACAGAATCAATTTCAAATTTCTAGATAATACCCTTTTCAAAGTGGTTTGTTTCTTCATTTCTGGTAACTAATTCAAAGTATTCCAAAGAACACAGAACTCAGGTTTCTGATGCAGAGCATCTTCACAGGCACTGGGTCTGGAGAAAAGGACTAACTGCCCACATTAAGAACTAAATTTGGCCAGCAGAGGACAAAAGGATTAACCAGGGCACAGCACACTGACTGTATTACTAAAAGGATTTTTAAAAATTAAAGTATTTACAAATAATATATCTCAAAATGAAGCAGACAGTGTAAAACCTACTTACAACTCCTATAGCCTTGTGACCCCCCCCGAATTTTGGATTCTTCATTCCACTTACTGTTTCAAGGTGTAGTTTCCTTAGTCTTGTATCCTCACCTCCATCTTGCCTCCTAAACTTCACAGGAACATGCATGAGAAAGGTCTGTGTGTAGAAAGAGGCCAGCTAAATTGTGTGAACTTGATTAAAAGAAGGCCAGAATTCACATTTTCTTTGGTTACAAAGGAAAAGTTGAGCTCTGATGCAGACCCTGCAGATCTCTGGCCTGCCGCTTATGGGCATGGCTACCCGTTTTTTCTAATGTACCCTTCTGTTTAATGAGATGACCTCATTTGTCCCTACCCTACGATTTGGTCCTTATTAGTAAGTGTCCTGAGCTTCAGAAAAACACACCAATTCCGCCTCTGCACTGTATTCACCAGACACCCAAACTAACATTCTGCACTCCCTACAGTGACTCAGAGAGTTCCTGTTCATTGTGTCCCTGGATTCCTGTTTATTAAAGCTATGGAATCCCCAACCTTCTCGTGGAAACATTCTAAGTAGAAATTCAATGCTATAGAGAGATGGCACCCTACTGTGTGAATGCCCCATACTCAAAGGGATCCTGAATAGTGCACCTATATAAAATTAAACTGCATGTCAAACCAGAAGTAGGATACCTCCATGTAATGAAAACAAGTCATTTATACCATGAAAGAAGTAGCTGGGAAGTCTTCCGTTGGCCATCTCTGCTTGTTTTTTCTAAACAGAGCTTAAATCCTACTGAAAGGGCAAAACACAAAGGAAAACAACAACACAGCTTAGCCCATCTTGAAAATAAAATCTGTCAGTAGCTACCAAATGAGTCATTCCTTTGGCTTTATGGCCACATCATATTTGTATTCACAGTATAATCATAAAATTGTAAGGCTCATTTTGTAACAAAGAGAGTTTTCTACTTCCTTAAATTAAGGCTCTCTCTTCAGAGGCCTGCATCTTCAGAAACCAGCCACAGGGACTGTTTATTACAACAGGCACCGATGTTTCTGAACTCACCAATTGCACAGTAAGGACCCAAAACACTTGTACTTTTAGTTTACAACATGGACAGTACAACAAAATGTGATGCTATGTATATCAAATGACAAGAAATTGTTTCTCAGGCTGAGGATTTAGCTAAACAGCATAGCACCTGCCTGGCAAGAGTGAGGTCCTGAGTTCCATCCCTGGTACCAAAAAAAAGTTGTTTCTCATATTACTTTAAAAAGATTATACAAGCACCTTATATATCTGAAAGATTCAATATTTTGGGATGGGGGTTAGCTCTGTAGTACAGTGCTTGCCTACCAAGCAAGAGTCCCTAGGTTCAGTCACCTGCACTGCAGTAACAACAAAATACTATGACATAAAGTTATAAAATACTATGACAGAAAGCAGATAAGTGATAAGCAACAGGTTATACTGACTTTCTATAATATGGTGGTAAATAGTTTTGTGAAACACAGTTAACTTCCACCCCTCTCCACCAATACAACCATAACTTGGTTTTCTTGTTTTAAATCAACTTGTTTTCCTGATATATATGTAGCTTTATTACTCCACCAAAAATCCCCCAACAGTTCTTTAAATATATCTTGCCCAGGCAGAGGAGAACTCTGAGGTATCAAGAGCTAAAAGATTTGCTCCTGAGTTTGCAATCAGGAAGTCTGGGGAGGGAGAGATTTCCCTGCATTTTTAAATGGATCCATTGTTCAGTTAGACATTGTAATTGGGAGGACAAAAAGAAATAAAAACTAAAAAAATCTGTCTACGTAAGTTTTGATAGAAACTAGGCAGTCATGCTAAAACATATGACTCGACACAAAAAAAATAAAGCAACATAAAATCATCTGAACTAGGAATGCAACACTTAGAGAAACAGTTCCACATGCAGGTAGGTGAAATGTTGCTATCTTAGTTTCAGTCTTTTTTAAATAGGTAACATAGAAAGGAAAAATAGTTAATAAAGGAGGAATTTTTTTTAAACATTGAGGAATGGAAAAGAGTGGTAAGAAGACAGAAGTTCCCAGGAAAATTATTTAATGCATTAATAATACATTTTGAACAAAATACATAATTTCATTTATAAAACAATTTTAAAAAACCTTACACTACAGCTAACACTAGGAGGAGTAATATTTGGTAAGGAGAGTGAGAATATGAAAGAGAATAAATGAATGACTGAATGAATACCAACAGTGAGTCCAGCACCATAGTTAAGAAAAATTATTGGTATATTAATGTATAAATGCTAACCCTAACCCCCAATCCTACTGGCTCTCATTGTCATAGCCTTGCTTCAGAGATTAGTCATTTTTTAACTCTTAAAACTTCCGCTTAAAAGAAAGAACTTTGATTAGTTTTCTACTCTCTTTGAAGATATGATTTTACCTCAAAAAGATTAATGTCCAACTCATCCAAGAGAGTTAGTCGATTTGTATAGAAATGAAGAAAACTTCTTCCTTAATCTTTTTAAAATGTTTTTTTAAAAAATTGATAAGATCTAGGAATAGAAACAGGGCTGGCAACTTTTCCTAGGGTGGTTCATTTTTGGGTTATCTGTCTTCTAAGTGCTTTTTATATATAAAATAAAATATTTATTTACAAAAATCTACCCACACTGAAAAGGCCTACTTCTCTCTGAGTCACACTAGCCAAAAATCAAATGATAAGCATCTGAAACCAGAAGAGATGGCTGTTCACAGAGGTACAGGGCCTGGCCGGCCTGGTGAGAACAAAGCTGGAACCTGTACTGTCCACTTCTTGCTGCACCACTCACTGTCCTCTGGAGCTCACTCAGCTCCCACCCCAGAATTAACTGCCTCCTCTGTGTGGAAGTGCTTGGGTCAAAATCAAGCCAACTTCCCACGGACCTCCTTCTACACATCCCTTTTTTGGAACTTTTTCTGAGGTACAGAGAACAAAGAATGACGTAACAAATTAGTCTTATTCTCAAGACAAAAACAAAAACAAAACAAAACACCCTGAAAATGGTAGTTAAGCTATGTTACAACCACAAGATGGGACATAATTCCAAAAATGCTTACAAGGACACACGTGAAAAAGGAACACAAAGCCTAATATCAAACTTGTTTATAATATATAGAATGAAAAGAAAATGAGTTGGAAGGAGATATTTATAAGTAGTGATTATTTCTCAGGTGTAGGAATATAGGAGTATGAAGGAATGCTTGTACTTTGATTTAAATAAACAACAACATTTTTTTCTTTGTGGTGCTGGAGATCAAATCCAGGGCCTGGAGCACTCATTGTACCACTGAGGTGCACCCCTGCCCCTGCCCTTCAAAATATTTTAATCATGAGCATTGTAATCTCTTATTTTGGGGGAAAAAAGTGTGTCCTATAATGTAAACTGGTGTCTTTGCTAATACTGTAGCCACAATTCCTAAGAGCAGCAGAGGGAAACAGAGAGAGGTGGCAAGATATTGTATACCGGGGCTCTGAGAGTGGCATGCACGCTGCTGGGGAGAGATGAGTAGGACAGGTAAAGAAGAGGCACCATGCTGGACTAGCAAGGGCCAGCTAAAGATGTCCCTGCCCAACACAGGCACCCAAGAGCACCGCAGCCAGGGTTCAAGCAGGCCACATCTTTCCACATGGGCTCAGACTGCTGGCTGGGAAGCAGCTCCTCGTGTAACATCCCTGTACTATATCATAAAGGCTGCATAAAGAATGTGCAATACAGCAACTGACAGACCAGATCCCCTTTGATAGAGAAGTACTAGCCAGTCACAACTTTCTCAGTAGCTACCAAGGATACCAGAAAACTGTCTTCCCCTGGAAATCATCAATACATGTCATTTTATGTTTTTAGCCAGAACCCATCCCTTCTCAGAAGCTAACCTATATATAAAAACAGAGACAAAGCATAGAATGTTGACCATATAGTTTGCTACTAAAGAGAACTGTTTGCACCCCTTTAATTATAATCCATGCCTGTTGGTTGTGTAGTAACAGAGGTGTACAACAAAGCTGGGCCAGGCCCATTCCAATACTAATTAATGATGTGGGGCAGACACAGCCAGACTTTCACAAGTTTAGTGGATTCCAGAAATAGCAAAAGGAAAAAGGTTGGCTTTACTCAAAATGCAAATTCCCCTCCAAAACACAAATAAGCAAAAAAACACAAAAAGCCAAACAAAACACCAACTCTAGGGTTGCAGAGGCTTGAGAGGAATCAAATCATCCCTGCATCTCACTCTAAATCAACACTCAGTCTTTTAGGGGAACACTGTTTTCTCCTTTTATAAATTAACCCCCAAACTTACACGAGAGCACTCATAAATGAAGACTCTACCCTTAAAGAATACTCACAAAGAGCACACAATTTTTATAGCACTAGATATAACCTGCTGCTTTAAAATAATAAAGAACTACAGATGTCATCTTCTGCCAGCTTTATTGTTAAATATATTCACTCCTTTTGGAGCTTTAATTACTGTTGGGCAGTGATTATCATATTGCATAGGAATATAAAGTGTCTCAAATTCAATTTGCAGAAAATAAAGTCAAAGCTGCAACAGGGAATCTAACTAGAATCACCTTGTCACATGGTGAGAGAGCAGAAAACACCTAGTTCTGGGCGGAGTGATCTTTATCTGTTATTGCACTGGCTGACATTTTAGGAAGGTCATCTGGCTCTCACTACAGAACATGTGGCCATAGAGCTAATGGGTGAAAATGGTAAATTAGGAATCCAACTCCAGAGAGAGCGTCAGGACCTCCTGGCTTTACAATCATTATTCTGCAACCACAGGGTTCCCAAATGTTTACAGCATTCTTTGGCATGGACCTCATCCATTTCCCTCTTGAGCCCTTTCCAGAGGTTGCATAAATGCTATACTTCTGTGGTGACAGAGACTATTTCACCCTTGCCTGGAGTTCAGGGCCAGAAAGGAGATGTTGGCTTTCAGCACTTTCTGTAAAAGCAGCATAGCAGAAACATCTGAATAAGCTCTAAAGAACATCCTAAATCCTCTAGGTGTGACTTGTGATGACACATAACAAAGGAGTTAATTCTTTTGGGAGAGCTGTTTTAAATGAAGAGACTGTACAAAACCAGATAAGACACATTATATTTAAGTCACTGGCCAACTGGTTTATGCTGTAATCTCATGCATGAAATGTGATCTGCTATGAAGAGCAGGCTGCCAGGACAGGACAGGTCTCCTTCAGTGAAGATCAGCTAGATAAGGTTATATACCTAGAGTGAAATATAATATAGCTTATAAGGCTATTCTCATACTTCATTGTTTACCCGTATCTCCAGGTGGATGGCGTGGTTAGATGCAGATTCACAATACACTATTATTTGACAATAAAGTGATACTTTCCATTGAAACTTAAATTTATTTTGCTTATCTGACAAAGTGATTGCAAAAGCAAAAGTAAAAGCGACAAGTGTAATGGGAAAATAAACATTGGAAGACTGTCTTCCCACAGGAAAGTCAAACTTAATCAGTTTATCATGTTGCAAAATCAAGATCCTAACAAAATTTCTAAAGCACCACACGTCACTGCTTTGGCATTGTAACCTTGCTTAACTAATACAAACTAGCTCTCAGTTGCTTCAGGACTGACTGCTTCACTTATGACAGACCAGGAGCTTCTGCTGCTTGGTCAGATAGCACAGAACATATTCTAGAATGTAAGCCATGCCTATGTTGCAACGTACTACACTGAACTAGAACTATCTCGGCCTGAGCTTGATTTTTTCTCTAGGCAGTCTCCTTAAAATGAAGTATCTGCAATGACCTGGGGAAAAAAGCACACAGGAATTAGGACCCAAATAAAGTAATGCTTACTATTCTGTCAGTTAGGCAAGAACAAAATTCTACATTGCTACTTTAATGTTAATAGCTGCCACTTCTTAAAAAGTGCTATCAAGTCAGCTAGAGCTTTTTTTTTAGGAGTGAGTTATTCACAGTAAGAACTAATTAGCTGTCAGAAATGAGATGAATTTCAAAGGAATATTATTGTATTCATCAAATGCTTGTTTCCATCTACTTTCATAAATTTACTTTAAGACTATTCATTCTTAGTCTGAAAGTCTTTGTAAGCACCCTCAAAGTACGCTAAAAATGTTTATTCTAAGATATAAGACAGTAATTATTTTAAGTAATGCTGCATTGAAATCCATTTTATATACATGAAAATATGGTGTACCATTTTTTATGGTGTATCAACACTTAGTTGTCTGTACAATACCTAGTTGTCTATATAATATTACACATGAAATAAACAGCTATTAATCAGAACTACTGCATGTTACTTGTAGTTTATATATAGTACATGGCTATGTATTTTTAGTGAAATTACATAAAACATTTTCTTTTTCAGAAGTTTTGAATTCTGTTTTTCTCAAAAAATCTTATCATTTATACAAAGTTCTCTGGTAAATAACTATTCCCCACACTGACATATACGACTATAATGGAAAAATTAAGCTCTTTGATCAAAACATCAAGACTTTGATGTTAAGAGTAAACAAAGTTAGGTAAGAAGCAACCCGATTTATTTTGGTGGTGATGTGGAAAACTTTGTGCTCCTTCAAATTAAAAATAGTGTTGAAAACTAGTGACTCTAAAATGACTCCTGTGGGTCTCCTACTAGAGATCACAGGCTCTTCACAGGTAAACCCATGTCTTGTCTTTGTGCAACCCCAGAGTGATACCTGGCACAAAGGTACACTTGATTAGACAGTGCTGAATAGATAATTTGAAAGCAATAAGGTAAACAAAATGAAAAAATATCTGTTGAAAATGGGAATCGAGGAGTTTGGTCATAAAAACTTTGATAAACTGATTCCTTTCATTAACTGATAAAAGTTATCATTTTACAGTTTCTCCTAAAAATCCTAGAATCTTCTTTAGAAAGCAGTGACTATGGGTTAGGCTGTGCTTACTGTCAACCAAGGTAAGGTTCTATATCTATCAGCCCTGGGGGCTTATTCTAAAATGGAGTACACAGGCATGACAGGATAACTTACAGGACAATTTATGTGACTGGACGTGTTCTGAAAGAATCTATAAGCTGCAGGGTTAAAGAAGCCACGGAGCATGAGTTTTTGGAAGGGGGACGGATTGCTTCTGACAAATAAGCACCTGTAGAATGCAAGTGACAGAAGTAGGTCATGATGAGTAAGTGAATTTTCCACTGACTCATTTCCACATGTATCATGGGCAAAGGACATCAGTGATCTGGTTCCCCACCTGGAAGCACTGGACAGATCAGTTCCCTGCAGACTGCCTGGCAGGACGACCGCCCTCCTGACCTGCACACCAGGCCTCAGGTAGCAAGGTCAACAGGCCAAACAGGAACAGCCACTTGAGAGAAACCCTCCTGGCTTTGGAAACAGACAACAGAGACGGTGGAGACAAAGAAGTAAGATGATCCCTGCCTGCTCTTTCCTCAGCTGACAAATCAGCACAATTAGTTGAACAGGGCTGTGGCAATTAACATATATTTAACAAATCTGGGCAGGCAGTTTTTCAGCATTTAACTCTGAATGCAAAGAAAAGAAAAGAAAGAAAGAAAGGAAGAAAGAAAGGAAGGAAGGAAGGAAGGGAGGGAGGGGAAGGGGAAGGGAAGGAAGGAAGGAAGGAAGGAAGAAAGAAAGCCCTCTATTTTAAGTTTGATAGGGGAAGAAACCTGGGAAATTATTTCTAAATACAAATTCATTCATTTCAGTGCAAATGGAGCATACCACTGTGAATGTCAAATAGTCACCAACCATTATGAAAATAGGTCCCTTGGGGCCAGGGATTTAGCTCAGTGGTTTCTCTGCCTGCTGCGCAAGGGCAAGGACCTGAGTTCAATCCCCGATACCGAAAAAGAAAAAAAAAGAAAAAAATTAAAATAGGTCCCAGTGAATTGTTCCAACTTATTCAAAGTTCAATGCATATATGATCAGAGCCCTGAATTTCCAGACCAAACTTAAAATATGTCTTTATTAAAACAGGGTAAAGAGGTGACAAGAGATGACCATCATCTGTGAGCATTCTGGCCTCTCCAGTAGAAGACAGTGGACAAATGGAGATAGTGATTTTGTCTGGGCAGAGGGGCTGGATAGTAATATGCAGACTGATGGTCTCCACCCACTAGGAACCTACATTAAGATAAGTCTGCTGAATAAACGCCTACATTTTAATCTAGTGGAGACCATCTACAGATGAAAGCAAAAGGTTTCCTTTATACAGGAGGAAATACTATCTCTATCTGGAAGGGTTCCACCTGATGGACATCAGTTTTACTTTTCCCACACAGTTAGGTAGCATCATTCATTCTTCGAATAAAGTAAGCAAATTCTGAAACAATGCTTGAAGCTACACGGAAAAAAAAAAACCAAAAAAATGTTTTCACTATAAAAGCTGATTGGGATGGGATCAACACCTATGACCTTGGCTTCTTTAGCACAATGCTCTATTGAACTAAGATACTAAATAAAAATGTAGCTTTTGAGATACCCAAGGCTTTATAAAATGAGACATTGTTAAGCGAGTGACATAAAAACCCAAGATAGGGAAGGGCTGGGGTAGGAGACATTTAGGAGACAGTAGGTGTTCCAAACATGGAATGTTCACACAGTGTTAATGGTTCAAAGTAAACTCTTGAAATTACAAAAGAGAATGGAGGGGCTTACAACCACTACACACTACACAAAATAGGTCATAGTCCAAGTAAAACCCACGGGGTTCTGACCAATTTGCCTCATGACCGCACTGGTATAATGTTTCATAGAAAAGAAAAGGTCTTTATTTTCTGAGTTAAAATATCACTTGGATGATCCATTTTTGTCACCACTGCTATGGTTACCTTTTCAAAAACCAAAATTATGATTATGTCATTTTATAACAGACACTAACCATCAGATGATCATCTCAAAACTCTTTCCCAGGACTAATCTGTTTCAAGCCAGAGTTTAGAAAGAAAACAATGCTAGACTATCAAGGGTTATGGAATAAAAATATCAACTCTATTACTAAATTAACAATGTAGCTCTTATATTGTATTGCCCTGAGAAACTGTTAAACAAAGACCTACGATGATGTGAATGACATAACCCATATGTGTGCCAATTATCTGATTAATTAAAATATATGTTCGATTGATAATTTGGTTTTACGATCCCCTATATTTTACTAAATACACATAACATTTAACATTGAATCATGTTAAATCTTGGTTAAATTTCAGCTTTAAATATGTCTACATCTTCTGCAAATAAAAAATATTTTATTAAATGAAATGTTGCAGTAATTCAGAGAAGTTCAAAATGTATAAAAATACTGTAAGAGTGTTATTTTTCAGATTAAGATCAACTTTGTATCAACTTGTACACAGCACAAACTCTTCAAGCCCACAAATAGCCATTTCAGTGCTATGGCTAACATGAAATCACAAATCCAACAGGAGGAAGCTTACATTATCCTTCCTCCTGGCCTTTCTCCCATACCTCCTGCCATCCTACCCACTTCAGTTTCCTCTATGTGGACACACAAATCATGCTCCCAACAAAGGTTTTCCAAGTAGAAAATGCCTTTTTGTTTTTGTCAAGAAAAAGAGAGTGAAAGAACAAAATAAAACACTGCAATCAAAACACACTAACCCCAATTTCTATCACACTTCTCCATCTTTATGTCCTCTTTCTCAGAGACTAGAGCTATGGGATGAGGAGGTTCCCCCAATATACTTTTAACTACAAGGAAAATGCCAGCAGTACAATGACACATCCTCCTCTGATCAAAGCTCTTTAAATCCCAATATTTCTGTAAAGAAAAACAGCACATATGCCATGGAAAAGTGGTGTACATGGCTCTGTGGCTTCACTTCGTAGAAACACTACTTCTATACTATGTGCAAATCATCTTTCCATCGCCAGCCACCTCCTTTTCCTTTTTGCTTGGGAACAGAGGTGACCAGAGAGATTAGGTTCTGTCCCAGGCCTAGGCAGCCCTAAATACTTGAGACTCCCGTAAAATAAATGTTCAACACTAATTGCCTTTAGCACTCTCCATGAATCTTTATGGGGATGACTCAACCCTCGCCTGGAACTCTTGCCTGCCCTCTACCTAGACGCATGAATTCAGTATCACCAGAGTCCCCAATGAACTCATCATCTTTCCTCAACCTGTCCTGCTGCCTGTGTCCCCAGCTTCAGTTACTGGCACCATCATCCAAGAGCCTGAAGCAGAAGTTAGGGCACAGATCTTCACTCTTGCTCCTCCTCACTTTAATCATCAATTCCTCACCCGGTCTTACTGTACTTCCCAAGTGTCTCCTTGGGCTCTCATGGCCACCGACCCAGTTGTGGCCTCCGCACCATCTCTGTGATGCATGCTGGAACGTGGATCCTTCATTGCCCAACTCGAATTATCCTTGACTGCCAGGAACCTTCCCATGTGATCTTATCATTGCTGGGAACCTTGGGATCTTATCACTGCCTGGTATAAAAAGTTTTAGGAAAGTAAAATGAAAGTATATTTTCCTGCAGAGTAAATTCCAATTCCCTATGTATCACTCTACTCTCCCCGCAAAGTCTCTTTGTACAGCTGTCTGTTCTCTTCACCTGGAATATCCACTTTTGCCTTTCACTGACCTCTCTCATCCACCTCTGTAGTTTACTATTGTAAAGCTCACTTTTCCGTTACGTGTTCCTTGGCCTCCATCAAAGCCACCATGGCATTGCTAAGCAGGGGGTTAACACAGACAAACACACACGAGCTACGAGCACTCTTGTCACTCATTTGTGTCTTTGTCTCCATAGCACCCCCATGTCACTCCTACACACTTTCAAGAGGGTAATAACCACATCTCCCCTTCACATTCTCTCCCCAGTATAATGTCTAATGCAGAGAAGGTGTTCAACTAAAATTACTGAATTAATGACAAACAAATCAGAGGATGGAGAACAGAGTGCATACAGCCCTACAGCCTAGGCCACTGCCCACGTGAAATCTCCCAGCTTTAGGCCTATCTGCTTAAACTGAGAGGTGGTCCCAGCAACAGATCCAGGAAGTCAGGTTGTCTGAATTGCTTGAAACAGATGAGAAACTAAACAACTCCTTCACCCAGCACTCTCTTCATCGTCAATTTACAAGTCTGTTTTTAGACCAAAACGCTCCTAGCAAAATCATTCTTAGAGACTGCAGAGCTTCTACTTCTCATTCTGACGTGTAAAGTTTTTATTTGGAATTACTGAAAGAAAAATAGAAGGATGCACCTCCATCTTTGATAGAGTTCTAGGACAGTGGTGGGGAACCCGTAGCACACATGGCTCAGCAGGTGAGAGTTATCACCGGAAGCGCTAAAAGGGCTGCCATCACTGTTCTGGGTTCACAGAAAGCATGTCTAAGTTCATATTGCTAAATGGTGTCTTTCTGCTGTTATGCTGTGAATTAGCTATCTGTGGGAATATGCAGGGCTTGGGATACAGCTCATGTTAACCTGGCTTCCATAGCACAACTGGAACTCTGGTAAGAATTTTTTAAAATCTGTATAAGCTACTGGTCAAAACAGATATACTTGACTTTATTTTTGTAATAACTGTATATTTGCTCGAGTTCAATACCACAAATAAATGAAACAGTGGTCAAACCATCTGTCTTGGTACAACATTAAAGAAAAAAAAATTGCTGTCTTTTACACTAATTATCTGCATTGTATCATTAAAAATGTAGATAATAAGTACTCTTACACATCTTCCAGCAACAACTCTGATAATTTACAATAATTACATAAACATGCTTTCCTGATAAAAGATAACTTTTAATAATCTTACATAAAAACATTAAAATAGGATATATTATAATTATCCCACTTTCTAAATTTAGCATGATATATTTATATTTTCATAAATAAAAGCAACTGGCTAATTTACATCTCATTTGTTTTTAGAAGCATTTTATCTGCATTTGCATTCATAATTAAGATAGAAGGTGAAGCCCAAAAATGAAGAGGGAACAAGCCGTTGCCAGCCACATCTGTGTCAGCCTCCTGAAGTCACTAAAACATGAGATTAGTTTTTCCATCTCTTATGAACAGAATTCAGTGGCCTCAAGTATTCCAGGGAAAACTGTGCCTCAGGGGCTATGATTTATAATTATCCTGTTTCATACTGATTAGCATAAATGACTATGATAGAAAATTGTATGCAAGCCCTAGAAAAGTCGATAAAATATTGATTCACAACCCAAACTAAGGGAGGAAAAATGTTTATAGTTTATGCTTTAAGTTTCTTATCTAATTTGGTAGGGGACCTTTTCACCTGAAAATAATTCCATGTTTACAAAGCATTCTTCCGATTACACATGAATTTGCTTTCACAAGCAGATGGACAAATCAAATCTCAGCACGTTGCTCCCCAGTCTATCAGGCTGACTTTGTACCCAAGTTAACCCAGAAGCATTGATACAGCCACTGCAGAGCCAAAAGGAATGCCTCTCATCATTAGAAACTACTGTGAGATTCTGTTGTAATAGGCGAGTGGTATGATATTTAAAAGAATTTGTGGCTTCCCCTCTTGAAAAAACAAATTATTATTTTCTCTCCAAAATGCAAAGTTGAAGGTTATTAGTACGTAATGAGAAAACAGGTCTGAAACAGTTAGGTTACATTTTGCTACCATTCTTCATACTTAGAACATTCTTGGACTTTGATTATTAAAACACTTATAAACTCTAGGGAGGAAAACTACTTTAAGGCTAACAGATAAAAAGTGCTCTGTAAATATTATTCCTTAACTTTTACTTATTTCAAAGATTTTTTTTCCCAGTTGGGCAAAACAATTCAAGCCTTAGTAAGTACATAGCCGCAATGCACAATTTCTATAAATTCATGGCATGTGGTCTTGACAAAGGGATGATGAGATGCTGAGAGACACAGGTTTCTTTAAATAAGTATAGAACTTAAAACACATACAACAAACAACAATCACATTTCCACAAACCCTGGCCTTTGGGTTTCTCCAAAGACAAATACTGAGGGTGACAATCGCCTTTACTACTCTCATATTGTTTGCATTTGTTTTAATAAACTCCTGGGGTTCCCTAGGTATATGCCAGGTAACTAATGACAATTTAGCACATTTCTGACTGCTTACTTCCCAGTCAGATGAACCAAAGATCACTTTCTGGCATAATATCCCCTTAATAATTATGCCCCTCCAAGAGTCAGTGACATGACAGACTCCAGTCACCTCTATCACCCTCTCTCTCATTATTACAGTGTCTGAGCTCTTGGATTTGCCAAAGAGCTTCTAATGCAGCTATTTCTGACCTGGAATCTATGGACTTCTATGGGGTCTATGGTAGAACTGACTGAGTTCATGAACTTAGATTGGTTGTTGTTTGTTTGTTTTTTTATGAAAGTTATTGTTATCCAGTAAGGACATTGTATCTAAAAGCGTACCCTGATTTAGTATAATTGTCTTATATGTTTTATATGTTTTTGGGCTGATTGGTTTGGTTGTTAATCTGTATAAATGATAATTAACTTTATAACTTCTAAGATACATAAATGAATCTGATGCTGGCAAAATAAAAGGGGGGAGAAGGGAAAAAAAGTATTGAGATGTGTTAATGTACATGTACCAATTCCTTGCAATGAATGCACTAGTTATGAATTGCAATATGTACTAATACAAATTAAAAATACAATTTTAAAAGTCAAAAAATTTTATTTCATTAACCAGAAGCTGAAATGTAACATTTCTTTTACTTACACATGTACATCATAGTATTAGCAGTAATTTTGATTTTTGTCTTCAACAGAAATGTCATATATTTCCATATCATGCAATAGTTGCCAAAGATATATTAAAATTATTTATAATCATTATTACAGCCAATTATGACTGTTACTAGAATATATTTCAAAATAACAGGTTTTTAAAAATAATATTACATATTCTATTTTATGCATTTTTCAATGTCATTCTGAAAAGACATTCATAGGTTTCATCAAACTGCCAATGGAATCCACAATTTTAAAAGTACGAAAATCAGATAAGCTCTAGAGGAGAGCCTGAAAGTCTTGACGTCACACAACTATGTAGTAGCAGAAATGTGGCTAGAAACAAAATCCCTTGCATCACACTTCAGGGATGTTTCATTATATTATATTGTTTCAGCTAATCCTACTTTAAAAAAATTAGAGCATCCCCAAAAGAAAGAGCACATAAGGGAATCATGTTCTAGGTACGGTATGAGGCACTGGACTTTCAAACCCATTGTTTCTTCCCTTCTTACACTGTCTCACTATCAGAACCAGAATTGGAAGCAGAAGTATCTTCCATTCATAGCAAGTGTCACAAAATTTAAACAAAAATAATAACAAAAAATCGTTCATTTGCTTTCCACTATAGAAAATTATCCTCAATCACACCTAATAGTACTTAAGTATTACCTAGAATAAAGATTCCACAATCCTATCTAGAAAACACATTCAAAAATCTTTTATACTTGCCACAGAGAGGTAACAAAGAGAAAATATATGCATGAAAATAAAAAGTTTAAACCAATTTACATCCACTAGGTTCGCTGCTGTAAAAACAAAATAAAACAAAACAAAATAAGTAGTAAGTGTTGGGGAGGTTGTAGAGAAAGTGGAGTCTTTGTGTACTTTTGGTAGAAATGTAGAATGGTACAGGTGGTACAGAAAAGAGTACAGCCATTCGTCAAGAAGTGACAAATAGAACTACCATATGATCCAGCAATTCTACTTCTGGATACATACCCACAAGAACTGAAAAGCAAAACCTCTAAAGCACTATTTGCACACCTGTGTTCACAGCAGTACTGTTCTAATAGCATTACTCACAACAGCCAAACAGTAGAACAAACCAAACTGCTTATGGAGGGATAAAAAAGGTAACAAAATGGGTTATGTAAATATGGTGGAATATTATTTGGTTTTTGAAAAGGGAATTCTGATACATGTGACAATGTGAATGAACTTTGAGGTCACTGTGCTAAAAAAAAAAAAGCAAGCCACAAAATGTCAAGTGCTATATGGTTCCGCTTTATGAAGTACATAGAGGAGTACAGAATGGCCATTTCCAGGATGGGGGTGGGGTGGGGAGGTAATGGTTAATAGTTACAGAGTTTCAGTTTTGCAGGATGAAAAGAACTCTAGAGACCGGGTGCATAACAGTGCAAATGTACCTAACACTAACATGAACTAATGTCAGAAAAAAATAAAAAAGAATGAGTGTAGAATATAAATAAAGGACGTATATTCATTGCACATTTCCCAGTCTTAAAAGCACCCAAAATACCACTCATCATAATTACCTTCACCATCCAGCCTCCCACTCTTAACTTCGTAAATAATTCAGAGTATCTCAAATGTGTTAAAGCTACCGGGGTTAGGAGGTTTGGTTTTCAGTGTTCCAGCATCTCCACTTCAATCCACCCACATGCATTTGGCTGTGTTTAATAGGACTCATGGAGCAGTTCTCACTTTGATTCTCCATAAGTCACCTAGATCAGTAAGGTCCTGAAGGGCTGGTGATCTGAAAATACGGGCTTCATGGCTGATCTGATGCTATAAAATATGGACTCTGATTTGCTATAAAAGAGAAAGGAGGATCAGGGATTTAGCTCAGTGGTTTCGCTGCCTGCTGCACAAGCACAAGGATCCGAGTTCGATCCCCGGTACCAAAAAAAAAAAAAAAAAAAAGAAAAAGAAAAAAAGAGAAAGGATAGTATTGAAAGCTAGATCTAGCACATAGAAAGCTTTTCTACTCCTTTATCTGGCTACCTCTCCAGAGAATGAAGTCATAGTGTTGAGTTTGGATTGAAGCTAAGCTAGAAAACTCTGTGTGTGTGTGTGTGTGTGTGTGTGTGTGTGTGTAAAACTTAAAACTATTACTAAGCATAATTTTTTAGAATATCTTTTGAACTTTCCTATTCAGAATTCTCAATCTGTACAAGACATTTTTAATGCAACACTGTTCTTCCATTGAGCTTAGATTCCACAAACTTTATATGCCATCTTATAAGGTATTATCTGCATAGCTCTATGTGTTTTTCAATAACATGCATGTGCCAAAAAGTAGATGTGGCTATTTATCATTGGTAATTTATGAGCCTGTCAAATAGTGAGAGGAGGGGGAGAAAACATCAAACCGGGGAAAAAAAACTACCATTGCCCAAGGTCACAGCATGGAGGCTCAATCTTATTTCACACACACAAATCAGATCAATTGAAGATGGAAATGCATTATACATTAGACAAACAGTTTCAAACCTTGATAAAAGCAGACCTTGGAATGCGCATTAACAACAATTTGCATTTAGTAATTTTTCATATTTGAACATTATATGTGTTGAGGGGAAAAGCAAATAAAAAATATCCAATTGCTTTCTTGAAATATTGATGGCAGTTCAGTAAAAGTTCAGAGCAGTAATAAAACTCCAGGAGTTATCTGTTCTTAATACAATATCTTTTATCTGGTACTGTTCATTGGCTACCCGCCTCCCTCTGTTTCCTAAATTCCACATGAAGGATTATTTTCAGAAATAGTTCATCCTAAAGCAAATGGAATATTCATTCCAGATTTGAATTTGGCAATGATATATCCTACTGTCACTCTTTTGCTAGTGAAAATATGGAACACCAGACTGCCAACCTAGCAGTAATATACCATGCAATATGAGAATCGAAAACTTGGAAGGCACCTCAAACAGACATAAAAGCCACTTGGCACTATGTATTAAGATTCATAAACATGTTCACGTCACTTTGGCCTAGAAATCTCTATTCTGGGAATTTATCCTAAGGAAATAGTCCAAAAGATAGAAAAAGCTGTATGTATGAATATGCTCCCTGTGGAGTGCTTTCAGTCAATAAAGCTTTATTAAGTGTCTATTATGTGCTAGGCACTCTGCCTGCATAAAGTCCGAGTTTGAGATACTCATGATCAGCTGGAAATTCAGATAAGCATACACAGAATTATAGAATATTGGGATAAATGCTAACAGAGGACTGCATCAAAGCCAAAGAAATATAATATGGTAGAAAAGAGGGAAAGAAAGAAAGAGCCTGGAGGATTTTATAAAATTTGGAGTAATTACCCTATAATTTATTCATAATATTTTAAAGAGCATAAGTTAATGTTAAAATAGTGAATAAGTCCATTTCTGAAGGCTTATCCTTCAATACATTTTTTAAAATAGAATTGCCCTTAGTAGTACCCTGAAGTCCTTCATCTCTTTCTTCTCTGTGTGTGGGAGTAGAGTGATCAATCACAATTCCTCATCTGGCACATTTTTCCACGATTTATTTCCAATCTTAGTTTTCTAATAGATACCAGAGTGTCCCTAATCAAAGCTGCTAAGGAACTCTGAGTTCACTTTGCTTAAAAAGCAAAACAAAATAAACACACAAAAAAACCCTTATCGTTCCTTTGAGAACTTTTCCTTTTCAACAGCCCAGAGTTGGTACAGGAACTCCTGCTGTAAGATTTCAGAAGGTTCTTTGCTAAATATGGTATATTTAATGTGTAATGATTCTTTACTGTATTGATAAAGGAAAAAATTCCAGGTTTAAGGGTTATGTTGGGAAGCTTTTATAGAAGTACAGATTGGACATATCTGGTTATAGTGAGAAATAATCTCAACTAAATCAGGACATGTTGCTGTAGCACGCCTGCATTTACCCTTGAATTAGAGAAAAGTCTATTCTTGTAGCATGCACAACATACAGTTGAAGCCTGGATGTGCTACATATCAGGGTGTGAGAGCAGGGAGCTGTCTCCTTCAGCGTGTTCTGCCCTATGCCCTGGCTCAAGGCTTCCGATATGTTCCAAAAGTGAGGTAGAGGGGTCATTAGAGTACGCCATCCTTCAACTGTCTTTTGGGGGAAAAATAGAGCCCAAAGAGAAAGGTTGAACTTGCAATAATCAATGAGAAGGTTAAATTAACATGTATCGAAAGCTTACATTTACTAGGTACTGACCTACATGAGGGATAGACAAAGCTTTTCTGTAAAAGGGCAAATTATAAATATTCTTCACTTTGCAGGGCACAGTCTCCTTTGTGACCACTCCATTCTGCCTTTGTACCACAAGCAGCAGATAATCCCTACGTTAAAATTGCTATGGCTGTATTCGAATAATACTCAAAATACAAAACAGCTTGGGCCTGGAGGGCTACCTCTATCCTAGGTCTTCACAATCTATTTTATTTAGGGCATAAAACAGGTTATGTTTTCTCACTTAAGGATGAAAAATCCAAGTATGAGAGGTCAGGGGACATCCAAGGTCCCGTGTTTAGGCCAATGCAGAGTCAGTATCCCAACCTGCTCAAGTCCAAAGTCTTGAAGCCTTTTTGCTCTATGAGACTGGCCTCTTAGGTTGAGGACAGATAAAAAAGAGAGGTCAGCTAGAGTGAACTAGTTAACATCAACTGCTCTCAGCCCACCTATGGCAAAATATGGAAGACATAAAAAATGCTGGTAAATAGGGTTGTAGGTGAAACACTCCTCTCAAGAGAAGCTTTTGGACTATTTACTACAGTACTAGACTCTTTCAAATCACAGGGGAGAAGAAGCTAACATTTGCCATAACATGGCAGATTATGGCAAAGCTAAAATGCAGTCATCTTGCTGGAATTTCAATATTCTCTAAGAGGATTTTGTAAAATAACCTCATTGCTATTCATATACTCAGTAACTCATTTGTTCCACACCCCGGCAGTGAATTGGGTAACTGTTTTAAAAAGGATGTGGCACTTGCTAAGAACTTGGGAGGAAAGGCATAGATCCTAGAAAAAATTGCCCACTGATCTGAATTGCCACTTGGGAGTAAAAAGAAACTGTAAAGAAGATACACACAAGTCATTGCCTAAAACTTAGGAGAAGAGGCAATAAATGTAAGTGCACTTCTAGATAAACCTTAATCTAGGCTCTTGTTCCTTTTTTCCCCCCTTGAGAGATTAAATGTTCTATTTTCACCATGCTTGTCCTAATTTGGAACCTGCAGACAAGGTTTTAGGTCCATGTCTGTTGCTTCCTGGTTTGAATTTTTGGTACCTAGACATTAATGTTATCATCTCTCAACCAGGGGGAGGGTGGGGACATGTGACTAGATGGTTCTGATAGTATCATTTTTAACACATGATTCAGTATGCCCAACTTTCAAAAAAAGCACTAGTCTGAGCCAGGCGTGGTGGCGCATGCCGGTAATCCCAGAAATCAAGAGATAGGCAGGAGGAGCGCCGCAAGTTTGTGGCCAGCCTGGACTATGTAATGAATTCACAAGCCAGCCTGAACTTCATAGCAAAACCCTGTCTCAAAAAAAAAAAAAAAAAAAAGGACCAGGGATTTAGCTCAGTGGTTCTGCCGTCTGCCTTGCAAGCACAAAGACTTGAGTTTGATCCCCGGTACCAAAAAAAAAAAAAAAAGGAAAGAAAGAAAAAGTACTACTCTGGATGAACTTAGATTTCCATACGTATTTTAACCCATGACATGGGGTTTACGGTGTTAAAAAAAAGTTTTCATGATTAAGACCTACGTCTCTAAAAAAAGAAAAGCGGAAAGTATCACTTTAAAAGTTGCACAGTTTATTTCTGAAAATTAAATGATGATTTTTTTCCCCAAAGGACATAGGAAAAAGGAAGATGTGGAGCAGATGGATTCATTGTTCCCCCCCTCGGAGAAAAAAAAACATTTCTGCACCTTGCAAAAATATATTAATTGGCCTGCCATCTGGCAAGCCTGCTCACATCCATAAGGGATAAAGTTTAGATCTTGAGGTTTAACATTTAAGCCTATGGTAATTGGAATCTGGGTTAGCACTCGTATCTTTTAAAGGGTGTATTTTGATAAAGATATAAATACAGGTGAGAAAAAACAGGACCTGAAATGTGTGACTTTCTAGGGTGATATCACCAGGACAGTGTTCAGCCCCAGGTGTGAATCAGGGAGGTGGCTATGAACTTGCTCACGACAGTCAGGGCTGTGCATCAGCACAGCAGCAGCTGGGACAGATACATGTTGAAGGCCACCATCTCTCTCATTTTTTCTTGTCTACTACAGATATTTTTCAAAATTTCTAGAACTCTGTTCATTGTACACTTGAATATTTAAAAGAACCTCATTAATGGAATAAAACAGATCATAAAGCAGAAAGTAAAATAAAATATGAATTTTGTGGTGCATCTATGTATGCAAGCATGTAAACACACAAAAAAGCTGACAAATTTTTAATCGTGGTTATATTTGAATACCATGTTTTAGGGTAATTTTTTTTCTTTATGGTTGTTTATATTTTCCCCATTCTTTATCTTGAGCATGTGTTGGTTTTAAATTTATTTTAAAGGATATATAAGGCCCATTGGAATTTAAATTTAATAGAATAATGGAAGAATCTGATTATTTTACAAAGCAAATGAGATACTCTGAATTTATGTTTTATAAAACATGTTTTGTTTGGTCTTCCCCTGCATAGAAAAACTTCAATATTCCTTCTAGTTCTCCATACTTATGTTCCAGCTATCATAATGTATGTTTTAAACCACCTGTCTTATACAGTACTTACATACTATACTGTGAGTAAAATCTCCCACCTCATGGCCCTGTTTCCTTCCCCAGTAAACAATTTCAAATTATTTTTAACCATTTCCTGCTAGTCAATTTTGTTGATTTGTTTTCTAACACCTTCTTTACCTATGTAGCACCAAAGGGGCTCCTGTATATTAATAATGAGCCATACAATTTTTCTTTCAAATATCTCATTCTGTCGCATTTTCCTGGCAATTCATTTGACATTATCAATCATGTAATTAAATTACATGTTAATCATTTTCTCACAAAAATGATGCTTGCAGAGGACCACACAATGTACCATGTTATATCAGATGGGATCCTGGGATAAAATGAAAAGACATTAGGGGGAAAAAACTGAAATTTTAATAAATGTAGAGCTTGACTGAAAAAAAATGGAGGGTATAGAAAGCAAAATAAAACATTTTTCTCCTTACCCCGTATTAGCACTATCAAATTATTACAAATATTTAAAATTTCTTGAGGCAATTCATATCTTCCTTGGTGCTAGCTATGTGACTATCTAGGTTTAAATACTTTGAACTGCACAGCTGACAAGAATGACTTTATAATATATAAATTGTATCTCAGTATAAAACAAACAAACCCAAACAAAAACCCCTTCATTGCCTGGACTTTCTTCTCTACATTAAGTAAATAAGACTGCTACGTCTCATGTCAGTAGTAACCTGAAGAAGTCTTCAGTCTGTATTATTGGTCATGAAAAATGCCTTTAAAATTAAAAAAAAGTATTTATTTTGAAGGAAGATATCCTTTATTTAGTCTTTAGAAAGACACAGGCATTCTTTACAAACAGTTCTCATCATAGTACAGGGAGCTGAGAGACAGCCGAAAAGGGTTTTATTTAGTTTTACGGTTTAGAAAATTTTACATACAATATTTGTGTCTTCTGCATGTCGTAGACTATTTATAGTTTGTTCTGATATAATTATTTTATACATTACAAAGCAGTTACTTCTTAGTTCTCTAATAAACAATGATTTTCCCAAAGGATAAGATGTATTTATAGCACCACCACCAAGCCATCTCCTTCTTAAAAATAGTGAGTTTAGCATATTCAAGAGGATTTTATATATGTGTGTGTGTGTGTGTGTGTATTTTAAAGAATAGAAGTAATAAGTAATAAGTAATTCATCTCTAAAATCTCCCGAAGACCTTTACTGGCATTTCCCATTGTGCTGCCACTTAAGATACAAGAACTTTTGTCCCTTTCATGAAATGAACTATACGTACTATCACAAGATCTGCATACATTTTGAGATGTGTGCATAATAGACACACATGTGAATTCACAGGATTTTACAATACATGCAGAACAATCTCAGAAAAATAAGCCTAGGTGCAGTGGTGTGTTACTCATGCAAAAGGCCCATAAAATAGCAGCTGTTCAGAGCGACAGCCTAAGTAAGGCTTCAATTGAAATGTGTAAGCCCACTCAAACACCATTATAACTGTGATGCTTTAAGATGAGGAAATTACAGGAGAATACATATACAATTTCCATTAATGGGAAAGAGAAGCAGCAGGCGGCAATTTTAAAACAAAGTAAAACCTACTTCTGTTTTTCACTCTCTTCTCTCAGACAGCAGGCGGCATTTCTATAATAAAGATCAAAATTTTCAGAGCTCTATATTCCACAAATACCTACCACAAAGAGAATGCTGTTATATAAAATTAAGATAGTAAATCTTACTTTACAAATATTATTTTCAATAAATAGAATATTGTTGGAGCTCTACTTCCTTTGGAGACAAAATAGCAAAGTTTGTATTGAGATTCACCACTTACTAGTGGTTAGTGTGAGTATAATTACATACTTTCTCAGTAATTTTTTCATCTGTATGATAAATACAATAATATAACCTTTAAAAAGTTTTAAGGGTTAAAAAAAAAGTTTTAAGGATTCAATGAGACTACAAACATCAAATTTCCTCCATACACATTCTCCCTGTCCCTCCTCCTTGGCTGATGTTGGTAGATCTTCCACTGTTTATTTTATGTTACTTTAATTATCTGTCTGCATTACTTTCTAACCCCGTTAGAAAGGATCAGGCCACTCATTATCTTTGTTTCCCAGATGATAACCATAACTCCTGGCATGTAAAAGACACTCAAGTATTTGGTACACAAATAAAAAAAATAAGGCGATGTGACAGATCTCCAGACCTTGTCCATAGAAGTCAAACACAGCCAAACTGGATTATTACATTATCAAGTTTTAGGGGTGATTCAAGCTCATCTGCAAGCTTCCAGAGCAGTAAAAGGGTCACAGAGAGATGCATGACTCAGAAATCAGCCCCTTTAAGTATTTTTAACTGTAATTAACTTTCCATGTTTCAGAGCTCACTCCTCCAGCTGTAAGCTTCTTGGTCTTCTGGCCCAGGCTAAACACTTGACATTGCTTTAGTGCTTCTAAGGCAGCCAAAGGAAGGGAATGAAAAGAAAAGTAGCCTCAAGGTTAGGGGACACCTTTCCCAATGCAATCCCTAAGTCATCTTAACAAATTCAATCTATGAGTACAAGACAAAAACAGAACAAAGTGAAGCAAAAGCAAAATCCAAATCACTTTGCCTAATAGACCTTTAACATTGAGTTTAAGATATATACACACCTGGGACTTCCCAACAAATTCCATAAATGCTGGGCCATGAACACCCTCCAACCATGTTAGTTTCTCTATGAAATAGATTTGAAATCAAACCTGTTAAGTAGCAAGAGGAACAGCTACAAGCCACTGCCTGCTGGACACACTTATAAGAATAGAAAGTATGAAAAGCGAAGTTTGTTTCTTCAGCTCAGACTGGGCATGTCACTTACATGGGAACTAAAGCACTGGCTTAAAACAAGACTACAATCTTACTGGAACAATAGGTCATGACGAGCTTCCTTAATGCCAAAGAAAGTGTTTAGAGGTGATTTCTGCTAACTGAAAGAAAGGGTAAAGGGCATACATATTTACTCTGGCCTGAATACAATACTTCTAAATATGTGCATCATGCCAAGAGTCAGAACTCTTCCCTCATGGATTTTTAACCTGGGACCCATTTCCATGGAATGCTTGTATATCCCAGGAATGGCACCAACAAGCTGTATCATATTAAATGTGCAAGCCCATTCAAGCACCATTATAAACAGTGCAGCATCTGTACCTTTTAACCTCCTAAATTTGATATGAAAAGTTAGACTGATTTCAGAAGGTAAGAAAAACTCCAACTACTCTTGTTTAAATAACTTCCTGTAAGAAGTTAGCAAGTGACTAGTGATCACATTGTCAAAGAAACATAAAGTCTACCTGCCAAACATCTCGGCAATGGCTATATTAGTAAAATGCCATCCAGACCACCAAGATCTAAGAAATGAACTGAAGAGAGCAGGTCTCTATTCTTGGGCCTGGATTTCCTTGTTAAGAAATCCGCTACTCTATTAATTTCTGAAGTTATAAATCTTTGACTTCAAAGTCTAACTTACCTCAACTCGACAGGAGAAAAGATAGATACCTACTAAGGAGAAAAGATACCTATTAAAAAGAACGATACATACAAATTTTACAGGTTACATAGTAAAACTACGGCAACTTCTATTCTTTATTAAGTTCATGATCCAAGCATCTAACCCCAGATATCAAATACTAACAGTGCAGTTCCGCCATGGTCTCAAAGGAAGCGAGTCCTATGCCTGCACAGTCTTAGTGGCAGTCAGAAGGGTGTTCCCTACCCCAGGACAAGTATTCAGTGCTTTAACCCACCTAAAACCTGGGAGAGAACATGGTGCTAATCATGTGGCTGCTGGTGAAAAGCTTCTCTGAGAATTGCTCTTTTCATTTGATTCTGCAAGTTCTTTCCAAATTAGAGATATTAACCATCTTGTTCTGGTAGATTCAAGTATGAAATCATAATCATAGATGACAGAAGCCCAGATGGAACAAGGGATGTTGCTGAACAGTTGGAAAAGATCTATGCATCAAACAAAATTCTTCTAAGACCAAGGGAGAAAAAGTTGGGACTAGGAACTACATAAATTCATGGAATGAAGCATGCCACAGGAAACTATATCATTATTATGGATGCTGATCTCTCACACCATCCAAAGTTTATTCCTGAATTCATAAGAAAGCAAAAGGAAGGTAATTTTGATACTGTCTCCGGAACTTGTTACAAAGAAAATGGAGGTGTATATGGCTGAGATTTGAAAAGAAAAATAATCAGCCATGGGGCCAATTTTATAATTCAGATTTTGCTGAGACCAGGAGCAACTGATTTAACAGGAAGCTTCACATTACACAAAAAAGAAGTTCTACAGAAATTAATAGAAAAATGTGTTTCTAAAGGCTACGTTTTCCAGATGGAGATGATTGTTCCAGCAAGGCAATTGAATTACACTATTGACGAGGGTCCAATATCATTTGTGGATCGTGTTTATGGTAAATCCAAGTTGGGAGGAAATGAATTAGTTTCTTTCTTGAAAGGATTATTGACTCTTTTTGCCACTACATAAAAGAAAGTTATTCATTGCTACTAATGTTCATTTCAATTGAAGTATAAAAGGAGGCCTGGTACTGATTTTTATAACATGTACTCTTAGAGCATAAACCATAAGGTAAGGTAAATTTTATACAAATACGTTATCTGGAGAAACTTCACTTTTTACTTCAAATTAAAATTTAATAAGCAACGCTCTCAATTTTAATTTACATTTTGCTGTATTAATACTTTTAAATAAATCCGTATGTTTTTGAATTAAATGTTGCTGGTTTCTTTAGAGTATGTGATTGCAGAATTTCTTATATGGGATAGAATCTGAAATATTCTTTATAAAACTAGGTTAATAGCTCTTTATGCCTGATGTTGGGAGAGGAATGTTAATTATGCTATGAAATATATATGGTGGTTTCTGTATGATACCTATATTCCATAAAGCCAGAGCAAATATTTCATTTATCTGTCTTGTCTAGCATAGGTATTTCAAAAAAGATAATTGTTTTCTAACTGTAGCATAGTTTTGGGGTCATATGATATTTTTAGAATTTGAGTAAGAACATACTTTGAACAAATAAGCTTAGCTGACTTTCTTTTGCAAGTAAAAAGAATAGTGTGTCTGAGTTACTTAATCATATTTGGTGAATAATAGGTCTATGTATATTTTGGAGCTTAATTTACTAATGAAACAAAGTCTGATAATTCATTTGTATTTCTCTCTGATCTAACCAGAAATAAACACTAAACTAAAAAAAATACTAAAACATACAAAACATTATAACTCATAAGCACAGAAGCCTCTTTCACAGAATCCATAACAGCAACTATTACCCAAAGTAGCTCAGACACATTCCATCCATTCCACCACTGGCCACTATGACCATTTGAGATCAAAGATGAAAACTTCTTCTGCCTAGGGATTTATGTATGGAAAATGCAAATTTACAGTAGTTCAGGCAGCCCAGGCAGATGATGTGCCTATCAGCTGTTTTGCTACCAGCCTGCCCTCAGGAGGAGTTGAGCAAGCTTAGGCTAATTTTACAGTGAACTTAGTTTTAAATTAGTAAATTATCTGTGCTTATTTGGATGGGTTCTAGAAAGAAAGCTACCAAATGTATAACCTAAATCCTCACATGGAAAAATAAAATCTGTCCAACATAGCTCCAGTATCTCTAATACTTATTGTCTGCTCTAGGTAATCTATTTGGGAAATTCTGTTTTTTTGTATCAAAACTCTTGGGATTAGCCAAGTAAAAGTAATAGTATTACAGGAATTCTATCTCAAGTTCCAACATCAACAAGGCATCCAACTCAGACTTAAGAAATAACATTACATAATAGCCACTTAATGGCTATTGTTTTACAGCAACAAAGGATTCATTTGCCTTATTTCCTAGAGTACTTTATTCATCTGGCAGTTTTTCCCATGATAAACATACATTTGTTCCCCTGTTCACCCCTCCACACATCTGTAAAGTAAAACATTTAATAATTATAATGTTCAATGTAAAGATATCTATCACATTGCATTTTAAAAGACATAAATGTGAAAGGGGCACAAATGATTTTTATGTAAGCTACAAGTTCAGTAATTTCCTTCGGGCTTAATAGCCAAGAAATTCAGCAGTGGTAAGGTAACATTCTAATAGTGACTATTAAAGAAGAGACCCAGTCAAGTCTGAGACATCAACATACCCTGTTGCATTTAAAATTGGACAGAAAAAAAGCAGAGCAAACACAGCTTCTACAAATACTCATATAGCAAAATGGAGCTGGTAAATCCATGGCTTTTCTTCCCTCTCTCATCCCATGACCATAAGAGACCTCAACAAGTTCCATAAATGTGATCCCTCAGATCCTCATTCTCTCCACCCAGGTAAGTCATTCTCAATCTAATATATTATTTCCAAAGATACCTGCAATTTGAAATTCCATGTCTGGTTAGAAACTTCCAGGGACATGGGGAACGGCTAAAAGCTTATTCAAGAACTTTAGAATATAAATGGCGACGGGCCCACCACATGTCAAGATCTGAATGCTGCCTGTACTTCTGCCTGCAGTTACAGTTGCTAAGAAACCCTAAATTCTAACAAAATCAGACTCACTGATAAATGAAAGAACACAAAGTCAGTAAAATGTAGAAATGTAATGACTACCTATTCTTCTTACCAGTCTTTTCACCTTCAAGTGCTGATCACTCAATTCTATGCTAGGGTCTTTTTTTCTTTAAGACAAAACAGTATGGTGGCTCAGTTTGATATCAGTATAATCACCTTCTCTAATAAGCATGTCTAATACCCATTAGTGTGACTAAAACTCCCATCGGTCCTCTTTGTATTAATAAGGGTTAAGAATATAAATTTCAACATTCTAGAATTCATAACCAAGCTCATGATGAACTTTCCTAACTTTTAGGCAGCTAAAAGAAAAAAGATAATGTTCCAGAACTACAAGTGTTAACAATCACTGAAACATTCATTTAAAGTTCTCTCTAGTTGCAAAATGTACCATGAATCCAAAAACCATACTACATAAGCCAAGACGTCTACTGACATTGACTGACTTTTTAATAGACAGTTTTATGCATAGCCTATGCCCACTTTCATCCAGGTAGCACCAGGAACATTTTAATATCTTGCCTCTAGTACCTAGCTTTCAAAATGATTACTCAGTTTCCATGATGTCACTCTCGAATGACTAGCTTAGAAGTAGTGAAGGAAGCTGAGATTAAATAGCTTTGTTTATGCTCACTCACCTTAGAGATGGGTGTGTATGGGCAGGGGAGGGTCCAGGGCCTCTGGTCCTAATCTTCCTGAGAGACCAACTACTTCCTTTTCAACCAATGCAAGGAGGAATCTCCCAACTTATTTAGCTTGAGCCCTAAACCAGGTTTTCTCCTGTATGGGGCATGTTTATTTAGGGAGTCAAATGATTTCTTGACCCCAGAATCTGTTAATTAAAAACAGAAAGCAGATGACCCCTATCTCGAAGCTGATGATTGCTTCTTTTACAGACATTATTTAGGCTTCAAGATAACAGGATTGTTTGTAAAGAAAAACAAGCAAAGCCATAGAAGAATAAAAGATTCTTTCCCTTACTGTGGATTTATCAATACAGTACCCTTCATTCCCATGCCTTCCGAAATCAGACAGACAGACAGACACACACACACACACACTCACACACACCCCTCTCACAGTCCTGTCCAATTACACAATGAACAGTCCAGGCCTTCCCATGGAGTGTATGTCCCACATTCTAATGGCTTATTGTTAACGAACTTCTTTTAAAAGCTACCTTTTTGTACTCTCACAAGTTTCTCTCTCTATCCTGGCCACCTTCTCTCATGCCTTTCCTTCCTTCTTCCCTCTCCTCCTTACTTCTCTACGCCAGAGAGGCAACACAGTCTATAAGCTCCTGTCCTAAGCTTCCCAGTAAAGGCTAAAAGCAATACTTTGGAAATGTGCATATTCCTGCTCCCTTCCTCTGTATTTGGCAAGCCTTTGCAGGCCACAGGCAGTCACTGAGAAACTCCCTGCCATGGTGCAAAGTGGCCAGGCTCAGCTTGGGCCTTGGGGTCCATGCTTTCTCCAAGGCCCCATGACCAGGAGAGAGAAGGCACTCAGGAGTGAGGGCAGCCCCGTGGCTGCAGCCCAGCTTGAGGGAATACCAGCCATGTTGGAGCTAAGTCAAGATGAGAGGGGGTGGAGCATGAGGCCTGCTGCCGTGAGCCACAGCCTACAGTAGAGAGTATGAAGAGGATGAAAGGAAGCAGTTATGAAACAGGCCCAGGCAAAGCAGCCAAGGAGTGGGAGGAAGTGGGCACAGGCACTCAGGGAGAGGCTGAGCCCGCAGGTCAGGGATGGAGAGGAGAAGGGAGAGCAGGAGAGGGGAGGGGAGAGGAGAGGCAACTAGTGGGCCAGCTTTCAGTCACCTGAAGGGGGAAGGCCAGGCACTAGGGCTACCCAGAGACCCACAGGTGGTGGTGGTGGTGGTGAGGTGCTGGGGCTGCTCAGAGTAGGGCTTCACAGTGAGGGAAACTCAATAATAAACATGGAGGAAAGGACATACATACTCATAGGCTGTGGTGAGCCCTGAGCTACTGGAAAGGAGGTGAAAAGAAAACTGTCGTTACCAATTTGGGTAATAAAGCAGACAAGAAAGTGAGTAACCGTGAGTAATGGGATATGATTCAGGACCTAGGGCTGACGGGCCAGCCATGAGTGTGCAGAGGCCAGGACATCATGATGTGTGGCTGCTGGATTTAGCTACCCACAGGGACTGGTCACCACCCATGGTCTCCAGTTTCTCATTTTACGCCTGTTTCCTGGCCTGTGACACACCCACCCCAGCCCATCACTCTAGGGCAACTGTTTGGGCTGAAGTCACGGATGACTTCCCAGCTGCTGAGTACACACACCTTCCTTTCAACTCTGGAGCAAGAGCACTGACCATTCACTTCCTGGGTCTCTGTGACAACACTGTCCCAGGCTCCCTTGCTAGTTAGAGGGTTCTCTCCACTCCTGCCGGGCTGCCTTTCCTGTACCCAACTGCATCTGTGCCAGTCTCCAATGAAGCCCCTTCAGTGTTCCCAGATGAAGCTAGCTTATTTCTCTGACGCTCTGAATGATGAGCCCATGCCTATGTTTTCTGGTCCCGCCTGTCAAATGCCAAGTGCCTGGCACCAATATGTTAAACTGTCTGCCTGGGGGTATGTCTTTCTTTCTTTTCTGCCTCAGAGCCTTTAATGTTCCCAGATAGCTACCCTGAAACTCCTCCCACAGATGGCTCTGCCTCATCCCCTGGGTCTCTCTTTAAGTATTACCACTTTGAAAGGCCTTCCCTGACCACATTATCTAAAGCAGTACCCCTCCACTCAAACTCACAGAGTTCCTCCCTCTTCCCAGCTCTTGTTTATAGCTGTTGGAACACTGTCCACAATCTGGCAGTGGACATATTTAGATGCCAGTTTACAGGTGAGGCCCAAACACTTTGCTGTCTTGTTCATTACATTACCCTTTGCCCAGCCTGGATTAGGTGATAAAATGAACACTCCAGGATAGTCAGCACACAAGAAATACTAGACAAATATGGATTTAACTGTGTTTGGGAGATAAAAGGTGTGAGCACAAGTGTAGGTTCTCGTGTCTTCCCCTCCTGCACTCCTATGTGTATAGATGGTTTCTCCACTTCCCTGGTCCCCAAGTCAAAAACCCCTGTGCCATTGTGAAATCTTTCTTTGTCCTGCAGAGTTAATGGCTCACTAAGTTCTATTAATTTTATATCCTTAATAAGTTTCAAAATTACCATGATCTTTATTCAGGCCTGCAAAATCTTCCAGCTGGGCTGCTGCAAGGACTTACTGATTGGTGTTTAGGTCTTGCCTCCCATTCCCAGACCTGAACTCCCTGGTGCCACTAGACATTTCTCTCTCCAACAGGATAAAGGACAAACTCTTTGGCTCCTCTCCCCAGCCTCATCACCCACTACTCATCCTTGTGTTGTAATGACAGGGATAATGGTAAGAGCTAAGATTTGTTCAGTGTTTTTATATTCTAGTCATCACATTAAGCTACTTACATGTAGGAATACATTTTAACCTTCACAACAATTCTATAAGTAATTTATTTATCCCTATTCCATACGTGGAGCAAGTTAAGTCCAAAGAAACGAAATTACCCAACAACACTGAGTCAAGATGTGGATGAAGATGAACTGGCTGTACATTGATCCTTCTAACCACTGGGCATGACTGCCTCTTTAAGCTTTCTGCTCCAGCAGTACTGAACTATGTTCTTGTTCTTTCTGCTCCAACAATACTGAGCTATGCCCTGCTTCGTTCTGTTCCAGCAAGACCCAGCTGGGTATAGTTCCTTGATGACTGTGTTGCCAAGGCCAAATGCCTTTTATATACTATTTCTCTTGCCCCTTGAGAAAGCCCTGTCCTGTCTCATACATACAAACCTATTTTTTAAAACTTCCCGAAGTGATGCTTTTTCTGTCTCTTACACACTGGCCACTCCTATGTCTTATAAATACTTGCAAATGTGTCTTGAGAATGCTTCTCCATTGCCCTGGTTGTAATACATGTCTGGGGAGCCAGGCCTATGGTCTTGAGTCATAGTGCCCAGGTGCACAATAGGTGTTTAGAAAATCTATATTAACTGAGCTTTAGGTAAAAGGGGTGAGTACAACTTCATTAATATCCACAATGTCAGGACAGAAGATAAGTCTACTCTATATCCTTCTCATACATTGATGAGCAAAACAAAATGAAAAACTCGCCAAGCACCACAGACTTTCCTAAAGGGAAAATGCAATATGCTTAAAAATGCAATATACCCCAACAACTACAGCAGTTAAAGATCTCTGAATATACCTGCTGTTCACAACAACTGCTGAGTAATGCTAATTCAGCAAAATGAAACAAAACAAAATTTAAAAAAAAAAAACTTCTTTTATCCCTTGGTCCTTGGGGAAGTGTATTTGAGATCTTGCTCAAAGTGGTCAACTGAGTTACAAACTAATAAGGATAAGGGTTTTACTGATTTGGGTGTCACCCTGGTTTGGAGATTATCACTTAAACTAAATGAAGACATGATGGATTTCTGAACATTTAAAACTAGAAATCAAACACCTTCTAGATTTTCAAGGCTGCATTTCAGGACAACTAAAGGCCAACTCAAAATTTAGCCATAGGCCGGGGATTTAACTCAGCATTGCTGCTGCCTATCTCGCAAGTGCAAGGTCCCAAGTTTGATCCCTGGTACCAAAAAACAAAACAAAACAAAACTCAGCAGCCACTTTCTGAAGTCACTATAGCCTTTGCTTCAGTGTGACATAGTCATAATGAAGGAGAGCCTTGATCTTATCCCCCAAATGTTCTTAATCCAGTGGGGAAAAAGGAAAAGATGCTTTACCCACAAGCAACACTGAATTCAGGCTCACTTTTACTTCTATGACTGGATCTTTAATGAACACAATGTCCACTGGTCTGTGAAGTTTAACGTTTCTAAAACATGCAAATTTTTCCCTAAAACAATAAATTTGGATTAAAGGTTTATGAAGTCCCATCTCTGTCCCTCAAAGCAGCAGGTCAGCAACTGTATTGAAATGGCCTTAAAGAAATTAGGGAAGGGGGAAGAAGAGTGAAGGAGTCACAATAAGGAACCATTTCTAGTAGATTATCTGAGCTTTACAGCAAAGCACCACACATTGTTTGTGCATTAAGACACCCAATGTCTGCTATGGCCAAGTGAGAAAAGAATGAAGAACATAGTATGCCATATTTGGAACACAGCTCCCAAGACAGAAGGTTTTAGTTCATCAGTCCTCTGCAATTCAAAAGATCGAGGCCTGAAAGTAAATCTGTAGGCTCTCTCCCCCAAAACTCTGAAAGTTTGGGACCAGCAGGGCTCTGAGCTGGAAACTTTCCTGTGAGAGGACAAACTAGCAAACCAATGCCCTGCTGATAGGCAGGTATAAGACAGCAAACCAAAAGGCTTACATGGGGACAATTAGTGCCACAATTGAGGTTTAGAGCAGGAATCCAAAACCATTCAACATCTCTTTTACGTAAGTGGTAAAACTTCCTATCCTTATGAGTGCCATAATGCATATTTATAGGCACAAGGCTGAATTTTACCCTTGGACAGAAGATGCTGATACTAAAGAACAGGCTAAGATGAAGTCCCCTGGATTATAATGTGAATCAGAACCAGTAGGAAGAATAAAATATTGAATACAAACAATCTGTCAGACAAGTCAGCAAGGACACAGGAAAGAAGGGAGGCCTGGGCAGAAGAGAGGTTTGGAGGGCCAAGGTCATCTGACTGAGAATGAGGACAAGGGGTCCTAGTGTGGACACTGGGGACACCCTCTTTGAGACTGGCAAAAGGACAGGATAACTTGGGAATAAAGAGGTCTTCCGGAAAGATGAGATCTTTGAGCAAACTGACCGGCCAGACAAAGACTGGAGTTGGGTAGAGGAGACAGCAGGTAAGGGATACCCCAGAGAGGCAAGAGTCACAATGTAGTATAGGCCTCTTGTCCTCATGAAAGGAATGAGCCAAAATCAGCCACTATAAAATAATCCAATGCACAGCCACACCCACTGCCCTGGAGCAAGCATCTGCCCTTCATCTCTCCCAATCTACATCTATCAGGTTAAGCATCCCTAATCCGAAGATTCAAAAAGTTCACTCCAAAAGTTTCAGATTTTTGGATTACTTTAGATTGGGAGTACTCAACTAATAAAGTCTATGCATGTATTCCAAATTGGGGAAACTTCTGAAATCAGGAATACTTCTTGACCCAAGTCTTTTGGGAAAAGATACTGGTCTGTAAATATAAAGCAGGGCTAGTTCCTTTGAGATAGACAGCAATTGGATGGATGTAGAGATGATGTTCAGTAAACTTGCTTTTAAACTCCAAGAATCCTGGGAACACAGAGTAACTAACAGGCTATGAAAACCTCTACTCCTGGGCAAGAAGTAAGAAAATCCATCTTCCTATCTGTTTTGATGAACTGAAGATATAGGGTCAAGACTTGGGGATTAGAAATGGTCTTCCCACATACTACCACTTTGCTGGGAAGAATATAGGGATCTTTAGGACCCAAGCTCTCTGCCAGTGTGATTTTTCTGAATTGAAGTGTTCAGGATGGACAGATACTGCCCTGAGGCCTGCCCTGGACCAGTCTGAGAATTTCTTTTGCTGGGATTCTTCCAATAGTACTATCAACAGGTAAGCAGGGGTAAAAAGGACTCCAACTCTTTTCAGGTTCAGACTCACAAGTATGATACCAGTCTTAACTCCCGAAGAACTGGCTCGAGATAAGAGTAGAGGCTGCACTGGGGGCCAGGACTGTGCCACTTGGGAATAGCAAAAGCTCCTGTCAAATTGAACCGTTGAGAAGTTACAGGACTTACCACCCCAAGGAACAGAGGCCTGTTGATATCTCTTTCTCTAACTGTGTTGTTTTGGAGACATGGTACATAGATGACACAGCTTGAAGAAAATGACCAACATTAGAAGAGTTTCTTAACATATTATATACATCCCAGAATGAGAAAAGCACAGCCACAATATCTAAAAGGTACAACTTTAGAATGCAACATGGTTTAGTGGTATCAACACTGTTCAAATTGCATATCATTTAAAAACTTGTCAGATTTCATAAACACACATACAGACTAAAGCATGCGATTTGTGAGTGTGTATAAACAGTATATTTGAAAGCATTCTGAAATGTAAGAAGGACCATGGAAAATTTCGAAAGGAAAACTAAGTTTTTCAAAGTATTCCATATTCGCCCTTACACTTCAAATAGCTACAGGTATAAACAAACAGAAAAAACCATTTTCTTGACAGCGGAGCATAGAGATTATGAAGTTCCAAATCTGATAGTCTGTATCCTGTTATTTGACGGTAGCGTTGCAGGCATGTTCATGTACACGTGCAAGGCAAGCTTTGATGAAAAACCAGGAATCAGTACTTATACAACTCAGAGGATTCACCCCTTTAAAGCCACAACAATGCTTTTCTTCTGTGCTGGAAAGAAATGTGGAGGAAAAATGTCTCCTTTACAATCATATTCTCTCACTCCAAGTGGCAGCAAACTGCCTTTCACTTACAGCATGAGTTTCATTTTGACTTTGAAATTCTTCCACCACCCAGTCTGTCAAACATGTTGACAAAATGAAAAGGCCAGCCTTGTATTAGTAATAAATGCCAACAAACCGGTAAAAAAATCAAAATGGCAAAGTTATACAGATTTGCCTCTTTAGGCAGCCAAGGCGAAATAGTCTAACTTGGAACATCTGTGCATCCTACATCTGCATCTTATAAAGGTCACATATATAATAGACCGGAACACCTGAAAAGCTCTACAAAGTATACTATGGCTGAATTCAGTGGATAAACATGATCAGACCAAATGGCCAGATTGAGACAAAGTAAATCCCCCAACTCCTTTCGCACTACCCACCACTCAAAAGGAAACCTGTTAGCAACCACACTTCAAAGGGAGAACTCTGAGAATCGCATTCATCAGGATTACCGGAAGCTACAGACCAAGAACACCTGAAACAGTGGCCCCCTACCGAGACGTCAACTTTTCAAACTGTCACCCAATAAACAAAACCCCAGCTCCCAAGCCTCCTGGAGGAGAAAGCATTCCCTCTCCCAGCAAAGGAGCCCGCGTTTTTACCTTTGTGTTCGCCGAAGCCTGTTCCCACTCCTCAAATGAGGCAAAGTAAAGTTTGAGAGCACAGTCCAAAAATTAGGGTCAGACATATCCATTTCTTTTTTTCTTCAATTCACTGCGGATTCAAGACCATGAGACCAAAATGGGGAAAGGAAAAATAAAAAATAAAAAAGGCAGCCAGAAAAAAAAAATCCCGATGATCTACTCCTTCCCAAGAAAACGTGACGTGAACTAGCTCAGAAGAACTTGCAATATGCCTGAGAATCACCCGTCCTGTCCTAGCCTTTAATTAATATACAGCCATCTCTCAAAGGCTCAGGAAACTTACTTCCTCTCGGGTCTGTCCTCTCCTAGAGAGCTCTGGCCAGCTATAAACAGTAATTACAAGAGTTTAGCCGTGCATTCTGCTCAGAATGCTGTCTGTGTGTGATTCAGTCCAAGGTACTTTGTCATCTGTTTGGCAGATACCATTTGCAGCTTATGGGGGGGTGGTGCAGCACGACTATTTTAAGTCTGGTTCCTGAGGGCTGTTGCTTATCAGCGAAACCACTCACATCTGAACATGCCCAGTGTGGGGGTTGCTTTTTGGTATCTACATACAAGGAAAAGAATTTGAATAGAAAAAGCTCCTCTTGCCCTCCCCCCTCCCGGGGGAATGAAAATGAAAACTTAAAAGCACTTTTAGAAAATTGGCCTATGGGAGGACTTGAACCTGACACCTCTGCGTACCCTCCCGGGGTTCAGCGGGCAGGAACCCTCACCACAAGATGCCTCCCCAGCACCATAGCGGGGCCTCCCAGGAAAGGGAGCAGGGCCGGGTGTGCAGTTCAGAGCAGGCAGGGGACACCAAGCATCCTCCTCGCTGCCGCTCCCCCATCCCAGAGACAGAAATGGATCCGTCCTCCAAAATAAATAAATAAATCCTGCCGCTGTGCCAGAACACTCTGGAGCGTGTGCTGTGCGCACCTGAAGGCCAACAGTGATTCACCACAGGGCAGATCAGATTCAAACGCTCCCAGGGAAGTCCCTGATGACTCTTGGCAGTGACGATGCGTGCTGTATGGCAAAAGCAAGCAAGCACGAAGCCACCCTCACCGAAAACCTCAGTTAAACTAAATTTATGAGTTTACATTCCATTGAATGGATTACTACCAGCATACCTAGTTGTCTTCAGAGATGGTTACTAGAAATTTAGGTAATGGTCAACCACTGCATGTAAATATAGTACCTGACAGTGATTTAACAAATGCTAGGACTATTTTTTCCTCTAAGGATGATGGAGTTCCAAAGGAAAGAATGAAGAGCGGGAAAGGAACATTACTTATTTTGAAGAAGATTATGGTATTTAATTCCCCCAACCATAAATATGTGTATAAAAGAAAAATTAGAATTTAAATTGGTGCTTTAAAATCTGGTATGACACGAAATAGTAACTCCTTAAAAATTACGCAAAAATAAATAAATAAAACCTCTTAGAAAGTGACTTAGCCCACCCAATAATAAAGGAAAAACTCACAAAAGTAGGAGGATAAAAAGAAAAAGACTATCAGTTAACAAGGGACAGGGAGTAAAGAGAAATCTTCTGTGGGTCGTCTAATTCTTATGGCCCACAGAACATTTTGACACCAAGAACTGTGGCAAATTCTTGCACACAGGGCTTTCTTACGGATAATCTCCACATACTCTTAGCCTCCACAGATCCCCAAAACCCACAGAGGTACACAAAGCACAATATTTTCTCAATTTGACATTTGAGAAAAAGGTCAGGAACATTCAGTGACAAAACACACTTTCCCAGATATTGAGCTTTGGGGCAGTATTTTCGTTCTATACCAAGTCATCTTTTGTTTAAAAAAAAAAAATGCTGTCAGTGATATAAGTATAGTCAGTCTTCCTCTGTATCCACAGGTTTCACATGCATGGATTCGGCCACACTTGGACTGGAAAATATTTGAAAGTGAAATTGTGTCGATACTGAACATAGACAGTCCTCATTCCCTAAACAAGATAGCTGATCAAATATTTATAGAGCACTTACATTTCAGTAGATACCCTAAGTAATCGAGAGATGATCTAAAAGTAGTACGCAGAAGGCTACGCATAGATTATATGCAAATACTGCACCACTTTATGTAAAAGACTTCAGCATCTGAGTACTTTCGTATTCTCAGGTGTTCCTGAAACCAATTATCAGAGATACCTAGAGCCTATGAAAAATGAGTTTTTAGAGACTGACACAAAGACAGTCCCTATGCTCTAGAGCAGGGCTTCTCAATTCTGACATTTTAGCCTAAGTTATTCTTTGGGGAGCTTTCTTGTCCTCTGGAAGATGTTTAGCAACCTGCCTGATCTCTACCTGCTGGATGCAAGTGTCATGACATCAAAATATCCACAGACAATGCCAAATGTCACTTGGGGGCAAAAGCAGCCCTGGTTGGTAACCACTCCCCTGGATAAAGGCTCCCCCTAAGAAATGTGCTGTCTTGGGTTTGAATTCTGGATCCATCTGTGTGTGACCTTAGGCAAGTCACTTAATCATTGCCCATTTTCCTCAAGTGCAATATGAGGTCCTTAAGGGGCTAAACTTTTAAGAGGCTGACATATATAAACAAATAAAATAATATACATTAACATCTCAATCCCGTGTCTAGCATGCACTGCACACAAATGTTGCCGATGGAGAGAAGATAAAAGATACTGTTCTGCAGACGTGAACCTGTAGCAGAGGTTACCTCAGAACATGCTCTGGACTCTCTAGGACCCATGTGCTGATCACACTGTATTGTAATTGTTTACCGCTGACTTCCATATTGGTCTGTGAGTTCCCCAAGGCTAAGGCCACATTTTATTGATCTCTGTTTTCTAGCACCTGACAGCTTGTGGTTTATATAGGCATTTAAAAAATGCTTCTTAAATGGACACTTCAAATGCTCAGTTATCTACTATTTCTCTTAAGGTGCACTGAAATGATCAGTATTAACAGACCAAAAAAGAATCCTGAATTTTTAACAATCACAGGAGGACATTGTTAAATTCCAAAGACTTTCACTTAATTGATTCATTTCAATCTGTATTTGTAACTGGAAAGATTCTAGTGCTAATAGCCCCTAGGTCTTAACATGGCTCTAAGAAATGTCATGACCAAACTCAAACCCAAGTCCTGCCTCCCTATTCCACACACAAATCCTGGGCCCAAGAAATAACTTTCAGTGCTTGTTTTGGTCCTTTTTTGGAGGGAGGGTGCTGGATATTGAACCCAAGGACTCTCAGATGACAGGGAAGTGCTCTATCACTGAGCTATCCCCTCAACTCTGTGTGCTCACGTCTAGATTAAGAGGGCTAATTACATATTATAGTCTGCCCAGAGAAGAGCAATCAAGATGTAAGAGAGGACTTGAAACAGTGCTATGCAAATTCTGGGTTGAAGGATCTTTCTATTGAAAGTACAGAAGAGAAAATTTAGACGAGCAATAGCTGTTTGTGAATATTAAAAGAATTATGTGGGAGAGAGTTTTGATCCATAGGTGAAAAGCCTACACCAAGGGTAACTTTCCTGCAGGGGAGTTCCACCAGACATAACCTGTAGGACAGGCAGTGGGCGGGACTCAATGGTTTTAAGACCTCATGACTTTCCTATCTCCCAATGTGCATATTCCAGACGGTCCTCTTGGAAAAGCCCATGTATCTGGCATCCCTTATATGGATGACAGCAACTAAAACAGATAAATCAATGGTATAAAACATTTACTCCTTCTCTTGATTGAATAATGCATATACTGGCCTCTAAGGATCAGACATCACTATTAGCAGTCTGCATTTTGAAGAATCTAAGCAAATTCTCAAAGGGACAAGTAAAGACATGAATAGTTTTAACAATACATATTTTCATTTTTTTTGCATTTAAAGAGCTTGGGAAAATTTGGGTTTTATACAACTTAAAAATATAAAAACACATAAAGTACACAAGGAGCCAGAAATTAACGAGTTAATATAGTAAAAGTGTCTGATACATTCCCACACTCATGTAAGATAAGAGTACGTGTGACATTAAAGTATAACTTGTCTTCTAACCTGTTTGACTTGATTTGGGAACCTATGATTCAGAAAGTACAGCAGTCAGTAAACACAAGAATTAAAACTGTTAGAATTACTAACATTTTCCTACAGACAAAATAATTATATGGGCCAAATCTTAAAGCATAGTTTAGGCACATCTGCAGTAAAACTCTGATTATAGAACTAAACAGAAATTGAGATTATCAGAAACTCTTGAGAATATAGCTAGTCTAGGGCAATATACAGATATTCCACAAGATTTTCTACTTATTCCACAACAACTAAGCCTATACAACGGACAAGTTTTGTGATCTCGAGTGCTTATTCATCTATTAGGATGAATTGTTTTTCTGAGAAGGGTAAATGAAATTGAAAAATAAGCCCGTCACCCTACTGAAATAGTAGCTTAGGAAGAAATGAGTTTGTAAGAAGGGGACCAAATCCTTCACTTATTCACTGCCCTTACATATATGTGTATATGTATATGAATATGTATATTTGTGTGTGTGTGTGTGTGTGTGTGTGTGTATAAACACCAGGTCCTTTTTACTGCCTTGAACTTGCCGACTTTCTGACACATGCTTTATGAAAATTTTAAGAAAAGTTTGTCCCTCCCCACATAGAACAGTGTTAAGAGACCCCTTAAGGCTCACCTTGAACTTGGGGTTTGGAGAGCTGTAAACTCCCCATAAAGGACAGTCTAGCCATGGGGCCATGTTCAATGTCAAGACACTAGGGAAAGTAGGATCAATACTGAGATTATATAATACTGAGATTATACTGCACTTAATCCTGGCCAGTCTAAGAATTCTGCTATAAACTAACTTTGACCTCTTCCTAGCCCATCTTCAGAGTACCTAGAAAGCACTACTTCCCAAGGCTGTCTACACCTACAGGTTCACTTTGGTCACCCTCTGAATGCTGTCTTGAGAGTTTGAGGGTAGGAATGTGAATAGCCTACTCCAAATGATCAGTCCTTCAGGAAATAAAGCTTAAAGACTGGGACAGAAATGTGAAGAGAGTTTCATCAATGAGCAACAGGTTGAAAGAAAAGTCTTCTAGTGTTATTAAATTTGTTCTCATAATGCTAAAATATGGAGGAAGATTAAAAGGTAAATAAAATGAACTTTGTGGGTTATGTCTGAATGCTAAAACCTAAGCACAGATAATAAACAGTTATAATATCATCCTGGAAATATTACCCAAAAATTTAAAAAATGGTATCATAAGGTAAGATTCATATTTCTAAAGTGAAAGACCAAAACAAAATGAAGTAATTTATCTTTCCTGATAGAGAACTACATCAACCTCAGTAGTGGGGTGAAGGATGAGGACCAAGAGGAAAAACAAAGGCTGAAGACAGGCTGGGATGGGAAGAAAATGCAGAGTTTTCCTCAGGCACTCTCTGGATCCCAAGGGAAGCAGAGGTTTGGAAAGGTAACAGACAACAACTTCAAAAGATCTAAGAGGAGAGAATAAGCAGGTATGGGAAATGAAGGGCTCTTCTCCCACAGGAGTGATGCCCTGATGGATGTAATGGATAAGCAGAGAAGGATGTGAACAGGATGTGCAGCCCACGGTCTCCAGACCGGTATGGATTGAGACTCCTTGCAGGATTCTGCAACACAGCCTCACAGTTCTCTCTTCTGCTTTGCAAGCAGGGACGGTCCTGAAAGAGAGCGGCTCAAGGCTGAGTCAGTCTCCACGCCCTGAGAGAGAAGCAGATGTGCTTACAGAAATGATGCCTCATCCTTACAGGGCTGGAGGGCTTGCTCTACAGGAAAGAGGCTCCTAGAAGAGATTGAAAGATAAGTGTGTCTTTCTCTTCTAAAACTTCTGGATGATCCATCAATAAACCTCACTGAGCGCTGGACTCTAACAGAGCTCACAAACCAACCATGGAGCTGAAAGCAACATTCAGGGATTGAAGAATTCATCTCTCAATCAGGAAGGCTAACTCCTAAAGGACAAAATAAAAGAAAGATCATAGGATGTAGAGTAATAGATCTTTTGCAAATGGGAAGGGGATCAAGAGATGGAGGGAGGGGCTGGGGGTGATGGCACATTCGGGAGGCTGAGGCAAGGAGATCACCGTGAGTTAGAGGCCAATCTGGACTACATAGTGAGTTCAAGGTGAGACTCTGTCTCAACAAAAACCCCAAAAACAAAACAAGACAAAACAAAACAAAACGGAGAGGAGGAGAGGAGGGAAAGAGGATGAAGAAAGAATTAAGATGTGTTGTGTACATGTACCAACTCCCCTGGAGGAATGTAATTATTAAGTATGTGCAAACATGGACTAATAAAAAATAAAAATTGGACAAAACGGATTAAACATTGTTGCCCTTTGCTCTAGGCAGCCTTCATGTGAGCCCGCCACCCCTAGTGAACTAAGTTTCTCTGTACTGGGCTCTGATCCTGAATGCTTCTGCACGAAAGGGTTCAGTTATTACAGCAGAATCAAAATTGGTTTGCAGATCAGTCCCTCTTAGAGTAAAAGCTCCTTGAGCCTAGGAGCTGCATCTCCTTCACGGTTGAGTCCTTCATGCAAGCATTAGGGTAAACATTAAGACAAAGGAGAAAGGGAAGGAAAAAGAGAGAAATGACTGAGAATACCTACAGAGAAAGGGCTGGACAGGGGAAAGAAAGTGAGGAGGAATCCATTCCCAACTAGAAAGATGAGTGATAGCAAAGTTTGGGCTAGAAGCCTGATGGTTTGAAGACTGACCCTGTGAATGACTGAAAAAGCTTTATATGTCTGTTACTATTTGAGCTACATGGGGTTGGGAGTCCATTCCATTATTTATAAATACTCTACCTACTAGGAAGGTCTAGTGCCTTAGGCTTCAAATCGCCAGAGTTCAGGAACCGTGTATAGATAACTAAGTAGCGGTACATGTACACATGTAACTAGTTATATATGAAATGCTCAATGCTTCTGGATGGTAACAGTGAACCCTAGCTACTAATCAGTGCTTTAGACTCTCAGTCTGGAGTTAATTTCAAGGACATGGTGCTTCTGCATGTACCTTGGGTCTAAGGTACATCATTTCTCATACAGTTCCTGAGCATGAATTATAGTGCAATTATAAGACCTGTCAATTTGGTTTAAGTGGGTCAGTGTGGTTATATTTAGCCCTTCAGTAGCTGACACCAAAGGCTTTCTGTAATAAGATTAAGGTTAATTTATCAGTTTTTCTTTTCTCGAATATTTTTCCAGGTCACATAACTATAGTTATGGAAAATGATCCCATTAACATGAGAGGTAAGTGGTGTCATCAAAGTACCATGTGGGAACATACACAGACAGAAGTAGAAACCTTGTGCTTTTGTATTGTTACTGCTGATTCAAATTGTCACAAATCATGATAACGTCAGTAAGGACATGAAATTTTGAGCTAAGGAGTTTGAAGCAAGTATTCATTTATTTTATTTATACATAAATTTATGTATATTTATGTCATCTTCTATATCAACAAAAAATTTTAAAGAAATATTAGCCCACGGGGGAATAAATATAATGTCATCCATCAAGTGTTCACTCTGAATAGCTATCAAAGAAATGCAATTAAAATATCAATCAGATTCAATATCATTTTTATCTGAATGCAAGATTAAAAAACTATAATACTCAATGTTGGTGAGGCTATGGAGAGATAAGTACTCTCTACCAACAATCTATGAAGCAATCTGGAGAATAAAAGCACACATACGTGTACATACACAGATGAGTATGTGTGTGTGTGTGTGTGTGTGTGTGTATATATATATAGAGAGAGAGAGAGACATGTATATATATATGTATGGTGTGTATATACAGGCATGTAAGTGTATATGTTTGTATAAATATAGATGTACACATATATGTTTGAACTATAATTCCACATCTTGGAATTTAAACAAAAGTATAATCAAATAAAATATAATCAAATATGTACCTAAAGATGTATAGGTTTGTAAATTAATCTCATAATTCCTCATAACTGCATAATACTGAGGGGAAATACCCAAGGGACAACAAGATAAGGACAATTGTTCATAAAGCCTAAATCAACCATACAATGAATTTTAGAAAAATGAGTAAAGACCATTATGGTAAGTTGATCACTTAATTTCAAACATATGCAGGTTCTAATCTCAAGAACCTGTGAGGGCCAGGGATTTAGCTTGGGCCGGAGATTTAGCTCAGTGGCGCCGTGCCTGCCTCATAAGCACAAGGTTGTGAATTCAATCCCCAGTACCGGAAAAAAACCCAAAAACCTGTGAATAAGTTACTTTATATGGCCAGAGGAATTGTGCAGATGTGAATAAGTTAAAGATCTTGATATTGGGAGATTATCAAAGGTTCTCACACAGGAGACTTAAATGGAATCACAAGAATCTCTGTGAAAGTAGGCAGAGGGAGACTTGAAGAAGGGAGCAATGTGATGCTACTGGTTATGAAGATGGAAAAAGAGGTCCAAGAGCCAAGGAATGCAGAGAATCCAGCCTAATAGGTGGACAAGGCCCAGAAACAGATTCCTTCTTAGTGCCTTAGAAGGTGGGCGCTCATCCCCGTGGATACCTTGATTTCAGTCTTCCGATTTCTAAAACCCTAAGAGAATAAATATGTGGTTTTAAGCCACTAAGCTTGCCAATTTATTACAGTAGCCAAAGGAAACCAAAACAATGTTTTCTAAAATATGTAATAAATAAGAAATGCTCCTGAAATAATATAAAAATGGAGTTGCACAATCTATATTTTTAAAATGTTACATATATGATAATATAAGAATAAAAATGGAAATAAAACATTTTAGTGAACATCTGTGTGAGATTATGGTTGATATCATTCTTTATATTTTTATATTTTTGGAGACAGGGTCTCACTGTGTAGTTCAGGCTGGCCTCAAACTCTCTATGTAGCCCAGGCTGGTCTCGAACTTGCCACAATCCTCCTGCCTCAGCCTTCTGAGTGCTGGGAGTATAGGCCTACACCACCATACCAGGCTTATTTTTATATTTTTATAAATGTAAATTATTTCTTATTCAACACTTTCAATTATCAGAAGCCCACACACTTGACTTTCTTGTTATTGTGATCTGAAAGTTCAAGTTTCTGAGTTTCAGAAAATTTTGAGAGTTTATAAAATTAAGAAAGAACCTTTTACTCTGACATTGTCACAAAATATGCTTTCTGACTCGTGAAATAAAATGCATGCATAAAAGCTCCATGAATCTTGAAAATAAATACTAAAATTGCTTTTTAAAAGAAGTCTTTACTACTTCCTGGAATCTTATAATATAAAAATGAAAAATATCTCTATTTTCTAGACATAAATCCTTACCTGTCTAAGGCAACTGGGAAAATGGGTATTTTCAAAACTGACTGGGCAATAAATCCATACAAAAGCTTTGGTTTTGGTTGAATATATGCATTATTATTTCCAGATTGGTGAGGCCATGCAGTTATGAATTCCAGAACTGCTTTCCTCACTTTTGTTGTAAACTTTCTTTTATTGCCCAGAAAAATAAAAAGCAAACTTACTTTTAATATGATCCAGACAGGTATACACTAAAAATGAGTTCTTCATTGCAAAGAATTAAATAGCTGTAATTGAGCACATACAAATTTGTTATTTTCCTTGAGGCTAGAAAATTAAGATTTTACTCTTTCCTTAGGTAGATGTTGAGTATTGAAAAGAGGACAGTATGTTTCTGGTGTCTTATGAAAGACACCCATATTAAGGTTCATGGTGATCAAAAACTAATAACAAGTTATTCCAGTTAATAAGAGCTATAACAATAGTGACTTAAGTCAATCAATATAATGACATGGGTAAAGGATGAATATGTATCAGTGTGAAAAAAGAACTATCTCTATTAGAGGCCCTTAGGAAATGGAGTACCTATAAAATGAGAAAGAATGCTAATATATCATGTATAAAAGAAAAAAATCAGGAACAGATAATGTGTACACAGCAGAAACAAAACTAAAGAAAATATAGCAAATTATATTTAAAAGTAGAAGAAAAATGTGCTGGTTTGGAAAATAAGAAAAAAAAAAAAAAGAAAATTGGGTGAATGTTTTCACTGTACCTAGAATGATAAAAGAAAAATAGATTTCATGTTTTTCCCCACTGTGCACACCTGGGCAAGGCTTCCATCATTCTTTACTTGGATTAATGCAGTTCCATTCCTGCTTCTCAATGGTCTACCAAGGTGAAATCATTCTTCCAAAACTGGTCAGTTTCTGCCTTATGAAACAAAGGTCAATGGGTTCCCATTGTTCTACAGCAATATTTCTCCAAGTATGGTTTCCATCCATTCCATTGAATCATCTAGAGTACTTATTAGAAACGCAGATTTGAGGAGTTTTCTCTATACCCATTGATTTAGGAATTTGAGGGGTGAAGCTCAGGAATCTGCATTCCACCAAAATGTCTAGGTGATTCTTTTGCAGACTCTCAGAGTTTGAGAGGCATTTCACAGGAAAGTTAAAATCTCTTTCAATGGAATACTTTATGATGTAGTCTCTTGTTATCTCTCCCGCCTCCTCCCTTGACATGCATCCCCTTGTGGTTTATGCTCCAATAATAGTAAAATATGTACTTGTCAGAAATATTGAATTACTTTAAGCTCCCCAGACATAGTAAGCTTGCCACACCTCATTGCCTTTGCATATCCTGTTCCCTGTTCTTAGAATTTCCATCTCCTCTGCTTGAAAACTTCTGCTCATCTTTCAAATGTGAGCTATAAGGTCACCTCTGAAGCAAAGTTTGCCTGACTTGCTGCTGCACATGTAAATGGGGTTGTTTCTTTTTTGCTGGCTTCCCAGTGAACTTTATGGACTGCATGCCTCTTTTGTAGCACTTGTTCTACCACCCCATGATGTTTTTACAGGTCCAATTCCCCACTAGGCTTCAGAGTGCTCCAAGTACAAGGACAGATTCTATTTATCCGTGTTTGCCTCAAAGTACAAAGTAGATACTCAGCAGAAAGAATGGATGTAAACACATTATTTTCTAAGGTTACTTAAAAAAAACTGTTTTAATTTTCTATTTTCCTAATATCTACACACAAGCCCTAAGATGATACTTCCAAAACTATATTTTCATTTGTCCACTGGTTGGTTTCTCTTTAAAACATTGCCTTTATGAACAGTCTTATATAATGAATAATAAAAAGAATACTAAAAAGTTAAGCCCATGATATTTGGGCAGATTAAAATGAAATTTAAAAACACTACTAGCTTTTTACTTTCCTTTCTGATAACTATAAGTGAATTAAAGCATTATTTGTTCTCTGAAAAGATGGTAAAAACAGGAGCTCAAACAGGGTAATCTTTTCTCAAGGCTGGAAACTCAATATTGATGAAAAGATGATCAACACATACAACCTACAGTAGAAAACAGGTGAGAACTAAGAGTGTCACCTGAGTAGTGTGCAAGGTTTGCAATCCACTGCTACCAACTCACAGTCCCAGCCTCCTGACCCAGATATGTCAGCTTCCATGGTAAAATCTTCCATCCCTTTTAAGATGAGTGGTGAGGATGACCAGTCTAGATCAGCAGATCTGAGTAATATCTGACAACCTGCTGCCCCTGTCCATCTCCTCTTCCAGCACACTTATATTCCTGCTTGGCAAATGCCCATTCTCATACTTGTTCTCATTCTTATACCACAGTCAACTAGTCTTGCCTACGGTTTTAACCAATTAATGTCGTAGTTGATCATGTCGAAGTTGTCTCTATCCAGCTGTGTTGACATTTTGAGGGAATTGAAAGTTTTAGGGAAAATTACCAAATGTAGGTGATGGGCAGACTGCTCTACCACTGAAGTCTGAGTTTGGCAGATAATTCTACCAATCAAAATCTGGTGGCAGGCTTTCCAAAGAGTGCTGGTCATCACTCCATGTCCCTCCGCTTTCACCACAGTAAAACAGAAGTAAAGATGTAGAACACTTAAAAGGCTACTAGTCCCTGATACAGACACTGCTGTCTCTTGTTTTACTCAAAGTCATCAGGGGTAGATGACCTATTTACTAATCATGCAGCTGACAAAAAAATGACAATTATAAAGCATGGTAATATGTTCCATATAAAATAATGGGGGACAGGATGGGGATTTAGCTGAGTGTTATAGCGCAAGCTCCTGAGTTGGATGCCCAGTACCAAAAAAAAAGAGGGCTGGGGATATAACTCAGTGGTGCCACACCTGCCTGGCAAGTGCAAGGTCTTGAGTTTGATTCCCAGTACCAGAAAAAAAAATGGAAAAAAGTATCAACACATTATGATTTCAATCATATATGCACACAAGAAGATCTGTAGGCTTTATGGAAAACTAAAAACACTTCATCCTAGGTAATGTTTTAAATTATTTTATTTCTGCTATTGTTTAATATGTATTAAAGCATACCATATTTTAACAGTTGTTTTCCTGGTCTTCAGTAACTTGCCAATTCTTCCTCTTGAAGCAACTCTAACTACTATTTATTTATTTGCGGTACTGGGGATCAAACTCAGGACTTACTCTTGCAAGGCAGGTGTGGTGCCCCTGAGCTAAATCCCTGGCCCTCTCTAACTACTTCTAAGTAACACCTCCTGACACAAAAACAGAAAATGCATGATGGTTCAGGTTGTCGGCAGGTGAACTTTTAGGAGAGGCAAACTTCAGTTTTCAGGAACACTAAATTATACGTTGCCAGAAGCTAAACGAGAAGCATCATTCACACTTTAAGTGATATCAGATGCTGATGTCAAAGTCCTTTCTCTCCTCTCTCACCATAAGTATTTCTCATAGTTATACTTCCTAGATGTCTAGTACTACAGCTTTTAAAACATCATTGCAAAATTCCTGGCTCAGAAGGATTCATCCCATAATTCTGTTCAAAGGTGCAGCAGTATATATTTTAGTGAGCTGACAGGTACCTGCCCAGTAATGTATTAGTCCATTGTCTGTTTTATAACAAAATACCTGAGGCTAAATACATTATAAAGAAAAGAGGCTTATTTAGCTTACAGCTCTGGAGGTTCAAGAGCATGGCATAGGCTTCTTCTCAGCTCTACTAAAGGCCATCTGGCTACATCATGACATAGCTGCTGACATCACGGCAAGAGTATGTATAGGAGGAAAAGATCACACACAAAGACAGAAAGCAAAAGCCAAGGCAAAAAATTGTTCTTTTTACAACAACCCACTTTCATGGGAACTAACCAGGGTCCCACAAAAACCATACTGATCCCTTCCAAGGGCAGTGCCTCCATAGACCTAACCACCTTTTACCTCCTAATTGTTCTAACATCTCTTAAAGCTACCATACTGAGGACCAAGTTTCTAGCACACGGATCTGCGGGAACAAACACAAACCATATCCAGACTCTAGCAAGTACCTTGAACTTGAAGGACTGTTTGCTATTTTCAGCTTTATTGAAGAGCAAAGCCAGCTATGTGGGACTAAGAGCTCTCATCCAGTCTCCAACTTCAGACAGGCTGTTTCATATGTGCTTTACAGACAGGTAAGGGACATTCTAGGTGGGTCTGAGTGCCATCCATCATGACCAGTGGGTGCACTCATAAGTTAACAGGTAAGTACCCTAACAAGGACAATTTTCAAGAAGGGGAAAAGAAGTTTTTGTGGGCTCTCATCAATTTCAGCTATGCTGTAACCTAGTGACTGTTCCCAGTGTGGTATACTCCAGGGGAAGCAAATCAAAGTACAAGTGGGCAACAATGATCAGATGAACAGACCAGTGAAGGCAGCCCAGAGAGCCAGTTCTTCCAACCAGTACTCACAGGAAGACGGTCTCATGCCTAGTGTCTCATAAGATCCTTTCTCCCAATCCATTGATACCTCAGGGCAAGTTAGAGCACAATTGCTTTCGTGAAGGAAGAAGCAATTAAAAGTTTTATATTTCAGAGTCATGACATTTTGGGAGGCTTTCACTATTTCACTGAAGCAATTGTGAATCTGCTATGTTTTATTTTTTATCTAAAGAATCAGTACTTCAGGAGGCAATGACTAAATTCATAACATGCTCTTTTCCAAGAAATAGTCCAGTAAATAAAACAAGAATATTTGTTTCCCTGATGAAATCACATTAAATCTACCTGTCAGATTCTAAGAAACTCTGGAACTGATTCAGACCTGGAAATTTACAAGTCCACTTAAATACTTAAGAAAAAAACACCTCATAGAGCAATGCAGCCAAATAAATTTACCATCAACAGAGAGATGAAGTAATACAGAATGGTCATACTGCTTTTGAAATCTGAATAACTAACTTCATAAATACAGTATACTTCTAACTAAGGTTTATTATCAATTCCAAAACAAATGTAGTAGAGTTTACAAGGCTATGTAACAAATTCTTTTAAAAAGAGGTTAATTTTTTAATTTCTTTAATCAAAGAAAACATGTAAAGCATGAATAATAAAAACCCATGAATAATCCATAAATTTCACTTTATGAAAATAGTTTGACTTCCCGCCACGCTGAATCTTCCATGGATCTATTAACAATTGGCAAATTCTAGGTCTCAATTTCACTTCCACTGTGTCTCCCTGTGAAACCTGTGAGGACTTGCTGGGGAGCACAAAAATACCTTCAGGTAGAGAGCAAGAATAAAACTATAGAAGCAAAATTCTCAGTTGTTTTTGAGTATATCTGCTCTGTGAATGTTCTGGCATGGATTTACATGTTAAAAATTAAAGAAAAGAAGATATAGGATAAAAATAATTTAAACTGTTTTTAAGAAAGCCTAGAAATTTAACTTAAAAATCTACCATATTCATTTATTTTAGAAAAATGTTTTCTTTTTCCTTGGTTGAAAAAAAATGTTAGCCTAACATGACCATGTTTTTTATTTTACTCTTGAAAACTCACATAAAAATATTTCTAAAACTTTCTTTCTCTCTCTAAAGGGCTGATTTCCAAATGTCAGTGAAGGAGAAAATTCCCAGGACTATATTTGTTTACCGACAGGAGTTTTCATCAAATCCCCACCTGTACTGCTGTTATCCTCCATCCTTAAATACCACATGTTCTTCCCACTTTGCTCACATAAATTCTGGGCTGCCACATACTTCAGTGAGACACTGAGACCTTCAGATGATCAACGACAAACAGCTCCTTTAGATGTTGAACATTATTACTATTTTTGTAGGCTTGATGAGAATTGATTTCTTAAAGGGAAAATAAGGTGCCTAAATCAGTTTATAGACAAGGAGGTATGGGGATAGGCAGATGAAGATGCAGGATGAAAGCGTGTCTGAGAATCTGAGAGCAGACAAAAAGTCCAGGGTTGTTTAAAAACATCAAGGTCCTTGAACTCGCCCTTGGAAGCTCCATCTGACATACCATCAAATATGTACAGTATACCAACATCCTATACCAAACATTTTCTTTCTGTAAAAAACAAGTTGTATATTTTTGCTTCATATCTCAGTAACACACACACACACACACACACACACACACATTTGGGAGTTCTCAAGAAGTGCAAAGATCTAAAATAGAAATTGTTTCCAAATATAACATTTTTCTCAACGTTAATGTCTCTTCGTGCTTGAGAAACTGGCTGTGTGTGGACAGGCAGTATCATACAGTCATGGAGAATACAGATCCTAGACCCACTGTCTAGGTTTGTAATGACAGCATCAATATTCATTAGTTCAGTGACAATGGGTAAGTTACTTAACCTCTAAGGGCCCTACTTTCCTATTCTATAAAGTGGGAATAATAGTACTAAACTGACAGAACTTTTTCTAGGATTATGTTAATACTTTTAAGTGTTTAGGAACAGTGCCTGCTATTCTAGAAGTGGTGGCCATGTCACTGGTATTTCATACCTAATGGATAAAATGGTTCTAGGAGAATCACTCACTTTCCCCCAAAAAAGCTGCTCATCACTAGATGAAGAAACTGGATGGACTTCAAACTCCAGGTACACATAGCCAAACACTAACTCCTAGAACAATATCTTCAGTTCTACCATTTTCTTCCCAGAGATTTTTCTCCAGGAGAGAAATAGGGATAATCCTAATATTAAGTAAAGCTAATCTATAATCTCTTCCAGGTTAAAAGTCAATGAAGCACCTTTTCCCCAAAATAAATACCAGTCACTTCCCCCTAGTGGCTGAAATATAAAATTAGAACTGCCCCAACCAAAGGTGATTCTTCAGGATTGTCATAATGGAAGTAATCTGAAGGATGTAAATTTAAGTAAAAAATTCAGTTTTAATCCAGTGGGAAAGAGGCACAGAATAACAAACCAGTGAACTTTTGAAAAATAAAGCACTATTAAACATTTCCACAATGTCACAAATTATTAACCTTAGCATTACAAAAAGAGCAACCTTAATTAAATGTAACCTCAGTGTAAGTATTTAATACTTCAGCATCCTCCAAGTATAGTCAGCGTAATCCACATGATAAATGGCTTTTTGTTTCTTTAAGTTTTTTAATGGATGGGGCTCATTAGTTTACATAATCATCCCTAAAACTAGGACAGCACTCCCACTGTCGCTCCGCAGTAAAATATTAATCCTACCAAACCAAATATTTGACATGATCTGTTGGGCTTGGAGTGCCTTCCTTAAACCATTAACTGCTCAGAGGCATGAGGTGGCAAAAAAGAAAGAAAAATATCACATTTTCACTACAGTTCTGTTACACAGGAATATATTATGAAGAGAACTGGATTTTATTTAAGAGCACTGAAATTATTTTTAGCAGTTTATGTCCTAAGCCATTTCAGCCACATAAGCATCCAACCCTTCAGAAAGGCTCTGGATTTTTTCTCCCAGAAAGATTTTGATATTAAAACAACACTGCACTTGATTCATCAACGTACACTGCACACTATATACTGATGAAGGAAGGCTACGACAAATGAACTGAACACATGGGACTCATTTTTCATTTATAAAATCACTTAAGAAGGCTAAAAAGTGTCACTTTTTAGACATAGAAGATCTTCCTAAAAAGGCTCTGGTTTCTTTCATATCACCCCCCCACACACACACACACACATTTGATTTAAAAACCCAGAAACTTCTGAGTTATGACATTCTCATTAAAGAATTTACTTTATTCTTTCATGCTATTAACTACTTAAGCATCAAGGAATATTTTCTCTTGCAATGTGGGGCCTCGAAGAATCTCAGAAATTTATATCACTTCATACTTATTTAAGATATTGGGACATGCATAAGAGCACAGACATGCGTATGCATATTTTTGTGAAACAAAATATACACATTGTTGGAGAGGGAAGAATAAGTTTTAGACATGTTGCATCTGATGTGGTGGCAATCACCTCATTCTCACAACATTTGGGCACACGGGTAGAAATAAACAGGAGGAAAGGCAGACTAATATGCACACTTGCAAAGTTTTTATAATAAAGATCAATTATTTGTGTGTTTAAAAACCTAGGGATTCCTACTTCCTGCAGAAATCAAGCCCAGCTTGGGCTCAATCTCTCTTTCCAGCTGGGTACTCCACATCTCTTGCTCCTCCCCAGCAGGGGCGCCCCAGGAACCAGACTCCTAGTCTGCGCCACACTTGCTTCACACCTGTCCCCACTGTGCCCCTGCCTAGCATGACTTCCCTGCTAGGCCCTCTTCTCTTTCTAATTGGCCAACTTCCGTCTCCCTAAATCCTGTGGAAACTGAATCAGGCAGAATTAATCTTCTCTCCTTTGGTTGGTTCTTATATTAGAGCTAACTGCTTTTGCTTCTATCTTCCCTGAGGGAAGGTCACAGGTAGGCCAGCCTCTACTGTGTGGTCATTTGCAGCAATCAATACAGGGGAGGATGAATGAGCAGTCCTTCAATGTGTGCCTACATGCAGGTGATTTTAAAACTCTTTTTCAGAAGTAGGTAGAATGCAAGAAATAAAGGAAGCTGAGGTTACTGCTACTTATTGGAGTCTTTGTGACTCTGCTAAATACACTGCCATTTTCTCCCTAAGACAGCGACATAGGAAAAGTGGCCCCACATATGGAAACCAATTTCACTTTCTCTGCCCTTTTTCTATCCCCATGCTTTATTTCACCTGCATGTAGGCACACAAATTTTATTCTTCCTCCAAGCTGTCCCTCCTACCTTACCTACTCCAAAGGCATTTTTCAACTACACAAACATAAACACACAGGTTACAAATTGAAGAGGAAGACATAGGTATGTGATAAAAATCATTCCAGCCCTACTGCTCAAGTAAGGCTGGTACTAAAGACAAAAATGATTTGGTAACAGAGAAAGGAAAAGCATTTAAAAGAATGGTAGTCTGGAAGTCAGAAAATTCTAGGACCCCTCCATCTATTGTTGTTGTAGCAGCCATTGTTCTTATGAGAAGCTCTTCTCCTAGTACCTGCATTCTACCCATTACCACATACCTGTCTCCCCTCAACTCCTCTAAAAGGTCCCTTAACTCCATGGCCATAGAGATTGGGAACAACCTTTCAGTGTTATCTACCCAGAGGATCTCTCTTGCTTGATACTCCCTCTTCATTTCACTCTCCTGCTCTCCTGCTCTTCCTTCTAATCCCTGGCCATGTTTCCTCTAGTTCCTCATGTGACATTTAAATGTGCAGAGTCTTAGGACACCTGTCCTACAGCCTCTACTAACAAGCTGACCCCATTCAGTCAGTCCCCAGGCCCTGTAAACTATCTGCTTGCCTAGAAATCTAAACTCTGTTTTCCCAATCTAATCTTTCCTTGCAAATCCAGACTTTATATCTCAATTTTACTACTATAAATAAAACCAGGCTCTTATTTCCTTCCTTCTGCAAGTGTGTTCTTTCCCAAGTTTCCCACCTCTGTAACCAGATCCACCATCCTCTCTTATTCTAGCAGATAATCTAGGAGTTATCCTTGATTTGTCTCCTCCCTCAACCCCTTCCTCCCAACTCAGGCCCTGGCAAATCCCAGGCTTCTTTGCTTCATAACACAACCTGAAACTACACACGTTTCCCTACTTCACAATACCCTTTCCTTAGTCCAAGCCAGTATTAATGTTCATCTAGACTTTCTGAGCTCAAAGCATACTCTATACAGTAAGCAGATGTCAGATGCTTTGCTCCTATGTAAGAATCTCAAGTGATTTCTGTCACACTTAAAGGAAAACACATCTGATCACGCTGACATAGGACCTGACCCTGTCTGCCTCATTCCCTTGCCCTCCCTGGGCCCACAGCACTCTTCTTTAGGTGGCTCTTGGCCATATGGCTCTCTGCTTGGAATGCTCTTGCTATAGTATTCCCCTGGTTGTCATCTTCTGGTCATTTAGAATTTGCATGCCACTCTTTCAGAGTAAAAGAAATCTCCTAACTAAGCCTGTTGTATTTCTCTGAAGATCACCTGTCACTCTTCAGTGTTTTCCTCATTTGTTTGTTCCACATCTTTCTTCCCTAACTACTGCACCCCTGCAGGGAGAAGCTCTACAAGAGCAGAGACCTTCTTTACGCTCTCTATTACTGTCCCCAAAGGCTAGCTGGTAACAGATGCTCAAAATCACTTGTTGAAATGAAGGGTCTATGAATGAAGTCAGGCTCAGTGCCTTGGCTCCGCTGTGCCATTTCTAAACATATTCAGCTAAAAGATTTGGAGGTGTATTGCCCAGGACTCCTCTCTCCATCCTCTCCTATTTACATTTCATGGTATCACATTGGGGCCTCTGTTATCTGATGTCACAGGTTACATCTTTTTACTTCTCCAGGATTTCCATCTCTAGAAAGACTTCCTAGAAGGCAAGTCACCAGAACCAACTCTGTCAGCATTTCACAACATTCCATCACGAAAAAGCCAAGTTACAATATTACATGATGACTCCAAACCTTTCCTATCCCCATCATCAGTTGATATGAACTATTTACTTACTAGCCATTTTTTCTGTGTTTGATACTAACTTCCCCACTCTAAAGATGAGAAACTTGAACTCAGTGATACTATGTAAAAAGCTCCAAGTCTCTTACAGCCAATGACAAAACAGCAAGTAATGAAGCCACACATGCCTTACCAATGGTAGCTTAGTTAAAAAGTCTCAGAGAGAGGTCTAGGTATGTTGAATTGAATAACCTTCTAATCCATTTTAAAGCAGCAGTCCAAATCCCAGTTTCAGTCAAAGTCATGAAGATGATAAAATCCAAAGTCATGCATTTAGGGCCGGGAATTTAGCTCAGTGGTTTCGCCGCCTGCTGCGCAAGCTCAAAGACCCGAGTTCGATCCCCGGTACCAAAGTCATGCATTCACATTTCTGAAACAAAGCTGACTTGTGGCCAACTGTGATAGTGGAGCAAAGGACCTTCAACATAAGCGACATTGATGCCTCTGAAGCAAAATCTATGCATTGGTGTTACCAGGGCTCTCACCCACAAATGTTGCATGGAACAAAAATGGACCACCAATGGCATTTCACATTCTCCTAAAGTAAAAGCTATGTGTAAGTATGAAGTGCACAAAATAAACTCACTGGCAACAAAGGGCTGCACTTTGAGCTGTTCTTCATATAGTGAAGTCAGCTCAATGGTCACAGCAATACTCACCACTGAGCTCCCCAAATAAAAATTCTATGCAAATGCAGTGTGCTAAATAAAAGCTATACTTCTCTGGTGAATGGGATAGCATTCCCAAATACATAGTTTAGTGCACTTTACATTGATGTTAAAACTAAATCTAAGTAGACAATGAATCCTGTGAAGTTGGCCAAATTAATCACTAGTAAAAGGGCACAACACTCCAACAGAGGTTTGCGGGCTGACAACCTCCCTTGAACAAAATTGCAGATAGGCATTTTAATGAGGGAGAAAATATTAGCTAGCAGAACTGGAGTCAAATCAGTTCCTACAGGAGGGAGAGAGCATTAACTGATGTGCTGATTATCTGCCGCCAAAATATCAGCCAGGGAGAACAACGGGCTGTCAAAGCAAGACGCTGTTACTAAGCCGAGGAGGCCCAAGGTTTGGGTGTAGCTGCAATATGACATTCTCAAGGGGAGCATGAGTTTTGTTTCTCATGTCAGCTCTTCCAGTGACTTTTATTGATGTCAGTTTTTTTTAGGACTCACTTTTTCTTCCTGACGACCGACAGGAGATTCCAATAGGCTGTCATGCTGGCTTCAGACATGCACACTTTGATAAATAATATAAATTTCCTGTCAGCTTTAAATACTCTTTTATGACTACTTCACATAGGTAACTATTTTCAGACACACTCATGTCACTTGAACACAACTCCAAGCGACCCTCCACACCACTGAGGCGCTTCACCAAATCCTCAGCAGAATCCACTTAAGTCTCCCGATGGAAACAAAAACGGAGATGTTAAAAGTGAGCATTCTTTCACATACAGTGATGCCCAAGGCCGACGGTGTTAGAGCAGAAGAACATTTCATCCACTGAAAGCTGAGCTGAGAAGAAGAGACCAGATCCTCTTGCCCCTTCCCAGTTTGTGAGCCTCTTGGACAAGCTACTTAATCTCTGTAAATCCTGACTTCCTCATCTTTAAAATGGAGAGAACAGCCCAAAGTAACTTTACCTAGTCTACATATTCCTCACAGTCGAAGCCTCAAATAATTTTAGGACTGCCTCTAACACTACAAACAAATAATGAGATAAAGTTCAATTACACAAACAATGACCCTGACTTCAGTGAGCCTTCACGAGGATCAAATTAAGAGCCAGTATATGAAAAGAGTTCCTGAATTGGAGAGCACTTCACAACAACTGAGCCAAACTGACCTTGGCAGAGATGCAGTTTCTCGTGGTTCCCCAGGAGTGATCCCACTACACAGCCCTCAGGATCAAAGTGGGTCAATGAGGCTTTTGAAAAATGAAATCCCAAATTTCAATAGGGCAAAACTAAGCCTGGCCCTAGCCAGTGTTCTCTGGCTACCCTACGTCAATTCATGGAGTGATGGGATGTAAGCGTTCCAGCCAGCTAAGGAGGCATGGTTTCTAGACAATCCAAAGCTCCTGGAAATGTCTGTGAAAATGAATTCAGGGATGTTTATTACTGCTAGAATTCCTCAGGCTCCTTATTGGCATCACAGTGCCAGTTAGGAGACACACTTTATACTGGCAATTCTATGACACAACTACTTTACCCTATTCCTCTCATTCCCGCAGGAAGAACTGTTGTTTGCTTGTTTCTTGTAGTTAGCTGCTAAGTCCCAGATGGAGTCTCAGAATCCTTCTCAACTCAGAGTTCAGAGCAGATCTTACAAAGTGATGGTCAAAATTATCACTACTTAGTATCAGGAAACACTAGAATAATGAGATATTTATCCACAGTCAAGTACTTGTGGAAAACAAAAATTTCTCTTTTGAGCTGGTAATTTCCAAATAAGTAAAACACCAATATTAAATAACTGTATTCACTAAATTAAAATATTCAGCTATTACAGGTTACATTTTGCACGTAACTCACACTAGGAGGCTTAAAAATAAGCAATGCTTCTCTAAGTCACACATTCTACTATTTTTCAAGGTACTTGGAAAAGACAGAAAGTTACAACGTTTTGGCTTAAAGACTTTTGTGCTCAAGAGATCTCTTCCATGCTCAACTGTACATTTGGGATCTCAGTCCAGCACTTGAGCATACTCTTGGTTTTTTCTGGAAGGAAGGAAAGAAGGGAGGGAGGGAGGGAGGGAATGAAAGGAGTAAAAGGAAAGAAAAAAAAAGGTTTGAGCAGCAGACTCCCTTGTAATCACCTCTTTATGTGAGAGGGAGAAACTTTCATGTCTGTTAGAATTTCTCAGGTTCCCCAGCAGCCAATGCAGCTGAATTTCTTCTTGATTCACCCAGAATACCCACATTTTTTAGGACAGGCCAGAGTATTTGTTCTATAACTGTAGGTTACTTGGAGCTAAGCAATAGTATGTTGGGAAGAGTGATATTTGAAAAACAAAGAGGCATGCAAAGTATGCATTTCTGTAAGTTCTAGCTCTATATTAATTAAATCACTGCTGGAAAGCAATGTTCTTGCAAAAAAAAATGCAGAACTTACATTCTGTACTAAACCACAATAAGAAGGACTCCTTTGTAAGATACTTTCACCCTTTCTGATGAATCCTTAAGTTCATCACCCATTATCTTAAAGGTTCCCTGTAGAGCTCAAAATTAAGAAAAGACACAGCTTCAAAACAAAAATCCTTTCTATAGTTCAGAAGAATCTATCATGTGTCACTCTGTTTTGATTTCCAGGAGACTCTCAGTTTAATTTAGACTTCAACTGCATTACTAATCTTACTCAAGTGCTACACATAAAAGTATTGTGAGTAAAGTCTAAGTTTTTGTTTACTTTAACTAATATGATACATACGTTTTAATTGTAAACCACCCCAAATATTTTTGAAAGGACATGGTTATAAACTATAACAAACAGCCAACCAAAGGTGATATTACACATCTAGTGTCATGACTATGGGTGGCTATACTTACAAGCCCAGCTCTGACATTTCCAGCATTTAGCTTTCCCAGACATGCACACTGGAGCTGCTGTCAGAAACAGTCATTTGCCCCTGGCCACCCAGATGTGAGTCAGAAGTGATGAAAAACTCTTTACCTCTGAATAGAATTTTATGTCTAGACAGTACTTTGACTTTAGGAAGGCATATATTCCTCCTCAAATGACTTCTATAATTTTAAATTACTGTGGTACATTAAAATTTTCTCCTGACATATTAAATATGAAAACATTCAGAACTATTGTGCATAATGCAGGCAGATGCATAACTGTACTCATAATCTGCACACTGCTCTGAGTTGGATGTATCACACACACACATTCACACACTAGTAATGGCTTTGGAAGCTGCAGGGATAGCAGAGCTTTGACAACTACTGTTTCTCACAAAGCTTAATGACATTCTCTAACAATGTCTGCAGATCACCTACAAGATAATTAAATTATTGCCAGAAAGTTCAGCGTTTCAGGTGTGGAAGGGTTCTCAACAGCAACTCATTTGGTCTCTTGACAGTCAACTTGCTGTGTTAAGCTTCCATCCCACACAGCCTGGCTTACCTCAGCAGCCCAATCCCAGTGGTAAAAAGAGCAGACAAATGTGTCCCTGTCCCCACAAGTAGGCATCCTTCCCCAGCTTCTGAGGCACCTCTAGGGGACCTAGAGAGTGGAGGCCCAATTTGGAACTTCAGGCCATGCAGGTGTTTCACTAGACAAGAAAACTAGGCTGATTCCCCAGTTAACTGAACTCAGCAATCTCATTGCAGGATAAAGGTGAACACACTTCTGCAGATGTCCCAGCTGAATAGAAATATAGCCAGTCTCTGTTCCTGGAGCCACACTTCTTTTCTTGAGTCCAGACGCAAACCACAGGACCATGAACCAAGGGAGATTTTGCAAAGCATCTGCCTCCTGACTTGCAGTTTGAAAGAGGCCTTGGGGTCTCTGTTGACATGAAGTTCTAAACACATTCCACAGCTCTGGATGCATTTTCAACAGCTTGCTGGACTTTTCTCCTTAGCTGTTAGGCCAGTATTCTCAAAGTCAATAGCACTATACATACCACAAAGGGAAACTGTGATGTTCAAAACTGACTTTTATCCGTTCTTCTCTCTTGGATATCACAGTTCTCCCAGGCTATCCAATGCCTCCCACCCTGCTGCAGATCCTGTTAACTTTTATTTCCTAACATCCTTGATGTTCCTCCTTTCCCTTCTCAGTGCTGCCTTTCTAGTTTGGTTCTATATCACTCCCCCCCCCCTTTTATATAGTTCTTTATTGCTCTTTTCCTTCCTCCACTTTATTCACGCCATAATTCTACAGGGCAGAAATCCCACTCAACCACCATGTGCATCAGTCCACTCTCCACTGAAGATTAAAAATCTTCAGACCCACCCTACACTGAAGAAATAAAACTCAAACTGTCACGTGAAACACTTTACATAGTCTATTCCCAATCTTCCTTCCTCACTAAATCCTCTTGATCCATTCTTTCTTTTATGTAAACTCTCCAGCATAGAGCAAGCTGGCTTATTTCCATCTCTGAACATGTCTCCATCATTTCTTTGATTTTTACTCCCCTGTTCATGCCAACTGACCTCCTCTGCTCCTTTCCACTTGCTCCCTAAATACCTTCTATAGTCAAGTTCAAAATCTGCTCCTAAATCCCCCTATTCTCTGGCAATACCACTCATATGCATAACAGTATATTTTATTTTTGCAAGGGTCACTTAAAGCCAAATGAGAGCCCCTTCCCCTCTTGGTACCTCTCTTCAAGCAACCTAACCAGAGTCCATTATATTTGCTGATTAATATGGTATAATTTACAACTACTTTTAGAAGACTTCCAAAATAATGATTTCAAGCCATAGAATAATTAGAATGGTGCATTCAGGCATTTCACGTCTTTTCTAGATCCTATTGTCATTGCTACAACTCATGCAAGGACAACTTAATCTTGGAGATGCTTAAGAGACTACATGACTTTGAGAGGGAGGAAGAGACTAGAAGAACTCATTTTACCTAACTGGAAAGATTATTTTTGATTTTAGTACTATGTTGAAATGATCACAATAATTTCAAAGTATATCCTCTCTCATGTTCATTCATGGTAGAACTCACAAATGTGTGCATATAACAAAATAGTGCCTCAAAATAAGCAAGCAATATGAAAATTCATATATGTCATTTTACAGCAATACTACATTAGGCAACTGGTTGAACATTGAGAAAATAAAATCTACTTTCATGCTCCAAAGCAGCAGAAATAGAAATGGAAATGATTTAAGAGGAAGGATAACAAAAGTCCCAAGTTCTGAGTTCTAGTTCTATACAGTCACTACTCTTTTCTCAAGGTGCCACTAGCATGCAAAAAATATACCCAGAACTGTCAAAACAACAAAAAACATTTTCAGCCAAAGCCTTTCAGTTCTCTTTTCATGAAATAATACAGCATCAAATGGAATTTCATTTGTTTCCATCACTGTAGTAATATATAGTCTTTTTTCTTTTCAGACGGAAACAATAGCCAATGAATGTAGGCTCAAGAATATAATCTGATGAGGGCACTGAGGTACAGAGCAGGGCCATGCCCATGTAGCTATTATGAGGGGTCTGAGTCCAACACCACCAACAGACTGAGTGAACAAAGTCAGGCATAGAGGCAATGATATTTCCCCAAACATCTATAGTAATGAATAAAATGTGTATTTTTAAATGTTCTAGATTTCACAGTAATTTTCTCTTGAAGAAAACTTCAAACAAGAGATCATTTGGGGTGTGCTAAAAAATGTCTGACATAAATTAAGTTTCCCATTTTCACAAAGGGGAGACAGTCTATCACTGAGCTGCCACAAACGGTGCTGCCACAGAGTTCTGTGGCTCATTTATGCTCTCAGTCCTCTGGTCATTGCATAGTATCTATAAAACTTAGCTCCAGTTATAGCTGTAGTTGCCACTGACAGAAGAAAATAGATCCAAAGTGTTGAGGATGGTGGTCAGTGGCTACTAAAAGTGATAGAAGGGGTCACCCACACTCTATTTCAGATCACACTAAGCTAAGCAATAAACCCATATGATCAAGGATCCTACACAGGGTTGTAAGGGAGCTGGCAAAGGATGACCAAACCCAAAGCACCTTATAATCCTAACACCCCCAATATTCAGATCTACGCTGTGCTCACACTAATTGTTCAGATCTTCCTGCCAGATGCCATAGTCTAGGGATTCATTATGTCCACTTCCTGGATGAGCCTGCAGAGTCCTGTGCAGCAAGCACCTGGCTCTTTTGCCATGTTGGCAGAGGGCACAGGATGAGACTGCCATCTCTACACTTGGGCTATCACACTATACCCACACTGGTTCCCTGGCTGTTTCCCATACAAGTCTAGTTGCTCCCTGAGGGAAGGGTTATGATCCTTCTAATGTTCATCTTCCCAGGACCATACCTAGATCACACAAGAAAACTGGCTGCTGAGTAAGTTGGCAATCTTTGGAAGCCCCATCTCTGGAGTAAGAAGTGGTTCACAGCACAGGAGAACATGAGAAGCATGATGCCTACAACATGGGTCTGCAGGAGGGCTGTATTAGTCAGCTTTCTATTGTTGGAACAAAATACTTGACACACATTACTTAAGGGAGGAAATATTTATGTTGGCTGTGGCTTCAGAGGTTTCAATCCATGGTCAGCTGGCTCCATTGCTTTTAAGCCTGTAGTATGACAGAAAAATAATGGCAGAAGGGCATGGTAGAGAAAAGCTGCTCACCACATGGCATCCAGGAAGCAGAGAAGAGAAGGAAACAGCCGGAGAGGAAGGAGCTCTTCAAAGCCATGCCCCAAGGTGCTTGTTTCATCCAATTTGGTGCCACTTCTCATAAAGCCATGAACTCATCAGTGTGTTAATCCACCTGATGGAATGAATTTCATCATGATCCAGTCACTCCCCCGAAACCCATCAGCTGTCAACTAAACCTTCAATACAACTGGCCTTTCAAAATAACAACCAGAACAAGGGCCTACCACTGTTAATACCTGCGAGGGAGAAAAAATGAGCCAACCTGAGTGATTTCCAGGACTCGTTAGTGCCTTGGAGGGCTGAAACTGCAGTTTGCCCATGGCTTTTGCATGCAGCCTTGCACCAGGGGTACTCACATCCTTCTGCATGTACCATGTCAGGAAGGCACCCTGCTAGTGGAAAGTGTGAGTCCATAAGAGGAGCTACAATAGACTGACAACAAGACAGCATGGGTTCTCTCTCTCCTCCATTCGGACACATGGACACACATACTCAAAGGCATCCAAAATCTGAAGGGTAAAAAGGCTAAGAGTTCAAATAGCCCCCTTGATTTGGGGAAACAGGCTGGTTATCCTTTGAGTTTTTAAATATCTTTAACCTTTAAGAATGTTCTTAGGATCCTGCCTGGCCCACGGGCATCCCTAATTTCTCTAGCCAGCAGAACCTACCATTAGCAGCAGTGTCTGCTGATTGCCGACTGGAGATACGAGGAGGGTGCTGCAGTGAAAGTTGCCTTGGACCAAGAATTGGAAAAACTGATCCAAACCACACGATTTTCTCAGCCCTTGGTCTTCTTTTTTTTTTTGGTACCAGGGATCGAACTCTGGAACTTGCCCTTGTGAGGCAGGTGAACCACTGAGCTAAATCCCTGGCCCTGGTCCTTTCTCTTTGAAGTGGACATAAATGAGCCCACCACATTGCCTTCAAAGGGTCAGCCAGTGGTCACAATATAAACAAGAAAATGCACAGCTTATCACTGCATTTGTTTTCCATGGCTACTGTAACAAATTACCACCAACCCAGAAGCTTAAAACAATAGACATTTACTTGCTCACATTCTGGAGGCCAGAAGTCTGAAATTAGTACCAAAAGGCCAAAATCAAGGGTTGAGCTGGCCACACTCCCTCTGGAGAGAATCTGTTCCTGGCCTCTTCCAGCTTCTCCATGTGTCAAGTCTCCCTCTGCCTCTCTCTCATAAAGGCACTGTGATGGGACTTAGTGGCCATCAGATGATCCCGGATAATCTTCCCATTTCTAAATCCTTCAATTAATCACATCTGCAGGGACTCTGTAAATAAGGAAACATTCACTGGTTCCAACATCTAGGACCTGATATATTTGGGGCCACCACTCAGCCCACCACATGAATCAATCGCATACAAGTGTTAGTGTTATGATTTCTGCTCCATTCTTTTCTTGAATGGCATCATCTTAGCTAGAACAGAAATTCTTTAAAGACAAGATCCAACTCACTCTTTATAAGTCCCATGAAGGCTTTCAAGGTGTCATGTATGGAACAAATAGCTTTTTTTCCTCCATTTAGAAAATAAAACTCGTATTCTACTCAGTTTTTAGTTTCCAGCATTAGATTCCATGCAAAAATTACAACATAGTCAAGTGTTTTGTTTTTTAAATTTCTAAAATAGCCAGACCTTCTGTTCAGAGAAGGAGGATCTGCATCCTAAATGCTTCCACTATCAACTGCCAAGTGCCTGCAGTGAGTGCCATTTGTAAAGCATTGTTAGCAACAGTTCAAATACTTCCAGAATCCAAGGGCAGGAGAGCTAGTCACAGCACAATTGCAATGAACTCCAGATGGATGCCTGTGAACCCCTTGCAGTCAGTCCAATTCATCTCAGTGTCAAGAAATAAGAAGAAAACCACAGCTAATCTAGAAGGGCTGATGGGGGCCCAATATAGGGGTAAAATAATCCACTTCTTCAAGAACCATTTGTTGAGATTGTACTATGTATCAGGCGGCAGGGACTCAGTAATAAACAAAATGACAAATCCATGACAATATGGAAGGTTCATTCTAGTTGGGTCTGATAATTAGCAAACAAATAAATACATGTGTTTAGTTTTTATTTTTATTAGTACATGTTGTAGTACATAATGACTACATTCATCATGGGGAGAAAAGTACATGTACATAACATATCTTAATTCCTTCTAGCTCCACTTACTCACTCAAGCAAATCTCATGAAGCAGGGGCAGGGACAGTGGTGGGCATTCACATAAGTGGCAGAAGTGGCTGCTCTGTCCCAGTAACATTTAGTACAGATCAAAAGGACCTGAAGGAGTGAACCATTTGAGTCCCATGTGGGTGTTCCTCTAGCTGTTCCAGACAGCTAGAACATCTTGTGCTAGAAAATGAGGATGTCCTTGAAGACTAATACAGTCATATCAAAAGGACCCAAGAGTCAGCTTCACAAAGATTTCTGCTGATGAATTTAAGACAACATGACCACCAAAAAGAGGTATGAGGGTCATTGATCATTATACACCAAATATATATTTGTTTTCTGTTTTCTTCTTTGAAAAATGTAGGAATCAACAGTAATATTACTAAAGAAAATAATATTCCTAAAAATGAGAGGAGAGGAGGGAGGGAAAATTACAGAATAGTGTGATAAGCAGCAATGTAATAACTGATTCAATGAAAGCAAAACCCACTGGGTAAAAGCTTGTAGGACAAGGATATACAAGATTACATAATAAAGCCAAAGGGGTATCATTAAGTAAAAAAAAATCTGGCAGACACCAGGCTTTAGGTTTTCTGATGTGAGGCTGTGTGGAAGACACCACCTTCCTGCTCCATTCTTGCTAAAAAAAAAAAAGTTTAATCTGAATGTAAACACAAGAACCTTGAGATTATAGGGTACTGTGCAAAACAGTAGTATGCTTCCAAAATCTCAGTGTTCTGAAAAGGACAAAGAAAGCTTTCCAAATTAAAGGAGACTAAAGAGATATGAGAATTCAAAGGAATTTTAAATTGATCCTGCATGAAAGAAAGAAAAAGAGAAAGAAAGGAAGAAAGAAAGAAGAAAGGAAAACAAAAAAGAGAGGAGAAGAAAAAGAACTTTTGGGGCTGAGGGTATAGCTCAGCAGTAGATCACTTGCCTAGCATGAACAAGGGCCTTGGGTTTTATCCAGCACTGCAAACAAAACAAACATTTTAGACACTTTTTATGGAATATTGAAGATAGTCAGATACATCAGTTGACCATATAATAATGCACAATTTCAAGGGTATAATAATGATGACTTGGTTATAACGAAGAATGTACTTGTTCTTAAGATAAATATGCTTATGTATTTAGGAGTTAAGCATATGAATGTCTCCAAAAGGTTCAGTAAAAAACTAATTTAAAAATGTAAAAAAATACATATAGGGGCTGAGAGGAAAGAAAAGGGAGAGAGAAAACAAATGTTCCGAGTGTTAATTGGTGAACATGCTGTTGATTGTACAATTCTTTCAATTTTTTTGAAGGTTTGGATTATTATTATTTTTTAAATAGAAGGAGTAGAAAGAAAATAGGCCAAGAAACAAGGGATAAAAGGCTCTGACACAGGAGCATGCATGGAATGAATGGTCAAGGAAAAGCAGAGTCCAATGTGGCCAGAAGGAATGAGTGAGGGGCTGCATGGAGCCAGGTCACAGGAGCACGTGAGCAGCCACTGAAAGGCTTGGAAGAGAGCAGGAACTTACACTTCACAAAGATGACTTCAGAGCTGGTTGGAGTGGAAGGGAAAGGTGGACTAAAGCAGGAAGATTGGCCAGGAGGCTACTATAAAAATATAGGGGTGTGTGTGTATGTATGTGTGTATGTGTGTATGTATGTATGAGTATGTACCAGTTGTCCAAGATGAATATAATTATGTATTGTAAACATATACCAATTTTGAAAGAACATTAGTGCATAGAGAATACAACTAAATATGCTGGTTAAAGATGTTTTTAAAAATCTAGGGATGAGTCATATGAGCTCAGACTCAGGTGGTATTGCCAAGTTAATAACCAAAGCAATGGAGAAGGCAGGATCATCAGGACGTCCCAATTGCACACCCACACGTGCACATTAAAAATAGTTGAAAGGGGGAAGAAGAATTAAAGATGACTTTGGAGCTCACAATTTGATTCAGGTAGGTGGAGCCAAATCTGTATTTTTAAATAAAGAGGAGAAGAAAAAGAATTCCAAGAGTGCTGCAAGAAAATAAATATTCCCCTCACTGTGGTGTATCTCCTTAATGTTTCATTAACTGGCACCAGTAATACTTCAGTTGGGTAAACTGTCATGGAGAAAAAAGATGAAAAGCATGAGAACCCAAGAAACTTAGCTCATTTCACCTGGGACCATCAGCACCGCTCTTCCAATTTCATAATATCTCCTCATTCAGTGTTATACACAATTAGAATATGCAACATCCTTGATAACGAGATTGAGTTTTATAGTTCGTTTTGAATGCTGTGTTTCCAAGAACAATATGAAGGTGATAAAAATAAAAAAGAACACTCATCTTGGAAGGTTTTGCAAATTTTATCTAATTAATTCTCACAACACCTCCAGAAGGTATTATTATCCATGGTATTGCTGGAGAAACTTGAGTACATTGTTTTTAAAATTCTGCATTTGTATCACTCCTCTCACTGAGACACCTCTGTTCCTCACATCATCTTCACCTTCTTATGCTTTCAAAGAGTATCACAACTTAATTCTCTCACCAACAGGGTGGGTGTTAATGGCTGTATCCACATTCTCTAAAAGAGGAAATAAGTTTTTAAAATGATGTGTAATGTCTTTTATCTATTCACAGAATGGAACAGAGGACAGAGCTTTTTCCCCATCACATGCACACACACCAAAGTAATAGTCTTATTTGCCCCAATAAGATCTAGCAAGAGACAACTGTTAAGGTTCCATAGATTATAGTAATTTTAATATATTCTAAAGCCAAAATTCAAAAAGTTGGTTAAGTCAAGTAGTCATGATATTTGTCCCAGAAAAGATTATGCAGTGTCATGGTTTATATCTGCATGTCCCCCCAAAGCCTCATGTACTCATAGGTGGGCTTTGGGGAGGTGCGTGGATTGTGGGGTGTGATTCTCATCCGGGGGATTAGTCTACTCATGAGTTTATAGCTAACTGTGACTTTGGGAGGTGAAGCCAGGTTGGAGGAGGTGGGTCACCCGGGGAGTGGCCTGGAAGGGTCCATCTCCCAACCTCCTCCTTTAGTCCTCTCTCTGCTTCCTGCTATGTCATGAGCTCTTTCTCCTGTGTGACTGTTCTCTGCCATGCCACTCTGCCTTATAGCCAGCCAACTATGGACTGAAACCTCTACAAACTGTGAGCCAAAATATGCCTCTCCTCCTTTCATTTGTGGGTGTTGGGAACTGTGTTTCAGCAACTAAGAAAGTAAGACATGCTGTAATGACTCCTCCGACCTACTGGCCCAAAGGAATGTTTAATAGTGGGATGGGTAAAGGAAGTGTCCTGACTCTTTGCAAATGTGGGAAGGCTCCTTCAGGCCTGAAGAGGCTGCTCCCCTAATAGGGTTTAAATGACCCATGTTGAGAACACTGTCACTCCTAGGATGGCAGCAAGCCAGCCCCAGCTGAAGGAACAGACACAGTCTGCTCAGACTCAAGCAACATGGATATCACAGTCACTGGGGCCTCCGACCTGGTTTCCAAATGAAGCCATTTTAACCCTAATTACATCACATAGGCTCTGTTTAACGTAAAATTTTTCAACATGGGATGATATTAAGGCTCCATAAGGCAAAACTCAGCCTTACCTCATACCCCCATAAGCACTCTCTCCACAGAGGATTGAAAAACTTGTAGGGAGCTCGGCAGAGGAGCTCCAGAGAGAACAATAAAATCTCTCTGTAAATGGGGTACTATATTCTAAAATCTGACTTATAAAGACTACAAGCTGAAGCCAGAGGACAATGTGGACAGCATAGTGCTGTGTCACAGGATAGGGACACAGGTTCTCTGGCTGGTTGTCTGAGTGATACAGAGCCTGGGCTGCTTATTATACATACACTGAGAGGCAGATATAATCAGTTGTTCAAACTTGGAGAGTTGGAAAGCAAAAGGGGGGCACCTGTAATAATCCCACCAGAACAAAGGCGTGTATCAATTCAACCCTGGGCCAACTGGCCACTACAGACAAGTTTCTGTGCCGCAGTCTTCAAACCTGTAAAATGAACACAGTACTTGCCTCCCAGGTGCAGTGTGTGAACTACAAGAGTTGATAAATGTAAAGCGTTGACAGCATGAGCCACATAGCAAGCTCTCCACAAATGCTGGAAATTAAGCTACAACATAGGCAGATATCTGAGTTAGTAATTTGGGACTTTAATCCAAGTCAGCAGACCAAACAGAAAAGTGAATGTGAAATAACAGTGAGCACATGAGAGAAAAAATGGGAGTCATCATGACAAACAAGGCAAAGCCTTTGCTCTTGGGGCCTGCGACATGCCTGTAACTATGCGTGCACACTAAGGCTCTGCAGGACAATGGTACTCCACGGGTCTTGACAGCTCTGCTTGCCATCTGACCTGGTGAGACTTTGTCCCCACGTAGGCTCTGCAACTTTATAGCAGATAAGCTTATGATACTCATTGAAAAAATAACATATTGCCCCAAAATCAAAGGAAACCATCTAAATATCTTTCTGTAGCAAATTATTATATGCATCCTTCCCCATTATGGCTTACTCCTTGAGGTCTACTTCTCTTACCCTCCTCTCTCCCACTCTGGAGTACCATAAACACATAACCTCATTCTTTCTTTCCACTCTTATGAGCAACAGAGGTCTCTGCTGGTGGCACTGGCAGGCACCAGGTGAGGGAGGGAAAAGTGCTAACTGACCTGTGCACCCTGCCCTGCAGCCACTCCAGTGACATCTGAGACTGAAAACCTGCCCCATCTCTGCCCACCCACAGCCACAGAGCCAGCAGTGTGGATGGTACCCAGGTCTCTTGTGCTTCTATGGCAGAGCCGGTCCTCACAGGGTCTGTGCTACATAGATTTGGCCCTATATAACAATTCAGAAATAAAGCTTAGGGTGCACAAGGCAATTCATTACACCATCACATTCACAAAAGCACAGGCACTGGTGTCTGCAGAGTACAGAGAAATTACCATCTGGTGTCAGCTTCTTCAGATTTTTTCAAGGTTCCCAACAAAGTGAAAGGGGTGAGGGAGACAGCATAAAAAAGACAAATGGTCCCACTCATCCTGTAAAGAAAATAAAACTAAAAGGGTGTAGTGGTTTAGCAGTTAGGTGACATTCCCAATCATACAGGTTTCTAGAGAGAAGGAGATGTGAAATCAGAACATACTGCCATGTGTTTGGTAAACACTAACGCTGCATCTTACCATGGCAACAAGGGAAGTGACAGGGAATCCTGCAGCTGTGGGTACCCACTAACCTTTCCAGCAGCAGCAGCAGGACAAATGCACTAGTTCTGACAAAACTGGATTAGGTGGCAACTGTCCTCCCTATCCTCCTCTGTTAAGGTACTATCTTTCCTTCCAGCACTTCCAAGACCACCGTATGTCCCACTGTTGCTACTCCAAAGCCATTCCACTAAATCTACTATTCTTATGTTATCACTGAGGTAGGAGAGTCACCGATTAAGATAATAAGGGTCCAATAAGTTCATAACTTGCCCAAGGTATGTGCTGGGAACACTGACCAAGACTCAGTCGCTGTGATTCCTACTGTGTTGGATCCCAAATTCAAATTCCTCCAGGGCCAGTCAGGTGACATGAATGAAAGTAGGTGGGGTCTATGCTGGAGAAGAGGGCAGCAGCAACCCAGGTGGAGACCGAATGTCATTGTGAGTGAATACAGACTCACTGAAAAGTTTCAAATGTAAACCCCTAAATCCCCAATTCAGAATTCTCTTCTTGCTTCAAAACCCATCCAATGACTGCTTAATTTATTTAGTAAATGTTCCTCAATGCATAATTGAGTTGTGTCCCAGTTAACACACACTTACTACATGCGAGCTACCAAACATACTGGCTCAGCAGCATGGCACACTGTCGCATTTGGCTGCCTGCCCCACTCTGTGAACACAGGGTTGACTGGTGGCCGCCCAGCATCACGAGAGAATATTCTACCACACAACACTAGCCCAGGAAAAGATCCAGACTCAAAATTCAAAGTATGCTTTCTACTCAACACATATTGCTTTTGCACCATGGAAAAGTTGATAAATTGTTAAGTTGAACACTGTATATCAGGGACCATCTGTGCACACCAAGGCTGTTTACAGGTGCTAGGGAGACAGCATAAGCAAGATGGACAGGCTTCTGTTCCATGGACTCGAGATTCTATCTTTCTTTTTCAGTGTGTGATTGCCATGACTCCTAGAATATTTTCTCTGTCCCTCACCCTAGCCAGGAATAATCTTCAATATACTCTGTGATTTGCCTATCATCAATCACACCTTTCTACTTTGTCCTTCAACCTTGCTTTATTTATAGTTGGTACCTGGTCAGTTTTTACATTTTGACAGCTCTAACTTCCTATTTATGGAAGAATCAAACTGCAAGCCCTGTCTCTCAAGTTGTAAGGAGCACTCTCCAAACATACCTGGGATACAACTACCTGTCACACTTAGGGCACAGGTAAGGATAGCAGATCAGGCTTGAGTCCCAAACAATAACACAGTCATTCATTCAATCAATAAATGTTTATGGAGCCTCTCCTGTGAGAATCAGGCACTATTTTGGGTTTTGTGAATATATGTGTGTAAGAAATAGACAGAGCTTGTTGTCCTCTTGGAGTTTATAGCACAGTGACAATATTCTTCTCTGAAAGTAGTACTACATCCCACTGGCAAAGTGGGATGTGTGTTTTCAGTCACAGCTGAAACACAGAGGGGTCTGGGAGACATAGGGAGGAGAAATATACCTTTTCTCTGCCAACCCTGGTATAGCAGACTATGTGTTTACCACCTCAAGACTCCAGGAATCAAATGGAGGAGCAAAGAAAAGGATGGGAGAAGTAAAACAGAAAGGAAGAACACAGGCAGTGTGGCAGGTGCTCCATGGTTTTCATCCACTCTGGTGTTGGGGGATGAAACAGAAATACTAGATCATTGCTACTCCACACTAACAATATGGTCATGAGTAACCAGCCAGCCTCCAGCTATTTACTGGGTTCCTGCTAAGGAGGAACAGGTAGCTAGGTGCTGCAAAAGGGTATAATGAGGGAGTTCCTTTGGAACCTTACTATCTCAGCACTGTCCAGCTTCTGAGCTAGCACAGATCATACCCACATCACCCAGAAGGCACCGATGTCATCACTACATGAACAGCTCCTAAGTGGTAGTCAATCTATTAAGAACTAGGGATTGTAGGGAAAATAAATTTTTTTTTGGTACCAGGGATTGAGCTGAGGACCTTGCACTTGCGAGGCAGGTGCGCCACTGAGCCAAATCCCTGGCAATTGTAGGAAATTCTAAGTGACTGTAGCTGCCTTGAAAGTGAGAGAAGAAGGGGATATCATTTCCATGTAGTCTTAAAGGTGCCCTCTGTCCCACTGGTAGCTGATAAAATGATAATGGGCTGTATATTTTTGTTTGTGAACAATAATGTATTTTGCCTCTTTCTCCAGGCTTACTGAAAGATTAAAACAAAACAAAACAAAAGTGTCAGGATTTCAAGATGGAAGGGCCTTTGGGAACAATGTAGGCTAATGCTATGGTCACTGCAGGAATTCCATTTGCATCTCTCCAGGCAAGTGGGCGACTGGCCACCCTGACACTGATGGTCTGGTGAGGTAGCCCACTGCAGGTTCAGAGAGCATCCTTAGAAAATCTTTCCCCTTAGACTGAGCCTAAATTTGCCCTGCTGGAGCTGCCATGCAGCAGTGCCAGGTCTCCTTCCTCAGACATAAATTCTGTTCAGCAAGTGAGCTGTCCTGGATGCGACAGACCTCTCATTTCTGGCCAGCCTTCAGGAAGCCTGACCTGAAGCCCTGCTGGATGTGGAGAGCTGACTCAGGTCTCCAAACAACCTGTTCCCAGGGCTTGACTAAGAAAGGAACAGAATCTTCCACCACCACATTTAGAAAGCCTGTGTGTCAGCACCTCAAAAGAGCACTCCTGCCAGTCTCCCCCAGACTCTCAAACCCCAATCACAAATAAAGGAACAAAGAAGAAATCTGACCCACATAGCCAACAGGAGAATAAAATGTACAGAGATACAATATGGGCTTTATTTAAACAGCAAAAACATTTGGACTTCTATCATTTATAATAAATATTAAAGCATCATTTGGGGCCACATTACCAGAGACAGCCAATTCTAAGCTGTCAACCAGATGACCCTATCTAGAACTGTCTCAACACATTCAAGGCCAGACTCATCACTACTACATTCTCCTCCTTCCCTAACTCTTCTCTCTTGGGTCCCAGTCAAGACATTAATGTTGGAAATCGCAATGGCATTCGTTCATCAAGAATTAGCTACCAAATATCTACTATGCACACCTTTCATCAACTTTTGTGACAGAGGTTGCTATTTATAAAACTCATTTCCTTCTTAGATCCAAGTAAGCCTTATTTAATTAGGTATGGTCAGAATACTACATTCCCAATAATTGGAAGTGGATGGGTGTGATGTGAGCCCATTCCAGGTCAATACTCTGTCCTTTCCCCAGCTACATTTTGATGGCCAGAACAACCCTGAAGGCCTTGAGAGATTCCTCTGGATCCCTGAATGACACCATGGAGCAGATCGTCTCCCCAAACTCTTGGTTGGGGAGTGATAAATACAATTCAAACCAGTATACATGTATTTGGTAGTTGATTTGTTAGCATCACTGTGACTAATCTATCTTCCATTTCTCACTCACTTATTCGTTAGTAAACCTTTCTCAAACACTTACTCCATTGTATGTATTGAGGGAGGCACAGAGGAAATAAAAGTGAATAAAAGGGTTCACAGGTCTGCATAAATCAGATAATTAAAATTCAATATAAATGATCTCATAGCAGTGTGGATGGCTTAAGTTAGTCACAATGGAAAGATGTGAGATTTCATTTGAAGTCCTAGTCTGCAGCTAAGCTACTTAATCTCTATGTGTGTTAGCATCTTCCTTTGCAGGCAGAAACAATATCCCATCCTGTCTCACAATGGTGTCAGGTGGATTAAATTGAATGAAATCATGTATATAAACTACTTGGCTAACTATAAAATACTTTGTAATTTTTAATTAAATTCATTGTAATTGTCCTAATCCAAGACCAACATCCTCATTGGAGTTTCTGTTTAAAATCTAATATAGTCTCCATGCTGAGAAGGATACATTTCCTCACACGGAATTTAGATTGGTCATTTCTTCATTCAAAAACATCTATGACTCCTACATGCTGAAATAATGAAAGTCAATTTTTAGCTTAGACAGGTCCTCCATAGTATGGTCCCAAATTAATTTTAAGTCCATATTAATCTTTCTACAATTCCATGGTTTTCTTCTATTCCATCCACCTCATGTTTTGTCAGCATACATTATATCTACAATATACCATACCTTCTTACCTTCTGATTTTGTTATTTTCTCTCTCTGATTTTGTCCTTCAAGACTGAACTCCCAAGATTTTTCAAGGTCTATCTCAAACACAATCAGTTTTTAAAATCTTTTCTCTAAAACACTCTTTAGACTGTCACTCTCCTCTGCACTATAACAGCATTTCATTTGATTCTCTTTTCTATGATTTTTTTTTTTTTTTCGGTACTGGGGATTGAACTCAGGACCTTGAGCTTGGGAGGCAGGTACTGGGCCACTGAGCTAAATCTCTGGCCCTTGATTCTCTTTTCTTCTCCATTAGGGTCTTTATCAGAACAGCATCTTTGCTTTGAATACCGAACTATCGTTTTTGGGGATTGAACTCAGGACTTTGTGCTTGCGAGGCAGGCAAATACCCAACCATCTTTAGGAAGGAAATATGAGTATTTTGTGAAGACATGTGACAGAGGAGGAAAAACATTCAGAAGAGAGTTCAGTTTCTTGTGGGTGGAGTAGCAAAACCAGAAACTATAAGAGCAGTGGAATTCTCCAGCTAGAAGAAAAAAATTCATATGCCTTAAGATCTATTATATTCAGACAACACTTTGTAAAAGATATTACATAGAACCTTCATGTTGAAAGTCACTTTTATAATAATATATATTTATAATAATAATAATATAATCCTATCAGCAAAAGAGTAGAACCAAAGTTCAAACTCATTAATTTATTTCTCTAGTCATTCCTTCTTTACAGATTTCAGTTCAGATTTCCTTTAGAAATCTGAGAGGTACAAATATGTAAAATTACCTCACTAATATCATCCAAAGCTTGTAAGGAAATGGCCAGGAACAGCAAACTCTTTATGTGTTTATATATAAGAAATAAAGATATGTATTAATAAAAAATTATTTAAGGTGCCCTTCCTATTATCCAAAAGTTTAATTCTACTTTCTTCCTCAGGATTTGAAAAACAAAACAAAACAAAACAAAACAAAACAAAACTGGGAAGTGATGATAAGTACTTGGTATATCATCTAATTAGATAAAGGAAGATGCATTATATCCACAAATATTGAATTCAAAGTCTATTAGAATATATGCACTGTCATCCAATAGTTAGTAGTGTTTTCTGTCATGTATTCTTGTAACAAACTATGCTAAAATGCAAGAAGAGTTCCTTAGGAAATTTTCTCTACTAAACAGAGAAGAATGAACTGAAACCAGTCTATGAGTGAGGGGTAGAGTACGTAAATGGGAGCTTTAAAAAAGATTTTAAAATTGTGAACCCTTTTAGATAACTTATTTTACTCTGTAAATAATAGCATATAAAAGAGTTTGTGGCAACAGATACTATGAAACTAACACGAATCAGGAAATGTATTCTAGAAACTGTAATAAATTGCATCATTGTAAGAGATGGATCAAAATTTACAGAATTTAGCACAAATAATTTCCTAAGAAAGCAATATGAAAAACTGCAATGTACACCCAGAAGTCCACTAAATCATCCAACACCAAGCCAAACATTCATAAGATGTGCTCCATGGAATAAGTACATTTTCTCAGTAAGCATCAAAGTCACCAAGTAAGTTGCTCTGGCAGTTTCCTCACTCTGTACATTAATGCTGGAGCAACATTTAAAGCCAGCTGTGTAGACTGCAGAGTTCAGAGGACTCAGATCCTGGTAGGCGCCCTGGGGTAACAGAGAGACCGCACAGCCCTGGCAGGCCCTGGAGCATGCTTACCTCCAGAAGTGAAAAGCGAAGAGAGGACTACAGGGACTGCCTGGGCTGGATGGGGTTGGACTCAGGCTCCTTGGAGTGAGACTGAAAGTTAAAATAACGTCATTCCAAGAGGGAGAAATGATTGCAGTAAAAATAGCATTGCTCATTTAAAGGACAGTGTTCCCTTTAGTCCAGAATCACTCTGGCAAGATTATCAATACCACTAGGTCATCATCTAATCACTTGCCCCCTTTGCAGCCCTAAAATACAGAATAAGCAAAAGGCTTCCTGCTGAAATTTACATTTTAAAAACTACAGCTGCCATTTGTATTTGAACCTTTTCTTTGTACAAAGCAACTTGGCAGGTATCATCAACATGTGATTTTTACATCAAAGAAAATCCAGTGCCATTTTATATTGAGTAAACTCTCTCCCAGATTAAGGATCATTGGCAAATCTGCAGCAGAACTAAAGGGAAGAAGTTATTAGATCATGCAAATAAAAATGCAGGTTAAATACTGTAGTTTTTAAAAAGCAAAGAAACTAACATTTTCATATAAAATAGGTATGTTTTTAAGTACTTTGCAGCAAAAGCAAGTCTTCATTATAACAAAAACTCAATATCCTTTTTTTTAATCCTCAAGAGCAATGATAAAAAAGGCTTCTTATGCTTATATTCATAATAAATAACTTTAGAAATTCTTTCATGTAGCTACATATTACTCAACTTTCCAGAGAGTTTTTTTTTGAAATACAATTATCCATGGACCACTGTAATAACCCTCCACCCCACACCAATGCGTCCAAATCACCAAGTGTATTCAGCAGCCAACTCTCATTCATCACAGATAGTGGAACAGAGTCCATTCATCATTTTTTCTTTTGATTCAGTGCCTCTTCTCTGATAAGAAGGTAACAAAATTTAAATTAGATATCTTATAAGAATTTTGGCAATAGAGCTATCAAAATATAAAGGCGATCGATACTAGTCAATTCTCATCTATTTTTATAGGACAAAATAAACTTAAAAGTATGTGTTGTGGGGCTGGGGATTTAGCTCAGTGGCACTGGACCTGCCTGGCAAGTGCAAAGTCCTCAGTTTGATCCCTGGTACCAAAAAAATTACGTATTATGCCCCCTCTAAGGCTGAAGTAACAGACACTACTGTTTCCTAAAGAACATTCTTCCTTTCCATGGACAGTGCTTTACACCACATTCATATTTTCCTACCTTAGAAAAGGGGGTCCTGGAATAGAGATACACAGGGTCTTTTTCCAGCTGGTTGCTATCTTTCATTAGCAACAGTGGTCAAAACAAAATATAGGTTTACAATTCTTTGGAACATCTTTGTGCTAACCTTATTCCCCATTGTATGGATAATTGAGAGTTGGCTCTGTTTGTTTTAAAAACTGAAATATATTACTATTGCTCAAAGTACTTCACTTTATTTAACAAAGCATTTTGATAAAGTTTTAGTAACTCCTAAGGCCATTCTATTGTTTGGTCCCAGCCCTTGGTAAACTAAGGCACTGGTCTCCATATGCATTCAAAACACAATAAAAAGCTGCTGCTCTTAACCACCCTGTACTGGAACTTAGCAGCTCATTGGAAAGACCTCAGGAATGTCCACTGACACATCTGTCATTTTATCTAGGACTGTACAGCCTTATCTATCCCTTCTGGCCCTAAAATAGGCATGCACAGGCACTGATGCCACTCCTTGTCTCCAAAAGGAAACATATGATGTGTACTATGAAGTATTTGTGAGCCGATTCTATACTTACACTGTATTAAGAAAGGAAAAAAAATCTATCTTCTTTCTCAGGAATTGGAAAGTCAGGCATAGGATATCCAGAGATCATAAATTTCTGTATCGATTAATCACTCACTAATTTCAGAAATATTTATTTGGTATCTCACATCTAAGATTTCTGTTTCTGAAACAAGAATCAGAAATTGTCTCATATTATTAAGTCATAAAATATGTTCATGTGATACTCCATAGGTATAGTATGTGTATAATAAACTTTCCTGAAAGAAAAATTATGTCTGAGAGAACCAAAAGCTATTTTAGACACTGAATCCATAAAGACCCTTAATAAGTAAAATTATATATGATAAATCTGCTCCTAATAAAAATCAGTGATTAGAGTTTTCATTATAACATTTCTCCACAGTGGTTAGAAGCTGAAATTACTCAAAGACTAGCTTTTTCCAAGAATGAATGTAAAATTAGCTATGTCTACTTAAGAGTAATTTTACATTTCAAAGTAAACAAAATTTTCAAAGGAAATTACATGCTAATACTCAATGACATTTAAGAATAATCCTCTCTTCTATTTAAGCTCCTCAGGTGAAAAGAATAATCTATTTTAAGGAACAGTAACATTTACCAAGGTAAAGGCTAGACAAGGTAGGGGGTGGTCTGATACCAAATTAAAATCTAAAGAACCCCCTCTGTTCAGCTGACTCCTATGTCTCGTGTGTCATCATTAGCAAAGTCATAAAACAAGTGGCAGAACTCAGCTTTACAAATTATAAAATGGAACATTTGGTACAACTGAGTTTGTATTTTAGAAGTTACTTTGAAGCGTCTCCTGTTAACGTGGGTAAGATACTAAAAATGAAAGAAAGGAAGAAAAGGCTTAATATGAAACGATATCTACTAAGTCTGAAGAAAATAACACAAAAGCAGCACAGCTAAACCCCAATGGCAAAAACCAAGCTATAGGTTAAGCCCTGAGCTCTGGATAGCTTTGTGCCTCTTCAGAGAGCTAGAGAGTGGGAGGGAAAGGAGGAGAGAAAAGAGGATGAATGTAGATTACTGAAACATTCCATGTGGACACCAAGGTGGAATGCTGGGGTGGGGTGGAAATGGGAAACAATCAGAGCAATGGGTAAATAGTCTGTACCTCTGACAAGTGGCACAACTAGCAAGAAGCTCAGAAGATCGCTCTAACTTTTTATAAGGGAGTTCCTCATTTGTATAAAATCAGTGCACAATTTTAGAGCAAGGATTGATTTTAAAAGTATTCACTTCAGAGCTCTATGCATTTATCAATTTATTAATCGAGGAAACAATTTCTCTTGTATGACGTAGTTTTATAATTTGAGAAGAAGAATGAATTCTCAGAACTGGGCACAATTCTCCTGCAGCCTCTGCCTGGAGATAGTGCAGTATGAGATTTTTTGGACTACAGTATAAAGATTTCACGAAACTACAGTTTCTTATCTGTGCTATAAATGAGAAAAGGGTATTTATATTTTTCTAACAGATTTATATTTTTTTGTTTATTATTTTAAGTACCAGCACAGACCAACTCATAGCTTCTGCATCTTTGACTAACAGATTTAAAATAAAAAATTTGCTGACACTTCCTGCCTCACAGATGTCTAACTTCTGTGCCACAAATTGGCTGTGGACATTTTCACGTAGCTACATCAAACCAGAAGGCAGTAAGATGAGTTAATGGGTTAAAAAAAAAAAAAAAAAAAAGCTGCTAGGCAAACACTGAGCTCAACTAGGTAAACACATTGCATGCAGTGGCTGGAGACTGCAGAGAGGATTCTAAATGCACTCCAGTTCATTAATATTCTGTTGCACTGATAAAACATGAATCACATCTAATGACTGTCACAAATAACCCTTCTCTTGCACTCTAATCCATTGTAATGTTTTCTATTATTCAATGCAGACAGAGGCCTTTCTTTAGAAACAGGCAGCATAAGGATAAACAAACAGAGAGGAGAAAAAGACATTTACACCAGGCCTACTGATACATTCTTTCACAATGAGCTGTTAAGATGTTTCCAGAACTGAGGTTTAGTAACTTTAAATATGCAGCAGTGCATTTCCTCTGCCTGCAATACAAAATGCTGGGTCTGGGTTTCCACATCAGCTGAAACCAAATGCCATGCATTTAAGACATGTTTCGCCACCTCACACTGCAGTACTGTGAGGCTGTCAGTACAAACAAATGCTAAATAGCTATTGGTCGCAGGAAAACGAGTGCCATGCAGAAAGCATTAAAATATTAAAGACAGACAATACTTACTCCAAGGTCAGCCCCGGAATCTGTAGCCTTTCCCGCTGGGCTTTCATGGTTGTTGTATGTTAGCACACTCTATTGTAACCATGACACACGTCCCCTGCCAGCGTCCCGGTGATGACAGAGAGCCAAAACGAACCTCTCTAAAGGACTGGACTACCAACCTCTGGAGGGGGAGGGGGATTCTGCAAGTTTGGGTCCTTCCACCTCTAGCGTAATCAAGAGCTGTCAGCGGCTCTCCTCAGGTTAACGCCAGTGCACACTGCACTGATTTAGTTAAGGGAACGAGGCTTGCAGCTCTGCATATCAAGTAATTGGTTTCTCTCTTTTTTTTTTTTTTTTTAAGAAAGTCGCTCTACTCACAGACCCACTTTTCACCTCAATGAAATGGTGAGTCCTTTTTTAGAGGGGGCGGCACAAAACAAAGCAAAAGTATAGTACTTAAAAGAGTTTATTTCCTCAAATATCAACTATCCCCCTCCCTTCTGTGATACTATGGAACAGAATTTGGCCGCTCCAAGAAGCTGCGCTTATTTTCCCCCTTGGAGTTAACAAAATCACTCATATTCCACAGGAGATGAGGAATGGTGCCAAGTGAAAATAATTAGATTTTTTTTCTATATATGGCAATCGTCAGAGAGGGGAACAAGCTAACCATGTTAATTTAGGGTAAGTTGAACTCTGTTTTGAGGCAAAGATTTGTTGAACAGGCAAAACCCTATGATGGGAAAATACCAACTAGAAATAAAAATGATAGGAACTTATATTTTTATTTTTGAAAAGCTGATCTTTAAGAATATCTCAGTGCTCCATACTTTACAAAAGTAGTGTAATATGAATTAGGGAGGAAAGAGATAGCATACAGCTTGAAAGCCTGAAAGTTTCATCCTGTATTTATTCAAAGGACATAATTTTTCACAGTATTCATAACTTGGAACTAAGAGTACTTCCATTGTTGTGTATGAAGAACGTATGACTCACTTCCTCTGATGCATTTTAAAACATATCAAAATTTGGCAGCCACCAGTTTGTCAAAAAGAAACACTGAAACAATTGAGAATCCTAATTTTCAAGCACTATAAGGAGACACACACACACAAACACACACAAATTGGGTGAGAAGGTAATGTTTATATAGTTAGACTCCAAAAGTTATGAAGTCAAACCCCATCTTTTCACAGATAAAGAGATAGAGGACACACAGTTAATGGTAGAGCCAGGATTCAATCCTGATGTGTTAGTGCCTAGTCCTGAGGCCTTCACGGACAGGGATACCTGGGGCAACAGAGCTATTCAAAGAAGGAAAGGGAGGCTGAAATGCATCCTGCTTCCCACTTTTCCAAGCCTGCACCTGGCCTTGGCTATTTCAACCCTATTTTTCTCCTTTTCATGGCATCTCCTTCACTTCTGTTCACTTCTACAGGGCTATTTCTAACTTTGAAAGGGGTCCATGGGACACGGAAGGTTTCTGTGATATTCCTGGAAGCCTTTCCTAAACCCTTATGGACCAACTTGCTCTATGCTATCTGTTAAGGTTCACTAGTTATCAACCGCTGATTATTTGTGGGCTCACAGAACCAACCAACCCTCCTTTTCAGAGGCAACAGCCCTATTGAAAATACTGTCACTGGATAGTTATTGCCTTCATAGGGAGGTAGACAGAAATGTAAAAAATAATTGTGATTCAATATTAAAAAGCACAAAAAGAAAATGTAATAAAGATATTATGGAACAAAAAGTATGAGGGATCAACCTAGGAAAAGTTAGGGAAGGTTTCAAATAAAGAGTGTTAGAAGCCAGGTATGACAAAAAAAAAAAAAGAAAAAGAAAAAAGCATCAGTGTCTACACCAAAAATAAAGCTAAAAATGTCACATTCCTTAATCTTTCAAGGGAGAGCTCCATCTCAAGAAACACATTAGAATATAATGCAATAGACTTCTATGCACAGATCTTCTTAATGGAAATTGCAGTTCCATATTGTCAATGGACTAGAGAACATCTTCACTTGGACTTCCTTTTAATACCCCTAATTTAACATATCCAAAAGCAAATTTACCATCCCAGCCCCCAAGCCCCTGACCCAAGATACATACATTGTATCTCAGCTAAATTACTTTCTTCTTAACTGATCTCCCACTACTTCTCAAGGACACTCTTCACTTTGTGGGCCACATAAATTTCAGAGTGATTTCATCTGGAATATGTCATTCTTTTTGTCAAAACCCTCCAGCCACTTCCCTCTTGCTCATTGCATGAACCAAAAACTTAGCACACTTGGCCCATAATTGGATAACCAAGTATCAATAGGGACAATAACAATGTACTAAAAAAAAATGTACTAATATACATCGAATGTTTGAAATCTTTAGTTCAAGAATGGAAGGAAGGAAGCCAGTGAGGATCATATTTGGAGGATGACAGAGAACCATCTCACTAGAAAACTGATAAAGGATCAAGCATTCACCATGATGAACTCCTCCTACATGGGGACATGATGTTCCTTATGCGAGTGTTCCAAATGGTGAATACAGAAGGGACGGCAGACACAGCAGCTCACCACTTTTCACACCATAATATTCCCACAGATCTGGGCTATGATCATTGATGACTCCTGACACCACAAAGAAATGGCACTCCACATTGTGCCTCGAAGTTGACACATGAATTAGTCTTTCCAAAAAGTCACAGCACCCCTGTATATAACCAAGTCTCTACATCAAAATATCAATTTACAGAAAGTACAGGGCTCAAGAACACATTAAACAACATCACAGAAATGTAGCTGGCAAAAGCTAGATGTGAAAGTCAGAACAAATGAATAGTTTTCTAAAAATTTTCAGCAGGGGAAAAAAGAGATGAAAGAGAAATCTAAAGATAAAATACAGTAGACTTAAGAGACATAACAACTACAACACAGGAACTTTTTGTGGGTCATGGTACCAAATAAACTATAAACAATAAGATATTTAAAAAATAACCAGTATAAAGTGGATATTACACATATATATTTGGCACCTTAAAAGGTATTAAAAATATATATGGATATCTGATGAAATTTATCAGCTATTTTAAGTATAATATTAAATAATGAACATCTTTGTCTTTTAAAATATACAAAAAATATTCATAGATAAAATAATATATGTAAGTTTTGCTTTAAAAACTGGAGAGGAAAAGTTAAGGTATATAAAATAAAACTGGGGGGCCAGAGGTGCAGCTCAGTGGTGCCACACCTGCACGCCAAGCACAAGGTCCTGAGTTCAATCCCCGGTACCAATAAATAATTAAATAAAATAAAACTGACTGAGGGTTACTATTTATTATTTATTTATTTATTATTTATTAAGCTTGGATCACTAGTAGATAAGGATTCATTATACTATTCTACTTTAGGATATGCTTGAAATTTTATCTAACAAAAATTAGAGTCTCACCAAGCCTACAAAGCTTCACATGATTGTCATACACTCATTCCTGACTGTCTCCCTCCCCCCATATCCCTCATTTTCTTCACATATCCCAAACACAATCTGGTCTCAGGCCCTTTTGCACTTACTGCTCTGTTATGGTTTGGTCCTGAAACATTTCTCAAGGAGTCATGTGTTAAAGGATTCTAACCAGTGGAACGGGGTGCTGGAATATGGTAGAAACTCTAAGAGGTGGGGCCTAGAGGAAGAAAGTTAGGTCATTGGGCACATACCCTTACATGGGATATTGGGATCCTGGCCTCTCCTCTTTCTCTGTTTCCTGGCTTCCCTCCAAGCAGCACTGCTCTAGCAAGTGCTCCTTCCCATGGTGTTCTGCTCTCCACAGGCCCCCAAACAACAAACCCATGGACTGAAACCTTTGAACCCATGAACCTGAATAAACCTTTCTTCTGTTGAATTTCTCAATTTGTCACAGAGAGAGAAAGCTGACAAACACATGCTCCTACTACTTGGAACTCATCTCTGCTGAGATGTCCAAATGTCCTGCTCTTGAACTCCCTTTACAACTTTCCTGACCACCTTATTTGCAAATACACGATTTCCAAACTTAGTGTTTCTTTCTCCCCACCTAGATGTGGTTTCTCCTTAGCACTTATCATTGTCTGATATATTTTATATTTATTTATTATCTGTCTTCCCCTACAAGGGTGTAGGTTCCATGAAGGCACATGTGCACAGAAGAGAAGCCCAAGGTCACATTCGAGAAGTACTACATGTTTTTGGTGGGGATGGGTGGAGAAGTCATTGATGGAGACTACCCAGAATGACTGAGAAGACACACACACCACAAGGCTGAAGTCACAGAGTCTTCTGTTGCTATAGCAAAGGCAGACCAACCGCTATACTGACGATGCCAACAAAGAGCCAAGGCTTAAGGCTGGGTCTTTCCATGTATTCCCCAGCAGCGGGCTTCCAATCCAGGTTGTATCTGGAGAGATTTTTGGTTTCACATCTTGTGGCAGGACAGGGGGACTGATGCTACTGGTATCTAGTGGGGAGAGCCCAGTGTACTGCTACACATCCTGCAGTGCAGATCCCTCATCCCAGAGCACTATCCAGACCCAAAACAATAGTGTTGATATAGAAAACCCTGCTCTAAGACAAGGATCAATTTCTGCAGGGCACTCAGCAACAATGACCAGTTTTAAACACTTTTAAGCAATCTGATTCTGATTTCATTAAACTCAGAGAAAGAATAGGAACAGTGTGTATGTAGACTTTTGTCCTGTTTTCATGGGGAAATGCCTTTTTATAGTGAGAGCCCCAGAAGCATCTTTAAGTCACAGAAACCTAATTACCAAGGTCTCCATGCCATACACGAACAGAAACCTAGATATGAAATTCTGCAAAGTGAGATGATCTGAAGTAGGTGCAAAATGAGCTCCACAGTTGCTTTGAGGCCAGAGCTAAAGAGGCTGTCTCGAGAGTGACATCAGGTCCGCGTGCCTGAGGCACAAGAGCACATGGGATTTAGACCTGAGGGACTTCCCCTCTCCGATGGAATCTAAGAGACAGATCTCCCCATTCAATATTTTCCTTTTCCTCCCTATATGTGGGCTTCTACAGAAATATACAAACAGGAAGCCAAGAGTGAATGCAACCCTCACTCTGCTTGAATATTCAATTATCTATATATTCCTCAAAGAGGAGCACTGATAAAACTTGCAAGGACGGTGGATATGTGTGTTCTCTTCTTCTACCACTTGCACAATCCAGTAAGAGTCACACGAATGTTATTAGCACATGTGGCAGAGGCAGGGGTTGGGATGACCAAGGACCAGGATAAAGGACAGCATCTAGAAGCTTTAAAGCAGCAGGTGTACATTCTCCCACAGGGCCTTCAGAGAGGAGCTAACTTTTAATTCTAGCCCCTTAAGAGCCACATCAGATTTCTGATCCCCAGAATTGCAAGATAAAAAATTATATTATTAAGACTACCTTTATGGTAATTTGTTACAGAAGAAATAAAAAAACTAAGACATACATAACTGGAATAATATAAACACTGAATATTGATTTAACAACAAACTATAATAGTGCTATCACTATTCTAAGAAATCAAGAATGGCAAAATAAGGTGGTATGAGATAAAGAAGTCTAAGAATTAAGTGGTCATGTACCAAAATGAAACCAATATATAAAGTATGAAATAGGAAATAAGAAAGAGCAACCTAAATGTATTGAGATGTGAAGATCATTAATAAAGATCTCCAAGGGAAGCAGGGGTGGGGGCAGGATGCAGGATTTCATAAGCCTGGTAGCATTATTTAATTTTAAAATTCTATATGTGCATTGTATTTTGATAAGAATAAAAATTAATGTGAAAGAGAAGGAAGATTAGCTGCCAGAGATACTAGTAATTCCTCGCTGTATCTCTGAATTTTACTGTATTCAAGTTATTGAAACATCCTCTCATTTCCCTTGGCTTTTTATCTACCATATTCAGCCAGACACAGTAGCGTTTTAAAAATGGGCAAGAAGTGAACTGTTTCCATTTCTTTAAGATTTGGTGATTTTTTTCCCTCCCTTGCAACAGTATCTTTCTCACGATCAACATGAATTGAAAGCTTTATAAACAGAAAGAAAATAGAAAAACAAGTAAATAAAATATAAAGGAACGTGCAGACTAGTACTTGAAAATGAAGGGGGGATTAAGCATGCCCCAGCTCCTCTTCACAGCGATACGTTCTCAACCACAGGCCCCCACGTTCAGTGGATCAGGATACTTCCTCACTGAGAGCAGCTGGGCTGCCTTTTACCCCAAGTTCCCAGCTGGTGTAAGGCCACTCTTTGTTTCACTTTTTACTCTGTAGTGAAACTTTATACTGCTCAATAGCCCTGTAATTAAAGGGGGTTTTTTCCCCTTCTTTTTCTCACCAGCTAAAGACCAAGAGCATTAGCGATCCTGGATTATATTGACCCCGGCCCCCACAGAAACCCCCTGAACACAGAGGCGTAGTGACTTCTCTCCATTCTTCTAACAACTGTACTCCGGTCTGGCTTTGGGGATACCTCTCATCTCCTCCAGCTGCCTGGCTATGGGGAACACTTACTCCATGCATAAGCTTCTGACTAATTTGAGCAGCATAATCCATTCCCCAATCACAGTGATTGTTTTGGGGATGTGCAGACCGTGCAGACTCAAGTTAGGCTAGAGGCAAGATTTTTTTTTTTCTTTTGAGACAGCCCCTGGCTATGCGGTTGAGGCTGGCCTTGAACTCACTATGTAGTCCAGGCTGGCCTTGAACTCACAGAGATCCTCCAGCCTCTGCCTCCCAAGTGCTGAGATTACAGGTGTGTGCCAACACTCCTGACAAGAGGCAAGATCTTGACAAAAGAGATCTTTTCCTGCTATTTGAGGCTGAGAGATTACATATCTTTAGTTGTCTTGTGACTACCAATGGTACCTACAATAACTAGAAGAGAAGATCGAAAACAGACAAGAGCAGAACCGGGTGTCAATTAAATTGTTTGAGTCAAGTTATCAAGCCATCTGAAATTGGAGGGCTAAACGTTCCAATTATGCGATCAAATGAGTCCCTTCTTCTAGGCTTATGTGAGTGTGGTATACTGTCACTTGTGACAATAAGGGTACCAAGTGATGAAATCAGAAAGTTCCGTGAGTTGTACAAATAACATCTTCAATTTCATAATTTTCTTCCCCTAATGTAAGAAAACAACAAAGAGAAAGAACCTTAAAAACTAATTTTTAAATGCCCTACAAAACCAGCACTGTTTGCAATAGCCTCAAAGTAGAAATTACTCAATGCCTATCAACAGTAAAGTGGCCAGAGGCATCATGGCACATTCATGCAATGCACTGCCACAGAGCTGTGAGACTGCATGATCCATAACTATGTGCAGTGATGTGGACAAGTCCTACCAACACAATGACCAGTAAGACAAAGGGTAAATACCTGTAGGGACGTGATACCGTGCACCACCACGGAAAGGGTATGGTGAGTCCTCATGATCCAGCAATCCCACTTCTAGTCCTATACCCACAAGAAACGAAAGCAGAGACTCGAGCAGATACATGTACACCCAGTGTTCACAGTAGCATTATTCACAATAGCTAAGGGCAGAGCAAAGCAGGTGTCTATCAGTGGATACACAGATGAACAAATGTGAAGTCCTCTACAGAAAGGAATGTTATTCAGGCTTAAAAGGGAAGGAAATTCTGAGATATGCCACAAAGAGATGAATCACGAAGACATTATGCTAAAAGGAAAAAATACCACATGATTCCACTTATCTGCAGTATCTAGAGTTGTCAGATTCACAGAGACAGGAAATAAAATGAAAGCCTATTGTCACAGGCTGGAGGAAGGAATAATAAGTTAGTGTTTGATGGTACAGAGTCTCAACTGGGGACAATGAAAAGTTCTAGAGATAGTGATGATGGCTGCAAGACTATACTTAATGTTACAGAATTGCAAATTTAAACATGGTAAAATAAATAAACTTTTAAAAAGTGGATTGCTGTTGACTGGACCCACTATATATCAGGGTGATCTGTTATGAAGCAAAACATAACTGAGACACATATGTACCAGAGACTGAAGCCATTTATTCAATAAATCTATTTTTAGTTTAAAATATACAAAAGCTAAAAAATGGTTAAGATGGAAATTTATGCTACGTATATTTTACCACAAACTTGAAGGGGGTACTGTCCTGTGACTCTGTTCAATTTCAAGCATAGCCAACCTAAGTCAGAAGGCAGAGAAGTGAAGGCAGAGAAGGGCGGAGTGGCCAGGGAGAGGTGGCAATGGGAAGTGCTGTAGGGGCATCTAATGGACAATTAATATCTTTTTTTCTTCAGATAAGTGCTGGTTACACGAATATGTCCAGTTTATAAAAAATCCCCCAAGCTTGTGAATTTAAGGATTCCTCAGTCTCAAGCTGCATCTCTCATAAAAAGCAAAGAATCTAGAGGTTTTATAGCTTGCAGATACTCCTCAAACATACTCACTCTTTAAAGAGTTCTTTACATACAGTATCATTTTACCCAAAATTTGAAGCAATATATAATAATACATATATACAGTACTCAACAGCTACTTGTTAAACCAGCAAATGAAACCAAATGGAAAAGTAAATTAAATTAGTACTAAGGCAATGAGAATAAAAAGACAAACCTATGGAAAATACAGAACCTAGATATAGAGAAAATATAGAATGCTAAAGAAAATAAATGAGATAATGTCATGAGTTATCTCTGACCAAAATTATTAACTCCTTGCTCTATATCATAAGTTGTAGTTGAGCTAGGACTTTAATTAAATTTTTATTTACTTCAACTACTGCATTCTTTCCACTTTTCTAGGTTGTAGTATGGTCAATGAGTTTGTGTGATTCCAGTAGCACTTTCCTAAGCAATGCATCCAACATATTAAATTTACACCTGAAAGTTATTCTTAGTAGCATTTTTTTAGGGGGGGGGTACTGGGGATCAAACTTGGGTCCTTGCGCTTGTGCAGCAGGCGGTGAAACCACTGAGCTAAATCCCCGGCTCCCTTAGTAGCATTTTTAAAACATTGTATAGGGCCAGGGATTTAGCTCAGTGGCACTGTGCCTATCTCACAAGTGCAAGGTTCTGAGTTTGATCCCTGGTACCAAAAAAAAAAAAAAAAAACATTGTATAAAGCCAGACATATATCACATACGTAAATCAGAAAGTTAGCTGGAAGTACAGTGCTCCCTCTGGTCACAGAATTCATCCCACGATTCTGACTGCCTGCAATTCGGTTGCCACCAGAATCATGGAACGAATTCTGCAACCAGAATCATGCAAAGAATTAAATGCATGAACTGAGTGAGGTACTTCTGTACTGTACACACGGAGGAACTCTGAATGCCAACAGTGGCAAACAGAGAGGTACATTAAACAGGATAACACAGAGCTTCTGAAGAGGCTTCACAAACTACCAAGCACCCTCTAGAGCAGTGGTGGCGAACCTATGGCATGCCTATGGTGCCACAGAGGGTTGTTTGTTACCACTGAGAGCTCTAAAAGCTTCTCCCTCACTGTTCTAGAGGTTATAAAGAAACTCCTTTGCTTCCATACTCAGCAACACTATGGTCACCTCTTGCTCTGACAGATTACTGGAGTGTGGAATGTATTTTCCATCTTTGGGATGACTTGGTACATGTATCTGATCCATTATAAGCCATTGAGTGGGTGGAGTCAGGGTCTCACTACATAGCCTAGGCTGGCCTTCAACTCATGGCTATGCTCCTGCCTCAGCCTCCCAAGTTCTGGGATTATGGGAGTGCACCACCACACCTGGCTTATAAACCATTTTAACATTTTTAAATTGTGAAGTTCCAAATTACTCCAAGAAAGTATTTTTCAACACTGATTCCCTGCGAGACTTTTACTAAGAATAAGTGCAAGATTCCTCCACTGCAGGACTCAGGTTGGCTGCTGAAGGTGGAGTGTCATTTGTCCACCCTTGCTGTCCATGCACAGAAAACTGCATCCTCTGTGGGAAGCTCTGAATACTCCACACCTGAGTCACCTATCCGGTAGGTTACCAGTGAGCAGGGAAGCCCATGTGCCACAGACCTACCCTTATGCAAATAATCTCAGTAATGTTTGCAGACATTTGATTTTAAAGTGGGGAAAGGGCCGGGGATTTAGCTCAGTGGTTTCGCCGCCTGCCTTGCAAGCACAAGGTCCTGAGTTCGATCCCTGATACCAAAATAAAAAAATAAAAAAATAAAGTGGGGAAGACAATGTGTAAAGGGGGGACACAAATGTTTGTATTATCAATGAAGAGCTACGCTCTTTCAAAAAGCTTCATCTTTCTGAAACTTCTTCCCTACCATATCTTGCATTATTCCAAATTAAGCTCAACTCTTTAGTTATAAAATGCTATGATGAACTAAAAACCTGTAAGAAATGACCTGTCCATATGTAATTCTTTGATGATTGGAGACTAGGATAGCCATGGGGAGGCAAATGTCATTTCTTTATATTTCCTGTTGGGTAAGCTTCATTCCTTTGGCAAACACTTATTGATCACCTACTATGTGTCAAATACTGAAAACAATAAAAATCAGTATTTCCTAGTTTTATCATAAAATTGCCTGAAAACAGAATTTTATCTAAAAATTTTTATTGGGTATATTCTGAGGGAAGAAAGAGAGTGACGGAGAGAGGCAAGGAGTGATGGATAAGTTGGGCCACATTTATTTGTCTTAAAAAACAGGTAAATTTAAAAAAAGAAAAACCCAATATTAACTTCATGCTTGCCATATCTACTTGGACTTTAGGCATTTTGTGACAGGCACAGAGAAAACGCTAGTCCAAGCATTGTATACAGAACTACATACTGTTTTGGGTGTGATAATTTCAAATCTCTGTCAATGGACTTTTTCTTTTTGTGTGAGATTAAGGATCAAACCCAGGACCTTTGCACAGAGCTATGTCCCCAGCACTTTTAAAATTTTTATTTTGAGATAGGGTCTTGCTAAATTCCTGTTATTTCTAACCTTTTGAAACATTTTTAACATTGTTAATTTCTAGTATTTATATAAGAAGCGATCCCTAACATTTAGCACTTATGTCTCAATTTCAGATACTTTAATCCACTGACAGTATTATATCCATTTTACAAAGGAGGAAGCAGATCTAGAAGTATTAATTAACTTGACCAAGGTCACCCAGCTAGGAAGACAGGAGAATTCTCATTAGCATGCTTTGGCGTGGAGATTCCTAGAGAATGGTGCACCTAGAGAGGGCATAGGAGCTCATATATCTCTTTCTATGCATGTCCCCATCCACATGCCTTTGTAATTTTAAAAAATATTCAGCAAATGTCAAAAAACAGTGTGCTTTAGATAATTTACTGAGATTGCTTTCTGTAGCCTAAGAAAGGATCAATCAATGAAACTTCTCTAAGTATTTAGGTGGGGTGGAAAGATTCACTGTACATTCTGTAATAAATCCATTAACTTTATTTTTACATGCTTAATACTGAAAACACAGCTAATATACCTGTTCTGCCTCCAGCAAGCAAGGAAGAAAGTAACGAGAAAGAAAGAGATACAGAAGGGTAGGAAGGAGGAAGGAAGGGAGGGGAGAGAAAGAAAGACGAAGGAGAGAGGCAGGGAGAGAGGGGGAGAGACAAGCGCCTCTTAGAATGTTTATAGAACGTTTATGTTTGTCAGGATTGTTGACGGATAACATTTCTGCTTCTAAAATAAACTATGCAGTTTTGGAGGCCTGACAGCGCACCTTACTCACTTCTGAAACATTCCCTTCCACATAGGTCTCACTCAGTGTTTAGTGATCAGAGCTTGAACTTGGATCTCACTCTTCTATTTCAGAAATAACCATCTTCATCGTCTAGCGGTGTGTTTGTTCCCAGCCCCTATCATTTCCATCTTCAACCATTTTACTATGAGATTTGTTGCCTGTCCTTAATACTCACACTCTTCCCTCTAACATGGATTATGATTATAAACACTTGACACATCTTAAATTAGTCTACATTTTAATTTTTTGTTTATTCTTTGGTCATACACACACACACACACACACATATGAGTTTAACTAACAGGAAGGGTCTATAATTAAATAAATCACTCCTGATTTTATCTTAGAAAAAAAGGCTTTTCCTCTACTTCATCAAATTAAAATATATACCTCAACTTTAATAGTCTAAAAAAGGTCTTCCTTGACTTGTGCTAGAGACCCACATTTTCCTTTTTCTACAACATTCTGCAGTTTTTCCTTCATAGCACTGATTACACATCCTTTCCCACATCACCTAAGCTCTGGAGTGAGGTTGTGCATATTCCCTACCATGCTCCAACAGAACTTGGTCTTTGGTTCCATAACAGGAGATTCTGTTCAGAACACAACATGGATTCTCATCTTCACTCTTCCTGTTCCATCTGCTCAGCCTGAGGGCTACTCAGTCCCCAGCATGCTTAACTTCAGGTCTCATGAGTCTACAGTTTCTTTCATCACTAATCACCTTTTTCACTAACATGCTACTCGGGATGAAGTAAGACCTATGATACTTGGCTCATGCATACGAAGGACTGACAGCTTTCTAGGAGAATCTTGTCATGCAGATACTCTATTTTCCTTTGTATTCTGCAAGGAAGGGAAACTCGATTTTTAAAAAGCCTCCAGGCCACAAGAGATAAGTGAATAAGCATTAATGTATCTTTACCCAATTGTACTCCCATGCGCCCCCCTTCCATCTCAAACTACTAGATCTACAAAAGAGGAATTCTTGAGACTCATCATTAAGAACTGCAATGTACCTGTCATCTCAAATCTAATTAAAATTCAACTTCTTTTTCCCATGGAATCCAGAGTATGCTGCCCAAACAGGCTTTGTGAAAATGCACAGGCTTCCAGGGTTATTCTATGTCTTGCCACAGGAAATGCTTTGTAGGTGGGGCAAGGATCACAGCAAAGAAGAGACTGTTCTATAGATATTTCACTCTCATAACAATTCTAGAAAGAAGAGGCAGCAGGGAAAAGTAGTATTGAGTAGTAAACTGAGTGGAAGGCTAACTTCCTCTGTCTAGATGACAAAGGTGAAAACTTAAAATACTTGAAATCTCTAAGCAGAGATACTGTTAACCCATTACTTTGTGATTTTTAACAAAGTACAGACTTAAACCTGACATGCTTTATATAAAAAGACAGGAGAGAGAAATGCTGACACATTTTCCTTTGGGGGAAATAGATATGGCATTAGGAAAAAAAAAAAAAAAAGAAAGAAAAGCTGTATTCCTTTATTTCAATGTTCCTCTGACAGGTCAGCATCAGGCAGCAACTCAGGTCTGGTCCAAACCCAACAGGGACCATAAAAGTCATCCAGAAAAAAAATATATTTATTTACCAGGGTACTACTTCTTCTAGGGTAGAAACAACTATAAAGAATCCAGAGGTGAAAAGAATTAGTACATCATAAAAAATAGGAAAGAAAAATAAAATACTCTCACATTGACTGTCCCTAAGAGAATTTACTCACATGCTGAAATTTATGCAGCAAGTTACCGGGAGCCGCATAAATACTGGACCCATAATCAAGCTGTAATCATTCATTTTATTTACATTTCATTAGGGGGCACTAAGGTAATGATCTTCAAAAGATTTCACTGCAGCCAATGAAAAACAAAGTGGACCTCCTAAAGGAGGTGGGCATAAAAAAGGAATGCCATGTGTCCCAAAGGTACAGAATTATTAAAAATAATCTGTTTTAAAAGTTACTGTGTGCTTTTTTTAATGTGTTCTCGACTCATAATTGCATTCTAAATTATTTTTACTCGACACATTACACTTAAGATTTGAATCTCTATGACTAAAAGTTTTAGACTGAACTATTAGCATGCATGGAAAACAAACTGCCATGAGAGAGAGGCTGCAACAGACATTTCCAGGATACCTGGAACCTTCACCACACACATACCACTTGTCATTTACTGTTGGCAATGTCTGTGACAACCTTTCAGGCCCTTCCATAGCAATTTGAATAGCTGCACAAAAGGGCAGAGCAGCAATATCCTGAATAAAACATCCAATGCCCGCATCTCTCCTTTGAAGACAGTCAGCCATCCATTTTGAATAAACTGAAATGAAGATCAAAAGGGAATAGAATTCACTTTTTTATTTATTTTACCTGAGGCAGTGAATGAGAAGAAAGTAAAATTTAGGCAAACATCAATACCTTATTCCTAAAATTCACAGAGAGGTCTAATAATTTCATCTAAGTCACAAAGTAGAACACTGAAGCATAAAATCAACAGCAAACCAACAAAAACAGTTAAAGATAAATAAAAGCAGATATTCCCTCTGCTCAGTGTTTTCCTTCTCAGTCACCTTCCCTCTGACCTTCCTCACACACAGGACTGCCTGTATTCCAGTCAGGAATATTGCTATGCTTCTCTTCAAACATTTCACTTTGACAGTGGGTCCTCTTTTGGTGGGGACTCCCATGGAGTTGCTCAAGTTCCTCCCTCTTTACTTGAGCACATTTTAAAGACTGGGAGAACATGACAGAACTCAAGATGGGAAGCAGAGAAAAATACAGACTGTATTATTTTGAGACTATTTTACCTAACGCATTGGTGTGACATAAGCCTTCTATGCCATCTCTTCATACATATGTAGCAGAATATAATGAGAGGAACTCAAGGATAAAAGTGCAGGTCCAGCTGTTTAACATATAAGCTACTATGCAAATTTAGCAGGCATCATCTAAAAATTTGATAACTGCTCATCTATAAAAAATAATGCAGGTAATAAGATTCTGTAAACAGTATAATTGAACTACCTTGTGAATAAACTAAATATGATTCCAATGCTCAATGCTGAAAGCTTTTCCTACAAAAGCAGGAGTGGATGCTGACAGAACCCCTTTGACCTCCAGAAGACACAAAGATAGGGAAGGGGGAAGCCACACAGCTTCTGTGACTTCCATAGGGTTTGAGTCTTAGGGCCGGTGAGGTTCTGGATTACTGTAAGACAGTTTTCCTGAGACTATGTGTTAAGTTGGATTTAGGGGAGCAGACTGGGAACCCACTGTTTGGAATATAGCTTCCATGGGAAAATGCGTTCATATGGTATAACCAATCAATCTGAATGCAAATTACTTTTTTTTTTTTTTTTGGTACCAGGAATCAAACTCAGGACCTTGCGCTTGCGAGGCAGGTGCGGTACCACTGGGCTAAATTCCTGGCCCCTGCAAATTCCTTTTTAAGAACTCCTTTGAAACCTGTGAGAGTTCATGAAAAAATTACTCTCACTCAGTTGAAGATTTTTGTCTCCAAGCTTTTTTCTTTGTCCCTTTAAGTCAGTGAGAGAGTCTAAGTTTTATTCATTTGTAAAACAAAAGTCATACCATCATATCCAACAACCTGAACAACAGGTGAACATTTATTTCAATCTGAAAGCTCCGGATGCATTAGGCAGAATTCCAAGAAGATGCCCTATGACCTACACCCTGGTATCATCCCCCAGCCTTGCGGACTATGAAACCTGGAGAAATGATGGGCTATCACTCCCACAATGAGGTTACTGATCAATTGATCAACTTGAACTCAGAAAGGTTATCCTGGATGCCCTTGATCTGACCGAGGAGGTGCCTACAAAGAGGTGAAGCAGCAGAGAAGGACTTCTGCTGACTGTAGAGGTAATAGAAGTTGCTATGAGTTCTACACATACAGAAAATGAATTCTGCCAAGAACTAGGAGAGACAGGAAGAGGATCCCTGCTGAGCCCTATCCATCTAGACTTCTGATCTACAAAGATAATAAATGGGTATTGTCTATGATAATCTGTTACATAACAAAAGCAAAGTAATACAGAATATGGCTGTAGATTGATGTATTTCCATAAGCTCAGGGAAGGATGGCAGAATTAACACAGAATATACATAGTAGAAAGATAAAGGAGGGGAAGAGGAGATTTTAAGTTTATTGTTCCAGAGATTCTGGGAGATGCTCACAAATGTTATCTCTTGCCAAGTTTTATTAAGAAAGAAGTTCTAGCATCTATTACTCTAATATGAGTTTTAATTTAAAGCTACCAATTTACAAATTTACTACCAATTTAACCAAAGCTTTAATTTCATTATCATTTAGAAACATTCTAACTAGCAAAGGATGTCATTCAAAGATAGCCTTGAAAATTTTTCTTTTAAAAGCTTTCAAAACTACAACCAAAGGGAAGGAGATTGTGACATATGAAGGAACTAGACAAATTTATTTGTTAATCATATAGGCTATCCAGGACACATTAGTGGGAAAACTCACCCATTACTGTAGAAAGAAACATAAGCAGCTTAATCCATATGTCACTGCAGAAAGCAATTAGCTACACCAAAGACATTCAGAAGAAAATATGAGTTATAAACTGTTTAAAAGTAGCAAAATGAGAAAATATTCACTCAACTACAACACTAACTTATAAGAGGTTCCTTAAAAACTGACACTGACTTAACAGAGAAGTGCAGTGAAGATAAAACACATACTTCACAATTATTTTGTAATTTCTACTGCCATTTATAATGTTCTAACTTTGATTCTTAAAAACAAAACAAAAATAAACAAGTACTTCAGAGTTAGCCTCCAAAAATTTCAGAATCATATCAGAGGAAAAAATAGTCTTTTTTTTTCCCCCTGTCAGCACATATTTCTTAGCACTGTAATGGACCAGCCAGGAGATACAATGAAAATATTCCAATAAGTACTAAAATGTTTTAAGTACTATTAGATATAAAGTTTGCTTAGAGACAAAATTTGAAAAATGCATTTGCCATGCAATTCCATTAAACAAATGAGCTTCTTAGAATGTGCTATCATAAATACATGTGTATACATATGTATATATATACACATACATACAGTGACAGACTCCCGGGTCACATACAGTATATTCTACAGCATGATAGACAGATAGATAACAAGAGATAATGGCAGGAGTTATTTAGGCACTTGAAACCTCCTTGAAGTCACTGGTGATTTTTACAAAGCAATAACAACTTTATGAAATAGCAAAGGATTTTTAAATATTCCTTAATCTCAGAGTCTGACCTCTAGGCCTTTAATATTTGGTAGGTATTTGCTCAACACTTTGTACTCTAACCCCAAACTGAACAGGCACATTGTATTTGAAATACTAACTAGAGTTTCCACTTGCTAACAAGAGTTTCCACTTGCCCTGGCTACATTCTCATACTGTCACATTTCATTCTGCAAAGTACATACTATCATCAACCTCTTTTCATTGATTATGGAAATAAGACCTAGAAAAGTTGTTTAACTCACTCAGGTTATGTGTGGTTAAGTAGTAGAATTTGACTATTCAGTAGCGTGGTCCTAATGTTTGTCACCTGCCAAAATTCATATGCTAAACTCCTAACCCTAAATGTGTGTTTGGAAGTGGGAAGTGATTAAAGTCCTCATGAGTGAGGTTAATGCATTTATAAAAGAGGCCCCAAGCAGCTGCCTTACCCTTTCTACAACCAGGGGAGAATAAAACAAGAAGAGGGCTCTATATGAACCAGGACCCTCACCAGATGTTGAATCTGCCAGTGCCATGATTTTGTCCTCTCATGACAAATATAATTTCTAGATCTGTATGCAAAACATTTATGATTAATATACTGTTTTGTCCATTTCCTTCTTTTTTCACAAATTCCAATTCTCTGGTGAAATTTTCCAAGTTTCCATCCATTTTCCTTTTTTGTGTTTATTATACAGAAAGATTTATTTTATTTCATGAAAAAACCAAATTTTTATAACCAAATAGAGAATAGCAATAGTTACTATATTGTGTATTATTATCAAATTAGTTATTCAGTACAAGACATAAACTAGATTCTTATAAAAAAGAAACAGATAAAACAAGAACTTTCTTTTCAATGAAGATAAACTATTAGTAAATGAAACAAATTAGTATATGTATTGCAATATTTTTTAAACAGTGGAATATGTAATTTGGGGAGGTATTTGAATTTCCATCTACTTTTTTATATCTTTTATTCTGCTTCTTATATGTATACTTGTGTTTCTTTAATATATTAATCATTATTTTTAAGTCTCTATGTTCCAAGTCCAATTTCTGAAGCAAAACTGCAACTATAAATTACATTATCTGTATTTATTCTGGTCTTTTTGCCATATAGTCCTGTTTCTCAGCATACCTATAACTTTGTTCATAAAATATAGTGTGTAAAAAACTGAAGAGGGGCCAGGGATTTAGCTGAGTGACACTGCACCTGCCTGGCAAGTGCAAGGTCCTGAGTTCAATCCCCAGTACCAGAAAAAACAAAACAAAACAAAAACAAACTGAAGGGGTCCTAAATCAGCATTTCTCAATCTTTCCTTTTGTTCCCCATTATCATTCTCATAAGGAGCTTTATTATACTTTCCCTGGTAATTCCCCCAACCTACCAGATCAAATATATATCTGTTTATGTGTACTGGACTTTTGAAGGGCCATAAACCATTGTTTAATCCCAAGAAACAATCCTTACCTCGTAGGGAGTGGTATTACCCCTATGGGGAATGTAGGAAAATGTGTTCTTCCACTTCTAGGCAGACAGAATTGCTCATCAAATGCAGTCATGGCCTGAGCTGAGTCAAGGGTAGTTTCAGTCCCCACACGACTTAGCACACCTCAGGCTTGCCTCTGTGCCAGAGAGCAGGCTCTTGCAGGCTCAAAATGGGCTGCACAGTGGACCGCTTCTAAGACTGTGACTAGAGCACAGGCATTAGCATTTCACTCAGAGCCAATTACAGAAATGTTCTTTTGATTAAAGGGATAGGTCCATAAAATTCGGGCAATTTATTCATATATTTTTAGGCCACATTCATTTTATCTGGATAGCAAGCAGCTTTCAATCAAATGTCAACAAAGCATATGATAAAATACTATGTAACTTTGAAAAAACTGCTCAAGCCAGGTGCAGTGATATGCTCCTTTAATCCTAGCATTGGGAAACTCAGGCAGGAGGATTACAAGTTCAAGGCCAGCCTGGACTTGATAGAGAGACCCTGTTTAAATAAATAAGTAAATAAAACCAAAAAATAAATTTAAAAAATTGTTCAATCAACCAGCCCTTTAATTATTTTTTACTCTAGAGAATATATTTTACCCAAACGGCTTACATTTACCTTTACAAGACACTAGAAGCATTCCAAGAACAAATCACTTACCTTATCATTCTGAATGCTGATTTGAGATTGGCATTCAATGCAAAATGATAGTTCAACAAGAGGTAAAAATATTATAAAAAAGCAAAAATTATCATTTTTTGTACATGATATAATTTTATATCTAGAGAGCCAAACAGTTAATTTAAGAACTGTTGAAATAAATTAGTTAAGTAGCTTGCACAGATTCTATATAAATACAACAACTTCAGCGGCTTTGCTATCCAGGACAAAAAGAAAACACGGTATCAATAAAATCTTATTTACATAAAAACAAAAAATAAAAATATATCATGGTATAATCTTAATGAGACATATGTGTGACTTTTAAGCAAAAAAACATTTTAGAAAGGAAAATTAATACCAGTGTCGTTAAATGTAAGGAATGCTCCTAGAAGGAAAAACTAGATACCACAGGATGACACTTTCCTCTGAATAAAAATATATACTTTTGTGTGTTTTGCAGTTTTGTGGATTCAACCCAGGACCTTTCACATGATAGGCAAATGCTCTATCACGGAGCCACTCCCTGAGCCCTGCACTTTTAATGTCACTTAGAGTAATGTGGCAAGTTAGAAGAACCTCAAATATGGTTTTTAGATTTTTGTAGGGAAAATAATAAGTGGTTGAAAAATATGAAAGGTAGCAAAACCTGAAAACAGACACCTACACTTGTTGAGTGCTGGTTAAAGAGAATATAAATCCACTGCCTGCTTCGCAAGCACAAGGTCCCAAGTTCGATCCCCGGTACCCCCCCCCCAAAAAAGAGAGAAACTATAAAGATCAGGAAAACAGGACATATAGTAAATAAGGTGACACATAATAAATTAGTGGGAAGAGCGGGATTATTCAGCAATGAGAGAAGGGAGCACTGGGTAGCAAAATGGGAAGAAACTGTTATCCTATTATGTATCAACACAAATTAAAAGTCTATTAGAACACAGGTATTTATTTTGTTCCTACTAAGTGTCATACCCTGTGAAGTACCAGAGATCCAAAGACCAGGAGGTAGTCTAGTGGAGGAACAAATCCTGCATAACACGAGAAAGTGTACTGAAGCACCACCCACTGTTCTCCAGGAGGAGATAGTTTGTCCATCTGGGAATGAGGGGCACATATGAATCTAGAAGGGTCCATGTCTGTTTATTTACTGTACCTCTCCAATGCCTTTGTATCTAAATGTATACAGTAGGGGCTCAAATATGGATTGTGTAATAAGTTACAAGTGTTTGAAAATAACATGATAGCTGTGTTTCTATCTGTAAGCATTTCCATAGAAAAAGTTGGATTCTTGGTCTTCTGCCTCCAGTGATGAAAGTTTACTGTAACCTGTTATTTCCAGAATGATTATGGGGAAAGAAGGCAGTAAGAGATTTCATCCGAGAAATACGGCAGTGAGAAGAGGAGAAGATGTCAAAGCTAAAAACGACAGTCTCTAAGAAATGAGCATAAGCGCTTCTTCCTCTGAGTAGCAAAGAAGATGCACAGCATGAAACTAAGGACCTGAACACCTTAACCTTATGATTTTCTAAGCCGAAGGGCAGGCAGCATAGGCATCTCCGAGCTGAAGAATGTCAAAGAAAATGACATTGTCCAGGAAAAATAGATTTTTCATTGTCTTACAGTTTAAAGTAATTGTACCATATCTGTTTAATATACCTACATAATCCTTAATACATACCAAGGGCTTTTACCAATATCATTTCATTTAATCTTCATGACAACTTATAAGTATCATTATAATGGTCTCCATGGTATAGATGAAGAAATCAAGGACGTGACATATTAAATAACTTGTTTATGTCACCATTCAATGGCAAACCCAGATTATTATAAATGGACTTCCATTGATTTGGTTCTTCCCAAACTCATGACTTCTCCTTTTTCTTAAAATTAACTCTTTCAACCTTTGAAACCAGAATAATAAAAGGACAAAAAAATAAGGGAGTAGGAGGGATAAAGGCTGGAGTTTGAATCCTCTTAACAATTACTAGCTGTGAGACCATGGGCAAGTTAAATAATCTTTTGTATCAGTTAGATAAATGTAGTTAGATAATGCAACCCAGCCTCAGAACTAAAGAGAGAAACATGTCTATGGAGAAGCACCTGGCAACTGAGGAACACAGAGCTAGAGTGATGGCAGCAGACTGAGTACTGAGTTAGCAAAACTTGCCTCAGGATTCCCCACAACCGAGGGAGCAAAGGACAGAACCAGGAAAATGGCTGGGAGAATTTTAAGGAGTTGATAGATAACTAGGTTGGAAAACAGAAAAAAGGGGAGATTCATTGGGTAGCAATGAGGTTCCAAGATTACAACACAATTGGCTTCCATTGGTCCCTTGCAAGATGGTAATTCCTTTCATAAAAGAACTAATAATCATAATAAACCACCTTCTGTTAAAAAGATCACACCACGTAGTATCAAAATCTAATGACCAGTATACAAGTTGAGAAATGGGGATGCCTGTCTCATACTTTCATTTGTCCCCTCAGTGTATAACATCAATTCAAAGGCTTTTGAAAAAAATACTTTTCTTGCCATACTGGCAGTGCTACTACTATGAAGGGCCTGGCATATGGCAAGGACAACGCAAACCACTTTCTAAGCACTTCCTCACCAATGCCCACAATGATTTCTATCATTCTCACTGTAGCAGAAACTAAGTCACACAGCTACTAAATGGCAGAAAGACAGGAGGACAGTCTTAGCTTTTGAAAAAAAAGGACATGATCTTGACTACAGCAGTTATCCCATGGAAATGTGGATGCCTTTGAGAGAGCTCTTTAGAGAAAGAATGGAATTAGCCAGGAAAGTGTACCATGTTTTCAATGATGCAGAGATCCAGCCTCGTTACATCATCAACATGTGTTCTCAACACTCTCCCACTCAGTCCTTTGGCTCCCTCCTTTGCTGCCGCACGAGCTTACCTATAGCGGATGAGACAGGTAAAAGCCAGGCTGACTTGAGAATAAGAAACAACCAAAGCCAAATGTGTGCACACGTGCATACACGCATACACACACACACACACACACACAAGCTTAGGTTCAAATAATTATTGCAGTAAGGAACAAGAGATATTAATTAGGCCCTGGCTCATCTATTTTAAGCATACACATTAAATTGATCTGGCTATAAGTCAAGTCACATTCAGTTAATCCAATGCCAGTGACTGGCACCAATCCTGGCCCTTCGTGTATTCTATCCCAGTTTGCCTGAACTGGAACCTGAAAGGAATTTTTAGGTATATATGAATTTTTATATATTTAAAAAAGTTTTAATTGCCATTTCATTGATAGTACTAAAAAACAGAAACTGTATGGTGAATGCCTTTTAGTTTCAGGTCGTCCTATAAACTCAGTACCCTACGTCCATATGTTCTAACAGTCAAGTGGCCCAAGTAGTATTAGTTTCGCTGCCCTGAGCTAGTATGAAAAGATCAGAGGAGGCCCAAGATACATGCAGTAAATGATACCATGGAACAGCGTGGAATCATCACCGAAGGCTCTTTATCTGAAATGTTATAGAATTGTACTTCACAGTGACTATGACAAGAAGGCCAACTCAAACAAATAAGGAATCCTGAGCCATGGTCATCAACATCCATCTTGTGAATGGTGACTCAGTTTTGGGGAAGTCATCATTCCTATGGGACATTAAATTGATACTGTTATTTTAAATTATATTTTTTTGTAATTGTGTTGTACTTGACTTTCTTAGTTTTAGTAGTAAGCAGTTAAACACACAAGTGTGCACGTGAACTTTTCTTTGCACATAAAAAATAAAAATTATTTAAGTCAACATTACGAGTACGAAAAACATCTTTCTTTAAAGAAGTTCATACATCATTGGAATTTGAGGGACACCTTCAAGTGTAAGGACTGAAAGAAGTATAAGGACTGCAGCTTGGAAGTGCTGAACCCGGCTGTCAGACTCCGGGTGCTGCCCCGGGGCTGTGCTGTTCTCTCTGTGAAGAACAGGTGTGAGCCCAAGCTCTGTACCACAAGATGCTTAAAACAAGGGAGAAAAGAATTAAGATAGCTTATGTACACGTACTGACTCCCCACAATGAATGTAATCATTACGTACTACAAACACGTGCTAATAAAAAGAAAAATTTTAAAAACTGAGATGGAGAGAAAAGGTCCATGGGAGAGAACAAAATAATCCTTCCTAACTTTCTGCAACCAATAAAACTTTTGCGATTCAGATGAAAACTGTAGAAAAAACTCATACACTAGAGAAAGCGGTACACAGAGCCCAGCATAAAACACCTAAATGAGACAATAAGAATAGTTTATAGAGATGAATGATTTTATTTAATGAATAAATAGAAATAAGATGATGACATGCAAGAAAGAAAAAATAAGTTGAAGCCAAAAACATTGAAAATAACTCGGTGGATCAGCAGATGTGAAATAACTGTTAAGAGGTTTGGCTTAGGAAAGCTTAAATACATGTAATACAGGATTCCAAATCTCATAATGTCACTTGTAATGAGTCAGATTACACAAATGTCTCATCATCACTGAATGTTTTTATTCATCAGAATTTTTCTTCATAAAAGAGGCTAACTATATAATGCAGACATAGGTAATTATCAGAAATACAAGTATTTAGTTTACCCCAAGTAAAGTGATACGGAGTGGCTGAACCGGTGCACATCTGGAATCCTAGCTATAAGGAGCCAGGAGATGACAACATAGGGAGACCATGTTTCAAATTTAAAAAAAATTGTAAATGGTGTAGCTCAGGCATGGTGAAATGTAATAATAAATGATAAATGAGATATACAAAAGGACAGTCATATTATGTTTGGAAGGGCCCCAAACCTTCTAGCTTTCCAGTGTCTATTGGTTTCAAAGTATGATTCTTTTTTACATAAGAATTAAAGAATCTAAAAATCAGGTGCTTAGAAATAATTATGATAAGCTATGTTTACTCATTGCCAAAGAACCACTAAGTAATATTTTGAAACCCCCAACACATTTCAATGAGATTTATGCAAACCAAGAGCAGACTCTGAATAAATGAAAGGATTTAATTGCTAAATTTCATGGTTTGTCATAGAGAAAATATCAAATTTCACCCAATCAAAGATTAATAAAAAATTATAATAAAACGGTGCAAAGTATTTACACAGCTTAAGTAGATATCAAAGACTGCAGACATGCTCTGAAGAACAGAGCTAATCATCAACCTATGACCCAACCATAGCTAATTACTAAACCCAATATAGAGCAAACCATCACCTTTCAGTTTTTCCTGCAGCTTGCAAATCAAGATTTGATCATTTCTGGTCTTAAACAAGAACTAGCCAGGCAGGGAATTTAAATTCAAAGTGCAAGAAGAATTTCAACACAAGTTTATTTCATCTCCTTTTTTTCTTGTTTTTTCCCCCTTTTTTCCACGAGAAAACAAACTGGTATTTCCTGAATGCACAACCTGTGGTGTGTGTGTGGGTGTGGGGGGTTACAAGTTCTCAGTCATCTCCACTCCTGAAATCACAGAAAATAATCAACTACAGTCTTCCATGGAAAAGGCATCTGAAAGTTACAACTGAAGCAAGCAAACTGGAGAATAAAATAAGACATTTATTTCAAGGGTGTTATGGCTTGTGTTTAGATGTCCCCTCCTAAAGACTCATGAGGATGAGGTGGGGCTTTCTTTTTCAGAAGTGGCTGAATCTGGAATGTGTGATGCTGGGACCAAGGGCCTGCGATTACTGAACTACTACATGTTGAGTGACTGATTTGACACCACCCTAATTCTGGTAGTCTAGATGGAATAAAAGGGGCAGAAAGACTCTGTTCAGGTCCCTTGTTGCTTTTGTGACCATGTGGGTGCCATGAATTATTTCTCCTCTGTAACACCCGTCCCAATTGCCCTGTTGCTTTGGCTGCCTTCTGCTGCTATGAACTGTTGCCCTTTGCCACCCTGACTTGGAGACAGCTGATTATGGACTGAAACCTCTACGAACTGTAAACCAAATAAACTTTTCTCCCTTTAACTTTGGATGTCAGGTATTTTGTCTCAGCAACAACAGAAAAGTGATTAACACAAAGGATTTGAAGCCCTCTCTATACTCACAAATTCACCCATGAAATGGCCAACATCATATAAACTGATGAAGCTTCAATATCTTTCTGATCAATGTGACAGCTTTCCTTGATAAAGACTTCTCACCTTCTCATCTCCAGAAACCTCTCCAACAATTAAAATTGCATTTTGACAAACAGATTTATCTATACAAAGCCCTTCTGCATAAGAGTTCATGGCAAGAAAGCATAAAGACACACTTGTTGGTGAACATCCACGTTTTCTTTCCTACCAATTAGGCTACTGTTTGAAGATAGCCCCCTCACCCATGAAAACAAAACACAGGGATTCTAACACTGTTTTATAGCATTTTCATAATTCCCTCAAGACAGCATGTCTTCAAGACTCCTCCCAGGCACTTTTAAAACTTAGGCGATGGTATCCACAGGATTGCCAGGTGCCAGTATCTCCATTCTGCCAGCTATTTCAATGGAAAATGATTACAGTCCCACATTTGGGGACCACTGTCACTTTTTCAAATCATCTTTGATATACACATGCTTTCTTGGTGGCAAGATAGTTTTTAATACGATCTGAATATTTTTGACGTGGAGGCCATGGAACAACAAAAGTCAAATAATCTTCAGATTCTCTAGATTCCTACAGAACAACTAGAAATTAATAAATGAAGCCCATGGGCCAGAGATTTAGCTCAGTGGTTCCGGCGCCTGCCTTGCAAGCGCAAGGTCCCGAGTTTGATCCCCAGTACCAAAAACGAACAAACAAACAAACAAACAAATGAAGTTGAATGCAATGTTAAGCTCAATCTTGCTTTTTCACAAGTGATGACTATAATAACTTTGTCAGAAAAATGTTTGAATCTGTGTTGGCTGGATGACTCCCACCAATCCCATTGCACCTTACCATAAAAGATATATGAAATAAGATATTTATCCAAAACCAGTACCAAAATTCCTCTCCCACCACAAAGAAGTAGGTTATGTAGGTTCCTAATAAGCACCAAGAAAGTTGAACTCATGTTGACAAAATAATAGCTCAGGGGTGTGAAGGGCAATAGGACCTGAGTTTAGGATAAACCTTGAAAAGCCCTTGTAAATATTTGAAAGTGCATTTTAAAAAGGATATAGTGAGAAAATACGACATTTCATACACTTTAAGCAGGTATAAATGTATGATATTAACTGCCATATCAGTTCCCTATGCAGGAAATACTTTTTAGAGCCTCACATCATTGTGACTCTAAATGACACACTTAGGAAAGGACTTCACCTTGTTAAAGATAAAATAAGTTCTAAGCACTATGTTTCCCCTAAATCTTGTCTTCCATGAAAATGTTCATCTCTAGGGGCTCGCTGTGAATCCAAAGATGTTGCAAAGCATGAATAATTCAAGGCAGATAAGGACGCTTTAGAGTAACCTTTATTTACCCTCGACAGCTGTGTGGAGTGGATTCCTGCCACAGGACCAAGTATATGGCCTCAGTTCCACCAGGCCAATTTTATATTCTCTGCTCCTCCTTTCCCTCGGGTCTCCCAGGGCTCCGTCCTACCACAGCCTGGCCCTTCCTTACTTCCTCCCTATGCACCACAGCCTATCGGAGAAATTCTGCAAACCCAGAGCTGTCCACAAACAGTTCTCTACTTCCTTGCTTCATACATTCTGAAAAACACACCAAAGAGGCAAATACACATTGTCAGGGAAATGGTTATTCTTTGAGAGATAAAAAATTCAAACTTCTTATTTCTCCTATGCCCTGCAATGATAAACTTCCAATCTGTTCACATCCTTCAATTGTATTTTTATTCACTTACAATCATACGGATACCACTGGCCTAAATAAAATGAACATCTAGTTGAAGGTGAAGATGAGTCCCCTTTGAAAAGCCAAAGAAATTTCCTGTGACGTCACCTATAGTAATTTTATAGGGAAACTGTTCTTCTTAACCAGTACCAGCAGGGGTTATATTGTTTCTATTCACTTTTCTGAAACAATGGTGAAAATCAAGGAAGGACTCAAAACAGTGTATTACTGCCAAGATGCTGCTGCTGCTGCTGCTGCTGCTGCTACAGTCAAATGATAGCTGGTAGAAAATGGGAATGGTCAACACTATCTGTAGTCTGAAGAGGCAGAGTTTTGGAGAAATAAGGGAGCAGCTAAAAAGGACACAGAGCCAGTTTTCTCCCTCTGCTCACAGAAAAGATGCCTTGAGAAGAAGATGCTAGTGCCTCTCAGTGCAGAAGACCAGATCTTCTTTGAGTCTCAGGATGAAATTTTCTTTTCCACATTCCCCCTGGACCAGCCTTTCCTCTCTAAAATACTGTATCATCTCCAGGGTGGTGAATGGAGTATGCATGGAGAAATCTCACCCTAATAATTGACATAAACAAAATATGCTTCTTAGGTAAAAAGAGATTCAGAAACAGCAAGTCCAGGCTGCTTTGGTGACCCATCAGACTCAAGAGACTTCTCTCTCAGTTCCACTATCCATTGTAGTTCCACTCTACCTCTCATGTTTACTCCATTGGCCAATACAGGTGCAAGAGCTCTAGCAAGCACCAATGCATTCCTGATAGGAAGCAGGAAGTAGAAGAAAAGAAAAGGGATCTCAAACAGCTGGTTATCCATTGAATAACTTCTGCTTATATGTTAATGGCCGGAGCATAGCATCAAACTATATCTAGCTGTAAGGGAGGAAGCCTGGTGGATACTCTTTTAGTTGAATGTAATAATCACCTTGCAAAGCTCAGGGTTTTATCACTGAGACAGAAGGCTGTATCCTAAGTATGAAACTGGATGTCTCTGCCAGTTGCTCAGCTGGTTTTAGTTCTGGGCATGAACATTCTCCTCCACCTCAGGGGAATCCCTGAGGCATCTGATGATCTAGGCTTAGTCACCAAGGTGACACT